>NC_054481.1:102887312-103535170 GCF_017639515.1 Carcharodon carcharias | reverse complement strand
TATTATGCTGGTTGGTATCTACAGAGGCCAGGGGAAATGGTAACATAGTGGTAATGTCACTGGACTAGTAATCCAGAGGTCCAGGCTAATGGTCTGCGGACATGGGTTCAAACCCCACCATGGCAACTGGTGGAATTTAAACTCAGTTAATAAAATTTGGCATTAGAAGCTAGTCTCAATAATCTTGACCATGAAACCATCATTGAATGTTGTAAAAACCCATCTGGTTCACTAATGTTCTTTAAGGCAAGAAATCTGCCATTCTTACGTGGACTGGCTACATGTGACTCCAGGCCCACAGAGCAATGGGGTTGACTCTTAATTGCCCACTGAAATGGTCAAACCACTCCGTTCAAGGGAAATTAGGGAAGGGCAACAAATGACGGTATTGCCAATGATGCCCACAACCCATCAAAGAATTTTAAAAAGTCGGTTCAGGTATAGTGGACACTGCATAGTGAGTCAGAATCTTGATCGTTTGGTACAGTGCTGTATGTAGTATTGTAGAGAACAGGGCAGCGTATGGTATCAGACAATACTGTATACATATACTGAGGCACAGCACACAATACCAGAGAGCAACAAACAATAACTAAAGGTGACAAACATGACCAAATAAGCTCAACTCATGGCTGAGGTGGTCCCTACCCCCAAGCTGATCAGAAACAGGCAGGTCAGGAGTTTGACTCCTGATTGGTTCTGTGTTATATGGGACAGCAGGAAGAGCACTACAATTGTCCAGAAGGCAGGGTTAAGTAGGAGGAAACAAACCAGGGGATTCTTGCTTCCCGCCACTATTCCAATAAACCAATTATCTAACTATCTATTCTGTGACCACTGCTGGAAAGCACACATGGCATTAAATGAAGGCTTGATTAGGTTGGAGGTGACATTGCCCATAGTTGAATAGGGTGAAGATACTCACTATCTCAACTCACACATAATATTCACTTGAGCTAAACAGGGGAAGGTGTGCACCAAATGGAAGGGAATTCCAGTGAGTTCTGTAGGAAGGAAAAGAGTGGATGGGACAAGGGGGTTGGGGGGCTGGCAGGGCGAGACGGGGCAGGACAGAAGGGGTGGCTGAGAAGAGGAGGTAAGATGGAGAAACAATGGCAGGAGTTGAAAATGGAACAGGGCAAGAGTCTGTGGGTTGTTCATTTATAATACAATCAATTGCAATCATCCTATTAAGCACTGGTTTTAGCACATTGCTAAAAGGGTTTGTTTGTTTCATATACTCACATACCCTTTTGTGGGGATAGGTTGGAAATATTATGAGGCTGATTATCAACTTGTTTGAACCATGTTATGAACACTCCTTCCATGGCCAACAAGTCCTGGAGTAGGGCTTGAACCCAGAACTTCTGGTTCAGAGGCAGGGGCACTACCAACCAAACCACAAGACCTCCTGCCTGAAGAGGCAATGGAAGTAGATTCAACTGTAAATTTTTAAAAAGGAATTGTCCAGATACTTGAAAGAGAAACATTTGCAGAGCTGTAAGAAAAAAGCAGGGGAGTGGAACTAATAAAGAATCGGCATGGGCATTGTTATGTTTTAACTATGGGTCGCTTTGCCCGTGAACCAGTTGCACGCTTATCTGTCGGCAGGCGAGTCGATTACAAGATACAGCAGACTCAGAGGCCAACATGAAATGAAGCTCATACTATTTATATACAGAAACAAAAGAGCATTAACATGATGTGTGCTTCTCCAGCCATACCCTGCTCTAACATTAACCTGGTAGCCCAGGCTACACAGCTATTGGGTCCTACAGTTACGTTGTCAATCTGCTCACAGTCTCTTAAAGGTGTATTACACCTCAGATGACCACATCCCTTCCCCTTTACTTGAAAGTACAATTTACAATATATTAACTATTTACAAAAATGAACTATTTACAAATTCAGTCTCTCAGGAAGCTTTTTCAAACGTGTCGACCGTCGTAGTTCTACAACTTTGGATGGTTTATCGGAGGCCTCCCTCTCAGGAGTTATCTGTCCAATAGACTCCCCAGTAGGGACCTGCAAGTTTGCCTCTTCAACTCTCTGGCTCAGTGGGTTCTGCAGATGCTTCCAAAGCATGGAGATTTCCTTCTACCTGTGGTGTAGACTTCAATGGAAACATTTTCGCACTTTTTCTGGCCTCATCTCATGCACTCTTGATGGCCCTCCACTCCTAATTCAACAATATGAAAGGCAACTGTCAGGCAGGTTCTGAGAATTAGGATGCTGGGCAAGGCTAAATGCAACACAAAATATGATCAGCCTCCTGCTGCGTAAACAGAGAAAAAAAATGTTGCAGTCTTGTTAGTAATTTCACGTTCTCTTCCTTTGTGTCTTCTTTTGATGGGTTTTCTTCTTGGCAGCACTGATTTTCATTTCTGCTTCTTCTTCAACTTCCCTATTGGCCAGACTAGGCTCAGGTATGAGCTCAGTGGTCGAGTCTTCCAGCATTTCCTCATCTGTCAGCTCCTTTGAAAACTCGGGGGTCTCTATTTTTAAGGCTTTTTGGCTTCCGTGTAGCTGGTTCTTCAGTTCTTCCATTTCTTATTTATATTTGTTAGTCATTTCCTGGAGAATTAAATATTGTTGTGCTTTCTTGGCTAAATGATTCTTCATCTCAGCCAGAGACATGTAGAATTCTTTCTGTTTTTCCTCAGATCTCAATTTGTACCACTAAAAAGGTATGAGCGAATCTTGCAACATGCAAAAGTCCTTCAGCAGGTTCTCTTTTCCTTTTTGGAGTTTACTGACTTCAACTCTAACTCTGGCCTGAATCATCAGCTCTCCGAGTTCCTTTTGTTGAGTCTTTACATACTCCTTTTTCCAAACAGCAACATTTTCTGCTTCTGTTTGAGATCTCAGTAATCCCTCAAGATTGATCTCTCTTAAACAGTTTCTTCCGAGGAGACTCGGTCCTCTGTCTGCTATCACCATGATGGGCAGATTTGCAGACTGGTTTTCGTATTGTATTGGGACCTTGCATATATCTTTCACTCGTAAGTTTTCACCAGTATATGTCTTCAGGCTGGCATCTGAGTTTTCCAGCCTTAGTGAATGGCCTCCTCTGTTCAGATACTTAAACATGTGTTCTCTTATGACTGTTGTGCATGTGCCTGTATCCACCTCTGTTTGAAGGGGTTTTCTGTTGACTTTTACTGTCACATAGATTGGCTCTGTTTTACCTATTTTTAAATTGTTAAGGAGTTAATATTTGACTCTGTTTCTTCTGGTTCCTCCATTATATAAATTTCACGACTTCTCCTTTTTGTTTGAACTTTGGCCTCAATGTTTCTTTACAATATTGCATAATGTGTCCATTGCGTTAACAGTAGAAGCACTCGGTTCTTTTAAATTGTCATTCGCTTGTAGGCTGTCTGGTTCCAATTCTGCTATTATGAATGTGGTTTTTTATCCATTAAGCCATTACTTTTTGCTGGTCTGTTAATGGCAGCTGTTTCCTGCCTTTCCGTGGAGCCCTGCGCTTCGGCACCATTTCTAGCTGGTGACTCCCTCTTGACATGAAGAACGGCACCATTTTGCGTTCCCTTGATTTCTTCCGAGTCCCTGACCATGCCTTCCATTGTGAGCGCCAACTCCAGGGCTTTGCTGAAATCCAAATTTGTCTCAGACAGCAACCTTTTTTGAATGCCGTCTTCATTAATCCCACACACTAATCAGTCTCTTAATATGTCATTAATCGACGTCCCGAACTCAGTGCTCTGTCAATTATTTTAAGGCTGCTATATAGCAAGTGACCGTCTCTCCAGGGACTTGACACCTTGAACTGAATTTAAAACTCTGTGTTGTTACCGAAGGTTTCAGTTGGAAATGGCCTTTCACTGGATCCACCAACTCATCAAAGCTCTTGGAATCTGGGATGTTGGTGTCGATAGGCTACAAATTAGGCCATATGTTTTACTGCCACATGTCGACAAGAGGATTGCCCGCTTCTTCTCCTCCCTGGGTGTATCGTTGGCCAGAAAGAAAAATGCAAGGCGTTCAATATAATTTGACCAGTCATTGGTGGTCTGATCAAATGGTTCGATGTGGCCAAACTGCAGCATATTGGAAAGCCATGGCTTCGGCGACTACATGAAGGCTTACAATTGGCCTGCAGGCATGGCTACATCAGTTCAATTGAGTTTTTGTGGCTTTCCTTGGTGTCATTGACTGGTGGTGTTTTGCCTCATTGCCAGTTGTTATGTTTTAACTATGGGTCGCTTTGCTGATGAACCAGTTGCATGCTTATCTGTCGGCAGGTGAGTCGATTACAATATATGGCAGATGCAGAGACCAATATGAAATGAAGCTCATACAATTTACTTACACAAACAACAGGGCACTTAACATGACATGTGCTTCTCCAGCCGGACCTTACTCTAGACTAACATTTGCATGGTAGCCCACACTACACAGATATTGGGTCTTACAGTCACAGGTCAATCTACTCACAGTCTCTTAAAAGGTGTATTACACTGCCGTTTACCACAGGCATGATGGGCCAAATGGCCTCCTCTCCTGCTATAAGAATCTACAATGCTATGTCATGGGCTGTATGGTTCCGTTTCAATCCATAGAGCCTTTGGGGGACTCTTTCTAACCAGAATTGCTTATGTTGCGAGACTGAGCTGTCAGCTTGTGGAATGACCACCTTTGATTATTGTTTGGAGGTTGGTTTTGCAACAACAAAAAAAAAGGGCAAATAACAGTGGCAGCCACAACAATGCAATGTGTGGGAGGATCAGGTCTATCACGAACATCCATACGTTATATTTTAGCATCTAATAATGTTGTTTTGTGCAGGGTCCTGGATGACATTTATTAAATCAGTCAGGTCAATTCAATGTTACATAAAGCCAGGGTCTGGGGGCAGAACACAACAGATTTGAACAGAAACTAAGCTGCAACATCATGAGGAATCCAAAAAGAAAATTTATTGACCCGTGGATTAGCATAAATGGGGTTTGAAAGAACAGGAACACATCGCACTTCACTAAAGTTAGTGAGGCAAAAACAACGTGCCCAGCTCCTGTCAGCGAGCATTTAAATGGAGGAAGTGGCAGGCACTAATTGGAGGGCAGGCTCATTTAAGATCACTGAGCACTGTAAGTAGCGTGCCATAGACAAGATTGTCTCACGTTATCCGAGGAGCAAAATGTTTCAGAGGAGAAGAATTTAACTTAGAGATTAAAGTGCTAGAGTTGTGAGCTGGTATTGTACCCACACAGAGAGCATTGGAAGGGTTGCTGGATGGTACCCTCACCCACTATAACCCCCACACAGCTCCCTCTGAAGACTCTCAAATCACAGATGCTTAGGGATGTTCTCTTGATGTCGGGTTAACAGGCTGATGAGTAGAGCAGAGCTCTGATGGGATAGAGCCTGTGTAACCCAAATCACTACCCGACACAGGTTAGTATAACCAAGACTCGAGAGGGCTCACAATTAGCTGGGACGTAGGAATCATGTCTGGACTGTGAGAACACTAATACCTGGAAGAGGCAGAGGAGGTGAACACATGGTCTCATAGCAGCTAGGAAAAGTTAGAGAAGGGAGGAAAAGACTAATTTTTCTTTTACATGCTTAAGAACAGGCAAGAGCTTATTGTCCATGACTGAGTGCTGCCGAAGACAGAGTTGGCCCAGGCAGGAGCTGGTACTAACAGAACATGAAGCAACATTCACTGGGATGTGGACCCTTCATTCACAATGAACTTACAGAAACGAGAATGCCTGTAAATGGATATGTTAGAATGTTCTTTTCTCTGAATCAATTAAAATCATCCTGGATTTACTCAGCACCCTGCTGATTATCCAAGTGACTGGCAGTGTGATCAATCGCACTGAGATTACTTGGCCAATATTCAGAGGTCTGGGCAGACTCAAATACACTATGTAAAGTCTGCCAAAGGCAGCACTTCAATAAACTGGGATGGAATCCTAAAGCTGCAGACGTTTGTCAGCTTTCCCTCAGCCATGTGACAAATCACTGCTTGGAAATCACTGGTTTTCCCCATTCTAATTCTCACCCAATGTCTACATATCCTCACTCTTTCCAACCAAAGCCATTGGACAGAGATGAGGAGCAGGAACCCTTGCTGACTTTTGTCCCCTCTGACTAGAAAGACCAACTCGAGTTTGGGTACATATGAATGTGAATATATGAATGAGGAGGAGGAGTAGGCCACTTGGCGCCACGAACCTGCTCCACAATCAATAAGATCATGGCTGATCTGATTGTAACCTCCCGCTTACCCCGGTAACCTTTCACCCCCTTGTTTATCAAGAATCTATCTAGCTCTGCCTTAAAAATGTTCAAAGACTCTGCTTCTAGCACCTTTTGAGGAAGAGAGTTCCAAAGACTCATGACTGAGAGAAAAAATTTCTCTTCATCTCTGTCTTTAATAGGTGACCCCTTATTTTTAAATAGTGTCTTCTAGTTTTAGATTCTCCCACAAGAGGAAACATCCTTTTCACATCTACCTCGTCAAGACCCCTCAGGATCTTAAAAGGTTTCAATCAAGTCAACTCTCACTCTTCTGAACTCCAGCGGATACAAGCCTAACTTGCCCAACAGTTTCACAGTCACCGGCCACACTACAGGAACCTTGCAAACGTGGCCATTTTTCCACACTTGAGCCCAACATGTCAGTGAGCTATTCAACCTCAAGCAGCACCTCAGTCGAGCCTGCTTCGGCTCTCGTGTAACATCTACACTGGTATATTTGCCAATATGGACTACTCTGTGCCAAGCAGGAGTTCTGGCTGGTGTCTGGTCTGTGAGATACCACAGGCAGGCAGCAATTCACTTACCTACTGAGGCACTGGGGGCTCCCTCAGATGCCCTTGAGTAAACACTACAGTAAGGAACGGAGACTCCGTATTCAACATATACTGTAGGGATTGAAAGAAACCAGAGAGGGTGTGGATGTACTTAATAACATCACTGGGATTTTAGGAATGTCCAGGAGGGAAGACTCGGTCAGAGGCTGACTGGGTGGGATTGTTTACAAGGAACAGAACTGACCAGTTGGCTGCATCTTGCATTAGCAGCTTGGTGGGGTAGTGGAGCATACACAACATGCAATGCCAAAAGGGAGTGGTGTAGATTAAAAACTAGGGATAAAAAGTACAGAAACTGCAGGGCACAAAACCAAAAACTGAACATTACTTTTAAATTAAACTATCCTGGTTAATTCAGATTTGTAGGTACTGAAGAATAAACGTTGGGACTCCACCGTTTTATTATGGAATGGACTATCTGCGTTAAAGACTGTCTCAGGCTCCAGACTGTCTGCAATACCTGTGTTCTATTCAACTCCTAGCTGTGTTTCCAACACTATATCTCCTCTGCCAAAAGGATTTCCGCCTCCATAACCTGGTATCCACCTCAGCTCCATCTGGTAAAGCAAAATCAGCTGATTGCTAGGATCTTGGGGTGGGGGTAGTAGAGGAGAGAAGATATGGGGGAAACAGGTCCTTCTTTAAATGTTCCTCTCAGCTCCACATTCAGGCAAGTAAATTTGGAAAACTAACCTTAATGGCAGGATAAACAATCCCAGGGTCTGAATTTACTGAGTGGCCCTCAGGTGAAACCAATAGTTGTAAACCAACCTTGACATGGGGCCTCAGTGATGGTTTAGGTCTCTTAGTTGCACTTGCAAAGGGCCAAAATATCTGTTTTAAGCTTAGACTCCAGATGCCTATTTTAACTATGACCAGTATGGTGAGTGGAGCATTTCTATGGAGAATATCTGCTATATTGGAGGCTCAGTAGGCCAATTTGCCTCTGAAAAACAGGTGTTACACAGCCAAATTTATAGGTCTAAATGTCTCATCGACAAATTGCTCCTCACATTTGTCGCCTCTTAATTGGACAATGCCTGCACCAGTCCATGTATCAATATCAAAAAAAGTTTGAAAAAAAACGTCTGGAGGGGTCAAGTATGATGTGATCTTGCATAAATAACATTGCGATATACCTCAATCAATGTAAGGCTTGTAGCTTATGCCCCAGAGGATTCAGCCTCCTTTTCCTGAACTGTAACCATGCTTGGCTGTGCAAGATGAACAAGCAGAGAAAAGCACAATAATGAAACTAATAACTATCATGTCCTTGAATCAAAGATATTGTGCTGTGATGTTGCAGCCGCAGAATGCTTGAGCACTACGCTGTGGGCTGAGTTAAAGGGACCATAGATTTTTCTTGATCTACCTTAATGGCCCAGACTTGGGTGTGCAGAACACAATTTCAAAATTTGTGGATGACACAAAATTTGGAAGTATGTTTGATAGGGAGGGCGATAGTGATAGACATCAAGAGGGCATAGAAAAGCTGCTGGAATGGTGAACAAGTGGCAGATGAAATTTAATGCAGAGAAGTGTGAAGTGATTCATTTTGGTAGGAAGAATGAGGAGAGGCAATATAAAATAAAGGGTAAAATTCTAAAAGGGAGTGCAGGAGCAGAGTGACCTGGGAGTATACATGCACAAATAATTGACAATGGCAAGATAGTTGAGAAAGTGATTAATAAGACATATGGGACTCATAAATAGAGACATAGAGTACAAAAGCAAGGAAGCTAAGATAAACATTTGTAAAATGCTGGTTCGGCCTCAACTAGAGTATCCAATTCTGGGCACTGCATTTTAGGAAGAATGTGAAGGCTTTAGGGAGAATGCAGAACAACAACAATTTATATTTATATAGCATCTTTAATGCAATAAAATGTCCCAAGGCACCTCACAGGAACACTATAAAACAAAATACGATAACATGCCACATAAGGAGATATTAGATCAGGTGGTAAAAGAGGTAGAAAAGATTTACAAGAGTGGTTCCAGGGATGAGGGATTTCAGTTCCGCGGATAGTTTGGAGAACCTGGCACCACTCTCCTTAGAGAAGAGAAAGTTGCAAGGAGATTTGATAGAGATGCTCAAAGTCATGAAAAGTTTGGACAGAGTAGATAGGGATAAATTGTTCCCATTGGCAGAAGAGTTGAGAACTAGATTTGATTGAACTTCATTGATCTGAGTTGAAATGGCAAAAGACCCAAAGGCGACATGAGGAAAAGGGTTTTTTAACGCAATAAGTGGTTAGGAGCAGGAATGCACAGCCTGACAATGTGGTGGAGGCAGATTAAACGGTGGTTTTCAAAAGGGAATTGGGTAATTATTTGAGCTGAAGTTCAGGGAGAGATCAGCCAGGGTTCACACTGCTCATAGATAAAAACAAAAAAACTGCGGATGCTGGAAATCCAAAACAAAAGTTTTGGATTTCCAGCATCCGCAGTTTTTTTGTTTTTATCTCTGTGTTTAATTGACTGCCACTGCTCTTCAAGAAATGCCTACCTCCTTGAAGAAGTTCTGTTCTTTTCTGCGACAAGATTTCCGTTCCTCTCTTTTGCCCTGCTCACCTTCCTTGCTTTCCATTTCCCTCCTGGTGTTTGACAAGGTGTTTACTAAAACCCGCTTTCACAGCCATATCTCCTTTCTCAGTGACTGTCTCCATCACCGACTTACCCCACGTGGATTTCAACTGAAATTCCACCCCTCATGTTTCGAACCCACCCAGGATTACAGGTATCTCCGGGACATAAAACGTTTCTCGGACTGCTGTTCCCGTCACATTCTGAAATCCACACTCAGTGCCATGCGCCGCCATATGAACACACTCGACCTCTCCCTCCAGCAGCACCGCCGTACCCTTTTTCAAAGCTGCGCGTGCCCCCAGTTTCATTTTATCCTTCGGCTCATCCGACACCTCAACAAGAAACTTTTTCTCTTTCTCTCAAGTGCTAAGGAATGCAAGCTCCAACAACTCATCGACACCAACACCCATCTAGGACCCTCCACCCTGGCCTGTCCCTCCGTCCCCACCCCATCTTCCAATCCCAACCCCAGCCGTGTATTCACTATACCCCCTGACCTTCCCCTCTCCGATGCTGAATGTTCAGTGCTCAGCAAAGGACTTAGTTTCATACCCTTACGCCCTCACCTCAATGAATTTCGGGCTCGGCATGATGCTGAACTCTTCTTCCGCCGTCTTCGTCTCCGGACTCACTTCTTTGGGCAGGAGTCCTCTCCCAGTTCAACGGATCCTTTTACCCATCTCCAATATTCTCCCTCCACCTGGACCCCTCCCTCTGGATTCTTACCTTCTCTTGATCTTTTCATTGAGAACTGTAGGCGCGACATTAGTCGTCTCAATTTCTCTGCTCCTCTCACCCATTCTAACCTGTCTCTCTCTGAACTTACTGCACTCCATTCTCTCAGGTCCAACCCTGACATTGTCATCAAATGCGCTGACAATGGTGGTGCTGTTGTTGTCTGGCGGAGGCTGAGCGTCAACTCGCAGACACTTCCTCCTACCTCTCCCTGGACCATGACCCCACCACTGAACATCAAGCCATTGTTTCCAGGACTGTCACTGACCTCATCTCCTCTGGGGATCTCCCTCCCACAGCTTCCAACCTGATAGTCGCCCAACCTCGGACGGCCCGCTTCTATCTCCTACCCAAAATCCACAAACAGAACTGCCCCGGTAGACCGATCGTCTCAGCTTGCTCCTGCCCCACAGAACTCATTTCTCGTTATCTTGACTCCCTTCTCTCTCCCCTTGTCCAGTCCCTACCCACCTACATCCGTGATTCCTCTGACACCTTAAGTCACATCAACAATTTCCAGTTCCCTAGCCCCAACCGCTTCCTCTTCACCATGGACGTCCAATCCCTCTACACCTCCATCCCCCACCAGGATGGTCTGAGGGCCCTTAGCTTCTTCCTCGAACAGAGGCCCAAACAATCCCCATCCACCACTACTCTCCTCCGTCTGGCTGAACTTGTTCTCACGCTGAACAATTTCTCCCTCAACTCCTCTCACTTCCTCCAAATAAAAGGTGTGGCTATGGGTACCCGCATGGGCCCCAGCTATGCCTGTCTCTTTATGGGGTATGTGGAACATTCCTTGTTCCAGTCCTACTCCGGCCCCCTTCCACAACTCTTTCTCCGGTACATCGATGATTACTTCAGTGCTGCTTCATGCTCTCGTCGGGACTTGGAAAAATTTATTAATTTTGCTTCCAATCTCCACCCCTCCATCATTTTCATGTGGTCCATCTCTGACACTTCCCTTCCCTTCCTTGACCTCTCTGTCTCAATCTCTGGTGATAGACTGTCCACCAATATCCATTACAAACCCACCGACTCCCACAGCTATCTCGACTACAGCTCCTCACACCCCGCTTCCTGTAAGGACTCCATCCCATTCTCTCAGTTCCTTCGCCTCCGTCGCATCTGTTCCGATGATGCTACCTTCAAAAACAGTTCCTCTGACATGTCCTCCTTCTTCCTTAACCGAGGTTTTCCACCCACGGTCGTTGACAGGGTCCTCAACCGTGTCCGGCCCATCCCCCGCGCATCCACCCTCACGCCTTCTCCTCCCTCCCAGAAACATGATAGGGTCCCCCTTGTCCTCACTTATCACCCCACCAGCCTCCGCATTCAAAGGATCATCCTCCGCCATTTCCGCCAACTCCAGCATGATGCCACCACCAAACACATCTTCCCTTCACCCCCCTTATCGGCATTCCGTAGGGATCACTCCCTCCGGGACACCCTGGTCCACTCCTCCATCACCCCCTACTCCTCAACCCCCTCCTATGGCACCACCCCATGCCCACGCAAAACATGCAACACCTGCCCCTTCACTTCCTCTCTCCTCACCGTCCAAGGACCCAAACACTCCTTTCAAGTGAAGCAGCATTTCACTTGCATTTCCCCCAACTTAGTCTATTGCATTCGTTGCTCCCAATGTGGTCTCCTCTACATTGGAGAGACCAAACGTAAACTGGGCGACCGCTTTGCAGAACACCTGCGGTCTGTCCGCAAGAATGACCCAAACCTCCCTGTCGCTTGCCATTTTAACACTCCACCCTGCTCTCTTGCCCACATGTCTGTCCTTGGCTTGCTGCATTGTTCCAGTGAAGCCCAACGCAAACTGGAGGAACAACACCTCATCTTCCGACTAGGCACTTTACAGCCTTCCGGACTGAATATTGAATTCAACAACTTTAGGTCGTCAGCTCCCTCCCCCATCCACACCCCCTTTCTGTTTCCCCCTTCCTTTTTTTTCCAATAAATTATATAGATTTTCCTTTTCCCACCTATTTCCATTATATAAAAAAATTTTTTTATTTTTTTATTTACATCTTTTATGCTCTCCCCACCCCCACTAGAGCTATACCTTGAGTGCCCTACCATCCATTCTTAATTAGCACATTCGTTTAGATAATATCACCAACTTTAACTTTAACACCTATGTGTTCTTTTGTTCTATTGTTGTTGACATCTTTTGATGATCTGCTTCTATCACTGCTTGTTTGTCCCTACAACCACACCCCCACTCCACCTCTCTCTCTCTCTCTCTCTCTGCCCCCCACACACACACCTTAAACCAGCTTATATTTCAACTTTCTTGGACTCGAACTCAAGTTCTGTCGAAGGGTCATGAGGACTCGAAACGTCAACTCTTTTCTTCTCCGCCGATGCTGCCAGACCTGCTGAGTTTTTCCAGGTAATTCTGTTTTTGTTTTTGTTTCACACTGCTCATCACCGCCCAGTGTCCTCTATTGTAAAGTCCACGTGTGCGGTAGCATTGAGTGAGGAAGACAGAATCCGATTCTGTGACAGCCCCTGCCCTGTGCCAACTGAATCACTACAAATATCTAGCACACGAAGAAGGGCTGTTTAAGCAAGGAACCTGAAGGTTGTCAGTCTCTATGTAACAATACCCTCAGGAAAAGAGGGAAGAAATTGAAGAAAAAGCAAACACACAAGAAAACTCTCTGAAGCATCACACCTAGAATCCCAACAGATCGCTTCAGATTCGAATGTTATCCATCCTGGTAATATTAAATATTCAGTAACACTGTGTTTTGATATGAATTGATCAGTGTTACTGTTCCACTGGGGTTTGCTGTCTTAGTATTTCGATCTCTAACTGTGCTGGAGCCTGCTAATCAAGTATGCTTTGAGCTTAACAACAGATGCTACACAGTGATCAGGAGAAGAAAACCTGGTTGATTCACCCCTCTCTGATCCAGGGCTATGGACACCAATTGTTCCCAAGGGGTTGGTGTCAGGGCCCCTCTGGTTTTCTTGATCTATATTAATCATCTAGATCTTAGTGTACAGGGCACAATTTCAAAATGTGCGGATGACACAAAACTTGGAAGTATTGTGAACAGTGAGGAGGGTAGTGATAAACTTCATAATGGTCATAGACAAGCTGCTGGAATGGGTGGACAAGTGGCAGGTGAAATTTAATGCAGAGAAGTGTGAAGTGATTCAATTTGGTTGTAAGAAAGTGGAGAGACAATATAAAATAAAGGGTACAATTCTAAAGGAGGTGCAGGAGTTGAGGGAATGTTGGTGCACAAATCATTAAAGGTGGCAGAGCAGGTTGAGAAAGTGGTTAATAAAGTATACAGATCCTGGGCTTTGGAAATAGGGACATTGAATACAAAAGCAAGGAAGTTATCATAAACCTGTATAAAACACTGCAGCCACAACTGGAATATTGTATCCAGTTCACCACACTAAGAAGGATGTGAAGGCATTAGACAGGATGCAGAAAAGATTTATGAAAATGGTTTCAGGGATGAGGAACTTCAGTTACATGGATAGATTGGAGAAGCTGGGGTTGTTATCTTGGAGAAGAGAAGATTGAGAGGAATTTGATACAGGTATTCAAAATCATGAGGGTTCTGGACAAAGTAGATAGCGAAAAACCTGTTCCCATTGGTGGAAGGATCAAAAACCGGAAGGCACAAATTTAAGGTGATTGACTAAAGAAGCAATGGCGACATGGGGGAAAAAATTATGCAGTGAGTGGTTAGGATCTCGAATGCACTGCTTGAGAGTGTAGTGGAGGCAGATTCAATATAGGTCTTTGATAGAGAATTGAATAATTATCTTAAGGAAAAAAAACTGCAGATTGCAAGGGAAAAGATGGGACTAGATAAGTTGCTCTTGCAGAGAGCTGGCATGAACATGATAGGCTGAATGACCTCCTCCTGTACTGTAACCATCATATGATTTTATGTTTCATTCTATGAATTGTAGCTGCTTTGTCTGATGTCAGCTCATACAAAGTACTCTTTAAACTGCTTCCAGGTCTTCATTCTGTGGAGGGCTTTGCATTTACCCAGTGAGCCATGGGAACCATACACCTGAACCTGCTGAATTTGAGAATAAAACCATGGAATTGGAATTTGGGAGTATTTTTGGTATTTTGTGAAGTTGTAAACTGGATTTTTACAATTGTTCAGAATAAACCAGAAATGGTGAAATAACATCAATGTGACACAATAGCATTTGTGGTAATCTTTAACTCCCGGCCTCTCACATTATCCAAGATTTGCTGTAGGCATTGCTTTACGGCCATATATCTGACCCTGCATTACAATCCCGTCACTGATTAAAACTCATGAAAAGTTTAAATGTGCTTCGAGTGGGAATGCAGACACTGTGAACAGGTTCTAGGCCATTCTGAAATATATCCCTTCCAAGCTCTAAACCAACACAGATTCCAACAGCTTCAGCTTTAATACCCTTGGAAATAGTTACTTCCTTCTTGGGACCTGCATGGCGTTGAATAGTTGTTGGCCAGGGTTGAAAATAATCGTCCACCACTGACATAACTGAATAAATCCCACCTATTGTGCTTCCTCAAAAAAAAAACCTGGCTCCTTCCTCAATCTTATCATTACGGTTGGGGCAACATTCTGGCTTTTAAATTAAACTTTTTTTTTAAATTCCTTATGATTAGTGACTGAAGTAAAGGAAAGGTGTACATGTTGACACTGATATCAACAAATCCTACTCTTCATCCCCTTGAGCTGCAAGCTGTAACCTATGAGGAGTATTACGCTTCACCTTCCAGTCATTGCAAGCTCCAGACCCTCAGCAGTCAGATATTCTAAGATGGCTGCATCGCTATGGGCCCGCACGCCATGACTTCTTGTCCTGCTGTCAGCTGTGGCTCAGCTGGTAACATACTTACCACTGAATCACAAGGTTCTGGGTTCAAATCCTGATCAAGGGCTTGAGCACAAAAATCAAGGCCAATACTCCAATGCAGTGCTGAGTGGAGTGCTGTGCTGTTGGAGGTGCCGTCTTTCAGATGAGACCTTAAACAGAGGCCCCAGCTGCCTACTTGGGTGGATGTAAAAGATCCCATGACACTACTTCAAAGAAGAGCAGTGGGGGTGTCCTAGCCAATATTTATCCCTCAATCAATATCACAAATGGGAAAAAACAGATTATCTGGTCATTATCACATTGCTGTTTGTGGGAGTTTGCTGTGTACAAATTGGCTGCTGTATTTCCTACATTACAACAGTGACTGCACTTCAAAAAAGTGATTTACTGGCTGTAAAATGCTGAGAGAGGTGAAAAACAGCATACAACTACAATTTTTTTTTAAGTCTCAATGACAGAGCTGGCCCATAACAAGCTCCAGTCCAGCTTTGGACAGCAGGAAAGTGCCCAGTGCTTTCACCTCACTGGAATCATTTCCTCGAGTAACTAGCGCCAAATATGGTGGAACCTGGAACCTCTGTGTGGTGCAAAAATTCCCCCAAGTCATCAAAAAATGTACGCTCTTGCTCCATTAGAAACGTTTCTTTTAAATGTGCAAGCTTAGAGACAAACATCATTAGACACTGCATAAAAATATGACTGTGCATCACTTGGGAAATGAAGAGTATTGTTAGCACTGAAAGGGTTAGTAACCATACTTAATGCAGCGCAGCGGGGTGCTGAAAGTGACTGAAAGAAGTAATCGAGCAAAGTGCTTCCATGAATAGTGAAGCTCCAGAAATTTCTGAGCTTTGACAGAAGTTGTGGGTTGAATTTCTGTCTTAATATCATTGCTTGTGTCTTCTCTAGAACACGCTAGTTGCATTTCATTTCAAGTTTGAACTGGTTACCCTTCTAAGATGGCACTGATCGCCACACCCCTACCCTCGTGTCAAAGATCTATTATATCCAAGAGGGGGAGAATGCCCATAGCACCACGGATTGGCCACAGTAAGCTGCAGACTAGACACAAGACAGCCTCAGATAAGACAAGGATACCGCCCAATTTCCGTCAGTGACCGCCATGTGTGGACATGGGATGAAGACAGAAAGGACTCTACTATAATATGCTCCTGCTGTCATCACTCTCTGGGCTCAGTTCGAAGTAGCAGATGAGCACTTGTACAATGAAGTCTCAGCAAAAAGCAGCACCTTCAGTACATGGTGAATGGAGGAAATATGGAGGAAAAAAATGTTTGTTTTCAGTCAGAGCTCTGCAGTGGCAGAATTCCTTAGCACTGAAAAAACATAGTACGAGGAAAAGGGAGATATGATTAGGATGAGCTAGGAATTAATTGCAACTATTATCTGCCAGGTGTCATAGTAATACTGCTTTTGTGTTATATACAAAGCATACAGCCCAAAATAAATAATAAATTATATACCAGACATTGTACAGAGATGAACAGGCACCTTTCAGTGAATTACCAGCCAGTAATCAAATTCAACAATTGAGATGATGTGATGAAGTCTGACATCTGATCTTCTCATTAAATTACAATCTTACACTCACTGATATCATTTATAATTGCTAAGGTTTCTTAAAGCCACGTGCCCTATTTCTGCGGTAATGGATTTGTCTGTCCTCTTGCTGTCACACGTGCTCGGAATGAAAACAATTGATTTGGTCAGTAAGTCACAAGCACAGGAATCCGCCCCCAACTTTAAGAGCCTCCAAACCAAACTACTGAGAAACTCATATGGTATGGAACGGCAGACATTTTCCCTTGAATCACACAACACCCCCCCCCTTTACCCCCAGGTCTACACGAGTAAGGTACATATTGTGAAGAGTAAAGCTTAGCAATTCTCAAATAGCACGTACATTCTCTGCTGGAGTTTAATAGGATGGAGCAGCACAGCTTAGCAGCACCCAGCACTAGCATGTTTCTTGCTGTTGGGGCCACCCTGCCCACTGGGGCGTTGGCTAGGCTATCTGGAGCTGAGAGAGTTGAACTCCAATCCTCACTGATGGGCCCACCCCTCTGGGTGCAGCAGAGTTAGGCTGGCTGCTCGATCATCAACAGTGCACTAAAGAGGTGGCACTGAGGTGGCATCAAGCCTCAATGTCTATACATTACCTAGATCAAGATGGTGCCCGTTAGTGTTGAAGAACAAAGGACTCAATCATGTGAGTTTAAAAAATGGGAATTGGTTACTGTTCGATCAAGAGGTCCACAAACTGCCAGTTTTCATCATGTTATCTGAGGACAGTTTGGAAAATACAAAACCACTATTTTCCTGGGAGAAAAACAGGCTTCCAAAGCAGTTTATATTCAGGTAAAACTGTGGGCGGCTAAACTGAACACCCACTACTTGATCTACCAAACCCGTGGGTAAATGTGAGGAACAGGCACAACGATTACATTTCAACACAGAAGGCAACAATTTGGCTCACTGAGCCAGTGCTAACTTCACATCTAATCCTAATTCCCTGCTCTTTCACTTTAATACTTTTCTTTAAATCTAATTCCTTCTGAAACGTCAGGACTCACTCAACAGCATCTCGTAGTAATGTATTCCATATCTGAATAACGCCATGCAAAAACACATTTTCTATCATTCTCCTTTAACCAGAGATTTACACCATTGAAGGAGACCATACAGCTCGTCGTGTCTGGGTTCCACTATCTCTCCCTGTAGTCCTGAATCTTCCTCTGCTTCAAATATTTTTCCATTTATCCCTTCAGGAGGCTCTACCTCAACCATTACCTCTGTGAGGCTATTCACAGCTCCAACAATTTTCTGTATAAAAATGCTCCTCCTAACCTCTTTTTCATCCTCTGTGTCCATTTTAAGTTGACGAATCTTTGTCACTGTCTCCTCAACTCATCATCCTGATGATAAAAACTATTAATTTTACTATTAATTCTACAAACTCCTGTCAGATCTCCACTGATAAGAAAGCTGTTCTGCTTCAGTGGAAAAAGACCCAATATTTCAAGTTTCTACATGACCATAATTTCTCATGCCTGGTAAACCTATACTGCATCATCTATGGATTCAATATTCATTCTATGATAGGATGCCTGAAGCTGCATACGGGATTCTAACTGTGGTTTAATTATTGCCATGTGTAAACTTATTTTTGCCTATTTATTCATGGGTTCCCAGTCCAAACAACTATTCCCCTTTCTCATAGCTTTAACTCTCTGCGTTCATATCTTCAGGGAATTGTGTGTTTTACATAGCAGATTTTCCTGTTCCTCTTCACCCTTCAGAAATTTTCTGCCTTGTGACTCTCCCATTCCTTGGTTTCATTCCCAAAATGCATTCCCTCAGGCTTCACTGCATTAAATTGCATCTGCCACCTGTTGGCCCATTCTGCTAACTTATACATGCCGTCATGAAGTCTTTCACAATTTCTGTTGTTTGCCCATCCTCTTACCTTTGTGCCACCACCATTTTTTGATGTTGTGCCCCCAATGCCCAAGTGAAAATAAGCTACATGTATTCAGAAGAAAGCTGGGCTCAGCACCAAGACCTGAGGTGCACCTACATCTCAGCCATCTCTATCCACATCCACTAACCCAACCCTTTGTTTCTTGTTCATTAGCCAACTTCCCACTGATGCTGCTACATATCTCTGATTGCGCCATACACCTGGGGGATGAGTGTCCACAGAGCTTCCTGGATTTCCCATAGTAACTTCAAGGGAAGACAGGCTGGAGAAACAGGGTAGCTGGCGGTAGTTAGTTGCTCACACTCAAGATTGCACAGATTTCCCACCAGAAAATTCCAGGCACCAATTTTGAAACAATCCTTGATGTGCTTTAACAAATTGCTTCTGCAAATTCATAAGTATTATACCTAGGCTCAGTTGGTCGATCTCTCAACTCAAGAGTGAAAAGGTTGAGGGTTCAAGCCCCGTTCTGGAGCCTTGAACACATGTAGGCTGACACTCCTGTGCAGTGCTGAGGGACTGCTGCATTGTTAAAAGTGTCATCATTCAAATGAGATGTTAAAAGGAGGGCACGTCTGCCATCTTGGGTAGACATAAAATATCCAATGGCACAATTTCAAAGAAGAGCAGGTGCGCTCTCTCTGGTGTTCTAGCCATTATTTATTGCTCAACCAACATCACTTAAAACAGATTATTGTTCAATTTCATATTGCTGTTTGTGGGAGCTTGCTGTGTGCAAATTGGCTACCATGTTGGCTACATTACAATAACGACTACACTTCACAGGCACTTCAGTAGCTGTAAAGTGCTTTGGGGCTTCCTGCAGTCAAGAAAGGTGCTATATAAATGCAGGTTCTGTCTTTCTTTTCTGCATTTTTATTATCTATCCAATCACTCACTTCTTCATAAGAACACGGTTAAATTTCTCAAAATTCGGTCAAACCCAAATTGCTTTTAATAAATCTGTGTTGATTGCCCTCGATTATTTCATGTATCTTAAAATGCTGATTATTTTAATCTTAAATTAAGGATTCTAAAAGGGCTGCCTATTTGCATCATTCTCATCTCCTTGAACAGAAGTATGTGTTGGCTATTTCCAACTCTCTGGAACAATTTACATACGGAAAAGGGACTAAGAAATTGCTATCTCCTCTTTGACTTACTTCAAGAGCTATCAGGATAACTTTTCTAACTTGAGCTCTACTTTTTATTCAGAACCAATTCCAGTTATCTAACAATTGTTACATATCATTCTCTAGTACGCTATCATTTATGACATAAAATATTTAATATATTTTTACTGTACCTCCAACCACTAAAATTAGCTTTCCTTTTCATTCCTGAGTGGGTGATCCTATCAACTCCAACTTTTCAAATGCTTATGGAAGCACTTATTTCCTTTTACATTATCTTCTGGCTTTTCTTAAATCCTTTCTAATCTCCCTTTTCACCTCTCCACTGCATGTTCTGTATTCCTCATGACTTTCTTTATTGTTGATAGCTCTGGGTTTGCCATATGAATCTTAAGCTGCAGTTTGGTGTAATCTCACTTGGGTAGATTTTGACTTTGTGCCATAGTCACAAATATTCTACCCCTATGTTTCTAAAGTAGGTAAAATTCTTTGATGATACAGTATTTCCTCTCAGAGGAATATATCTTCAATCCATCTTATAATTTAATAATTCCCCAGTGCTGATTCATTATCTTTTTTTTTAAACTCTTTTGCTAGGTAATTTGGGTCAAATCCTTTATTATTTAACTGAACAGTTCCCTTCTCTAGTCCAGCAGCCTTATCTTTTGCCCTTCTTCATCATGTTCTGTTTTCGCACCAAACCAAACTTTGTTGTGCTCACTATTTCCCAGTTGTTCCACTCGCCTATCAATTATTGCCTGAATTCATTTCCCAGAATTAAATTGAACAATGCCTCTCTCCTTGTTGGCTTCAGAAATGCTGATTTGGGATGTTTTCTAAAGAAAGGAAATGTATTTGTACAGTGCCTTTCATGATGTCAGGATGTGCTAAAACGATTTACAGCCCAATTATGTACTTTAGAAGTGAAGTTAGGAAACACAGCAGTTAATTTGTACACAGCAAGGCCCCACAAATAGAAATGAAATTAGGTGTCCAGATGATCTGTTTTGCCTTGTCCCAAAGGAGGTGTCTCTAACAATAGAAATGTACTGAATTGAAATCCCAGCCTAAACAATATTTTCCATTTTGACAACATGCGTGACTCTTATCCTAGTCAATCTTGGGATTGTCAAACATCACCCAGTGCTATTGCCCTGTGGTTGCCATATATCCTGCTGCATTGTCGACAAATCTTCCCTCTATCTTACCTCGACTGATTAGTGGTTTGCAATGTGAAATGAAAATTGTAGCATTCCTGTCCTGTTCCTTTACTCAATCCATATGGATTCTATCCTCATGCAGCACCCTTGAACATCCAAAACATTCTAGTGCTGTGAAAAAAATCCTCATCAATATAGCCCTTTTCCCTTCCATCTCAAGGAATATTTGCTTCACAGTCCTGTCCAAACCTGAGCCAAATCTCTGTAATAGCTGCCATGCTATACTATGCCTTAGGTATTAGTGCTTCTAACTCTCTAATTGTGTTTTGAATGCTTTGTGCATTTATTTACACACCACTCAATCCCGACTTCGATATTCTGGCATGTTGACCTTTATTTTTTTTGACATTTTGTTATCTCTTGTTCTGGTATTATTAATCACAAATTTCAAAGACTCTTTACCCCTCTCTCTTTAGATAATATTTTCTCACAATTTATTTCAGCTAAGCCTTCAGCTTCCATTCCAAAAGCTATTTTAAAAAAATCCAGCTCTCCCTTCTAATCCTATATTTATGGCCCTTGTTACGGAGTCACTGATTAGTGGAAATAATCTTTTTCTATTTATGCTCTCAAAATTTCAAAAACGCCTTTTTGATCCCAGCTTAATCTCCATTGAGCCAGTTAACACAAGTCTAGATTTTTCAAGCCCCCTCAACTTTAGGGTAAATTCAACAACCGTTAAGTTCAGAGGGGACTGGTGAGTTGGAGCTGGGGGTTGGGGGTGGGTGGCTGGGATCACTGAATTTAATCTTCTGAACTCTCAGCTCAGGTATCCTCCCCATGAACTAATCCTTTGCTAGAAAAGTACAGCACAGGAGACCATTTGGTCCATCAAGTCTGTGAAGAGCGCTTTTGGAGAGCAATCCAGTTAATCCAGCACCTCTCATGTACCTTCCATATAACTGCAATAATTTTCTCCTTAAATTATTTATCTACTACCCTTTCAAAGACTATTACTGAGTCCATATTCACCACTCCTTCAGGCTGGGTGTTGGCATGACTACCAGATTACCCACCCTTTCCGATCTTGTCCCTCCACCCCTCAGCAGCACTTCAGGCCTCACTATTCAGGCATGGTGCTTATCACCCTTCTTGCCTCATCACCAAGAATAGGCAAGCCATAATTCCTAAATCCAGAGTTCTCTGTCTTCAAAGCCTGGCTAACTCGATGGTAGGCAATCTTCCTCTTACCGTTTAGCAACTTGACATCCTTATAGTATTCAATTGTTCGGTGTTTGATTATGTGAGTCTGGTAACTGATCTATGCTTACTGTGATTGATTGGTTAAGCCTGGGTGTGGACTCAGAGCAAAGCAAACATACAGACATTTTGTGATTGCGGAGTCATTTTAAACCTTTTTTAAATAAACCTGTTGCACACTTAGAATCTAGTGTCGTCTCTGTATTGCTCCGTGATATATAAAACATACAACAAACTTAGCTTTGTTTTCTCATTTTCACCTTGCCTGCTCTGGCTGCAATACAGTTCCAGGGGCATCAGACAATCGATCTCTAGGACATCTCTCTGCTGCTCTTCATGTGTAAGTTTAGGTAAGACGGCCTAGAATTGCATTAAAATCTGTCAGCAGACCCCAAAAGGGCAGGTGGAAATGTACCACCACCATGTCTCCTGGACACATTCCCTTGACGTAACAGCTGGGTCTGCACTCACCCAAATATGGGTGGGCATATGAAAATAAGATGCAAATCAGCCAGCCACATCCTGCGAAATATCCCCCACAATTTTAATTCTTTGAAACCTGGAGGCAGGATTGCCTGTCAGGCTCAGGTGTCCCGCATTCTCCAAACATCATTGGGGCACAGCAGCTTTTTATTGCATCTGCATCTTGAAGCATTCACAGTGCGTGGGCCTGCACAGGATGGCGAGGATGCACCACTCTATTTTCTATTTTAAAAAGAAATATCGAGTTAGCAAGCAGTTTAGGAACGGACAGACTCAGCCTGAGCCTCATGAAGCTAGTTGACGAAGGAGAACATTGTTGCCAAACCCAGTAACGTTACAGCTAACAGCCCACAGTATCCAGCATATATTATAAATTAGTGACGGGGAGAATGAATCAATGCTTACTTTTTCCGAATCTCTCCTACTGTCTTTGCTGAGATCAGCTAACTCAGCATCGAGCAGGAATTATACCTTTGCCTTTCCTGGTCTGTAAGACACCCCATTGTTTACCATTTGAAGCAGTGGGAAAAGCACAGATTGTAGTTACAAAATCAACTCACAATGTTAACGATTCAGACCTGAACAAGCAGCACAAAACTATGCTGATATTCACAAACTTTTGACAAGCTACAACCAATCTTCAAATGACCACGCCACCATTTCAAGGACAACGATTCACTTTTCCATCGCACTCCTCAAATGTGAGAGAAAACACTTTTTCAGGTGCTTTATAATTAGGAGGAAAAACCCACAGATATCGCGGGGATGAGAAGAGAAAAGGAAAATGGAGAAGCAATAAAATGTACAGAGCAGGGTAGAAGGTAGCTAGTCTTGCAATTGAACAGATCTAAGGACAACGTGGAAAAGCCTCAGATTTGAGGGAGGCTGCAAACAGGTAGAGTTGGGTGTTTTCAGCGCACAGTATGAGCTGGCCATGCGCTTCTTGATGACAAGCCTAAAGGGCAGGATGCAGATGGTGAGAGGGCAGGATTAGGGATGGAATGCCGAGTTACACTAGGGGTAATGGTGTGGGCGGAGGAAAGTAATGGAAGGGGTCATCAACAGTGCTATCAAGCAGCACTTGCTTAACAATAATCTGCTCACTGATGCCCAGTTTGGGTTCCGCCAGGCCACTCAATTCCTGACCTCATTACAGCCTTGGTTCAAACTTAGACAAAAGAGCTGAACTCGAGGTGATGTGAGAGCGACTGCCCTTAACATCAAGGCAACATTTGACGGAGTGTGGCGTCAAGGAGCCCTAGCAAAACTGGAGTCAATGGGAATCAGGGGGAAACTCTCCGCTGGTTTGAGTCATATCTAGGGAAGATGGTTGTGGTTGTTGGAGGTCAGTCATCTTAGCTCCAGGACATCACTGCAGGAGTTCCCCAGGGTAGTGTCCTAGGCCCAACCATCTTCAGCTGCTTCATCAATGACCTTCTTTCTATCATAAGGTCAGAAATGGGGATGTTCGCTGATGATTGCACAAAGTTCAGCACTATTCATGACTCTTCAGATACTGAAGCAGTCCATGCCCAAATACAGCAAGACCTGGACAATAACCAGGGCACGGGCAGCAGATAGATGGGAATACCACCACCTGGAAGTTCCCTTCCAAGTCACTCACCATCCTGACTTGGAAATATATCGCTGCTTCTTCACTGTCACTGGGTCAAAATCCTGGAACTCCCTTCCTAACAGCACTGTGGGTGTACCTACACCACAAGGACTGCAGCGGTTCAAGAAGGCAGCTCACCACCACCTTCAAGGGCAACTAGGGATGGGCAACAAATGCTGGCCCCTCAGCTAAGCCCACATCCCATGAATGAATTAAAAAAAAAAAATCAGATCTTTCAAAAGGGAATTTGATATCCACTTGAAAATGAAAAAAAAAAATTGCAGGGCCATGGGGAGAGTGGGACAAATTGAACAGCTCTTTCAAAGAGCTGGCACAGGCATTATGGGCCAAATGGCCTTCTGCTCTGTTGTCCGATCCCATGATTCTATGGGGGTAGTTTTAACCTAACTTGCTGAGCAGAAAACTCACTGGATTGGGTGGAATGCCAGTTTTACAAACCACACCCCCCACCCTTCAGTAATAACTTCAATGCATGGTACAATCAGACATGGTTTAATACTTGTGTTGCACCTGGCCCCATCGGTTGTGTGCTCCCCTTCCCAATATGTTACAGCACCCCATTCGTGCATGGGGGCTGAAATTGGACTGCTCTCAGATATGCATGAAAGGTAGCTAAAAATTTCTGACCTTCAGCATTGTTCTTCAGGCCTACCAGCCCCACCTTGAAATCAGCAAGCAGTCCCTAAACCATTAATGAAAAGATAAATCTTCAGCCAACCTGGTTCTTACAGACATTATGGATGGATGCTGCACAGGCTGCCAGTTACTGAGAGGAACCATTTCCCCCAACACCCCACGCCCACCCCACTAACAACACAGCCACCTGCAAGGCTGTCAATAGATTCCGTCAACTGAAAAGAAATTTTTGTCCTTGAAACTTGAGACACTTTAATTAAAAAGCATTTTAAAGGAACTGAAAATTAAAAGACTCCCTTTGTATTGTTGACTTTGGAACCAGTTATGATGAAATCTCCCACAGAATTTTAAACAGAGCAACTGAACGCACAAAATGGCGATTTGTACCAAGTTCCCTGAAATAAGCACCATTCTAAAAGCAGGGAATGCTGTACCAGGGACGACTACATGATAACCTAGTAATAGGAACCAGTGCTAATGTGTTACAATGCTAGGAGGCAGATCCCTTCATTACTGTAATGGGAGGTAGTCAATGTGTGTTGCTGGGTAGTGGTTCTTTAGAGTGCGATGTGGTGGATGAGGGTATAGGAGTACTGCAGAAGCAGCCTTTTCAGCCCCTTGAGCCTGTTTATCCAATTAGATCAGGGCTGATCTTTAATCACAGAAGATCTGCTATAAGAATGTATTAGGATAATGACACGTCATTATGGCGGGGGAGAGAATGGCTGTGAGTCAGCTGGTGAGGGCACACAGTAACAGAAGAAACAAATCTGTGAGCATGAAATTATCAATTGCCGGCACAGTACTTAAAATGAGACATCGATTCTTTGTCTCTTCATTTGTCTCCAGAATTGTTTGTGAACGAAGTTCAGCCACATGGATCAGCAACACCACTGATCATTGGGTCACTCTGTCCATTTCTGAAGCAGCTTTAGCCTGGCAGCTTGATACTATCCACATCATTCTGTACTCCAGGGGAGAAAACTAATTGAATAACCTGAATCTCTTCAGTCACCACAGATATAAGCGTATTTTGGACGGAGCATGGAGTGAATGTGATTTGGATGTTTTACGAAAGAGAGGGCACAACACAGAGGTCATTGCTGCATAATTACACAGTGAATCATTTGGGCATTTGGACCAATATGCTCGATGGGAGGTGTGACCTATCATGGGAATTTAGGTTAGCACAAAGTTTAGCTGCTGCCAAATTTTCTATAACTTATACTTAAGGCAGAAGATTGTGAATGAAGGCTGTGAGTGCCCTGGTGGATCAGAAAGTTAATCCGCATGTTACTGGGTGTTAGGGTTGCCAACCCTCCAGGATTGGCCTGGAGTCTCCTGGAATTGGAGATCAATCTCCAGGACACTGCTGGGTGCAACCCTGGAGAAAAACCATTGGGACATTAAAAAAATTCTTTTTTTTGTCATTTACTTTGAATATTTCTCAACAGATATAAAAATAGTGAAAATTGGAAAAAGACCATTTGGCTGACAGTCAAACATCATCCAATTGGTAATGTGTCGCTTTGCTTTCCAATTGGCATAGCAAGGCAGGGCATCATAAGGATGGATGCGTTGGCTGACTAATGGCTGAAGCATGGGGGCCAGCCATGTGATGAAACCTTGCAGAATACATTTGGTCACAGTTGGCAACCCTATTGGGCATAACTGACCAGGAAGGCCTTAGGTTTATCCTTGATCTCTTCCAAATTCACTGCTCTCTGTTAGTGCAACACTTGGCACCAGCACCTCATGCTCAAAAGTGAGGTAGAAAAGAGTCAGGCAGGGTCCCTAGACATTACTGCGGTTCAGTGACTGGGTGAAGACAGAATCAGGCATCACGATCAAATAGCTTGCTGCCTCTCACTGTTCATCCTCACAGGCGAGCAGCCATACCCCAATAAGAGCCAGGATCTTCAGGACAGAAGAGCAGAGGGCAAAATGGGAGCAGGAAACAGATGAAGTCTGCATCATTTGATGTTCATTGAGGCATGCCCACAATGCCTCCAGCCTTTCATCACAAAACAATCAGCTTACAATCAGATCGGCCATGATCTTGTTGAATGGCGTAGCAGACTCGAGGGGCCCAGTGGCCTATTCCTGCTCCAAATTCATATCTTCATATGTTTGCATACCAAATGAGCAGCAGATTAACAATGAGGTTTCAAAGTTGTCAAGACAGGGGTTCAGGATGGCAATAATGAAAACTCAACTAGGATCAAATCTAAAGTTAAGAGCTATACAGTATCATCAGCAACAGTCTCGCAAACTAATTTCAGATCATAGGTGCACTGATTGGAGATTTCCATTTCTACACTTATTGAATATCAGTCAGGTTGTCAACTACCTGTTAACTTGTTCCAATGATGATGGATAATTCAGCAAAAGGATACTAACTCTCCATTATTCCATACAAGCAAGGGCATGAAACAGAGCTTAGCTTGATCACGTCAAACAAACAAACAGCCCTTTCTAAAATGCCACCAACTCATGCAGCCTCTGCAAAAATTCCCCGAATCCTGTCCGAAATGCCAAACACCCTGTGCTTGAGAAAATTCCTTGTGTTCAATGGTTCTTCACCGTAGGGTGAACAGTGTGCACCCTTTCCCAAACCCCAATTCCTGAATCTACCATCTGCAATGTCCCTGCTACCAAGCCTATCTCCTCCACATCTGGCATTAATGCAGAATCTGGATCAACGCATTTAGATTGCCACTCCCCTATGTACACTCCTTCCCCTTCTTTCAGTTACATTCCCTTGCTCTCCTCAAGCTCCACATGATTCTGAGCTCTTCTTTTGCTCCCTTTGCACCTACATTTTTTAAAACCAGGAAGCTCCCCGCCCCTACCTGCACATCTGATCCTTTCTTTTGTCTTCAGCATGCCCAATCTAACAGGATCCCTCCTTCTAGCCGCTGACCCTCTCTTGATCCTTTTATTAACAACTGCTTGCATATTGACAGCTATGTCACTCATTTCACTCACTCTAACCTATCTTACTGAACATGCAACATGCCATTCTCTCAGGGTCAATCCAGGCATCATTATCAAACCTGGTGACAAAGGTGTTGCTGCTGCAAGCAGGAGGGCCTCCACCTTGCCTAGGCTCCAACAGCCAACTTTCCGACAACACCTCTTACCCCTTCGATCACTACTCCTCCACTGGACGCCAAGCCATCATTTCCTAGACCAAAACTAACCTTCTGCTCTAGGGATTTCTCCTTCCCTCTTCCCCCTTCAAATCCCCTCACTCATGAATTTCCTGCAAACTCCTCAAATCCACTCAGCCCATTTAAACCTCCTGACAATCCTGAAGAAGGGTCTTTAGACTCCAAACGTCAATTGACTAATTTGTTTCTCTACACATGCTGACTGACCTGCTGCGTATTGCCAATCTTTCTATTTTTCTCTACTGATTTCCAGCATCTGCAGAATTTAATAACATTACTCACTCTCTAACTGTAAAAAGATTCTGTTCATTCAGCAGGGTAAGTGTTACTCACTGGGTAACTGTACAGACGCATTGGTTATTCAGCAGGGTAAGGAACACACTGCAATTGTGCTTTGTTCAGCAGGTAAGGCAGAAGTAGGGAACCTTATTCTTATCACAGGCCATTCACAAATAGGCAAAATCAGTCATGGGCCAAACACATGAAAATCAATTTAATTTTGTTTTTTTTAAAAGAGAAAATACAGAAACGTTCAACTCACCTGTTGTTTTAATGCGATGGCTGAATTTGAATATTGTTAAATATTATCATAGTAATTTAGCTGACACTTTTATCCAAAACAGATTCGTAATAATGATGATAAATGCTATTTTGAAGGCGCTACAGTCATAGGTCTATATTTTTAGACATCTTGCTGAGGGCCGGATATAATTGAGCAACGGGCCAAATCCGGCCCATGAGCTGTAAGGCTCCCCATCTGAGGTAAGGGTTACTAACTGTAACTGTGTAGGAGATATTTATTCAGCAGGGTGAAGAATATTTATTCTGTAATTATAGAGATGGTACTCATTCTGTAGGGTATGGACTTTTCACTGTTTATTCAGCATAGGTAGGGTTTTTCTCTGATTCTCTGTGTAACAGCACTGAGATCCCATTGATTAAGCAGATTGTGGGTGGGGGGTGGGGGGGGGGGGTGTTAAAAAAAGTCCTCAAATCTTCAAATAAGTCACCATCTATTTAAGGGCTGGCTGACTTAGCTTCATGTCATTAATGGTGCGATTGCACAACACTGTGATCGAATCTGAATGATCACACTCCTTTTAACCAGAAGTACATTGAAATGCACATCCACACTCAGGGTAAATTCAATTGGCTGCACTATACTTTTCACAGATACAATTCTTGACAGTGCAAAACTGGTTTTTAAAAAGACTTACCATAACTACCCCCAGCCTCCCAAAAAAAACTATGCAAGGTCCCAGTGTGTACACTTGGACAAGAACTCTCTCAATGCAAAGGAATGCAGAGTTTATGAAATAAGATCACTTACATCTGAGGTCAAAGCAAGCGGTCAGCAACAGCTGTGGAGCCCAAGATTCCAGATAATCTGAGCACATTCAATCCTGAAGGAGACTTGTTGATAACGTATGCATGGCTCTCAACATAAAGGAGCTGGCATCATTGATGAACACCCCCTTCCGTACCAATCCCTACCAACCTCGCCAGCTGCCATGGGATCTCTACTCAAACCTGAACCCAGGGAGCTGGATTCCCTCCCTCTTGGTTTTGGGAATTCCGAATTCCCAGAGCTTCAATTTGAAGCAGTGATATCTAGATGGTTGTGGGTCTACTCTCGAATGCTGCTCCATCCCCGACCTTCTCCAGACTCCTAGAACACTGCCCAGAAGGAACACTTTCAAACATCAGTTTAACTCAGTTGGTAGCTCTGTTATCTGAATCAGACAGTTGTAGCTTCAAGTCGCACTTTAAGAATTGAACAAAAATTTGGGCTGACACTCTGATGCAGCATTGGGAAGGTATCATCCTGTGGATGAGATGTTAAACCAAGGTCTGGTTTGTCTATGCCAGTTAAATATCATGGCACCATTTGAAGAGCAACATCCTTGTCTCAACTGATGCTACGAAATAAAGATTCATTTGCTATTCAGTCATTGCTGTTTGTGGAATCGCACTGTGCATAGCACTAGTTGCAGCATTGTCAGTAATCATAGCTTTTCAAAGGAATTCAGTATATGTGAATCACTCTGACATGTTTTAAGGGATGCAATTAGGTGCTAAGTCAATGCAAGTACTTCTTATCGTCAAGATCAGAGACTGTGTAACGCCTACTGTAGAATCCCTGGAATGACTGTGTTGTCTTTAAGGTGTAGTTGATGTAGTCCTAAAAACAGAGTTTGCAGTAAATCACAATCAACCAGTATATTCAAAGTTCTACAATTTTTTTTGTGTTCCCCTTAATCACCCCTCAAATTGTTCCCATCAGCATTGACAGACTAGTAGATGCTGGCATTTCACCACTCAAAGTGCTTTCTCCAGACACAACCCTTGTTCAGAAGGGCTGACTCTGGAACTTAACATCTTGAGGGAGCAGGTGAGGGGGAAGGTTACAAAGTTCCCAGCCGACATAGTATGAATATCTCCCAGTACTGGGTCACATTATCACAGTGGTTTAAAAGAAAGGTGGGCACTGAGATATTTTATCTCTGAGGCACAAGGAAAGGATACTAGTTTCTATGTGTGTAACAGATTTTTATCCACAATGCTTGAAAATGTCTGATCTGTGCTTATAGCACTAACTTTCAGCAACTTTTGCTTACTTTTCTCTGGGTCCACAGCCAGGCTTAACTGATCAAGCACAGTGAGCATCAATAGTAAACAGACTCACACATACAAACATAGAACAACTGAACACTACAGGCTACAACACCTCATAGCTCACAGACTGGGGGGGGGAGAGAGGGGACTATCCCAAACTCCTAGAACTGTGGAGTGGCTGATGCAGAAGGAAATCACAATGAATTGAACAGTGAAATGAAGTGAGACACAATATAATGTGTAGATAATTGGAAATTAAAGTTATTCTGAAAACTCCTTGCAAAAAAAGTGGCTGAACAAGGCAGTCACAAAGCAAACCAGGTATTAAAAAATCTCATTTCATTTTTGAATTAAGAGACATTACTTATTGAAAGACACAAGTGAAGGACAGAATATAGACCCATTCAAAAATACTATAAGTGAAATCGCAGCAACTGCTGGCATCCTGGAATGTTGTCTGGAGTGGAGGGGAATTACAATGGAATCCCAGTCCCCTAGTGTCCCTCTGTACACTGGAATTTGTAATTTGTGGCTTCCTTTTCCGAACACTTTCCCACAAAAAGGGAAGAAAGGGGAGGAGCTAAGAAACTCAAAGCAGCAGCCCAGCGCATACCACAAGGTAATGATATCCCCGCTAGGCCCACTCCCACACCTCACGAATGACTGCAGTGTCCATTGGAAAAAGCAAACTAAACCCACAGCAACACCAGAGAGAGAGAGAAAAACACACACAGCTATTGGATTCCAGCATCCACTGGGCAAAATTCCAAATGGCACTTTCCAACTGCTCTGGACCATTCCATAGGATTTCCTTTCAAAATCCTGGGAGACTCTAGGAACATTTTTTTTTCTACACATACAAGAATGAGGATATCCTCTCTGATATTCTGGGGGAAGAGACAGTGAACTGTAAATATACAAGCCACATTATTCCTTAATGCCATATTTAATCAGCTCTTTTTTTTTTAACCCTTTCAGGGTCAAACACTTTAAGTGCATTAACAACAAACAAAAGCTTCCTCGCACGGGATTTAATATGTCTGCAATCCTTGGCTGTTTCCAATCACCAACACATCGTCCGCTACAAGAGAGAGTGTATAACAAGAAGCTGAAATCTGTATTAGTCTCTCAGGAGTGCTGGGAGTTCAGTACACAGTGTTATTGCTGATTATGCGGGGCAATAGGATGAAAACATTCAAATGTTACCACACACAACCCCCACCCCACCCCAACCAACACACTCTACAGCACGTTACTCCAGTCCCATTCACACTACAATCACTGTTTTTCTTTGCAAATTCTTCAGGAAGCACTGAACTCAACAATACAGTTCCTGCTAAAAGATTCAACACCGGATTGCACCATTCTCAGGTACTCCTTACTAGAACCACTACATCGGTTGTTTCCTCACTTCTTTCTCTTTCAATTCTCCCAATATTATTCTCCAGCTTTCTCTGTTTCCCAGTGTTCTCCTGATCATTCTCTTTTGAATACCATTTTTCCCCCTGAACCAGTTTCTCTTCCGATTCCCCCTAGCTTACTCTCCTCCTAAGCACCCCCCCCCACCCCCCGCAGGCCACCCAGGTTCACTCTCCCCCTCAGCACCAACCCCCCATGTTCACTCTCCCCCGCAGCACCGCCCCTGGTTCACTCTCCCCCGCAGCACCCCACCCCCCCATGTTCACTCTCCCCCGCAGCACCCACCCTGGTTCACTCTCCCCCTCAGCACCCAACCGCCAATGTTCACTCTCCGCCTCAGCAACCCCCCATGTTCACTCTCCCCCGCAGCACCGCCCCTGGTTCACTCTCCCCCGCAGCACCCCACCCCCCCATGTTCACTCTCCCCCGCAGCACCCACCCTGGTTCACTCTCCCCCTCAGCACCCAACCACCAATGTTCACTCTCCGCCTCAGCACCCCCCATGTTCACTCTCCCCCGCAGCACCGCCCCTGGTTCACTCTCTCCCGCAGCACCCCACCCCCCCATGTTCACTCTCCCCCGCAGCACCCCACCCCCCCATGTTCACTCTCCCCCTCAGCACCCCACCCCCCCATGTTCACTCGCCCCCACAGCACCCACCCTGGTTCACTCTCCCCCTCAGCACCACCCCCCCCATGTTCACTCTCCCCCGCAGCACCGCCCCTGGTTCACTCTCCCCCGCAGCACCCCACCCCCCCATGTTCACTCTTCCCCGCAGCACCCCACCCCCCCATGTTCACTCTCCCCCTCAGCACCCACCCTGGTTCACTCTCCCCCTCAGCACCCAACCGCCAATGTTCACTCTCCGCCTCAGCACCACACACCCCCATGTTCACTCTCCCCCGCAGCACCGCCCCTGGTTCACTCTCCCCCTCAGCACCTCACCCCCCCATGTTCACTCTCCCCCGCAGCACCGCCCCTGGTTCACTCTCCCCCTCAGCACCCACCCTGGTTCACTCTCCCCCTCAGCACCTCACCCCCCCATGTTCACTCTCCCCCTCAGCACCACCCCCCCATGTTCACTCTCCCCCTCAGCACCACCCCCCCATGTTCACTCTCCCCCGCATCACCGCCCCCGCCCCAGGTTCACACTCCCCCTCAGCACCGCCCCTGGTTCACTCTCCCCCTCAGCACACCCCATGTTCACTCTCCCCCTCATGTTCACTCTCCCATGTTCACTCTCCCATGTTCACTCTCCCCATGTTCACTCTCCCCATGTTCACTCTCCCCATGTTCACTCTCCCCATGTTCACTCTCCCCCTCAGCCACCCCCCCCCCCCCCCCCATTTTCACTCTCCCCCTCAGCCTCCAGATTATTTTCCCCACACCGCCCAGTTTACTCCCTGGCTCGTTTCTCCTGACTGTCCTCGCCCCACTTTGCTCCTGCAATATCTCTCTCTCTCCTGAAACCTGTTTTACCCTCTGATCCCCCCCCCCACCCCCCCCCCCCCCCCAAGCTTCACCATTCGCACAGCTTGTTATCTCTCCTCTGATACCCCCTCTCTCTCTCTCTCACCTTCTCTGTGCTGCTGCTGTTGTTTGGTGTCCATGACAGCGCTGTCCGCTCCTGAGCTCAGCTCTGCCAGTCTCCTGCTGGTGGCGGTCAGCTCGGCTCTCAGGCTGGTCACTTCGCGGCTGGCCGACTGCACGGCCCCATCGATCCTCCCGGCCAGCTGTTTATTGTCTTCCATGGTGCTCAGGATCTTGGCCTGCGGAGAAGGACATGCTGGTCAGGAGTGCGGAGAGACAGGGGGAGAGAGGAGTGCGGAGAGACAGGGGGAGAGAGGAGTGCGGAGAGACAGGGGGAGAGAGGAGTGCAGTATGTCCCAGCGCTGGATCCTGCGCTAAGCAGAGGGAGAGCTCCAATCAGCCACACACTCATTCCATTAGGACTCAGCTGGTGGGGAGACGCCAGGCCCTTTAAATGGACACTACCAACCCCAGCCAGGGAAACCCAATGACAAAAAAAATCAAATAACCTCCCCTATTTCTACCAGTTAACCAGTTATGAAAATAAAACGCATTGACTACCCTAATTGTCAACCGAAATTGACCCTCCTATGCCAATTTCAATTTTCCTTTCGTGTCAATTATAAAGTGACTCACTCTTCCCCCTGTCTCTGCCTGCGTAGCATTGCCTGTCCTGCTGTAATCCCTGGTAACAATGTTCCACAGATGCTGCCCTGCCTCATCTGCTTCGCGAATTCACTGGGGCTTGGAGTGAACTAGCAGGAGACTCGGGCTCTGCACACAGTTTCCCATCCAGCTGCTCCCGTTTGTTCCCTACACACACACACACACAGTCATTCTGCTGGTCCACCCTCCCTCCTCTCGGCTGAATGTCAACAATTAAGCAGCGCACCTCACGCTCCCTGCTGCATCACAGATAGGAACAGACTACTGGAAGATTATGAAGCTTTTTCTACCTGCCTGGTTTGATTGACACAGACTCGGGTTTGAGGTTGTGCGCTCCTTCTGCCCGACACCGTCCTGTTTTAGTTTACTTTTTAATTTGTTTCAATATATGTTTGAATTGTGTACAGGCAGTGTACTTGCAGGTTTCTTGGAGCACTCAGGATTACATGCAGAATATACATAAACTCCCTCCACTCTGTCCCAGCAGTGCCCATTCCACTAGAGCACTTTGGACTGCATCCAGTGTAAGATTTCTTTCCCCCCAGCTTGACTGTGATTTCTCAGGGTGAGATTGTACATTAGAAGGGAGGGGGAAACAAGGATTGAAGCTACCAGTCAATGCCTAACTGGCAGCAGAGTGGGATGGCCAAACCTCCTCCTGTCTGGCACCAGTAAGGATGGCCTCCCTCAGACTGTCCATCTTTGAGCCACACTGAGGGGGAGGGGCACTACGTTCAATCCCTGGTCTCCGCTGCTGAGGCACACTGTGATTAGCAGTAATAGCCCAGATTTCTTCCTTCAGATTACTGTAAAGCAACTGCTACAACAACATGCATTTATATTGCACATTTCACATAATAAGAGCTGTCCATGGGAGAGTTACGAAAGGAGTTATTAGGGCAGATAGCCAAAAGCTTGATTAAAGAGGTAAGTTTTAAGGAGTCTTCAAAAGGAGAGATGCTTGGAGTGGGGAAAGAGGTTGGCGAGGTATTCCAGACAGCTGCAGGCATGGCTGCCAATGGTAGAATGAAGGAATTGGGGGATGGACAAGATGTCAGAGTTCACAGAGGGTTAGTGGGTGGTGGAGGTTACAGGATGGTGAATGGTAGGAGAGGACTGCATTAGCCTTAGTGCCCCCTGGAACCCCATTCCTTTCCCCATGTCCAAATCTTGACTCTGGAGGAGATCAGAGGGGGTGCCTCAGGTACTAGGAGGTGTTGCAGGCACCCGGAGCTACTGCAGGTACCAGGGGATGCCACAGGTACCAGGAGGTGCCACAGGTACCAGGAGGTGCCGCAGGTACCAGGAGGTGTTGCAGGTTACAGGAGGTGATCAGCTTCTCAACCTGTCTGCACCCTTTGACACATTCTCCTCCAAAACCTCTCCATCACTGTCCAGCTGGGTGGGACTTCACTCGCCTCGTTGTTCTTATCTGTTTAATCATAGCCACAGAATCACCAACAGTGGCCTCTCTTCCCACTTCCCCACAGTTGCCTCTAGTGTCAGCCATGGCTCAGTTAGTGACCCTCTTGCCTCTGAATCACAAGGTTCCAGGTTCAAGTCTCACTCCAGGGCTTGAGCATAAAAATCAAGGCTAATACTCCTGTGTGATACTGAGGGAGTGAGGCACTGTCAGAGGTGTTGTCTTTTGGATAAGACGTTAAACCGAGGCACCAACTGCCTGTTTAGGTGGATGTAAAAGATCCCAATAGCACTATTTTGAAGAAGAGCAGTTTATCTCTGGTGACCTGACCAATATTTATCCCTCAATCAATATCACAAAAACAGATTATCTGGCCATTATCACATTGCTGTTGGAGAGAGTTTGCTGAGTACAAATTGGACGCCGTGTTTCCTACATTACAACAGTAACCACACTTCAAAAAATATTTAATTGGCTGTAAAGTGCTTTGAAATGTCCGGTGGTTGTGAAAAACGTTATATAAATGCAAGACTTGTTTTTGTCCCACAGGGATCCATCTTTGGCCCCATCCTAGTTCTCATCTACTTACTGCGCCATAACAACATGGTCCGAAAACGCATCAATTTCCATGTGCACACTGACGACACCCAGCTCTGCCTCACCACTGCCTCTCTCGCCCTCTCCGCTGTCTCTGAATTATCAGGCTGCTTGTCCAACATCAGCAGAAATTTCTTCCAATTAAACATTGGAAAGACTGAAGCCATTGGCTTTGATCCCCGTCAAACACTCCTCTCCCTCACCACCGACTCCATTCCTCTCACTGACATTTGGCTGAGGCTTAAACAGACTGTCTGTAACCTTGGAGTCATATGTGACCCAGAGATGAGGTTCCAACCACATATCCGCATTGTCATTATTTCCACCACCATAACTGCCTGACTCCAGCCCTGCTTCAGCTCTTCCGCTGCTTAAACCCTCATTGCTTCAAGCCTTTGTTACGTTCAGATCTGACAATTCTAATGCTCTCCTGCATGGCCACCCACATTTTACCCTATGTAAACATGAGATCATCCAAAACTCTGCTGCCCATGTCTTAATTTTCACCAAATCTCATTCAACCATTACCCCTGTGCTCACTGATCTACATTGGCTTAAGCAATGCTTTGGTTTTTAAAATTCTTATCCTTGTTTTCAAATCCCTCCATGGCCTAGCCCCTCCCTATCTCTGTAATCTCCTCTAGCCCTACAACCCTCTGAGGTGTCGGTGCTCCTCTGTTTCTGATCTCATAAGTATCTCCAAATTTAAATGCTCCACCATTGGTGCCCACGTCTTCATTTGTCTAGGCCCTATAAGCTCTGGAATTCCCTCCCTAAACCTCTCTGCCTGTCTACCTCTCTCTCTCCCTTTAAGATGCTCCTTAAGATTTCATTTTGGCCAAATTTTGGTTATCTGCCCAGGATTAGTTTTCTGTCGGACCATTTTGAGCAGTCACCAATTGCCCAATGGATGGAAAAGCCAGCAAGGGAGCCATGTTAGGACCACTGTGATGGGGGAGCCATGTTAGAGGCACTGTGACTGGGGAACCATGTTACAGGCACTGTGACAGGGAACCATGTTAGGGGCACTGTGACTGGGGAACCATGTTACAGGCACTGTGACGGGGGAACCATGTTAGGGGCACTGTGACTGGGGAACCATGTTACAGGCACTGTGACGGGGGAACCATGTTAGGGGCACTGTGACTGGGGAACCATGTTACAGGCACTGTGACTGGGGAACCATGTTACAGGCACTGTGACAGGGGAACCGTGTTAGGGGCACTGTGATGGGGGAACCGTGTTAGGGGCACTGTGACTGGGGAACCGCGTTACAAGCACTGTGACGGGGGAACCGTGTTAGGGGCACTGTGACGGGGGAACCATGTTAGGGGCACTGTGATGGGGGAACCGTGTTAGGGGCACTGTGACGGGGGAACCGTGTTAGGGGCACTGTGACGGGAGAACTGTGTTAGAGGCATTGTGATGGGGATCCGTGTTAGAGGCACTGTGACGGGGGAATGGTGTTAGGGGCACTGTGATGGGGGATCAGTGGTAGAGGTACTGTGACGGGGGATCCGTGTAAGGGGCACTGTGATGGGGGATCCGTGTAAGGGGCACTGTGATGGGGGATCCGTGTAAGGGGCACTGTGATGGGGGATCCGTGTAAGGAGCACTGTGATGGGGGATCCGTGTTAGAGGCACTGTGATGGGGGATCCGTGTAAGGGGCACTGTGATGGGGGATTCGTGTAAGGGGCACTGTGATGGGGGATCCGTGTAATGGGCACTGTGACGGGGGATCAGTGTAAGGGGCACTGTGCTGGGGGATCCGTGTTAGAGGCACTGTGATGGGGGATCCGTGTTAGAGGCACTGTGATGGGGGATCCATGTAAGGGGCACTGTGATGGGGGATCCGTGTTAGGGGCACTGTGACGGGGGATCCGTGTAAGGGGCACTGTGATGGGGGATCCGTGTTAGGGGCACTGTGACGGGGGATCCGTGTAAGGGGCACTGTGATGGGGGATCCGTGTAATGGGCACTGTGATGGGGGATCCATGTAAGGGGCACTGTGACGGGGGATCCGTGTAAGGGGCACTGTGATGGGGGATCAGTGTAAGGGGCATTGTGACGGGGGATCCGTGTTAGAGGCACTGTGACGGGGGATCCGTGTAAGGGGCACTGTGATGGGGGATCCGTGTAAGGGGCACTGTGATGGGGTATCAGTGTTAGAGGAACTGTGACAATGGGTGACAGAGGAGTTGGACCCTGTTGGTGCAATCATAATATTCTGACTATTGCTGCATCTTCTCCCAAGCAATTGCTTGTGGAGCAGCTCAGCCCATCAAGACCACTTTCAAATCTGAGGCCACATTACTTTAGCTGCTGCAGAGTGGCCTGCCTGTGCATCATGAGAGAATACAGTCACCTCCGTGCACATACAGACACACACTCACTCACACACAGAATCACCTCTTCACAAATGCACACACACACATACAGCCACCTCTGCAAATACACACACACATACCCACACACAGTCACCTCCTCATACACACACACACCCCCAACACATGCACACATACCCCCACACATACACGCACACATCCCCGCCCCCACATACACATCTCTGCACTCTCACACATACACACACACAGTCAGCCTCGCACACATTATTGCCCCCGCCCCCTCCACCGCCACTCCCCCGGGAACTTCACCCCTGAACCCAGACATCATTTGCATCATTGCGTACACAACCCCACCCACCCCCACATACATAAACAGGCACCCACACAGTCACATTGCTTTATATACACACACACTACCCCAACCAACTCCCCCGCACCAAACACGCACACTCCCTACCCACTCTCACCATGCTCCCCAACCCACACACACACACACACACACACACACACACACAAACACACACAGGCATGGACATCCACATACCTACTCATGGAGCCCCATCTGTCCAGCTACACACACAAAAAGTTAGCCTCCCACTGAAGAGTGCTGGGACTCTGCCAGTGAATATTTAATTGATCATGTGACAATTGATCAACGACAAGCTGAGGACCTATCCTGACATTCTTTTGTCTGAAACTGGAGAAAAATCCTCTCCCCACTCACTGCCTTGCCCCAAATCAGATGAGGGAAGAATTGAATTCAGTGGCAACACTCATCAGTGTCAAATAGCAGGCTGACACTCAATATCAAAGCTCACACATGCAGTCTGGTCATTGAGATAAAGTAAAGGAATCTGCCTAGCCCCCACAGATCTGGATTAGCAGCTTAGTTCCAATGTGAATGTAAACTGGAGTTCTTCATGGCAAACAGATAGAATCATTTATCAAAAAGAAATCCCATTTTCCATGTGTGCAGGCCGGTGCCAGTTCTATAAAGACTGGCACAGAACCTGTGTATGCGTGTTGTGACCATGTTCAGTACCATTAATGCGTTGACCTAAATTTGCCTCTGTGTCACTTTAAGCAGTCATGTAAACTAGCGACCACAGTCTGCATGAGTGTCAGCCGCACCTTATGGAAAGGTATTAACCACTGACTGCAAGTGGCCCTTGCAGGGAATAAAAACCTGGACAGTCTACAGTTCGCCAGGAAAGTTTCAGAGTTGGAAGTTGTTAAAGTACTTCCTTGTTTTTTGAATCTATAATTCAGGTGCCTGAGGGCATTCGAGGACCCCTGAGAAACCAACTCAGGCTGTGGCTGTGTGGTTTGAGTAAATCACAGCCAAAGAGAGATTGAAAATTGTGTTCTCACTGGGAAACATCTGCCGAACAGTTATATGGATTGAAAGTGCCAATTTCCCCACAATTAACCACTAACCTGCCAGAGGAAGGGTGAAAGGTTGAGGCCCATTATGAGGAACACCATCGGGGTTCATAAAATCATAAAACAAGACAAAGGGATCAATGGAGAAGGACCTTTAATTTATTCAGTGCCTTTCACATCCTGATGATGATCCAAAGCATTTCACAGTGAATTAAATAGGGTTGAAGAGTAGTCACTGTTCTATCAATAGACACAGCGGACACTTGGCACACTGCAACCTCAAAAAAATAGAGCAATAAGATGAATAATCATTTTGTCTGTTCTTGTAGTGACAGGGCATTGTGGTGTCAAAGGAGAGTGTGAATATTTACACACTGCAATGCCAGGACACAGTGTGAATATTTACACACTGCAGCATCAGGACACAGTGTGAATTTTTACACACTGCAATGTCCGGAGAGTGTGAATATATACACACTGCCGTGTCAGGACACAGTGTGATTATTTACACACTGCAGGGTCAGGGCACAGTGCGACTATTTACACACTGCAGTGTCAGGACCCTGTGTAAATATTTACACACTGCAGTGTCAGGACACAGTATGAATATTTACACACTGCCGTGTCAGAAAAAAGTGTGAATATTTACACACTGCAGTATCTGGAGAGTGTGAATATTTACACACTTGTGTCAGGACACAATGTGAATATTTACACACTGCAGTATCAGGACCCTGTGTGAATATTTACACACTGTAATGTCAGGACACAGTGTGAATATTTACACACTGCAGTGTCTGGAGAGTGTGAATATTTACACACTGCCATGTCAGAAAAAAGTGTGAATATTTACTGCAGTGTCAGGACAAAGTGTAAATATTTACACACTGTAATTTCAGGGCACCCTGTGAATATTTACACACTGCAGTGTCAGGACAAGGTGTGAATATTTGCATATTGCAGTGTCAGGACACAGTGTAAATATTTACACACTGCAGTGTCAGGGCTCAGTGTGAATACTTACACAGTGCTGTGTCAGGCCACAGTGTGAATATTTACACACTGCAATTTCAGGGCACCCTGTGAATATTTACACACTGTAATTTCAAGGCACCCTGTGAATATTTACACACGGCAGTGCCAGAAGAGTGTGAATATTTTACAATCTCTGCTTTCAAAAATTGAGGAAGCTGTCAACAGCGCCCCCTTTAGGAGGTAATTTCGGCCATAGGCTTTAATCTGGAATTTATAAGCAGCTGTTCTTTCAGCATATATATTTATTCAATGTGTCCTGACACTGCAGTGTGTAAATATTCACACTTTTTTCCTGACACTGCAGTGTGTAAATATTCACACTGTGTCCTGACACTGCAGTGTATAAATTTTCACACTATGTCCTGACATGGCAGTGTGTAAATATTCACACTCTCTGGATATTGCAGTGTGTAAATATTCACGCTGTGTCCTGATACTGCAGTGTGTAAATATTCACACTCTCCGGATACTGCAGTGTGTAAATATTCACACTGTGTGCTGACACTGCAGTGTGTAAATATTCACACTGTGTCCTGACGGTGCATCATCTAACCACTCTCACTCTGCCCTGATACTGGAGTGTGCAAATAGCTGTGAATAGATTGAATTACTCACAGATAACATCCATGCAGGTGTAATACTGTAAATGTGACAAATGCTTTCTTGTGTTACTGAATCATTAATAAAATTTTCCATCGTGAGGGGTAATGGTCGTTCCTGCCCTCACCTCACCCGATTTGTGCAGATGCTGTGTTCGTTCAGCTCAACAGAAGTGTCCTGGAGCCTGGGCTGGTGTCTCCCTCTCTCAGCCCCATCAGATTGGTTTGCCATGGTGTGCTTTGCCAACTCACAGGCCAGGGATTGACTACAAAACTATTCAGGCTTCTGTTGTTCAGTTTCATGTCCCTACCACCAAAACCACAGGGGAACATGCAGTGAGAGCCCTGTTACACAGCTACCAGCTGTTGGTGTCACTGGTCGCTATAACCAATGTAGTGTGGTCTTTGGCATTGGAGGACCTCCTGCTCATCCTGGTATACACATACACAGTTAACCAATGTGTTAGGCTGATTGAAGGCTGAGACTTGTGTGCACCTAAGTGGCCAATGGAATGTTGGAGATACCTGTCCACATTTCAGCTGTTTCTGGCTGCTCCCAGGCATATTTCTAATTCTGCTAATTGTTTCCCAAATTATGCTGATATCTGAAATCAGTAAGGATAGCAGCTGAATGATACAACTGGCCCAATGACCTAGCCTGGGAGATTTGACTGGTGCTGCTGGCTGTTATGAAGTTTAATCCGGACAAATGCGAGGTAATGCATTTTGGAAGGTCTAATACAGGCAGGAATTATACAGTAAATGGCAGAACCCTTAAGTGCATCAATGGGCAGAGGGATCTGGGTGTACAGGTCCACAGGTCATTGAAAGTGGCAATGCAGTCAGGAAGGCATATGGCATGCTTGCCTTCATTGGCAGGGGTATTGAGTATAAAAGCTGGGAAGTGATGCTGCAGCTGTATAGAACCTTGGTTAGGCCACACTTGGAATATTGCGTGCAATTCTGGTCACCACATTACCAGAAGGATATGGAGGCATTGGAGAGGGTGCAGAGGAAGTTTACCAGGATGCTACCTGGTCTGGAGGTTATTAGCTATGAGGAGAGATTGGAGAAACTTGGATTGTTCTCACTAGAGTGACAGAGATTGAGGGGTGACTTGATAGAAGTTTACAAAATTATGAATGGCATGGACAGAGGAGATAGTCAGAAGCTTTTTCCCAGGGTGGAAGAGTCAATTACTAGGGGACATAGATTTAAGGTGAGAGGAGAAAACTATAGAGGAGATGTGCAGGGCAAGTTTTTTACACCGAGGGTAGAAAGTGTCTGGAATTCGCTGCCAGAGGAGGTGGTGGAAGCAGGTACGAGAGTGGTGTTTAAGAGGCAGCTTGTCAAATACATGAATAGGATGTGCAAAATGTTTTAGTTGATGGGCAATATGATTGGCGCAGGCTTGGAGGGCCGAAGGGCCTGTTCCTGTGCTGTACTTTTCTTTGTTCTTTGTTTGTCCAGTGACTCCTGATAGAATGTGTGAACGTGCTCATCAGATGAGGACAGGGTTGCTCGCGATGCTCCCCGCAGCCAAATGGATTGCCTACATTCAGGATCAATTATAAAGGCTGACGGCACACAGGGAGCTGTTCCTCATTATGAAGCAGCACATGGAAGGATAAGAGGGAGGAAATTGTAAGAGTGAAACACTGAACTTCCAAAAGCAAATCAAAATGGCTTCGGATAACTTGAGATTTGCTATGCCAAATATTGGAATTGCAATGTGAGATCCAGCAATATGATTAGATATTTTGAACATGATAAGGCTTCGTCGCCAGTGACAGGTTAAGAAGTTGCTGGATGTGATGCCAGACAGGATCATATGCCCTGTTGCATTATAACAATGTCCTCTGCCAGCTATTAATATGATGATTGCAACACAATGTCACAAGGTTCCCACTGCTTTACTCAATACTGCTGGGTCTTGCTAAAGGCAAGGGGGAGCTTGCCAAGCCACTCTTGGCCTGGCCTGCGACCTATTTGTCACAGCAGAGAAAGGAAACTGTCTGTTTGTTGCAACTTAGTGCTTGGATCAAACTTGTACTTGCATCATTTATTTGCTCATCCAGGCTGGACTATGGAACACAGACTCCTAGCTGGAAAACCCATTGCTAACTGTATCATGACACAAGCTTTGGCTGTAGCGTTAACAATGTATCCTTGTGTTTCAGCTGCTCCACAGTGGCCTGACTTCACTTTTGTCTGTCCTGATCTATTATCATTTTCAAATTGTCTCTCCAAGCTGTCACACTTCTATTCCTCTGCAGCCCCATCCATCCCCACATTCCAGCTCACTACTTGTCCTCTGTGCCCCTGCCTGTCCACCCACTGTTCTACGCCAATGCTACTGATACAGCCTTCATTGAATTATCACCCCTACCCTTGTTAATATAATCCAAGCCAGTTGGTGAAGCCAAAACCAAGACCCAGAGCCTTTCTTTATTGAAAGAGGTTATTAACTTGTTCAGTCTCACAGCTCTTCTCCCACTCAATCCAGTGTCTCAGCTATCCCCTATTTATATGTGCTCAAAGGCAATTAATACCCTGTTTCTCTTAACCTTAACAATGTAATTGATATTAACAAACCTTAACATTGTAGTTGTCATGACATTAACAATCCTCACCTCATTCGATCTCCCATTTGCAAAACTCATCCCCGAATCTACCTTTTTCACCTCATCTTCAGTCACCTCCTCCAAATATTTTCATCTTCCCTACTCGATGGTCCATGCTTGTCTCCTCCCTTCCTGTGAAACTCATTAAGATGTTTCCTGACGTGCATGACATTCCATAAGTGAACCAACATAGACCATTATCCAAGGAACCTGTTTAAATAAACCTGTTCAGAAAGAAAATCTATAAAAGATCCTAAAAATAACAAAACTACTTACTGTGTATAGAGATTGCTGACAACATGTTCCCATTAACTGGCACCCAAAACCCACCCCGTGTCAGCATCTTTGCTAGAACATATCCATCTGAATGGAGTATTGTAATTTTAGCCAGTGGTTTCTCTATCTGTACATGTGTTTATTGAACTCCTTTACGTCAAAATCCAGAGGTACTGCCCTAGAGCAACAGTTCTGTTCATAACCTATAAAAAACATGGACTTGGGAGTAAAAATATGCCATGAAAAGAAGAACTTGCATTTAGATACCCACCATTTAATATGCTTTCCAGCCAATGCAATTCTTTCGAAATGTAGTTACTGTTGTAAAGTGTTGGAAATATAGCAGCCAATTTGCGCACAGCAAGCTCCCACAAACAGCAATACAATCACGAACAACCAGGTAATCTGTTTCTTTGTGATGTTGATCGAGAAATAAATATTGGCCAGGACACCGGGGATAATTCTCCTTCTCTTTTTTGAAATAGCATCATTTGGGATCATTTACGCCACCTGAGCAGCCAGATGGGGCCTCAGTTTAATGCCTCATCTGAAAGGCAGCACCCCTGACAGTGCAGCACTCTGGCAGTGCTGCACTGGAGTGTCAGCCTTGATTGTTGTACTCAAGGCCCTGGAGTGGGACTTGAACCCTGAACCTTGTGACTCAGAGGCAAGAGTGCCACCAACTAAATCATGACACACTCAATGCCCTAGAATAGGTGTGGACAGCATCTGTAGCCTCAGCAACTGATGGAATACAGACAATATTTCAAATAATTTTAAAAAGGCATGAACTAAAGTTTGTCAATAGGACGACATCATTCTCTTTCTGCTGAAGATCTCAAAGGCAGAGGGTGTCATTCGCACCACATTACTGTACAAAAGCTCAGTGTTGGCTCAGTTGTTAGCACTCACACCTCAGGCTGAGAAAGCTGTGGGGTTCAAGCTCCATGCTGTAATCTGACTGTATATTATAGGCTGACTTTCCCGTCCAATGCTGAGCAGCTGCTGCAGTTTGGAGGTGCCGCCTTTCAGATATGTCTTTAAATCTGGGACCCATCTGTCTGTTAAGGTGGATGTAAAAGGTCCCATCATATTATTTAAAGAACAGCTGGAGGTTCTCCTGGGCAGCACTGTTCTCTAAAACAGCATCACCAAAAACCCAGGGCGCAGGAACGCAGAGACATTCTCTGCTTGTTGGTCTTCTGCAGGATTGGGGTGTTGTCCTTTTTTAAAATTTATTATTTCATGGGATGTGAGCATCACTGGTAAAGCCAGCATTTGTTGCCGATCCTTAACTGCCCTTGAACTGAGTTGCTTGGTGGCCTTTTCAGAGGGCAGTTTAGGGTCAACCCCATTGCCATGGGTCTGGAGTCGCACCTTGGCTAGAACAGGTAAGGATGGCAGATTTCTTTCCTAAAGGGCATTGGTGAACCAGCTGGGTTTTTACAATAATCAATGATAGTTTCATGGTCACCATTACTAAGACTAGCTTTATAGTCCAGATTTTTTTAAAAAGTTAATTGAATTTAAATTCCACCAGCTGCCATGGTTGGATTTGACTCCATGTCCCTAGAGCATTAGCTTGGGCCTCTGGATTACTAGTCCAATGACAGCATCAGTACACTACCGTTCCCCCTCTTCAAACATTTGAACTAATGTTGTTTTAATACTGAAGGTGAAATTCAGGACCCCACCAAATAGAAAGGAAAGAAGCCAAAGCAATTTGAGAATGAGTGGTTAAACTTGTGTTTTGAATGCCTGTAGAATGTAGGAGGAAGTGACAACTTTGGGAGCCCAGGAAGTGATGACTGAGAGAGGCAATGAAGGGAAGAGTGAGGGGATGAACACAGTAAGCAGTGAAGAAGTGACAACTGAGGGAGACAAGACAGACCATTAAAATATCATGAATAGGTACAGAAAATAATCAAAAATGTTAATGAAATGCTGGCCTTTCTATCTAGAGGACTAGAATACAAGGGGGTAGAAGTCATGCTTCAGCTAGACAAAGTCCTTGTTATACAACCTCTGAAATACTGTGAGCAGTTCTGGGCATCACACTTTCAGAAGGATATACTGGCCTTGAGGGATTTTGCGCAGGTTTACTAGAATGATAAAAACAAAAAAACTGCGGATGCTGGAAATCCAAAACAAAAACAGAATTACCTGGAAAAACTCAGCAGGTCTGGCAGCATCGGTGGAGAAGAAAAGAGTTGACGTTTCGAGTCCTCATGACCCTTCGACAGAACTTGAGTTCGAGTCCAAGAAAGAAAGTCCTTTCTTGGACTCGAACTCAAGTTCTGTCGAAGGGTCATGAGGACTCGAAACGTCAACTCTTTTCTTCTCCACCGATGCTGCCAGACCTGCTGAGTTTTTCCAGGTAATTCTGTTTTTGTTTTACTAGAATGATACCTGGTCTCCAAGGGGTAAGTTATGAAGAGAGATTACACAAACTAGGGTTGTATTTCCTGGAATTTGAAAAGTTGAGGGGTAATTTGACTGAAGGTTTCAAGACATTAAAAAGAACAGGTAGGCTAAATAGAGAGAAACTAATTCTGCCGGTTGAGAACTCGACTAGGCTGCATAGTCTAAAAATTAGAGCCAGACCTTTCAGGAGTGGAATTTGGAAACATTTCTATACTTAAAGGGTGGTAGAAGTTTGGAACTCTCTTCCACAAATGACAAATGTGCTTGATTAATTATAAATTTTAAGTCTGATTTTGATAGATTTTTGATAATTAAAGGTCTTAAGGCATATGGGGCAAAGGCTGTATAACAGCCATGATCTCACTGAATGCCAGAACAGGTCAGAGGGGATTAAATGGCCTCCTCCAGTTCTCACGTTTCTAACTGACGGAAGATGAGGATGTGAAGGCTGAGGGAGGCAAGGTATTTCACAGTTCTGAGGTGCTGAGAAAAGCATGAAATGAGGACAGATGGCAGCATGATGAGTCTTTATCTGAGCACAATGGGTGCATGGGAAAGAGGTAGTTTGAGTTGAATTGTGCATTTGAGACTAAGAGGCACAGGAGAGGAGAGTTCAATCAATAGCTGACCATGACCATGACACTGTCAATAAAATAGAGGGAAACAAAACAGGAAAGAACTGCAAGTGAGAAAAAGGAAATGGAAGCTCAAGGAAGAAAATTCTTTGTTATCAGCGCACCCTGATCAATGAATATGTTCATTTCATTAACAACACTGCATGAAGCAGGAGAATTAGTCACTACCCCTGCTCATCAGTATTTGTCACAAGAAGGGAATGGCTCGAGTTTCCACCTTCACATTTCTGCTAACAGCTTATCTTCTTTCTGTTCCACTCTGCATTGTTCCCACTGTCGCTCACTGGTTCCCCTATTGATTCTGTTGGATTCTTGTATCAATTTTTTGTTAAAGCAGGGATTGTTTGCAGAAACAACTGTCTACAGCCAAGGAGTTGGCTGTTTTGCAATCTCTTTATAATTCATCACATTAACACCCGACTGAATAAAATTACAAACAGCCAGGGGTCCGCAGATGTACCTCTGCCTCGTTCTCATCTCGAACTGTCAATGTTCTCCTTCTGTTCTGACACAAGGCTCAGACTCAGCATGCTACTAGATAAAATCTATGGGTTTAGTGGCAATCCATAAAACCTCAACATTTTCCACATTAATGTTTGAAACAGGGTATTTCAGAATAGTAGAATTTTGGTAAAACTACTCTGAGAAGAGGGAGCTTGTGGCTTTTGGATGGATTCCTGTCTTGTTTCACTGAGAATCCCAACTGAAGAGCCTACTGAGCCAAAGCTGGAAACATAGCTGGAGAAGATGATGGAGAATTGGACCAGCTTATGGCCCCAATCGCCTGTTTGTTAATGATGACAGGTCAAAGAGTAAAGTTTTAAATAGCCTATTTAGTAGCTGAGCCAGACAAATGATGCTGTGTACAATAAGGTATGAAGCCAGTTGGACATCCACTGTTAGTGGCCGCAAGATATCTGGGCTGTTGTACCTACAAATCCGAGCCCAACTTTCCAGGAACTCCAAGTTTAAATCCCTCCAATCAGGTTTCTGCCCCTGCCACAGTACTGAAATGGCTCTTATCAAAGCCACAAGTGGTATCCTATGTGATTGCAACAAAGGCAGACTATCCCTCCTCCATATCCTTCTTGATCTGTCTGCAACCTTTGACAGGGTTGATCACACCATCATCTTCTTCCAATGCCTCTCCACTCTGGAATTCCTGCCCAAATCCTCTATGAGATTCTATACCTCTTTTTCATCCTTTAAGACACTCCTTAAAACCTACCTCTTTGACAAAGCTTTTGGTCATCTGTCCTCATATCTCCTTATGCGGCTTGGTGTCACATTTTGTTCTTGTGAAGCTGCTTGGGATGTTTTAATATGTTAAGGGTGCTAAAGAACTGCAAGTTGTTGTAGTAGTTGCTGTTGTAGTCCTGATTGCTCTTCCCCTGTTGTCGCAGCAATGAATTTAAGGTGAGTTGGCAATGACAAACGAAAATTCCCTTTAGGAGGTAACTTTCTCACTGTTAGGAAACGCATATCGACTGGGTGTTTGGCAATCTGGAGCTCTGCAGCAAGCAGGCCAACAGCGAATAACTTAAGATGTTACTGAAACCCTTACTTGATTCAAGGTAGTTTGCTCAGCACAGTCCATTAATAAGTTGAATTTGTTTGTGCTCTGCCTTGTGGTCTACTTTAGGGACTTATAAATCACCTCCTGCCTCTCAGTAAACCACTCTATTTTATCCACCTGTGTCCAAGGGTTACATGAGCCAAACATACTTTAATAGAGAGAAGGACCTGCCTTGCACCATGACGGAATGGATCAGGAGGTTCCAAGAATGCTTCTCATATGTGAATTCCAGCAAATGCAGGCTATAGCAATCTATAAAATTGCAATTGGCACTTATGTTCAGGGCAGGTTCCTTATCAACTGCCTCGGACAAATGACCTACTCTGTTCGCAACCTGAAACCTAGCTTGGGGTTTGTGATAATTTTGTATCTTCAGTCCTGCAACTGCCACAGCTCTGAAAGCTTTAACCAAGCAACTTGTTTTGATCACCTCTGGAGGTGTTAAGATATACTTCCCATAATCTCTTTGCGCACCCCCCACCGCCCCCCCCTCCAACCAATAAGCCTAAGGCTTTTCTGCCTCTCCCAGGGGGTGACGGGGTCCTGGTGAAAGGACAGTGTTGGGATCATGATGTTCAATGCAGCAAATGAACAAGCTCGATGGGCCCACTGGTCTTTTCTGCTCATTCACATTCATAGGCTGGTATATAAGTTATGTAGCTCCTGTTCTAGGTTTTTGTTCAGTAACGTGCTAAAGGCAAAAGAAAACACAGCTTGACCAAAGGTCATTTGGCCTATAAAATGTGTTCCTTACACAGGTCCTGTACAGTCTACCCATTTAATCTCCTTCCACAGCCCAGGTACAATCCGTGCTAATTTAGAAAACTACCAAAAAGCTAATCGACAGGCCCTCCACACCTATCCCTGAGTAAAAGCTAAAACAAAAACAGAATTACCTGGAAAAACTCAGCAGGTCTGGCAGCATCGGCGGAGAAGAAAAGAGTTGACGTTTCGAGTCCTCATGACCCTTCGACAGAACTTGAGTTCGAGTCCAAGAAAGAGTTGAAATATAAGCTGGTTTAAGGTGTGTGTGGGGGGGGGGCGGAGAGAGAGAGAGAGAGAGAGAGGACAGCGGAAGAAGAGTTCAGCATGCCGAGCCCGAAATTCATTGAGGTGAGGGCGTAAGGGTATGAAACTAAGTCCTTTGCTGAGCACTGAACGTTCAGCATCGGAGAGGGGAGGGTCAGGGGGTATAGTGAATACACGGCTGGGGCTGGGATTGGAAGAAAGGGTGGGGACGGAGGGACAGGCAGGGGTGGAGGGTCCAGGTGGGTGTTGGTGTCGATGAGTTGTTGGAGCTTGCGTTCCTTAGCACTTGAGAGAAAGAGAAAAAGTTTCTTGTTGAGGTGTCGGATGAGCCGAAGGATAAAATGAAACTGGGGGCACGCGCAGCTTTGAAAAAGGGTACGGCGGTGCTGCTGGAGGGAGAGGTCGAGTGTGTTCATATGGCGGCGCATGGCACTGAGTGTGGATTTCAGAATGTGACGGGAACAGCAGTCCGAGAAACGTTTTACGTCCCGGAGATACCTGTAATCCTGGGTGGGTTCGAAACATGAGGGGTGGAATTTCAGTTGCAATCCACGTGGGATAAGTCGGAGATGGAGACAGTCACTGAGAAAGGAGATATGGCTGTGAAAGTGGGTTTTAGTAAACACCTTGTCAAACACCAGGAGGGAAATGGAAAGCAAGGAAGGTGAGCAGGGCAAAAGAGAGGAACGGAAATCTTGTCGCAGAAAAGAACAGAACTTCTTCAAGGAGGTAGGCATTTCTTGAAGAGCAGTGGCAGTCAATTAAACACAGAGATAAAAACAAAAAAACTGCGGATGCTGGAAATCCAAAACAAGAGTTTCAACTCTTTCTTGGACTCGAACTCAAGTTCTGTCGAAGGGTCATGAGGACTCGAAACATCAACTCTTTTCTTCTCCGCCGATGCTGCCAGACCTGCTGAGTTTTTCCAGGTAATTCTGTTTTTGTTTTTGCTTTGGATTTCCAACATCCGCAGTTTTTTTGTTTTTATCCCTGAGTAAAAGCTGATTGACCAAAACAGCTGAAGTGAAATCTTTCACAAGGCATGTCTACAGAGCAATGCATTCTACCTACACCAACATGCCTGGTGTCATCATTGCATCTGTCCTTGTCCCAACCCAACTCGGAGCAAACAACAACAACTTATGTTTATATAGCACCTTTAACATAATAAAATGTCCAAAGATGCTTCACAGGAGCATTATAAAAAATATCACATCGAGCCACATAAGGAAATATTAGGTCAGGTGAACTAAAGCTTGGTCAAAGAGATAGGGCAAGAAGTGTCTTAAAAGAGGAAAGTGAAGTAAAGAGGTGGAGAGGTATGGAGAGAGAATTCCAGAGCTTGGGGCCTAAGCTACTGAAGGCATGGCACCAATGGTGCAGAATTATCATTTGGAATCCTAAGAGGCCAGAATTAGACAAGCACAGATACCTCGAAGAGTTGTGGGGCTGGAGGAGATTACAGTGATAGGGAGGGGCGAGACCATGGAAGGATTTGAAAATAAAGATAATAATTTTAAAATAAACAGAGCCAAACGGGAGCCAATGTAAGTCAGCAGGCAGGCTCAGAATTACATGAGTTGAGGGTATTCCGGTTTAACTATTTTAAATAAACAACTTTCTTGTTTCAATAGCTTCAGGGATGGATAATCGTCAGCCAACAGTGTGAAACTGAGCTCTGATAATGATACCTGTCTTTTACTCGTTTAGATGTTAATGCACAACATAATGTGGACTGCTAAGGACGATAGTAGACAAATGGTTAACATACTTTGCTCTGTCTGCAATTTTAACAGATTGGTTAACCAATATAAAATACCAAGCAGGGTCAGATTAGTCTGTAAAGCACTCGTCCATTATTTTTTGGCAGTATTCATTTCTGTCCTTTGTTGATCTTCTGACTGTCAAAACAGTTTACTTTATTTCTTTTTATTCTTTCATGGGATGTGGGCTTCACTTGCAAGGCCAGCATTTGTTGCCCATCCCTAACTGTCCTTGAACTGAGGGGCTTGCGAGGCCATTTCAGACAGCAGTTAAGAGTCAACCACATAGCTCTGGGTCTGGAGTTACATGTGGGCCAGACTGGGTAAGGACAGCAGATTTCCTTCCCTAAAGGACATTAGTGAACCAGCTGGATTTTTGGGACAATCAATGATAGTTTCATGGTCTCCATTACTGAGACTGGCTTTCAATTCCAGATTTTATTAATTGAATTTAAATTCCACCAGCTGCCATGGTGAGATTTGAACCCATGTCCCCAGAGCATTAGCCTGGACCTCTGGATTAATGGTCCAGTGACATAATCACCATCTGTATTGAGGGGAGAAAAAATTGCACATTGCAATTATTAAGGAAGATAAAAATGAACATGCACTGGGTTTTGCAATCTTCACATCAATTATTTTAATGCCACTCTTTGCATTTCACCACTCATAAACGTGGCATTCAATGCTGATTACCGTACAGTGAGGGATGAAGGAACCTCATTGAAAAACACAAAACATAGCTGCACCTTATTACAAACAGATCAGCTGCCCACATAATACATCATAGCAGGACAGGATGGTAAAATCCTAAGAATGGGGTTCGAGTTAATTGAAGTCTGGTTCGAGGAGGCATGTAGAACATTAACATCGGCACAGAATGTCAGCGAATGAGGATCCACAGTGAGGGTTAGTATTGGGATCAATTGGGCCGAATGGCCTGTTTCTGAGATGTAAATGATATGAAATTCTCTTTAATGAGGATCTCAGTTTCATTTTTCATTTTAAGTAAAATGTATCATCATTCTAGTGTTACATTTCTTATTTCAAAGGTCTAGCAACTCAAGTATACACTGAAATGAAGCCAGTTTGTGTATTCACAGCAGGAACATCCTTCTTCCCCCAGAAAATGGCAGCTACAACCAGTTTGGGAGGAAGTAAATCTTCAAGCAGGACAACAATCAGGAATGTTCCAGAAAGTGCCTTTGAGGGAAATAATTTTTTTAAAGCTGCATTTTAGTAGGTTTCTTGTTATCACAGAATCATAAAATGTTTACAGAGCAGAGGCCATTTGGCCCATCGTGTCTGTACCAGCTCTCAGAATGAGCAATTTACTTTGTGCCATTATCCCACCTTCTCCCCATAACCCTGCACATTCTTCCTTTTCAAATAATAGTCTAATTCCCTTTTGAATGCCTCAGTTGAACCTGCCTCCACCACACTCAGGGAGTACATTACAAGCCTTAACCATTCATTGCGTGAAAATTTTTTTTCTCATATTGCAAATTATTTTAAATCTATGCCTTCTTATTCTCAATCCTTTCATGAGTAGGAACAGTTTCTCCCTGTCTACTCTTGTCCTGATCCCTCATGATTTTGAATACCTCTATCAAGTCTCCTCTCGGTCTTCTTTTCTCCAAGGAAAACAGTCCTAACTTCTCCAATCTATCTTCTTTAAGTGAAGTTCTTCATCCTTGGAACCATTCTTGTGAATCTTTTCTGCACTCTCTCCAATGCCTTCACATCCTTCCTAAAGTGTGGCACCCAGAACTGGATCCAATACTCCAGCTGAGGCCAAACTAGTGTCTTATGCAAGCTCAACATAACCTCCTTGCTCTTGTACTCTATGCCCCTATTAATAAAGCCCAGGATACTGTAAGCTTTATTAACTGATCTCTCAACCTGTCCTGCCACCTTCAATGACGTGCACATATACACATAGGTCCCTCTGCTCTTGCACCCCATTTAGAGTCATACCCTTTATTTTATATTATCTCTCCAAGTTCTTCTACCAAAATGAATCACTTCACATTTCTCTGCATTGAACTTCATCTTCATAAGTTATGTATAACTTCAACAAAAAACACACCTGTAGTTATGACTCTCCTGAGGCCAATCAGTTCACATGAAACCATTTCTGTCTCTAGTTAACCATGATGCCTTATTGGTTGCCTCAGGTAGCCTTCAGTCCCATCATCCAACCAATCTGATCAGTTGACACCAACAATGGCCACTCTGTATACTCCTTACAATATTCTGAAAATATGATACTTGGGTTAAAACACTGACCGTCAGCTTAAAAAGTGAGCACTTGAGTAAGCCTACCCTAGTGTGAACTCTGCTTGATCCATTTAATCACTTCCACAGCCCATGGAAACTGTAACCTATCATTGCCTCACCCCTCCCATTGGAAAGAGCTGTACAAAAACTCCCTGATCCCAAGGAAAATGAAAGAACATGGCATAATATTCACTCAGCTACATCTCTCCATTGTTCAGCCCTAGCTGCTGCACACTAGAGACAACAAGGTGGTGTAAAATATCATAGAACTGGGCAACACTGAAGTTTAATCACCACTTCTGTGAATATTATGAAAAATCAATTGCTAAGTTAGTGACAATGCAAGGCAAATCAACTCTGCCAGATGATGCAGGTGATCCTGATACCTTCAGCGACAAAGGTGATTTACTTGGTTTGACCTTGCCTAGAGCTCGGGAGTGTGAGCTTCTTTGTTTGCTTCAACCTAACCTCAATTCACAGTCCTCCGACACGTATGCAGCCCTGTCCTCCTGTTGAAGAGTTCAACCAGACCACCAGCTATTTAACTCTGAAGGGTATCATCCAAATTCTACACACAGGTATCCTTAAATGTGATTGAGTGGGCAATGGGTGAGAAGTGGGATGTCCAGCTGGTGATTGTCCCTCCATCGGGCTAATTGTAATACTGCTCCTGTAGCTGCCCTACCTGAGATCGGCAAACCTAGCATGGCGCAGGGACTGGGCCTGTGGTCTGTGTGGCACAGTGCAACACCATGCGGTGCAATTGTTCACTTGCCTAAGGGGCCACTGGGGTGGGGGAGGGCTCCTATCGGTTGTCTTATGTGGATGAATCACGAATTCCGAGTTGGAGGCCAGGGATGTGGGGGTGGAAAACCAGTCGGCCTTGGCTCAGGCAGGAGTTCAGTACAAAACCATGAAGAGAAATGTGAAAGAGCGCTGAATTATAAATAACCATTGATTGCAGGTTCTGAACGCAAAGTTACGATCAAGTATTATTTTAAGCCATTTGACCTTTGCTTTCAGCTCAACATCAGCTGAGTTTCTTACTTATACCATTGCCTTGCAATCCCTCCCACATCCCGAGGCTGTTGATAATTGCTTCAGACTTCACCTTAAGGCCTATTTCTGCTGCTCAAATAACAAAATGATTGTGCGCACCATCTCTTATTCTCTTGTTGTTCATATAGCTCTTGCACCAAGTGCCACAGGCCTTCCTCCTCACTCTATGTTACAGGGGAAACGTGAAGGGAGCATCTGCCAAGATCCTAAAACTATTGCCTGCCTCAGGCAATTTCAAACCTTTTGTCCTGCTGTCTTCATCTTCTCCCTCCTCTTCTGAAGTTACTGGCTATTGCTTGACTATCTAAGATATATTGCCAGGGTGGCATCTTCACCTCCGATGCAACAATTGCATTGATGTATTAACATAGTAAAATGCTTCACAGTGTAACCTGACAAATGAAATGGGTAAGAAGCCACCTGAGGAGACATTAGGGCAGGTAACGCAAAGGTTGGTCAAAGAAGTTCATTTTTACAGAGCGTCTTAAAGGTGGAGATGGAATTCCAGAGTGTGGGCTGAGGCAAGGCCACCAATGGAGGGGGTGAAGAAGAGAAATGGAGGGATGCAGGGTTCTCAGCAGGTTGTAGGGTTGGATGAGGGTTTAGAGGTAGGGAGGTTATGGAGGGATATCAACACAATGATGAGGACTCCAGATTCAAGGGTTTAAATTTGTGTTTCGCCAGGTATAACACAAACCCCGGCAGTTCTGTGGACCTAGTGGTCAATCGACCATCAGAGCCATCATATCTAAATCCCGACGCAGTCCTTTCCCAGTGTCCACACCTGCATGCTTTCCATCATGGCTCACTGGTTAAGGTCGGGTGCGGGAACCTCAGCTAATCCTTCCCCTTCTCCAACACAGGGATACTGAGGCTAACTGTACTCCTCTAGCTGCTGCCCTGGCTGAGGCCAACTGGCTCAGCAGAGGGTCTGGTTGGAACAGCTCAGCATCTTTGCCAACCAAAACATACCAGCAGTGGTTTCCGGCATTTCTAAGCCAGCTTCCACAGGCACTTTTTCTAAACAGTGCCCCCATCCCTTGGAAACTTCCCAAATGTGGGTTTCTTCCCACATTTGGGTCAAATGAAACACTTCTCTTTGAAGATTTTGGAGACTTTTCTTGATGGGCAAGTGCTCTGAGTGAGAACAGGAGGTGACCAATCCTCAGTCTGGAGTGCATTAGTTGGTCTTAGCCATAGCTGTTGGAGCAGCATTAGGATTGGCCACAGAACCCCTGGACCAAGGAGGGAGAAGGATTCAGGGCACCCACACTTGGCCACAACTGTGACCCCTGCTAGAAAGTGTACAGTGCAGAGGTCACAGGATCAGTCTCGATTGTGATGTACCCCCTGGTCAATTGGCCTCTCAATATTCTCAGTGCTTAGCTTCACAGACTGAGGTACAGGAGCATTGCTGATGCTTGTAGGACTTGATCTTAGTAAGAATCAGCACCTTCAGGGAGAGAGAAGGAAAATTGGAGGGGAATTTGACAAATAAAAACACTCAGAAGCAAAAGGAGAAAAGAATATCTCATTAAAATTGCTTTATGTGCTAACAGTCAATCACAAATGTTGCCTTGGTGACACCTCCACCTCCAGTATAGTGTGCAACAAAAAGACATTAATCCCACTTCAAAGCAAGATTTAAAAAAATAATCTGTGGCTGCTGTTCTCCGCAGCCCCACAGTCTCCAATCAATCTCTATCACAACCGCTTTGCGGCAAACAGCTGGCAGGCTAATGGTGATGGCAGTGCAAGCAAGAAAATTTATGCAGAGTTGGCCAGAGCTGACATCATCTCAGCAGGCCTCAAATTAAATGTGCCTTTCAGTGGCTGGTGTAAATACCAAGCCAGACGGGCCACTCGGCCCTGCACTGAATTACCTACTCCTTGGCAGGGCAATGGAAGGAGCTGTACAGTTCACTTCAACACCCCGGAATAGCAAAAAGATACACTGGCCAGATTCTGCTTCTGATCAGGGTCCCCCAATCCCGCCCTTCCTCCTCCTCCACTGTGTCGGGTGAGGACTGGATCATGTTTGGCTGAGATGCCCTCTACAGCCAAATAGCTTGCCACCTAACCTCATGCATAAATGGCTACTTAGGTGAAGTACTAGAGGGTGCCTAGTGTCCTTGAAACTGTACCTTAGCAAATCAGTGGCTGCCAGTGAAGGTGGGAGAAGATTGGGCGGGCACATTAGGCTTTAATTTGTCTCCTAGGGTTGTACACACCTTCAACTTGACTGTTAAAACCCATGGTCACAAATCATTCATTACTGATTATACAAATGTGCAACACATACAGAAACACACGCACACACACAGAGGCTAAAAAAGCCTTATTGATTGGATCTGAGCCAACAACACAATGCTTGCAAACTGAATTGCTATTGATTAGATCAGTACACAGCACCCTTCCTGAAAATTCATTACAAAGCACGTTACACAGAGCTCAATCCTCAATTCCTTATGGGCTGTATTAGACCAGTTTACAGACTGTGGCATTAGCCTGTGTAATCATGACTGATTATACAGATTGCTCCAATCCTCACCTGCTCACTGCATACTGATTCAGATCAAACACAAGCCGGGAGGAACTGGTTTAAATGGCTCAAGTACCTTTTATTGTTGTTGTACATACTGTGCCTCCATCTGTCCCTTTTACATTCAGCACAAAAGAGACATGTGATTTATTTGTATGTTTTGGACTAATAAACAAACAGTGGAGGCTTATATATGAAAGCTGCACAGTCATGTGCTATTTAACTATTTAAATCTGTGATTTAACACACCTTCTTTATTTCGGAGGTCAGGAACTCTGATTCCTGATGATATTCGGACCTTTCACATGTGCAGTACTACCTTATTACGTTCTTCAAGCCAAGGACTGGCCCTGCGCGCCTGCACAGAAGAAAAGGAGAAAGGCACGAAAAGGCAGGTCAGAGGACCTGATGCGAAACGCCATTATCTAGTACAAAAACAGAATTACCTGGAAAAACTCAGAGGCCGATGCTGCCAGACCTGCTGAGTTTTTCCAGGTAATTCTGTTTTTGTTTTGGATTTCCAGCATCCGCAGTTTTTTGTTTTTATTTTTGTCATTATCTAGTAGGTGTCCCAGGGAGCAGGGCATGGAAGGGGGACAGGGAGAAGTCCCAAACCAGGGAGGGATACAGGGAGAGGTCCCAAAGGCAAGGGACAAAACCCAGGGACAGAAAAAGTCTCGTTAAGTAAAAATAAAGGATTAGAGTAAGAGGTTCTGAATTCAAGAAAGAGTTGCAGGGAGTAGACATTAAGCGAAGTGAGCATGAGATAAACTTTGAAGTTCCAAGAAGGCAGCCAATGGTTGGTGACTCCGTGCTGTGGGCTATTGGGGCAAAGGTATCCCTTTAGAGCAGTGGTGTTCTGTTTGGCACAGCTGAAGATCTGAAATTGTGTTTAGAAACCCTGATTAAAACTTGTGAGGTGGGTCGTTGTTGAAGCTGTTCAAGTGGCAAGCGACTTTTGGAGAGAATTCCAAGGCAAGATCTTCAAAGGTGGAGATTGGAAAAAGATGAAGTTTCAGTGAGATTGGTTGGCTCACAATGTGACAAACGTCTGGGTGGGTTGTTGAGAAATCCATGGAATCAGGTTTGGTTGCATCTATCATCTATTGTGTAGTGTGATGTGTCTGACCACAATTCGCCTGTCAACTCACATATACCTCATACTTACCTAAATGTTAGAGTATAAGATAGATATTGTAAATTGTTTTATCTTCCTGAACTTATACAGTAAAGTTTATTTTTGCTTGTTCAAAACCTGTGGAATCTTGGGCTTTAATCACTTAGTAAGCATCTTGAATTTCAAACTTTATCCACTTTAACAATATGTTATTGGTCCCCAACTAGATCTCAGCTGTTTGATGGCTCAGTGGGTGAGGGAGCTTCCCAGTGTACAACCAAACTCTAGGGAGCAGAAAGTTTTATTTCAATTTGGTCTGTGTTGATTGGATGAAGGTGAGACAGGTTGAGGAGGGTGGGGGGAGGGAGCTGGTGAGGATGGCAAAGGAGGGAGAGGTGAGGAGGGTGAGGAAGAGAGGAGGGCACAGGAGAGATAGGTAGGATATTATGATGTGAAGAGTACACAAGGAGGCTGCAAAGGGATATAGGTAGGTTAAGTGAGTGGGCAAAGAGCCAGCAAATGGAGCATAATGTGGGAAGGTGGGAAATTGTCCATTTGTTTTTTAGTCATTCACGGGATGTGGGCTTTGCTGGCTGGGCCAGCATTTATTACCCATCCCTAGTTTCCCTTGAGAAGGTGGTGGTGAGCTGCCTTCTTGAACCGCTGCAGTCCATGTGGTGTAGGTACATCCACAATGCTATTAGGAAGGGAGTTCCAGGATTTTGAGCCAGCGACAATGAAGGAACAGCGATATATTTCTAAGTCAGGATGGTGAGTGACTTGGAGCAGAAATTTTGAATGGTGGTGTTCCCATCTATCTGCTGCCCTTGTCCTTCTAGATGGTAGCGGTCGAAGGTTTGGAAGGTGCTGTCTTAGGAGCTTTGGTGAATTCCTGCAGTGCATCTTGTAGGTGGTACACACTGCTGCTACTGTGTGTCACTGGTGGAGGGAGTGAATGTTTCTGGATGTGGTGCCAATCAAGCAGACTGCTTTGTCCTGGACGGTGTCAAGCTTCTTCAGTGTTGTGGGAGCTGCACTTATCCAGGCAAGTAGGGAGTATTTAATCACATTCCTGACTTGTGCCTTATAGATGGTGGACAGGCTTTGGGGAGTCAAGAGGTGGGTTAGTCGTCGCACGATTCCTAGCCTCTGACCTGCTCTTGTAGCCAAAGTATTTGTATGGCTAGTCCAGTTCAGTTTCTGGTCAATGGTAACCCCCAGGATGGCTAGAGTGGGGGATTCAGTGATAGTAATGCCATTGAACATCAAGGGGCGATGGTTGAATTCTCTCTTGTTGGAGATGGTCATTACCTGACACTTGTGTGGCACGAACGTTACTTGCCGCTTGTCAGCCCATGCCTGCATATTGACCAGGTCTTGCTACATTTGGGCATGGACTGCTTCAGTACTGAGGAGTCATGAATGGTGCTGAACATTGTGCAGTCATCAGCGAACATCCCCACTTCTGATCTTATGATGGAAGGAAGGTCATTGATGAAGCAACTGAAGATGGTTGGGCCTAAAATACTACCCTGAGGAACTCCTGCAGTAATGTCCTGGAACTGAGATAACTGACCTCCAACAACCACAACCATCTTCTTTTGTGCTAGGTATGACTCCAACCAGCGGAGACTTTTCCCCCTGATTCCCACTGGCTCCAGTTTTGCAAGGGCTCCTTGATGCCATACTCGGTCAAATGCTGCCTTGGTGTCAAGGGCAGTCACTCACACCTCACCTCAGGAGTTCAGCTCTTTTGTCCATGTTTGAACCAAGGCTGTAATGAGGTCAGGAGCTGAGTGGTCCTGGCAGAACCCAAATTGGATGTCAGTGAGCAGGTTATTGCTAAGCAAGTGCTGCTTGATAGCACTATTGATGACCCCTTCCATTATTTTACTGATGATCAAGAGGAGACTGATGGGGCGGTAATTGGCTGGGTTAGATTTATCCTGCTTTTTTTGTACAGGACATACCTAGGCAATTTTCCACATAGCCGGGTAGATGCCAGTGTTGTAGCTGTACTGGAACAGCTTGGCTAAAGGCACGGCAAGTTCTGGAGCACAAGTCTATTGCTGGAATACTGTCAGGGCCCAAAGCCTTTGCCCTCAGCGGTTTCTTAATATTACATGGAGTGAATCGAACTGGCTGAAGACTGGCATCTGTGATGCTGGAGATCTCAGGAGGAAACCATGATGAATCATCCACTCAGCACTTCTGTCTGAAGATTGTTGCAAATGTTTCAGCCTAATTTTTGCACTAATGTGCTGGGCTCCCCCTTCATTGAGGATGGGGATATTTGTGGAGCCTCCTCCTCCAGTGAGTTGTTTAATTGTCCACCACCATTCATGACTGGATGTGGCAGGACTGCAGAGCTTAGATCTGATCCGTTGGTTGTGGAATCACTTAGCTCTGTCTATTACTTGCTGCTTATGCTGTTTGGCATGCAAGTTGTCCTGTGTTGTCACTTCACCAGGTTGACACCTCATTTTTAGGTATACCTGGTGTTGCTCCATGCATACCCTCCTGCATTCTTCATTGAACCAGGATTGATCCCTTGGCTTGATGGGAATGTTGGAGTTGGGGATATGCCAGGCCATGAGGTTACAGATTGTGGTTCAGTACAATTTTGCTGCTACTGATGGCCCACAGCACCTCATGGATGCCCAGTCTTGAGTTGTTAGATCTGTTCAAAATCTATCCCATTTAGCATGATGGTAGTACCACACAACGCAATGGAGGGTATCCTCAATATGAAGATGGGACTTCATCTCCACAATGACTGTGCGATGGTCACTCCTACCGATACTGTCATGGACAGATGCAACTGCAGCCGGCAGGTTGGTGAGGATAAGATCAAGTATGTTTTTCCCTCATTGGTTCCCTCAATACCTGCCACAGACCCAGTCTAGCAGCTATGTCCTTTAGGACTTGGCCAGCTCGGTCGGTAGTGGTGCTACCAAGCCATTCTTGTGATGGACATTGAAGTCCCACACCCAGAGTACATTCTGTGCCCTTGACACCCTCAGTGCTTCCCCCAGGTGGTGTTCAACACAGAGGAGTACAGATTCATCAGCTGAGGTTATGTGGGGGGTGGTGGGGGTTGGGAGCGGTCGGGGGGCGGTGGGGGGGGGGGGGGGTGGCGGGGTGATAAGTGGCCATTAGCAGGAGGTTTCCTTGCCCATGATTGACTTGATGCCGTGAGACTTCATGGGGTCCGGAGTCGATGCTGAGGACTCCCAGGGAAACTCCCTCTCAACTGTATACCACTGTGCTGCCACCTCTGCCAGGCCTGTCTTGCTTGTGGGACAGGACATTACCAGGGATGGTGATGGTCAGGACATTATATGTTAGGTATGTTTCTGTGAGCATGACTATGTCAGGCTGTTGCTTGACTAGTCTGTGAGACAGCTCTCCCAACTTTGGCACTATCCACCAGATGTTAGCAAGGAGGATTTTGCAGGGTCGACAGTGCTGTGTTTGCTGTTGTCATTTCTGGTTCCTAGGTAAATGCTGGGTGGTCCATCCGGTTCCATTCCTTTTAGATTTTTTAGCAGATTGATACAACTGAGTGGCTTGCTGGGCCATTTCAGGGGGCAGTTAAGAGTCAACCACATTGTTGCGGGTCTGGAGTCGCTTTAGGCTAGACTAGGTAACAGCAGCAGATTTCCTTCCCTAAAGGGCATTAATAAACCAGATGGGTTTTTACAACAATTGACAATGGTTTCATGGTCATCATTAGACTTTTAATTCCAGATTTTTATTGAATTCAAATTTCACCATCTGCCATGGTGGGATTTGAACCCGAGTCCCCAGAGCATTACCCTGGATCTCTGGTTTGCCAGTCCAGTGACAATACCACTGCCTCATCTAAAGGGATTTAGATGTCCTAGTGCATGAATCGCAAAAGGCTAATATGCAGGAACAGCAAATAGTTAGAAAAACTAATAGAATTTTACTACTTATTGTGAGAAAAATTGAATACAAAAGTAGAGAGACTACGCTTCAGTTATACAGGGCAATGGTGAGACCACATCTGGAGTACTATGTACAGTATTGGTCTCCTTATTTAAGAAGGGATGCAAATGCATTGGAAGCAGTTCAGAGAAGGTTTAGCAAATTAATACCTGGATTGGGTGGGTTGTTTTATGAGGAAACTTTGGATATGCTAGGCTTTTGTCTGCTGGAGTTTAGAAGAGTAAGAGGCAACTTGATTGAAACATGTAAGATCATGAGGGATCTTGACAGGGTCAATATTGAAAGATTATTTCCTCTTGTGGGAGAATCTAATACCAAGGGGCAGTTTAAAAAAAGAGGGTCACCCAGTTATGCCAGAGATGAGGAGAATTTTTTTCTCTCAGAGTGTTGTGAGTCTTGGAACTCTCTTCCTGAGTCTTTGAATATTTTTAAGCCAGAGGTAGGTAGATTCTTGATAAGCAAGGAGGTGAAAAGTTATTGGGGATAGGCGGGAATGTCAAGTTGAGGTTACAATCAGATCAGCCATGATCTTATTGAATAGTGGAGCAGGCTCGAAGGGCCGAGTAGCCTACTCCTGCTCCTAGATCGTACGTTTGTTTAGAGAGAGAGCGATTAGTGCAAGGGAGGAGGGGGAGCTGGATAGAGAGGGTAAGGGTCGAAAGGGGTGAGGAGGGCTAGGAAGGGTGTGGGGTGTGGGGGGGGAGCTGGCAAGGAGGATGAGGGAAGAAGGAGGGCAAGGGAGGCAGGAAGGTGAATGAGGGAGGGGGCAAGAGAGTGAGGGAAGGGTGGTGAGCAAGTTAGGGGATTTTACAGGGGTGTGTTGGTGGGAATTGGCCTCCGTGCCCCAGGCTAGGAAAGGGAAATATCAGACAGTGTTCCTGCTCCTGGTCATCATTTAGTTACTGGGTTAAAAAATATTGGGATAAAAGCAAAATACTGTGGATGCTGGACATCTGAAATAAAAATAATATTTTATTATAACAATATTATAAAAAATATTGGGTATTAATATTACTGAGACTTGGTGTGTGACAAAAAGGTGAAGCATTTTCTCCAAGTTTTGACGTGATTTTGATTTCTCTAATTCTGTCATGGTGAATAATTCATTCATGGGATGTGGGTGTTGCTGGCAAGGCCAACATTTATTGTCCATCCCTAATTGCCTTTGAGAAGGTGGTGGTGAGCTGCTTTCTTGAATCACAGCAGACTATGTGGTGTAGGTACACCCACAGTGTCGTCAGGAAGGGAGTTCCAGGTTTCTATCTCGGCAACAGTGAAAGAACGGCGATATAGTTCCAAGCCAGGGTGGTGAATGGCTTGGAGGGAAACTTGTAGGTGATAATGTTTTCATGCATCTGCTGCCCTTGTCCTTCTAGATAGTGGAGTTTGTGGGTTTGGAAGGTGCTGTTGAAGGAGCATTGGTGAGTTCCCACAGTGCATCTTGTAGATGGTTCACTGTGCATCACTGATGGTGAGGAAATTAAAGTTTAAGGTAATGGATGACGTACTAATCAAGCAGGCTGCTTTGTCCTGGATGGTGTCAAGCATCTTGAGTGTTGTTGGAGCCTCACTCATCTAGGCAAGTGGAGAGTATTCCATCACACTCCTGACTTGAGCCTTGTCGATAGTAGGCAGGCTTTGAGGCATCAGGAGATCAGTTACTCACCAGAGAATTGCCAGCTTCTGGCTTGCTCTTGTAGCCACAGTATTTATATGGTTGGTCCGGTTACATTTCTGGCCAATGGGGACTACCAGGGTGATGTTGGTGGGGAGATTCAGTGATGGTTAGATTCCTCCGCAAGTGGTCATTGCCTAACACTTGTGTGGTGTGAATGTTGCTTGCTGCATATGGACACAGACTGCTTCAGTATCTGGGGAGTTGTGAATGGTACTGGACAATGTGCAATCTTCAGCGCATATCCTCACATCTGACCTTATGTTGGAGGAAAGGTCATTGATGAAGCAGCTAAAGATGGTTGGACCTAGGACACTATCCTGAACAACTCCTGCAGCAATGTCCTGGGACTGAGATGATTGACCTCCACAACCACAACCATCTTCCTTTGTGTTAGGTATGATTCCAACCAATGTAGAATTTCCCCCTGATTCCCATTGACTCCAGTTTTGCTAGGGCTCCTCGATGCGACATTCAGCCAAATGCAGCCTTAATGTCAAGGGCAGTCACTGTCAGCTCACCTCTTGAGTTCAGCTCTCTCCATGTTTGTATGAAGGTTATAATGAAGTCTAGAGTCGAGTGACTGAGCATTGGTATGGTAATCTGATGTGTAATATCCCTTTAAGAAGAATGTTATAATGGAAGTCCACATGTTCTTAGTATCCAATAGCAGAGTAGCACGGGCTACCTCAGTAGTCAGTAGTCTATAGTTAGAGTCTGAAATGTAGAGACACAGTTTGAGTTGAAGACACACAAGTGTAGCCACTAAGTTCCTAAGCACCTAAGAACTGTCTGCTGATCTACTCTGTCCATGGTACCAACTCTGCCATCCCAAAAGAAGCGTGCATCCTGTGTCCGTAAGTCCAACCAAATGAGTGACTAGGATCCAACAAACTGGCGACAAGGAAAAAGCAAGAAAAAGCGAGGAAAAAGCAAAGATACTGTAAGCTGGCTTTGAGAATAAAACAAGTTAACGAAGGAAATCAAGAGAAATGAAATCGGGCCATACCCTGCATGGTAACTGTAAGTAGAATTTACGTCCTAATCGTTGAAGCAATCCCTTCAAAGCAATTTGGAAATATTGCTCCTTTTGATCCAGCCACACAGACAATTGGTCTCATTATGTTGAATGCCTCGTATTCTTTTTCGAAGCAAATGGCATTGCGGAGAAGAAGAAGAGGCGAGCAATCCTCTTATCTATGTGCGGGAGTAAGACCAATGGACTGATTCGAAGTTTGACGGCACCCAGTGCCCTAGGTTTGAAAAGTTTTGATGTCTTAGTGAACCTCGTAAAGAGTCATTACTAGCCAAAGCCAAAGTAATAAGTGCAAATTTAACTCAAGTAATCGAACCTCTGGGGAGACAGTTGCTAGTTATGTGGAAAATCTGAAATAGTTAACAGAACATTGCGAGTTTGGTACATCTATAAATGATATGCTTAGAGACCATTTGGTGTGCGGTGTAAATGAACATGCAATTCAGAAGAGATTACTGTCTGAAACAAATTTGGATTTTAAGAAGGCGCAAGAGGTAGCAGTGGCCATGGGAAGTACAGTAAGGGTTTCGAAGGCCATACAGGGAGCACAAAATGGCACCACCCTCCACATTGGGTGGAAAGCCCCAGCCAAAAATGGTGCAAAAATGCACAGCTCTGATGAGAAGCGGGAAGCAACCACAGCTAGCAGACAAATAAAAAGAAATGACTTAGCAGCGAAAACATGGAATAATGGTAACAGAGGTGGAAGCAGACAACCGTGTAATGAATGGAAGTTTAAAAATATTGAATGTTTTTACTGTCATTGAAATGGACATCTCATGAGACATTGCAAGGATAGAATGAGGCAAACTTTCAAACAAAAGAAAATACCCCGTGAGATCTATTACGTAGAGGAGCCTGAAGTAACAGATTCTGATATTTATTTATTGTATAATTTGAAAGTGGGAAGAACAGAATAAATCTATGTAACAATGGGAGTGAATGATAGACCTATTAGAATGGAGGTGGACACAGAAGATTCCACTATGGTAATTGGTGAACATACTTGCAAATATTTGAATTATGGGGAAAGTAAATTAAATTTGGAAGGAACAGATGCCAAATTGAAAACTTACACAGGAGAGGACATCAAAGTCAAAGGCATAAGCAAGACTAATGTACAGTATGGAAGCCAATCGGTAAAAATACCCTTATTGGTGGTAGCAGGCGAGGGGCCAAGGCTCCTTGGATGAAACTGAAGGAAATTAAATTGGAATGGGCTGAAATCCTCTAGCTGAAAGCCAGTGGGCTGCATGAGCTACTACAAAAATACACATCAGTCTTCAAGGACGAACTTGGGAAGATCCAAGGGCTGCAAGCAAAAAATTGATGTGGATCCAGAGCAACCCCCTGATTCATGAAGGCAAGACCAGTACCTTATGCAATGCGGGGTAAGGTTGATGCCAAACTGGACTGATTAAAAAAACTAGGAGTTATACAATCTGTGCAGTTCTCAAAATGGACAGCACCAATAGTCCCCATCCTTAAACCAGACCAAAGCGTTCAAATTTGTGGAGACTACAAAGTGACAGCTAGTAAAGTGGCTAAGTTGGACATTCACCCTATACCAAAAATTGAAGGCCTGTATGCTAAGCTGGCAGGTGGAGCCGCCTACACAAAGCTTGATACAGGTCATGCTTATCAACAATTAGAGTTAGAGAAGGCGTCCCGGAAATTTGTCACAATTAATACACGCAAAGGGTTGTACCAGTATACCCATTTGCCTTTTGGTGTATCATTAGCATGCACCATATTCCAGAGAACAATGGAAAGTTTACTGCAGGGACTGCCCCAAATTCTAGTTTATTTAGGTGACATTCTGGTGACAGGACTCACTGAAGTGGAGCATTTGGCAAACTTATAAGTTTTAAAATGTTTCTCACAGGTTGGAGTGCGTTTTAAAAAAAAGTGCACGTTTCAAGCGAAAGAGGTAATCTATTTAGGTAACAGGGTAGATTCACAGGGCCTCCACCCGATTGAAGAAAAAGTAAGAGCCATGAGGGAGGCACCAGCGCCAAAGAACACCTCTGAGCTCAAATCATTCTTGTGGATGATCAATTACTATGGGCGCTTCTTACCTAATTTGTCGACAGAACTGGCACCCCTGTATTACCTACTCAAGAAAAACCAACATTGGCCTTGGCAAACACCACAGAAAGAAACTTTCACAAAGGTGAAACAATTGTTGCGCTCATCCACCCTATTAGTATATCTTCACCAAAGAAAAGAGTTTGTGTTGACAGATGGTGTATCTCCCTATGGAGTGGGAGCAATGCTCTCCTATCGAATGGACAATGGCTCGAACAGCCTATAGGATATATATCAAGAACACTCAACAAAGCGGAGAAGGGATACTCACAGATAGAAAAAGGCCTGCCAATCATCTTTGGTGTTAAGAAATTCCACCAGTATGTACACGGCCGTCATGTTACTATCGTTTCGGACCACAAACCATTGCTAGGATTGTTCAACGAGGTCAAGGTTATACCACCCGTAGCCTCAGCAAAAATACAGAGATGGGTATTGATCCTGGCAGCGTGTGAGTATACTTTCATCCATAGGGCTGGAAATCAAATTGTAAATGCTGATGCACTTAGTCGTTTGCCTTTGAAAGAAAACATTGAGGATGTTCCAGTCCAGGAACTTCTTAGATTCATCACAGGTATGTGCTAAGCAGATCAGAGATTGGACTAGTTGGGACCAGTCTTATTCAAAGTATGTCAACAAGTTCTTCATGATTGGTCACAAGAGCAGGAATCCAATGAAATAAAACCAAACCAGTGACTAGGATCCAACAATCGGTGAGCAAATTATTGCTTGATGTCACTGTCAATGATACTTTCCATCACTTGGCTGATGATCAAGAATAGGCTGATGGGATGTTAATTGGCCAGTTTGGATTTGTCCTGCTTTTTCCGGACATGTCATACTTTGCCAAGTTTCCACATTCCCAGGTTGATGCCAGTGTTGTAGCTGTACTGGAACAGCTTGGCTAGAGGTGCATCAAGTTCAGGAGCACAAGTCTTCAGTACTATTGCTGGGATGTTGTCAGGGCCCATAGTCCTTGCAGTGACCAGTGCCTTCAGCCATTGCTTGATATCACATGGAGAGATTTGGCTGAAGATGGGCATCTATGATGGTGGGGACCTCAGGAGGAGACTAGGGTGGATCATCCAGTTGGCACTTCTGGCTAGACTTGATTGCAAATGCTTTGGCCTTGTCTTTTGCACTGATGTGCTGGAGTTCCCCCATCACTGTGTTGTATTACCTAGTTGCATAGTATTTACTGCCCCTAACAGGTCATTCGGTCCACCTGATCTATACTATTATTCATGCACCACATGACTCCCTCCCACCTATCTTTAACCCCATCAATATATCATTCTGTTCCTTTCTCCCTCATATGTTTACCCAGGTTCCTGTGAATTGCATCTGTGCTATTCACAATAACCACTCCCTGCGGTAGTTAGTTCCCACCTTCTCACTACTCTATGGGTAAGGAAATTTCTTCTGAATTCCCTATTGGATTTATTAGTGGCTATCTTATACTATGGTCCCTTGTTCTAGTCTCACCCACAAGTGGAAACAACTTTTCAACGTCTACCCTGTCAAACCCTTTCCATAACCTTATAGGCTGCTATCAGGGCACTCCTCATTCCAGCCTTTCAAGAGAAAACAGCCCCAGCCTTTTATGTCCAAAATCTCTCTGGCTTCCCACAAAATATTTACTAACTGATTTCTGCATGATGTATGTGCTTTAATCCTTTGGGACTTCATTCAAAACGTCACAGAAGTAGACATGGAGTGGAAGAAGGTAAAATCCATTTATCTGCAAATCAGAAATTGAGATGCAGTCCCTGAGTACTCACTTATTTGGAATATTTGTGTTACCATGGTAACACTTTGCAAGAAGATCTTACCCTTGCCTCAAGAGATGAGATGTTTTGAAATGCCTTTCATCTTTCGATTTTGTCCCCTTTTCTCCCAAAGGTGCTGACTCAATCTCATTTGCTCACAGTGCCACAGGCCATGGCTGCTCAAGTAGTCATTCTTCAGGTGTGGGTTTGACTATTAATAAAGTACTTGAGCCTTAGCTAATATCTACACATATACACACTGTCGTGTCTATCGCACACTGGCACACACACGCACGCACACACATGCACACACACACGTATACACACATATCTCCCAGAAGTCAGATTAAGATGCATAGTTGAAGCGCTGCCAAGGAGGTGCACACAGGTGATTACTGGCTACTTGGGCAAGGTGGGGGGGGAGCAGCTGGAACTTTAGTCTCACAAGTGTAGGCAACTTCAACAGAGCGGGTGAGAAGAGAAAGAGAAATTAAAAGCAATTGTCAACCGCGTGACAGTAGCCTGAACATTCTGCTCATCTGCTCCTGGTGCAGAAGGCTGGATGCCCCAACTTTCTAGTAGCTGGAAGTGTGGTCAAGGGAAGCAGGAAAGGACTTGCATTTATATAGCAGCTCTCACAGCCTCAGGTCATCACAATGTGTGTTACTGCCAATGAAGTACTTTTGAAGTATAGTCACTGTTGTAGGAAACATGGCAGCCGATTTGTGCACAGCAAACTCCCACATACAGCAATATAATAATATTGATGTTGGATAAATATTGGGCAGAACACCGGGAATAATTCCTTTGAATACCACCATGGGATCTTTTACGTCCACGAGAGGGCAGACAAGGCTTTGGTTCAACATTCCATCTGAATAACAGCACCTCTAACAGTGCCGCCCTCCCTCAGTAGTGCACGCGAGTGTTTTGTGCGCTCAACTCTTCTCATTCAAAGGTGAGAGAACTACCACTGAGCTATGGCTGAGATCTAAGATCCAAAGTGCTCTGTGCTGCTAGGAGAGTTTTCTCAATGAGGTTTGGAATCATGTCTTAATCGTTTGTCAACTGTATTTAATTATAAACAGGTGCAGGCATTAACTGGGGTTTTACTTGAGCAGATATAAAGAGACACTTACTAAAACTATGGGTGGTTGAGTTAGGAGGAATATGCTTTTAATGTTTCACTCCGTAAGTAAATATAAGACTGAGTAAAGATTGGCTCCAGTATCATCCATTACCAACTGGCTTTCTGGAAGATAGCATCATGGAGAAGGGGCTAGTCCTGCGGTCAACCCCTCACAATTCCATAGTTCCTTCCCCTTCAATAAAGGCATCATAGGCTGTCACATCTAAAAGGTATTGTGGCCATTTATAATTAAGAATCATTAATACACCTAATGATGTTTCTGTGGTTAGAACGGTCTGGATATTAATTGCATACAAACTATTCCTATGCTTGGCCTAAATAGCCAAGTGGTTATGGTACTGGGTTTGTAACCTCAAGAGTTCAAATCTCACAATGGCAAACTATGAAACAATGTAACTTCATCTGAAACAGATGGAAACAGGTTTGTACTCGAAAGAGTTACAAACTATTCCTGTTCATTTAGAACAAGGAGCCCATGTGAGTATAGTGCCCAGTACTCAAGGGTACCCTGCCACTCAACATACATTGCATGCATCCTGTCCACCAGATGCCCCTATTCTGCACAGAGAGGGATGAAAGTTTTTGACACCTGCTCATGAGTGTTCACGCTGCAGACAGATGGCCCCAGAGTTGCTTTTAAGGGGATGCAGCAGTGTGAAAGTTTCATCCTGTAGTGACCTTCATTTCTGCAGAATAGCCATACCCATTCCAGATATTGTCTCCAGCTTCTCCTGCACTGGATGGCACCAGTGACAAGCCTGTCTTGTGAAGCAGATGTGGTCAAAGCATGTCTTATCTACATGAACGTGGGTCCTAGAGTAGAGATGGGCGAGGACAAGACCCCTTGGGTGTAATTGAACCTGCATTTCTTGTCCCCTCATAAACTTACTGTTCCCAGCACCATGAGTAAACCCTGAAGAAACTCCTACCCTGAGCACCTTGGGCTATTTAAATTGCAGAAGCCATCAGGACACAGAACAGTTCAGCTGGAATGATTTTCTTAGTCCTACTAATCCTTGGCCTTAAAAAACTATGGAGAACAAATTTTAGTCCTTTTGGCAGGAAAACAAAACACAGAAAATACTGAATTATCAGCCTAGCCAGCAAAGGGAAGTATTCAATGGAGCAAAATGTAATTTCAAGTGCAAAAAATAACCCTGAATAGCAACTTCAACTATAATCCTCAATATTTGAGGTCAGTGTCAGGACCTGCTCAGAGAAGTTGTGGCCTGTGTGAAAACCTGCCTATTGAGGCGGCATTGCTGAGTCCGTTTAGCAGGACGCATTCCAGGATCTTCCTATATGCTATTGAGAGCAGAGCAATAACTGGGTGGGTCATTGAGTGGCTTGATAATGCCCACTATGCCCTGACTTGGTAATGCCCACTATCTTGGATTGGCACCAGATTTTTGGAATGGTGCCTGTGCGCGGACGATGGTAACCCATGCTAGTCACTTCCTTCCTTGTGATCCAATGTTCTTCAGGAATTCTGAGATTCCAGAATCCCATTGACGCCTGCTACTCTGCCTAACTTAGTTGCTGTCAGGGTGCTGTCCACTTCCGCTTGTGTGTAAGAGGAGTCTTACACTTTGAGAAATCCATCTGCTTTGGAGTAGTCTTGAGTGGCTGCATCAGGACTGAACACAGGAACCATCTTTATTGACATATCCCATGCCTATTACACGTGTGGTGTACAGGAATGCTGCTGAAGCTCTCCAAAATTATCTGTGGTATGAAAACCCTACAATTAATCAACACCATGATCAACAACTGACAGCTCCATACGCACCTTGAAGATCAAATCAGCTAACCACACATAACCAACAGGAAACAGTCCTCACACTGGCTCTCCTGAACATATATACCAGCGACCACCCTCCCAGAAAGTCATGGCTCTTCCCAAATGCTGATGCCTTGGCCCTGGCTTTCCAGACTAAAGAAGACAGGAACATTGAGAAACAACAAAGAAGAAAGGACATTGAGAAAGATCAATGTTCTGAAGCCTACTTCAGAAAATGGAGACCTGGACCAAACACTGCCAAGACTGTCGTTTCAGCCATCCGCCTGAACAACTTGAAGCCAGGGAGGAAATTCATGTCCAGTTCCGTGGCTGACTACTCAATGCCAAAATATCTTGGCATCACTCTTGACCATACATTGGCCTACTGGCAACACCCCACCACAATATTGAAGCCAAGATCAAGACAAGAATGAATCACATATGGAAACTGGCGGGTACCACCTGGAGCAGCAGAGCCAACACACTACACACGGTTTCACTCACCTTGGTTGATCCAATATCAGAGAATTGCTGCTCAACCTGGCTTAGGAGCTGCCACACAAACATGGTAGACATCCACCTCCGGGAAGCCATGAGGATTAGTTCTGGGAATGTTGCTAACGCAGCTCAAGTGGCTTCCTGCGTTAGCACACATTGAATCTCTTGATGTCCACAGGGGAAACATTCCCCTCAAAGAACACCACCAGCTGACAGCTAACGAAACACTGCCATTGATACAGGACCTCCAAAAACTTCACACGCTAGTCCTAAAACCTGTAATCCCTAATGGAAGTCACTCCACACCCTACAAACTAACAACACCTCCACCTTGCACACACCTGGTTGACTGCTAGCATCACTAACGCAATAAAACCAAAAACGTGCTGGAAATACTCAGCAGGTCAGGCAGCATCTGTGGAGAGAAACAGAGTTAACTTTCCAGGTCAAGTGATCTTGCATCAGTTCACTTGACCTGAAACAATGGACAGAATCTTGTTGAGGCATCTGGGGTCTCGCCTGCCGGCTAGATAACCAGTGAGAGACCATGCTACCTCCTTCTGGGAAGGCCTGCTGAACCACAAGCCAATCAGGCAACAACGAGGCCAGCAGGGGATCTTCCCTTGGAATTAAGATCCCGGTGGCAGAAGTCTCGCCTACCGAGAGCTGCTGGCCAATCGGAGGCTGGCAGTCCTTATGCTCAGCAACGCCACTAAGGAGGCCGTGGCTGCTTCAGGAGGATAGGCATTGGAGTCCCAGGATTACAGAGCAACTCAGGCCACAGGTAAGTACTGTGGGAGGGCTGGGTTTCAAGTGGTGGGGCTGCAGGGACAGGGCTAGAGTAGGATGCCTGTCAGCGCAGCACCCAGCCCCTTTCCAGTCCCTCGGATCAGGCACTGAGTGCCTTTGATTGAGGGACCCCCCCCGGCCCCGGAGGTGACAAGCAGGACGTACAGTTTTACCTGCTGTGTATTCCACATGGCGACAGGCCCACTTGCAGTTGGGTTAATACCAGCGGCGGCAGCATGAGGCCCTTAAGTGGTCATTAATTGGCCACTTATGGGCCTCAATTGGCAGCAGGGTGGGACGAACAACTATGGGCATCCCTGCCCAGAACTTAATTCTAGCAGAGGCGGGAAGGTGGCAGGTTTCCGGTACACCACCGTCCCATATAACTAAATGCCCTTCCTGCCTCCAAGTTCGGCAGTAGTGAGAGCACAAGATTGCAGCAGTTAACTGTTTCTCTCCACAGCCTGACCTGCTGTGTTTTCCAGCACTTTCTGTTTTTATTTCAAATTTCTAGCATGTGCAGTATCACTAATCTTTGGTATCACTAATTGCAACTGGTAGCTGACCCGAGTGGCAAATTCCCAGGTTTCAACCTTCCCTGGAAAATCTGAACAACCCTCAACTGCTTGAGGGCGGGCCAGGGAAGATGTGGCCACTGCTAAGTGGAATATGAGGAACAGCTCAAATTGTGACTCTGGCCATCCAAGTCAGACCAACATACTGAGCTTTCTGACCTGAGAGATCCATTCCTGGTGGCATCACAACCATTCACACTGCATCAGCTGAAGCCATTGAATGAATTGTTAACCTTGACATCAAACTATAACTGCTTCCCAAGCCATAGGATTATATTTTTAAAAAATTCTTTTTTAAGAAGCCTACTTGATTAGGCCAGATCCCTGAATTCCCAATGTGCCTTGTTTGAAGCAATGAAGCGAGACTGTAATGTTTAAATATATGTTTAAATGAGGCTTGCCTGGAGTGTAGGCTCCCCTGTAATCACATGTCAGAAAATGTTATGGCCCAAGCTTCCCACCAGCAATCTCTAAGTCACATTCTATGTCTTGTTAAATTTATATTCAAAAGCTGTATTTGCTAAAACAAAATTCCATTTTCCCACTTACTTCTTTTGTCTCATGATGTTGAACTGTGGTTAATTATTAATGTCTTGAATGAATTTTTGTCAGGAGCTAATCAAACATGAGAACCAGAGTCCTAGATACCAGTTCCTGGAGGTTCGTCCTCCACTAGTTTGCCATTGTCTGTTTTTAGACTTGGCAAAGGATGCCCATGAATTTGAAGATTGTACAGAAACTGAGCTCTAAATGGGATGGGAACTCTTGGGATGTATTGTGTCAGATCCCTCTGTAATTTTCCCAGATTGGTTTACTCATCAAGATGCTTTTATTACCCCTCAATACAGCCACACAAGTTCACACCTTGTAACTAGTCCCTCGGGCAGCATAACATAGATTGTGTTTTCTAAGGCTATCTTTATGTGATTGCCTGCTAATGGAATGGAGACTAGGACAATTCTGTGAATCACTTCAGCTAATTAACTACTTAAAACCGAGTGCTAAAAAGCTGGCTCATCAAATTTTTAGTGTTACGATGACAATTTGAAGGACCAAGCCCATAACACAGAGAAGGCAAGAGAAATGGGATCTATAATGAAAGGTCATCAGCCTGAAATGTTAATTCCATTTCTCTCTCCACTAAAGCTGCCATACAAGGTGAACCTGGAAGTTGAAGAGGTTCAAAAGTCTACGTTGTAGGAGAAAGAGAAGTCTGAGGAGTTGCTGATTTTAAGCCATCGATAAATTAGAGTAGGAGAGATGTAGTGAGTCCTGAGTTTCAATATAAAGAGGATGGGGTGGAGGAGGATTTCATATTAAATCAGCACTTCAAGATTGGATGTCACATTTCCTTGACTCAGTCCTGCCACAACCAGGGCATGTTCAGAAGGAGTTAGACACACAGTAACGTTTCTTCGACAATGCCCAAGATACAGGTGCAGCACCAATTAGATACAGAATAAAGCTCCATCTACATCTCCAGAGTAAAGTACCATCAAGCACTCCCAGATATGCTGTGGCATAGCTTCGATATAGATCAATGCTCCCTCTCCACTGCCTCTTCAATATGCCTGAATGCCCGCCTCAGAAAAGCCCCCTCTACAGCTCATTTCAAAATACGCTCACCTGACAACCTGTGTCCTCTTGCTCAGTGAAGAAAACAATTTAGTGGCAAACAAGGGGAAATTTTGTATTGAAGACACTTAACGTTGGTAGGAACCAAATAACCTAAATTCATATTATGCAGACTATCGTATCTTGTAGGATCACCCGTTTTAAAGCTTAAACCATTGCAAGAAAGATATAAGACGGTACACTTATACCACCTCCCTCTGTGACATGCATGGAGACCTCAGAGGTTTATAACCCTCCGTGATCTGGACACAGTTCCTTTATCATTCATGGTTCATTATTTTTCACCCAAAACAAAAGATTAGCATCAACAATTATGTGATTGGAGAGCACTTATTAAAGATTGGTGGGTTTGTAGATTCTTTATATTAATTGGGCTGCCTCTGACATCGAGCTGCAGTCACTGTGAGGGAAGAATTTAGGAAAATTAGTTTGTCTGCAGGGAGTCCACAATTTACATTCCAAAATGAATGTATGTTATAATAGGTCAATAAATACTGCACTATGACTCTGTCGAATTATGATTACAGTTTTCAGAGCAGCACAGACAAGTCAGAGAGCCTGAATGATGTGTTTATTCATGACACAAGCCCCAGTTTCTTGCTAATAAAGGGGAAAGGAAGCTCTGTTTAGCTCGGCTGTGTGAAAACCCATGTTCCCGCTCCTCTGGAGCAATAACAGGCAGAAGAAAATGGCAGCTGTCAAACATCTGTACAGGTATGGCAGTGTAGTGGTAACTCTACAGGACCAGTAATCCAGAGGTCTGGAGTAATAATCCAGGGGATTGCAAGTCAAATCCCACTGTGGCAGTTTGAAATGTGAACTAGAAAGAAAGACTTGCATTTTTCACAACCACTGGCATTTCAAAGCATTTATAGCCAATGAAGTATTTTTGAATGTAGTCACTGTTGTAATGTGGGAAACACTGCAGCCAATTTGCACTCAGCAAACTCCCATCAGCAGTAAGTGATAATGACAAGATAATTTGTTTTTTGTGACATTGATTGATGGATAAATATTAGGACACTGAGGGTTAACTCTCCCGCTCTTCCTCAGGTTAGTGCTAGGGGATCGTTTACATCTACCCTAGCAGGCTAATGGCAGTTTAATGTCTCATCTGAAAGACAACACCTCCAACCATGCAGCACTCCCTCAGTGCTGCACTGGAGTGTTAGTTTGATTTTTGTATTCAAGTCCTGGAGTGGGTCTTGAACACAGAATCCCATGATTCAGAGGTGAGAGTGCTTCCCACTGTGCTACGGCTGACACCCAAGTGAATTTTAAAATTCTGGAAATGAAAATGCTGATATCAGTAAAAATGACCATGAAGCTGCTGGACTGTGTTGAAAAAGCCAACCGATTCACTCATGTCCTTACCTGGTCTGGCCTATCTATATATGACTCCAATCCGACAACAACATGGTTGATTCTTACCTCTGAAATGGTCCAGCAAGGCATTCCATTGTATGCAGGGCAACTAGGGATGGGGAATAAATGGCAATCTTCCCAGTGTTACTCAGATCCTGAGAATTCTTTCTAACAAATAAGGAAGTGCCTTGGGACATTAAAGATGTTATATAAATGCAAGCTATTGTTCATTTCCCACCCCCAATGCCAAAGAGTTTGGTCCTTTAAGGCAACAGGCAGCCCCAAGCCCCAGAGAGAGAGATATATATATATACAGTACAAAAACAGAATTACCTGGAAAAACTCAGCAGGTCTGGCAGCATCGGCAGAGAAGAAAAGAGTTGACGTTTCGAGTCCTCATGATCTTTCAACAGAACTAGGTGAATCCAAGGAGAGGGGTGAAATATAAGCTGGTTTAAGGGATTGGGGGTGGGGGGAGGGAAGTGAAGGGGGTGGTGTGGTTGTAGGGACAAGCAAGCAGTGATAGGAGCAGTTAATCAAAAGATGTCACAGACAAAAGAACACAGAGGTGCTGAAGTTGGTGATATTATCTAAACGAATGTGCTAATTAAGAATGGATGGTAGGGCACTCAAGATATAGCTCTAGTGGGGGTGGGGGGCATAAAAGATTTAAAAATAATGGAAATAGGTGGGAAAAGAAAAATCTATATAAATTATTGGAAAAAATAAAAGGAAGGGGGAAGAAACAGAAAGGGGGTGGGGATGGAGGAGGGAGTTCAAGAACTAAAGTTGTTGAATTCCATATTTAGTCCGGAAGGCTGTAAAGTGCCTAGTCGGAAGATGAGGTGCTGTTCCTCCAGTTTGCATTGGGCTTCACTGGAACAATGCAGCAAACCAAGGACAGACATGTGGGCAAGAGAGCAGGGTGGAGTGTTAAAATGGCAAGCAACAGGGAGGTTTGGGTCAGTCTTGCGGACAGACCGCAGGTGTTCTGCAAAGCAGTCGAACAGTTTATGTTTGGTCTCTCCAATGTAGTGGAGACCGCATTGGGAGCAATGAATGCAGTAGACTAAGTTGGGGGAAATGCAAGTGAAACGCTGCTTCATTTGAAAGGAATGTTTGGGCCCTTGGACGGTGAGGAGAGAGGAAATGAAGGGGCAGGTGTTGCATCTTTTGCGTGGGCATGGGGAGGTGCCATAGGTGGGGGTTGAGGAGTAGGGGGTGATGGAGGAGTGGACCAGGGTGTCCCGGAGGGAACGATCCCTACGGAATGCCGCCGGAGGTGTGAAGGGAAGATGTGTGGTGGGTGGTGGCATCATGCTGGAGTTGGCGGAAATGGCGGAGGATGATCCTTTGAATGTGGAGGCTGGTGGGGTGATAAGTGAGGACAAGGGGGACCCTATCATGTTTCTGGGAGGGAGGAGAAGGCGTGAGGTCCTTCAAAAACAGTTCCTCTGACATGTCCTCCTTCTTCCTTAACCGAGGTTTTCCACCCACAGTCGTTGACAGGGCCCTCAACCGTGTCCAGCCCATCTCCCGCGCATCCGCCCTCACGCCTTCTCCTCCCTCCCAGAAACATGATAGGGTCCCCCTTGTCCTCACTTATCACCCCACAGCCTCCACATTCAAAGGATCATCCTCCACCAATTCCGCCAACTCCAGCATGATGCCACCACCAAACACATCTTCCCTTCATCCCCCCGGCGGCATTCCGTAGGGACCGTTCCCTCCGGTACACCCTGGTCCACTCCTCCATCACCCCCTACTCCTCAACCCCCACCTATGGCACCTCCCCATGCCCACGCAAAAGATGTAACACCTGCCCCTTCACTTCCTCTCTCCTCACTGTCCAAGGGCCCAAACACTCCTTTCAAGTGAAGCAGCATTTCACTTGCATTTCCCCCAACTTAGTCTACTGAATTCGTTGCTCCCAATGCGGTCTCCTCTACATTGGAAAGACCAAACGTAAACTGGGCGACTGCTTTGCAGAACACCTGCGGTCTGTCCACAAGAATGACCCAAACCTCCCTGTCGCTTGCCATTTTAACACTCCACCCTGCTCTCTTGCCCACATGTATGTCCTTGGCTTGCTGCATTGTTCCAGTGAAGCCCAACGCTTCATCTTCCGACTAGGCACTTTACAGCCTTCCAGACTAAATATGGAATTCAACAACTTTAGGTCTTGAACTCCCTCCTCCATCCCCACCCCGTATCTGTCTCTTCCCCCTTCCTTTAGTTTTTTCCAATAATTTATATAGATTTTTCTTTTCCCACCTATTTCCATCATTTTTAAATCTTTTATGCCCCCCCCACTCCCACTAGAGCTATACATTGAGTGCCCTACCATCCATTCTTAATTAGCACATTCGTTTAGATAATATTACCAATTTCAACACCTCTGTGTTCTTGTGTCTGTGACATCTTTTGATTACCTGCTCCTATCATTGCTTGCTTGTCACTACAACAACACCCCCCTCCACTTCTCTCCCCCTACCCAATCGCCCCCACCTTAAACCAGCTTATATTTCACCCTTCTCCTTGGATTCACCTAGTTCTGTTGAAGGATCATGAGGACTCGAAACGTCAACTCTTTTCTTCTCTGCCGATTTTGCCAGACCTGCTGAGTTTTTCCAGGTAATTCTGTTTTTGTTTTGGATTTCCAGCATCCGCAGTTTTTTGTTTTTATCTATATATATATATATATATACAGTGCCTGATTTACAATACATCTTCTGGCTCTGAGACAGCATTGAGTGAATTAAATAGCAATGTTGTGCAGACTGATCCCAGTTAATAATGTTATCATTTGACGCTCCTCCTTCTCCAGCAGCCCTGCACCCACTGCATTCCTTCCACAACCAACCCCATCCCCCACCATTGGCAGACTAGTGGCTTCCACAGGCTGTAGCAGCTGAGGAAGATCAGCTTTCTCTCCTGTCAATTTTCTAGACTTCTCTCCCAAAGGTACCGACTCTTCAGAGGAATACAAATTGGAATATTTTCTGAACAGTGAAAGAGAGAGACAAGGAGCTGTGAAGGAGCACAAGGATTTAGGCAATTTAGACACTAATATCTCAAAGCTGCTGCACAGCCACAGGTACAATGGAGTCCAAAGGTTTTTATATCAAGCGGGCTGGAATACAAAGGGAAGGAAATAATGCTTCAGTTGTAGAGATTCTTGGTCACAGCTTATTTGAAGTCCTGCGTTCAGTTTTGAGCACCAAACCTCAGGATATATTAGCCTTGGAGGAGATGTAGCGCAGATTTATCAGAATTATACTAGAACTTCAAGCGTTAAATTATGAGGACTAGTTACAATGAACCTGGTTTTATTTTCTGAGTTTATAAGGTTAAGAGGGTGATCTAATTAGGGTGTTTAAAATTATTAAGTGATTTGATAGATTAGGTGCAGGGAAGCTATTTCTACTGGGGGGCGGGGGGGCAGTGGGGAATTCAGAATAAAGAGGCACAATCTTAAAATGAGAGTTAGGTTGTTTAGGAGTGAAATTAGGTAGCTCTTTTCTATGTAATAGGTGTGGATATGTGATAATCTCTCTCTAGAGGACTGGATGTTGGGTCAGTTAAAAGTTATAAGACAGAGATTGACAGATTTTTATTAAGTATGAATTTTCAAAGGATTTAGTGACAGGCTTAGTTGAAGATGAGTAAAAGAGATTTGTGCATACAGATGAAAATACAAATTAGGAGAAGAAATAGTCCACTCGGCCCTTTGAACCCGCTCTGCCATTTAATAAGATCATGGCTGATCTGATTGTAACCTCAATTCCACATTCCCGCCTACCCCTAATAACCTTTCACCTAGAACATAAAAGTCACATAGACGAGTTGGGCCAAATGGCCTCTTTCCATGCTGTAATGTAGACTCTGTGTAACTCTCTCTCTCTCAAGGAATATAGATCAAAGGCGGATGAATAGAGTTATAGATCAGCCATGACCTGACTGAAAGACAGAACAGTAGCGAAAGGGTTGAATGGTCACCTCCTGTTCCTATAGTCCTGTGGGCAAAGTGTGCTTTCCAGGACCTCAACTAAATGGCAGGCAAGTGTCATCAGGTAGCTCCACTGAACCCGATCCCATCCTCAACCATTGAGCATGCACCCACTTTCCAGTTGGGGTCCTTAGACAATGACCAAGGGCAAGGATTTTGGCTGATTTTAAATTCTTCTCTATTTTAGGATGCTGAGCTAACTGCAGCATTCCTACCTCATCGACATGGCTGAGATCAGCTAACTCATCTGAGTCAGAGGTCTTCCGGCTCTGTACCACACCAGGTATTGCCTTTCAGAGAATCATCAAATTTATACTGCAGAGAACATTTGGACCATCATGCCCATTTTGATACTAACTCTTTTAAGTGATGTTACTATCGTTGTCTCAATAGCTACATGGTAAAAACAACATTATATATTCTAATAATGCTTAGTGTGAAGAATTCCCAATCTGTCCTTCAATTGTTAATCCTGTATCTGTGCTCCTTGATACTAATTTGTCAACTAGTCAGTGCAATCTTTAACTATTTATCCCCTCAAACCTTTCATAATTTTATAAATCCCTCTTAGATTGCTATTAACCTTTCAATTTTTCAAGCCCTTTTTAATGTAACTTTAATCTCTCATTCCTGGTATCATTATGGTGAAACCAGTGGAACTGATGATGTACAACTTGTTTGGGCCAACAGTTGGAAAGCACATTTTATATTTTAATCCTTTACTGACTGTCTGAAGTGCTGTGCAATGGTCCTTAAATTCATACAGGCACTGCCCGATGGAAAAGGTGCTGCAAATTGGAAAAGGTGCTGAATGAATGCAGAGTGTGGTCTAGGCAAAAAGAAGTTTATTTTTCCCTTAATTCTTTCATGGGATGTGGGCATCACTGACAAGGCCAGCAATTATTGCCCATGAACTGAGTGACTTGTTGGGCCATTTCAGAGTCAATGGCTGTGGGCCTGGAGTCACATTTAGACCCAGACAAGGATGGATGGCAGATTTCCTTCTTCTCTAAAGGACATCAGTGAAGCCACTGAGACTTTACACAAACTGATGATAGTTTCATCACTTCCAGATTTTATTAATTGAATTTAAATTCCACCAACTACCTTGGTGGGATTTGAACCCATACCCCCATTAGCCTCTGGAGTACTAGTTCAGTGACTTAACCACTATACCAGCATCTCCCCCCAATGGTGCAGGTGTCAATGTGGAAGTAAATTCCCTTTTCCTCCCATTACAACAACTTGCATTTGTATAACACCTCTGATGCTGTGAAAACTCCCTAACGGCTTAAGCAGGAGTGTTATCAGACAACATCTGACAATGAGCCACGTAAAGAGAAATTAGGACAGGTGGCCAAAATTCTTGGTCAGAGGGAGTTTTTAAGGAGCATCTAAAAGATGGTGAGAGAGATGGAGAGGGGAGCAGGAAAGGTCAATTCAACCTGAATATTTCGTAACAGATTTCAAGCCTTTTCATGTCAAGTGGTTGTGCTGAAGGACACATTTCCAATTCACAACACCTTTGTGCTGGCATGACAATGGGCACAGATGGAAATTGGATGCCAATTGCATTCTCAATCCAATTATAGACACCCTGGGGCCCAACTCTTGACAGTGCAGACATTTCCACACAGGAGCTGTTTAGCAGATGGCTGTGAGAGGGCAGCAGCTCTATGCCAGCGCACTGATTGCTAAGCAACAATTTGATCCGACCCATTTCTACTGGTGCCTCTCCACAATGGGAAAGGTTTGCTCACAGTTATGTTAAATTAAACTGCATTTATGTGAGGCCTGATTAAGTTAGCCAGAAACCTTCCAGAGAACGTCATCAACAATGAATGATTAATTTCAAGTGTCATGTAGTTTAACACAGCATCCCACAGAGAGATAGATAGCTATCTGTTTTTAGCCAGTATTTGTTGTGGGAGATATGTTGGCTGGGAAACTAGGAAAACTCCCTGTTCTTTGAACAATATCATGGAAATTTCAAGACACTTACACACTGTCAAGTCATGATTACTGGATAGTAAATAGAGCAGGAGTCTTGGGTGATTTATTTCTCTTCCCGAACCTAAAAGGCTAGTTACAGCCCTTTAACTGACTAAGATTACTCAGTGCAGACCAGGGATGAGACTGTCCAGTGGGTTTGGCTCAGTATTATAGGCAGTTAATTTACACACTGAGGGAGCCTAGCTGCAGGTTTTCACCAAATATTATTTCTAGTTCAATGCTCATGTTTGCCTCACAATGGGCCCTTACTCCCTGCCCACCCCTCTAGAGAAGTGGAACTGCCCAAGTGCATCTTTAAGCTTTCACATCTGACCCCAAACGTGTCCCACCCCATCTGCCTTTGAGATATTTTGTTTGCTAAGTACACATTCACAGGCTGCTACTAGGGGAGAAATCTGATCAACTGTTAGGTTAGTTCAAACAGAAGAGCCAATTGTGTTGTGGAATTGGGCAGATTCAAGAGGCAACTTTCTTAACTTTTCAGGATCCAGCTGCCTCCTCTGGTGCAACAGCCAAAGACTGAGCCGTCATGACTGGGGCATGTCAAGTAAATCCCATGGGACACTAGCAGCCAGTGAGCCCTGGTTATCTGATATGCAAAGCTAAGGCAACTCAGCATCTGTCTGTGGTTACAGCGTCAATCCAACAATCTCGGGTTCCCAGTGAGGACAAAACCTGCAAGGACAGAGACGTGGCCACCAGATTCAAACCTTTTAATACATCAAGCTTGGCTGCACAGTGGAATAGTGAGATAGATGAATTTACTCATATTTCTCACTTCCTGGTTTGATGCTCTTGAATTTTCCGGTTGGCTAGTCTTATGCTGTTGTTTAACTGGAAAAATCCTAAATCAGAACATGGACGCCAGTTGGTATCAGCAACTGGAACTGTACTTTTTAAAAATATATATTAATTCTTGGTATATAAGCATAGCTGGCAAAGTGGGATTTTTTCCCATTCCTTAATACCCTAAGAAGATGGTAATGAGCTTTCTTTTCTTTTACTTATTTATTCACGAGGGTCGCTGGCTAGGCTAGTATTTATTGCCCTTCTCTAATTACCCTCAAGAAGGTGGTAAGCCACCTTCTTGAAAGGCTATAGTCCATGTGATGTGGGTACACCCAGACTGCTGTTAGGAAGGGAATTCCAGGATTTTAACCCAGTGACAGTGAGGGAACGGCGATATAGTTCCAAGTCAGGATGGTGTGTAGCTTCTAAGGGAACCTGCAGGTGACGGTGTTCCCATGTGTCTGCTGACCATGTCCTTCTAGGTGGTAGAGATCTGGAAGATGGGTTGGAAGGTGCTGTCATAGGATCCTTGCTGAGTTCCCATGGTGCAACTTGTAGATGATATACACTGTTGCCACTGTGCGTTGGTGTTGCAGGGAGTGAATATTTAAGGCAGTGGATGGGGTGCCAATCAAACAGGCTGCTTTGTCCTGAATGGTGTTGAGCTTCTTGAGCTTTGTCGGAGCTGCACTCAAACAGGCAAATGGAGGCTATTCCATCACACTCCTGACTTTTGCATTATAGATGGTGGACAGGCTTTGGGAGTCAGGAAATGAGTTAACTCTGCAAAATTCCCAGCCTCTGACCTACTCTTGTAGTATAGCATTTATATGGCTGGGTCCAGTTCAGTTTCTGGTCAATGTTGACCAGCCCGCAAATGCTGATGGTGGGGACTGGACAATGACTGGATAATGGTAATGCCATTGAATGTCAAAGGGATGTGCTTTGATTCTGTCATGTCTGAGATAGTCATTGGCTGTAATTTATATGGTGCACATGTTACTTCTCAATTATCAGGGCAAACTTAGGTATCGTCCACATTTTGCTGCATGTGAGCATGGACTGTTTCATTATCTGAGGAGTGGCGAATGGAGCTAAACACTTCATTAGGAATCAGGTCCAGGGCAGCACCCTCTGCAGGGGATCTGTGGCTTGTGTGAGCAGAGGATGATCTTCAAACCAATCAGACTGAAGAACCATCAGAGAAATGCAGTCTAAACCAGGAAATATAAATTAGGTTTAAATCAGGCGCAGAAAGCAAAATAGAGGTGAAGAAAAGCAAAAGACAGAAAGACAAAGTAAAAAAATAAAACATTTCTTTTTAAATCTCCAAGACTAATTCAGTACTGAACAAAGGGTTGCCACATTTGTAAAATTACATTTTCAGTGCCAGACGGGTTGTTTGGCAATAATTATGGCATATCATGCTGTTAAAAATTAACTTGCACCTGAATGTACCATAACCTGTTCTGGTGTGTTTAGTGGGTAAGTACACTAACTTCATGTCCTTACATGGATTTCATTGCTAAATCTATTGATGAGGTACCGGTGCTGTGCAGCCTTTAGAGAATCAGGGTAACTTGGACCACAACTTCCAGATTTCCATGTCTAACTGCATATGTGTGAATTTGGAAGCTGCTGTTCAATTTACTCAAAAATAATGGTGAGTGCCGTTAGTGTCACCATTGTTCCCAGTGCAAAATCCGGGCCACTGTAGATCAGTTGACATGTTAAGCCATTTGCTTGCTCTGGTGGATGTTATAGACCCTGTGGCATTAATTGAGAATGGGCAAGGGGTCCGCTGGATATCATAGCCAACACTCCTCCCTGAACCAATAACAGCAAAAATAGTTTAGCTGGTCATTCAACTAAGTGCTTGTTGCTTGAGAGATCCTGCTTTAAAAACATGAGACAATAAAATCTTTATTACCCGGCATGCATGGGGAAAGTTAATCAAAATGCCAGTTAATGGAGAATTCTGTTTACCAAAGGAATATAGTGCATGAATTACAGGTACTGGACCCCTTAACCGGTGTCCCAAAATCTGGATGGACCCGAAAACCGGCTGCATTTGAAGCTGGCGCCCTGGGTAGCCATTTGAATAAAACCCTTTTATTCGTTATTTATCATACTTTATTTTATGCAATTTAACTACATGCTCGGCCTAGGTCCCAAAATTAATAAAATTCCCAAATCCAGCACGTCTGGTCCCGAGCTTCCTGGATATGAAGTCCGGTCCTGTAATACACAAGTACTCAGGAAGTAAAGAACGGTATTCTTTTTACTTCTAATCTTCAATCTATATTAAAACATAAATTAAAATATAAAATAACAGGAATGGGTTCCAGATAACTTCATAATTGCTTCTGGTTGGTAAAGTGACAATTCGCATTAGGGGAACATTAAAATTCTGGTTAGTACAGAACTCCGGTTGGTAGAGTGCTGGAAAACACACAGTTTACTGTTCTATGTTTGCCTATATAGGTGTGCTCAGTATAAGTTAAAATAATTAATTGGATGTGAAACAACATTTTTGAGAGATAAGTTAAAATGCAACTTGTTGGCCAGTTCTCTCTTTGAAGTGGCTTCCTGCACTTCCTACATAGAAGCTGGAGCCTCCAGCCCAGCATTATTAATTGTGTATACTGTCTTTTCCTCTTCACATGAGACATTCTATTGTTATAAATTCATTCTGAACAGTGATTTTTATCTTTGGCATGCCTCTCTCTCACCAACTAAGTGACAGTGAAAGAAAAATGAAATACCCACACACATGGGTGATTAGCTGAATGACATTGATATGAATTATTACTTCTCCGTATCTACTCATTATCAGCAGTAGCCTGAATGTGAAATGCTGGGGCCTCTGAGCTATTCAGGTAAATACCAGCCGCCTCAGCTAAAATAAGCAATGGTTATTACAGTTATTGAACTCAAAATTACTCCCTTTTAGCTCACGACAGACAGGAAAATTACTGGGGAATTACTTGGGGAGCTCAAAGCTGACATCGCTGACAGTAAGTTGCAGAGCTCCAAATTTGCCTTTAATTCTGTCTCTGGACAGAGTGATCAGCACAATTAGAATTTCTGTTTTAAAAGTTCCTCTGTTGCATAGGTTGCCCAAGGTCTTTGCTACCTCCTCGACAAAGCAGCTGTGCCACGGCTGGTTGCTGAGATTTCCCCTCACGTCAGACTTCTATGAATGTTATTGGTCCAAACATAATCAAAAGAGCTGAACTCAAGAGGGGAGGTGTGTGCGATGGGAAAAAGTCTGACTCACGCTGTAGAGTCTTTGTTGGAACTGAGGCATGTTGTTGAGTTACACTGGAGAGAATTTTGCTCTGCATCTAATCTGATCTGGGAACATTTGATAGAATGAAGTTCCCTCTGTAACCAGTGCTGTGCTTGACCCAGGAATGACTTGCTTTTTCCAGCACTTACCTCCTTCACCCTGAGCCCAGCATTTAACCTTTGGACAGGTACAATTATCCCTCATTGCCCACCTTGTTTTTGTTCATCTTGACAACCTACCAGTAGCTGGTAAGTGTTTGCCTCAAGAAAGGAAAAGAAAGAATGAGTATGGACATTCACTTCATGAGTACCATTGTTCGAAGTCAGATTAATATCTCGTCTTCCTGGCATCTTCATACAAGAATGGTGCAATGCAGTTCTAGAAAGTTTCAATCTAATATTGGTTTATTGGCTCTCCAATGGTCTGAATATATTAAACTTAGGCTGACACTCCAGTGTAAGAAATGTTACCTTTCACATGTCTTTGAGTCTGCCCTCTTGGATGGACGGAACATCCCCCATGACACCACTTTGAAGGACAGCAGGGGAATTCACCCTCACGTCCTAGCCAATATTTATCCCTCAACCAACATCACTAAAGCAGATTACCTGACTATTTATCTCATTGGTATTTGTTGGAGCTTGCTGTGCACAAATTACCTTTCACATTTCTTACAATACAACAGTGTCTACCCTGTGCTTTGGGATGTCCTGAGCTCTTGAAAGGTGTTATCCAAATGCAAACTCTTTCTTTCTATCTTTCCGTGTGAGCCACCCATACAAGAAAGGTTTCAGCTTCAATCCCCTGCCCTATTCTCAGTCAGGGTTGGGGTACGATTGGCATCAACTTTCTAGGGCCGTGGAGGGGAAGGATCAGCCATGGCTCCCATCACTGATCACTTTCCAATGAGTCTTGCTGAAAAGTAAGTCTAGGTGCATACTCAGTGAGGGCAGACTCAGACTCAGCTGAGATACTTAGAGTTGACACCTCAGATGTGTGGGGTCCCACATGCAACACTTTAGATATCGTAGGGCACCCCAGAAATACCACAGGAGTGAGCAAGGGGTGTAGGGGGTGCAAGGTCAAGGCCAATAAGAGAATAAGGAGTAAGAAAAGACATGCAATAGATGAACAAATGAACATGCGCTTTAGAGAAAATACACCACACATCTCCATTGGCTTCTCTGGGTCGAAGAGAAACAATCTAAGGGGTAGGGCTTATTCCTGGGGTGGGGAGGGAGTGTTGCACACTTTGAGATTCTTTGCTGGTGACGAACTGGATGTCAAAACTCCCATCTGTTTATTAAAGCACTCTGTAGAACTGGGAGAGCTGTGGGCTGTTCAATTCTCAGCTCTGCTATCTACTCATTTTAAGCAAATCAATATCGGATTTATTTAAGGTGCTCACCTGGGTTACTAAGTAAACATCTCATTGTGCCTGAAGTGCCCAAGGTCCTAAAGGAAGAACAGTCCCAGAAAACTCAATAATAGTTTCATGTCAAATTAAGCCCATGAACTGCAATCAGTTATTACAGCTCCCAGTAAAAACTCACAAAACCTTTTTGAAACAAGGTAATGTCAGATAATTTTAATTGTGTAGGATCTCAGGGTTGATGATAAAAACTGAAAGGGCAAAGTACGCTTAGTTAATGAAGTGAAATTTGATAGATTAATATTTCTGTTTACTTCAGTGATCAGTAGTTGTCAGGCCCATGCTTTGCATTTGACCCAAACACCATTCTGCATCTTCTTTCCCTCCATCACTTCATTATTTTCTCTCTCCCCTGCTCATGCAGAATCACAGTTTTCTGAACACCTTTCCAAATGGCCATTCACTCAATGGGCATCATAACTAAGTTGATTCCTGGGAAGAAGGGGTTGTCTAATGAGAAAAGGTTGATCAGTTTGGAGTTTAGAAGAGTGAGAGGTGATCTTATTGAAACATAAGATTCTGAGGGGGTTTGAGGTGCTGAGCGGATGTTTCCCCTAAAACTAAGGGGCACAGTTTCAGAATATGGTATCGCCCATTTCGATGGAGGTGAGGAGTAATTTCTTCTCTCAAAACACCATGAATCTTTTGAATTCTTTACTGCGCAGAATTTGAGGAAGCTGAGTCATTGAATATATTCGAGGTTGACTTAGACAGATTTTTGAACCATAGGCGAGTCAAGGTTTATGAGGAACAGGCAGGAAAGTGGAGTTGAGGCAAAGATTAGATCAACCTTGATCTTAATGAATGGTGGAGCAGGCTGATAGGGCTCTATGGCCTTCTTCTGCTCGTATTTCTTATGTTCTTACAACTGAGTCCAGCCTGTTCTTCACACAATCCACACACATGCATTTTCCGGCAGGGGTCATTCCACCAGAACCTGGTTTGGGGGCCAATGTTCCCTCTAAGCAGTGCAACTGCACAGCAACTTGGAAATTCCTGCACAAGCCGCGCAAAAGTCAGCCCCTTTAACTGCTGTGCATGCTTGGCTGCGCAAAAAATTTAAAGCACCCACACACTTAAAAAAAAAAGAGGATACATTGATGGAAGCTGTGGCTAATTCCCCCCCTCCCTATCACCTCATTTAGAGACATGAGGTCAATGGTAGCTCATGGGCCAAATGTAGAAATTTGGACCTCTTTATCTCTGAGGATCAATTCACCAATGCCACATTTAGCCAATGAGCTTCAGGCAACCAATGCCCACAGAATGCTTGTATTTCAACTGAGTGGACTGGTCCCCTCCCTCGGACAACTGTCCCAATGAAAATAACAGTTCTTAGGCTGTTCTGGCTAAAAAAAGAACTAGCTGGACCATTTCCTGTGCCCAGACTTGGTTTTTGGCTCCATATGGACTGGGACAGAACAAAGCCAACGTATCAAATTTATGAACAAAAAGGGAACACATCCATGCAAAGCAAACAGAACTATGGAATATGTCGTGAAAAGACAACTCAGGTTAACTTGACGTCTACATACATAGGACCAGAGAAAATGTATGGCACAGAAAGAGGCCATTTGGCCCATCGTATCTGTGCTAGCCAGAAAGAGCTATCCACCAAATTCCACTTTCCAGCTCTCAGTCCTTAGTCCTGTGAGCAGCAGCACCTCAGGTACATATCGAAATACTTTCTAAATGTGATGAGAGTTTCTTCCTCCAACACCCTTTCAAGCAGTGAGGTCCAGAACCCCACCACCCTCTGCATGAAAAAAAATTCTCCTCAATTTCCCTCCAATCCTTCTATCAATCCATGCCCCTAGTTATTGACTTCTCTGCTCATGGAAATAGGTTCTTCCAATCCACTTTTTCTAGGCCCCTCATAATCTTATACATTTTAATGGAGACAGAAAGGGTTGACAGATATGGTGAGGAAATGGACAGAAGGACTTAGTCAATGAGAAAGGGTGGAATTGTTACACTTAATTATTTCCCTGGTCCTGAAACTCTCCTGTTCAGTATTACAGTCTCAAACAATAGAACACTGTACGGCCAATCAGCGAACTGTTGCGCTCAGAATCAAAGTATTATATTCCCAATGAGTAATGTATCACATTCGCAGCAGAGATGAACACAATGGGCTGAATTTTTACAATGAAGGAGAGCAAAAATGGTGGATGAGGCCTAAAGCCCTCAATCAAAGTCCTTCCATTCCTTCAACGTCCAGGTCATTTGTGACCACAACAAGGTTTTCCTTCATGTCTCTGCAAGGTTCCCTGGTAGCTGCCATGACTCTTTCATACTGAGAAGTTCCCGACTCCCTCAGCTAAATTCATCCACCTTTGCAGATCTGTGGTTGGCTCCTAAGGGACAAGGGTTACCCCTTAGGAACTTGTCTAATGACCTCCTTTAGGACCCTTAAAACTGAGGCAGAGTGCAACCACAACAGCAGCCATGTTGTCAAAAGGAGTATAATCAAGCAGGCCACTGGCATTCTAAAAATGCACTTCAGGTGCTTGGATCGCTCTAGTGGAGCTCTGCAGTATGCCCCAGGAAGGGTATCCAGAACAGGGGGAGGCGGTGGCATAATGGTATTGTCACTTTAGTTATATTGTCACTGGACAAGGTTCAGTAATTCCAGAGAATTACAGAGATGGTGTAATTCCAGAGACCCAGGGTAATGCTCTGGGGACCTGAGTTCGAATCCCACCATGGCAAACAGTGAGATTTGAGTTTAATAAAAATCTGGAATTAAAAATCTGATGATGATCATCATGAAACGGTTGTCATAAAATACCCATCTGGTTCACTTTAGGGAAGGAAATCTACTGTCCTCACCTGGTCTGGCCTGCAAGTGACTCCAGACCCACAGCAATGTGGTTGACTCTTAAATGCCCTCTGAGCAAGGGCAGTTAGGGGTAGGCAATAAATGCAATAGATGCTGACCTAGCCAGTGACACCCACATCCCATGAATGAATAAATTAAAAAATATAGTGATGGTGTAATGCATTCTGCACAACATTGTGTAGATGGGCTCAAATGAGTAAAATAGATTCACTTAGGGTCCTCCAATTTCACACTTGCCATCAGCCAGTCCCTGGTGAACAACTTCCAACTAAAGAACCTTTCACATGGAAGCCACACTTACTCAGGGGAATGCAGAGAGAAAAACATCAATGAGTTTGACTCAGGCACATTAAAATGGCTGCACCCCTCACCACCATGACCATTGGCCTCGACATATTACAAACACACATGTTAAGACGTCCCTTATAACCTGGTCCCCCCATATAAACGCCAGTGCCAGTAAATGAGATGCCAAAGCCACCATCCTGTGCAGACACAAATCATGCCCACAATGCTGTGAGTACCATTATGACTTATGACTTTACACCCACTACATGTTGATATAATTGCATGTGCCAACATACATGCAAATAAGGCACATTGGGCCCACAACTGAGCAACAACAGGTCTTTGAATGAGCTTGAGCACCATCAATTCCAACCAATGGTCCAGTTTCTGGTCTGGGCACCATATGCAACATTCATAACTTCCATAAACCTTGGCTACCCTCACAAAGCACATCCTCCGCCATCTGGAATGCAAAGGCATCCAAAGTAGTGAGAACAGCAGACTAGCAATGTTCCCTGGAACATACCTGGACTCTGGACCTGGGCTGCCTATGTTGGTAGTTAAGTGCCTTGCAACCAGCACTCATGCATGAGATGCACCTGCTGACCTCCATCTATTCTTGGAGTCTGATCTTTGTGGTCCCTTAAAGTCAAGTTTGGATGGACATTGAAAAATGCAAGCAGCATCTCAGTGTTTGAGCCTCTGGACACTGCAACCTTATGTGAAAGACCAAAGGAGAAAGAAGCCCTCCAATGCCTCACAAATATGGTCACACCCTTGCTCCTGAAGATGTCAATATGGGATGGGCCTCAGCATGCTGCTTCAGTGTCACTGGTAAGTGTGTAATTCATTATGTTGACGTTCCCAATGAGATTAGTAGTGTACAAACACACAGCAAGACATCTACAAGTATATGTACATATGTTCAAAAAGTGCTCCATTGTGATATGTACAGACTGAACAGTGTAACCAGAGTGAACCCATTAGTGCCCTAGGTGAGATGGTGTCCTACGCTCATGCACGTTCCTATGAAGTGCACCCATTAGTGCCCTAGGTGAGATGGTGTCCTACGCTCATGCACATTCCTATGAAGTGGTCCCACCCCCCAACAATATGTTGCCTTGGAGGAATTGGAGGCAGACTGCTTACTTCTAGGTCCATATGGCAATAAGGAGTGTGGTAGCCTGCCTCATTATGCAGGCACCCATTGGGGACCTCCTTCAGGCTGTATCTCTACATACAGCTGTGGTCACTGGCACATGTTCAGCAGACAAGGTCTCTGGCAGAGGGGCTGGGGTGGTGGAAGAAGATGAGGGTGCTGAGAAGTTTCTGGTACCTTCACCCTTCCAGTTGCCTCCACCACCCTGGGTTGGCCTTTAGGTGGGGTTGATGGGGCTGGCTGCGGATGCACAGCAGTTGTCCATTCCAGCAACCTCTGCGCTGACAGTGCGACCGACCTGTTAAGGGTGCACAGCTCCTCATGTATTCCATGTACCTCAGCACTCATACTCTGAGCGGACTGATCAAGGCTACTGAGGGAGGCTTGCACCCTTTCCTGGCCGAGACACTGCTCCTGCATCCACTCCAAGTGCTGCTGCATGTGTCACTCCACGAGATTGGCCAATCTCTTGTGGTTAGAGTCCATGTGACTGAGCCCCCAGGACAATGTGGAGCTCATGACAGCAACGGACTGCTCCATGTGCAGTCCAAGAGCTCCCACAGCCTCAGGGAACTCCACCAGATGTCCACATATCTGCTCCCGATTGAACAAATGCTGTGCCTCAAAAGGTGACTACCGAGGCTTCACGTTCCTGCCCACTAGAGCATCATTGTGACATTCCTCCTTTCTCCGAGGGGGACTGTGCACAGATGTCTCCGATTCTGACACTTCCTCTGGTGCGGTGACTTTCGCCCTGTGCCATCGACTCTACACACGCACTACATCCTGCCAAAGCACTGGTATATGAGTTGGCGGAGTGTGAGCTAGTTAAATGTGATGCTGTCTCCCTGGACATCTCTTTCTCCTCCTGATGCCTGAGGAATGAGTTGGCTGGTGGGTGGGTGAGAGAGCAGAGCTGGGTCCTGTGTGAAACACTAAATGAGATGTTTAGATATAGCCCTTCTCAATGTGAAAGCACGCGCTGATGCATGCCATTGCCTTTAACCATGCTCACGCTGCCCTTATGACGCAACCCCATCCTTGCACTCCCTCTCTTCCAATGTCCCCTTGTGCTCAGTGAACTGATATCATGACCTCCACCAGTACCACTATGTTCCAAGATGATTTTGACACTGCTTTTATCACCTGCTACTGGTGATTCACCATCATCAACAGATAGCAGTTCAGGCACCCTGGCAAGCTCCATGGCCATCTGTTCCACCAGTCTCATCAGCCTTAGCCAGGCTGACCCACACCCAGTCCACGCCATCTCCTTGGTGTTCTTCACCTTCTTCCACTGCAAATACAGCATGAATGTATGTTAGCCTGGTATATAGTGCATGGAGGAATATTGGTCTTCACAGTGTTTCTGCATCACAGTGTTCATTCACATATGTTCTGCCTGCAACTACATGAGCTGCTTACACATACAAGCCTCAAAGCTGAAGCGGAGATACGTGCCAGATCTCGCAGCTTATCTGCAGCATGCAGATATGACCCTCCCCATGAAGCTCTGTGTAGATGAGCCAAGCTACTTACCTTGCCGGAACACAGCAGGCCGTTGAACCTCTTCTGGCACTGTATCCAAGATCTCTGGTGCTCTCCAGCTATGGTCACCACAGCAGAAATTTGAAACCAAGCCTTCTTTGTGGTGGCTGGAGGATTGCACCAACCTGCAGGGTACAGCACTGCTCTCCTCTTTTGGACCTCTTTGACTAATATTTGCAGGTCCTGGTCAGTGAAGTGTGGGGCAGCTGGACCCAACCCTTCCCTAGCGTCCCTTCTGTGTGACATTCTATCATACAAATGTAAGGTGAAGAGGGCTATGAGCCATTCAGCTCACAATGCTCTCATTCACTTTTGTGTGCTGACATGCACTAACCATTTTCACCATATCATCAACTGTTAATGGTGTGGTGAAGAAAATTGCTCTGCAGAATTGTTTGATGCTGTGGATATTGCGGCTGTGACTCCAAGATAACGTGCTGTGCTCCACGATCTCTGACAGCCTTGCTTGGCTTACTCCCTCTTAGTCACACTGTTATGCTGTGACAGTGTGCAGATGTGAAGCGCCTGGTCAAGGGTCAACAGTGTGGGTGCAACCTGCTAGATAGGTGGCAAGAGGGCTAGTGGATGGACTAATGAGCATAGCACTTTTCCTCATTCATCCACTGAGGCACAGTAGCTAACAACTTTACTGCAGAATATCTGTACCAGGTGGTGGTGGCAAGACAATGCTAGTTCCATGGCTATGTCTTGTGAATCCACTACATGCTTTCAGTGCTTCAGCATAGCACACTGTGCATTTCCCAGGAAAAGCCCATGATGGGCCTTCCATTCCAGGATCAGCTAACTGTGGAAAACATGTAGAGTTCCCACTCAGCTGACAAGTTAGTGAGTCTACTTGGAGGCACAGGGACTGCGCCATGGACGACTAACCTCTCAAATGAGCCCGAGGGCCCGCTTTTTACATATGCCCAAGCTGCCTGACCCACACCAGGCCCGACTCCAATCCCACACTACTCCCGGGCTCAGCCACCTCGACTCCTATTACAGCCTGCCGCAGTCCCAGACTGAAAATTTGATGTTCGGGGCTGCTTTTATGAACATTGAGTTTGTGGAGCCAGGAATTTACCTGACTGCACACCTGAGTGTGAGAACGAAAATTCAGGCCGATGTCACCGGGTTTGGAAAAGATATATGATCAATTTGAAGTGGGCTGTAATGAGACTGGTGGAGGGTCTTTTGCTAGGCATTATCAAGGAACCACTTCAGTCCTGGTCACATTACAGATGGGTTCAGTCGTTCTTTCAAAGGGACCCTGAATAGTTTAAGATGTCCTCAGTGATGAGGTGCATGTTACATATGAACATACAAACTAGGAGCAGAAGTAGGCCACTTGACCCTTCAAGCCTGCTCCGCCATTCAATAATATCATGGCTGATCTGATTGTAACCTCCCACCTACCCCCGATAAACTTTCACCTCCTTAGTAATCAAGAATCTATCCAGCTCTGCCTTAAAAATGTTCAACAACTCTGCTTCCACTGCCTTTTGAGGAAGAGTTCCAAAGACTCACAAGCCTCAGAAAAAAATTCTCCTCATATCTGCCTTAAATGGGCAACCCCTTATTTTTAAACCGTGACACCTCATTCGAGATTCTCCCACAAGAGGAAACATCCTCTCCACATCCACTCTGTCAAGACCCCTCAGGATCTTAAAGATTTTGATCAAGTAACTCTTCTAAACTCCAGTCGATACAAGCCTAACCTGTCCAACCTTTCCTCATAAGACAACCTGCCCATTCCTGGTTTTTGCTTAGTAAACCTTCTCTGAACCGCTTCTAATGCATTGACATCTTTCTCCAAATAAGGAGACCAATACTGTACACACAGTACTCTAGATGTGGTCTTGCCAGTGCCCTGTACAACTGAAGCATAATCTCCTTACTTTTGCATTCAATTCCCTTTGCGATAAACAATAATATTCTATTAGCTTTCCTAATTATTTGCTGTACCTGCATACCAGACTCATGCATTAGAATACCCAACTCCCTCTGAATTTCAGAGCTCCGCAATTCCTCACCATTTAGATAATAAGCCTCTTTTATACTCTTCCTGCCAAAATGGACAATTTCATATTTGCCCACATTATACTCCATTTGCCAGGTCTTTGCCCACTCATTTAACCTATCTATGTCACTTTGTAGCCTTCTCAGATCCTCTTCACAATTTACTTTCCTACCTATCTTTGTATCATCAGCAAATTTAGCAACCATACCATCTGTCCCTTCATCCAAGTCATCTACATAAATTGTAAAAAGTTGGGGCCTCAGCACTGATCCATATGGCACACCTCTCGTTATATTCCACCAATCAGAAAAAGATCCATTTCTGGCTACCCTCTGTTTCCTGTTAGCTAGCCAATCTTCTTTCCATGCTAATATATTACCCCTACATCATGAACTTTTATTTTCTGCAATAACCTTTGATGTGGCATCTTATCAAATGCCTTCTGGAAATCCAAGTACAGTACGTCCACCAGTTCCACTTTATCCACAACACGTGACTCCTTCAAAGAACTCCAATAAATTGGTTAAACATCATTTCCCTTTCACAAAACCATGTTGATTCTGTCTGATTGTCTTAAGCTTTTCTAAGTGTTCTGCTATAGCTTCTAACATTTTACCTATGACAGTAAGCATATTAAGAACTCATTGACAATTTTGTTAGGCCAAGGGGGTGGAATTCCAGGAGCTCCAATTCTGACTTACATGCCAGGATAAGTTTCCAGCATTACCCCTGCCAAAATTAGTGGGTTGGGAGAAGGGCACCTAATTTAAACCAGCTGGCTAGACACCTATGCACAAGGGAAACATGTTGAGTGTTTGCTACAGGGAGCATTGGCTGTCTGCGGGCTTGGGGAGAGTTTGCCTTTGATTATTATGCCCACATGACACAAAGAGCATTGACTAGCCCAAATGAGTATAGTCAAGGACCCATGTCTGAACCCCTAAAAGGATCTTATTATTCCACTCCAGCAGCTAGTTGGCAAAGTTCCCTCAGAGTTCCGGCTGCCAACGTTGCACCTGACATAGCCAAGGCTACAACCGAGGAAACTCTTGGCTTGAGAGCCTGTCGGCCCAGTCCAGCCCCCCTCGTATTTCACTGACCTTGATTGGTATGGGCAAAGGCTCCACACCAGAAGGCCCAGCTGAAGCTCTTGAGGACGCCCAAGAGCAGCATCTACTGGTCTCAGTCTAACCTGTCAGATAGCTTTAGTAATCTAATATCCAGAGAGGATTCTGTCATCTTGGCCCAGCCATTTTTGTTTGTTTCAGGATCACATTGGTATGAGCTGAAAGCAAGCCTTAACATCAGAGTAATAAAGCTACTAGAAGATCAGGATTTATTGCTGAAATGTTAATCCTAAACTACAAAAATAATCAGAAAAAAACATTATTCACCTTATAGGATTCCGTCTGCGCTCTAGGGGCCCAAATATTTCAACCTTTCACCAGTCTAAGAGTTAAAAATGTGGGTCCACAAGTAAATTGCTCTCCAATAAAAGCAGAAAATGCTGGAAAAACTCATCAAGTCTGGCAGCATCTGTGGAGAGTGAAACAGAGTTAATGTTTCAAATCCAAAATGACTCTTCTTTGAAACTGAAGAAGAAAGCGCCATATTGGACTTGAAAAGTTAACTCCATTTCTCTCTCCACAGATGCTGCCAGGCCTGCTGAGGTTTTGTAGCTTTTTCTGTCTTTATTTTGTATTTTCAGCATCTGCAGTATTTTTCTTTTAAATTGTTCTCCATCTCCTTGGGACAACATGCTCCTCGTCTCCATTAAGGCAGCATCCTCCTTTCAAGAGGGCAGGAGGTATTTTTTAATCATTTTTAACCTTGGCAACCATTTTGTTGTTACTCAATTCACTTTGGTTGGCTATGCTTTTTGATAGACTCTGACTAGAACTCGATTACACAGAACTGGCATCAAATACAAAATCACCAGGGAAAAAAAGGTTCATTGTAGAGCACAGTAGCTACCTGACTACTAACTGTGTGCCTTTTACACTGTTTATTGTCATGTATTTTGACTGGTGACTAGATAATTCAAAAGACGTGAGAAGCTGTGATCTTCCCCACCACAGGGAAGTCTTTCAAGCACCAACTTTCAGCAGGCTCTCCATCTCTCTCTCTGAGTTTTATTCAAAGAAGCCTCAGAAACAAAGTACAACTCCTCAGTGAATTCTTCGGTAATGCTACTCAACATGTTTATAGAAGTTTTAGAGGCAGGATTAACAGTGGTGGGGTTTTGATTGGCTAGGAAAGAGCTGCAGATTGCACTCCATCAGACACATGCAGACAGGTCTTCATCTCTTCAAATATCACACAGGGCGATACATCTGCTTTCAGATACCAAGCTTTGATGTCTATTGTCAATATAAATGAGCCATCATGCCAGACAGGCACCTTTCAACCTTTTACTTATATTAAAGGCGTTTTCCAATTAATGCTGGAGCACTGAGAAAGCCCCGAGACCTTCAGTCTCTGGGTATCACTCAGCCTGCACCATGCTGGTGTGTGTGGGGCATTTTCCACTCCATATGACAACTACCTCTTGGGGCCAAGGAAATAAATGGGAATTAACATTTCTATACTGGATGATTAATATGCAATGACAATTTTACACTCGCGCAACAAAGTTGAAAATTCGCTTCTACTTTTTCTCCCCACCGAATCATTTTCCGTTGAATTGAATTAAGAATGTTAGTAATAATCAGAGATAAAAACAAAAAACTGCGGATGCTGGAAATCCAAAACAAAAACAGTATTAACTGGAAAAACTCAGCAGGTCCGGCAGCATCGGCGGAGAAGAAAAGAGTTGACGTTTCGAGTCCTCATGACCCTTCAGCAGAACTAGGTGAAACCAAGGAGAGGGGTGAAATATAAGGTGGTTTAAGGTTGGGGGGTGGGGGGGGGGGGGTTTGGGTGGGGGGAGAGAAGTGGAGGGGGGTGGTGTGGTTGTAGGGACAAGCAAGCAGTGATAGGAGCAGATAATCAAAAGATGTCACAGACAAAAGAACAAAAGAACACAGAGGTGTTGAAGTTGGTGATATTATCTAAACGAATGTGCTAATTAAGAATGGATGGTAGGGCACTCAAGGTATAGCTCTAGTGGGGGGGGCATAAAAGATTTAAAAATAATGGAAATAGGTGGGCAAAGAAAAATCTATATAAATTATTGGAAAAAGTAAAAGGAAGGGGGGAAGAAACAGAAAGGGGGTGGGGATGGAGGAAGGAGGTCAAGATCTAAAGTTGTTGCATTCAATATTCAGTCTGGAAGGCTGTAAAGTCCCTAGTCGGAAGATGAGGTGCTGTTCCTCCAGTTTGCGTTGGGCTTCACTGGAACAATGCAGCAAGCCAAGGACAGACATGTGGGCAAGAGAGCAGGGTGGAGTGTTAAAATGGCAAGCAACAGGGAGGTTTGGGTCATTCTTCCGGACAGACCGCAGGTGTTCTGCAAAGCGGTCGCCCAGTTTACGTTTGGTCTCTCCAACGTAGTGGAGACCGCATTGGGAGCAACAAATGCAGTAGATTAAGTTAGGGGAAATGCAAGTGAAATGCTGCTTCACTTGAAAGGAGTGTTTGGGCCCTTGGACGGTGAGGAGAGAGGAAGTGAAGGGGCAGGTGTTGCATCTTTTGCGTGGGCATGGGGAGGTGCCATAGGTGGGGGTTGAGGAGTAGGGGGTGATGGAGGAGTAGACCAGGGTGTGCCGGAGGGAACGATCCCTACGGAATGTGGCCGGGGGGGTGAAGGGAAGATGTGTTTGGTGGTGGCATCATGCCGGAGTTGGCGGAAATGGCAGAGGATGATCCTTTGAATGCGGACGCTGGTGGGGTGATAAGTGAGGGCAAGGGGGACCCTATCATGTTTCTGGGAGGGAGGAGAAGGCGTGAGGGCGGATGTGCGGGAGATGGGCCAGACACGGTTGAGGGCCCTGTCAACGACCATGGGTGGAAAACCTCGGTTAAGGAAGAAGGACGACATGTCAGAGGAACTGTTTTTGAAGGTAGCATCATCAGAACAGATGCGACGGAGGCGAAGGAACTGAGAGAATTGGATGAAGTCCTTACAGGAGGTGGGGTGTGAGGAGCTGTAGTCGAGGTAGCTGTGGGAGTCGGTAGGCTTGTAATGGATATTGGTGGACAGTCTATCAACAGAGCTTGAGACAGAGAAGTCAAAGAAGGGAAGGGAAGTGTCAGAGATGGACCACATGAAAATGATGGAGGGGTGGAGATTGGAAGCAAAATTAATACATTTTTCCAAGTCCCAACGAGAGCATGAAGCAGCACCGAAGTAATCATCGATGTACCGGAGAAAGAGTTGTGGAAGGGGGCCGGAGTAGGACTGGAGCAAGGAATGTTCCACATATCCCATAAAGAGACAGGCATAGCTGGGGCCCATGCGGGTACCCATAGCCACACCTTTTATTTGGAGGAAGTGAGAGGAGTTGAAGGAGAAATTGTTCAGTGTGAGAACAAGTTCAACCAGACGGAGGAAAGTGGTGGTGGATGGGGATTGTTCGGGCCTCTGTTCAAGGAAGAAGCTAAAGGCCCTCAGACCATCCTGGTGGGGGATGGAGGTGTAGAGGGATTGGACGTCCATGGTGAAGAGGAAGCGGTTGGGGCCAGGAAACTGGAAATTGTTGATGTGACGTAAGGTGTCAGAGGAATCACGGGTGTAGGTGGGAAGGGACTGGACAAGGGGAGAGAAAAGGGAGTCAAGATAACGAGAAATTAGTTCCATGGGGCAGGAGCAAGCTGACACGATCGGTCTACCGAGACAGTTCTGTTTGTGGATTTTGGGTAGGAGGTAGAAGCGGGCTGTACGAGGTTGGGCGACTATCAGGTTGGAAGCTGTGGGAGGAAGATTTCCAGAGGAGATGAGGTCAGTGACAGTCCTGGAAACAATGGCTTGATGTTCAGTGGTGGGGTCATGGTCCAGGGAGAGGTAGGAGGAAGTGTCTGCGAGTTGACGCGCAGCCTCCGCGAGGTAGAGGTCAGTGCGCCAGACAACAACAGCACCACCCTTGTCAGCGGGTTTGATGACAATGTTGGGGTTGGACCTGAGAGAATGGAGTGCAGTAAGTTCAGACAGAGACAGATTAGAATGGGTGAGAGGAGCAGAGAAATTGAGACGACTAATGTTGCGCCGACAGTTCTCACTGAAAAGATCAAGAGAAGGTAAGAATCCAGAGGGAGGGGTCCAGGTACAGGGAGAATATTGGAGGTGGGTAAAAGGATCCGTTGAACGGGGAGACGACTCCTGCCCAAAGGAGTGAGCCCGGAGACGAAGACAGCGGAAGAAGAGTTCAGCATCATGCCGAGCCCGAAATTCATTGAGATGAGGGCGTAAGGGTATGAAACTAAGTCCTTTGCTGAGCGTTCAGCGTCGGAGAGGGCAAGGTCAGGGGGTATAGTAAATACACGGCTGGGGCTGGAATTGGAAGATGGGGTTGGGACAGAGGGACAGGCCGGGGTGGAGGGTCCTAAATGGGTGTTGGTGTCGATGAGTTGTTGGAGCTTGCGTTCCTTAGCACTTGAGAGAAAGAGAAAAAGTTTCTTGTTGAGGCGTTGGATGAGACGAAGAATAAAATGAAACTGGGGGCACGCCCAGCTTTGAAAAAGGGTGCGGCGGTGCTGCTGCAGGGAGAGGTCGAGTGTGTTCATATGGCGGCGCATGGCACTGAGTGTGGATCTCAGAATGTGACGGGAACAGCAGTCCGAGAAACGTTTTATGTCCCGGAGATTACTGTAATCCTGGGTGGGCTCGAAACAATAGGGATGGAATTTCAGTTGAAATCCACGTGTGGTAAGTCAGAGATGGAGACAGTCACTGAGAAAGGAGATATGGCTGTGAAAGTGGGTTTTAGTAAACACCTTGTCAAACACCAGGAGAGAAATGGAAAGCAATGGAGGTGAACAAGGCAAAAGAGAGATACAGAAATCTTGTCACAGATACGAACAAAACTTCTTCAAGGTAGGCATTTCTTGAAGAGCAGTGGCAGTCAATTAAACACAGAGATAAAAACAAAAATCTGCGGATGCTGGAAATCCAAAACAAAAACAGAATTACCTGGAAAAACTCAGCAGGTCTGGCAGCATCGGCGGCGAAGAAAAGAGTTGATGTTTCGAGTCCTCATGACCCTTCAGCAGAACTGAGTGAATATTAGGAGAGGGGTGAAATATAAGCTGGTTTAAGGTTTGGGGGGGGGGGAAGAGAAGTGGAGGGGGGTGGTGTGGTTGTAGGGACAAGCAAGCAGTGATAGAAGCAGATAATCAAAAGATGTCACAGACAAAAGAGCAAAAGAACACAGGAGGTGTTGAAGTTGGTGATGTTATCTAAACGAACGTGCTAATTAAGAATGGATGGTAGGGCACTCAAGGTATAGCTCTAGTGGGGGGGCATAAAAGATTTAAAAATAATGGAAGGAGGTGGGAAAAGAAAAATCTATATAAATTATTGGAAAAAATAAAAGGAAGGGGGAAGAAACAGAAAGGGGGTGGGAATGGAGGAAGGAGGTCAAGATCTAAAGTTGTTGAATTCAATATTCAGTCCGGAAGGCTGTAAAGTGCCTAGTCGGAAGATGAGGTGCTGTTCCTCCAGTTTGCATTGGGCTTCACTGGAACAATGCAGCAAGCCAAGGACAGACATGTGGGCAAGAGAGCAGGGTGGAATGTTAAAATGGCAAGCGACAGGGAGGTTTGGGTCATTCTTCCGGACAGACCGCAGGTGTTCTGCAAAGCGGTCGCCCAGTTTACGTTTGGTCTCTCCAATGTAGAGGAGACTGCATTGGGAGCAACGAATGCAGTAGACTAAGTTGGGGGAAATGCAAGTGAAATGCTGCTTCACTTGAAAGGATTGTTTGGGCCCTTGGACGGTGAGGAGAGGGGAAGTGAAGGGGCAGGTGTTGCATCTTTTGCGTGGGCATGGGGAGGTGCCATAGGTGGGGGTTGAGGAGTAGGGGGTGTGTTTGATGGTGGCATCATGCTGAAGATGTGTTTGGTGGTGGCATCATGCTGGAGTTGGCGGAAATGGTGGAGGATGATCCTTTGAATGCGGAGGCTGGTGGGGTGATAAGTGAGGACAAGGGGGACCCTATCATGTTTCTGGGAGGGAGGAGAAGGCGTGAGGGCGGATGCACGGGAGATGGGCCGGACACGGTTGAGGGCCCTGTCAATGACCATGAGTGGAAAACCTCGGTTAAGGAAGAAGGAGGACATGTCAGAGGAACTGTTTTTGAGGGTAGCATCATCAGGACAGATGCAACGGAGGCGAAGGAATTGAGAAAATGGGATGGAGTCCTTACAGGAAGTGGGGTGTGAGGAGCTGTAGTCAAGGTAGCTGTGGGAGTCGGTAGGCTTGTAATGGATATTGGTGGACAGTCTATCACCAGAGATTGAGACAAAGAGGTCAAGGAAGGGAAGGGAAGTGTCAGAGATGGACAACGTGAAAATGATGGAGGGGTAGAGATTGGAAGCAAAATTAATACATTTTTCCAAGTCCCGATGAGAGCATGAAGCAGCACCGAAGTAATCATCGATGTACCGGAGAAAGAGTTGTGGAAGGGGGCCGGAGTAGGACTGGAGCAAGGAATGTTCCACATATCCCATAAAGAGACAGGCATAGCTGGGGCCCATGCTGGTACCCATAGCCACACCTTTTATTTGGAGGAAGTGAGAGGAGTTGAAGGAGAAATTGTTCAGTGTGAGAACAAGTTCAACCAGACGGAGGAAAGTGGTGGTGGATGGGGATTGTTCGGGCCTCTGTTCAAGGAAGAAGCTAAAGACCCTCAGACCATCCTGGTGGGGGATGGAGGTGTAGAGGGATTGGATGTCCATGGTGAAGAGGAAGCGGTTGGGGCCAGGAAACTGGAAATTGTTGATGTGATGTAAGGTGTCAGAGGAATCACGGGTGTAGGTGGGAAGCGACTGGACAAGGGGAGAGAAAAGGGAGTCAAGATAACGAGGAATTAGTTCCATGGGGCAGGAGCAAGCTGACACGATCGGTCTACCGAGACAGTTCTGTTTGTGGATTTTGGGTAGGAGGTAGAAGCGGGCTGTACGAGGTTGGGCGACTATCAGGTTGGAAGCTGTGGGAGGAAGATTTCCAGAGGAGATGAGGTCAGTGACAGTCCTGGAAACAATGGCTTGATGTTCAGTGGTGGGGTCATGGTCCAGGGAGAGGTAGGAGGAAGTGTCTGCGAGTTGACGCTCAGCCTCCGCGAGGTAGAGGTCAGTGCGCCAGACAACAACAGCACCACCCTTGTCAGCGGGTTTGATGACAATGTTGGGGTTGGACCTGAGAGAATGGAGTGCAGTAAGTTCAGACAGAGACAGATTAGAATGGGTGAGAGGAGCAGAGAAATTGAGACGACTAATGTTGCGCCGACAGTTCTCACTGAAAAGATCAAGAGAAGGTAAGAATCCAGAGGGAGGGGTCCAGGTACAGGGAGAATATTGGAGGTGGGTAAAAGGATCCGTTGAACGGGGAGACGACTCCTGCCCAAAGGAGTGAGCCCGGAGACGAAGACAGCGGAAGAAGAGTTCAGCATCATGCCGAGCCCGAAATTCATTGAGATGAGGGCGTAAGGGTATGAAACTAAGTCCTTTGCTGAGCGTTCAGCGTCGGAGAGGGCAAGGTCAGGGGGTATAGTGAATACACGGCCGGGGCTGGGATTGGAAGATGGGGTGGGGACGGAGGGACAGGCAGGGGTGGAGGGTCCTGGATGGGCGTTGGTGTCGATGAGTTGTTGGAGCTTGCGTTCCTTAGCACTTGAGAGAAAGAGAAAAAGTTTCTTGTTGAGGCGTTGGATGAGACGAAGAATAAAATGAAACTGGGGGCACGCCCAGCTTTGAAAAAGGGTGCGGCGGTGCTGCTGCAGGGAGAGGTCGAGTGTGTTCATATGGCGGCGCATGGCACTGAGTGTGGATCTCAGAATGTGACGGGAACAGCAGTCCGAGAAACGTTTTATGTCCCGGAGATTACTGTAATCCTGGGTGGGCTCGAAACAATAGGGATGGAATTTCAGTTGAAATCCACGTGGGGTAAGTCAGAGATGGAGACAGTCACTGAGAAAGGAGATATGGCTGTGAAAGTGGGTTTTAGTAAACACCTTGTCAAACACCAGGAGAGAAATGGAAAGCAATGGAGGTGAACAAGGCAAAAGAGAGATACAGAAATCTTGTCACAGATACGAACAAAACTTCTTCAAGGTAGGCATTTCTTGAAGAGCAGTGGCAGTCAATTAAACACAGAGATAAAAACAAAAATCTGCGGATGCTGGAAATCCAAAACAAAAACAGAATTACCTGGAAAAACTCAGCAGGTCTGGCAGCATCGGCGGCGAAGAAAAGAGTTGATGTTTCGAGTCCTCATGACCCTTCAGCAGAACTGAGTGAATATTAGGAGAGGGGTGAAATATAAGCTGGTTTAAGGTTTGGGGGGGGGGAAGAGAAGTGGAGGGGGGTGGTGTGGTTGTAGGGACAAGCAAGCAGTGATAGAAGCAGATAATCAAAAGATGTCACAGACAAAAGAGCAAAAGAACACAGGAGGTGTTGAAGTTGGTGATGTTATCTAAACGAATGTGCTAATTAAGAATGGATGGTAGGGCACTCAAGGTATAGCTCTAGTGGGGGGGCATAAAAGATTTAAAAATAATGGAAGGAGGTGGGAAAAGAAAAATCTATATAAATTATTGGAAAAAATAAAAGGAAGGGGGAAGAAACAGAAAGGGGGTGGGAATGGAGGAAGGAGGTCAAGATCTAAAGTTGTTGAATTCAATATTCAGTCCGGAAGGCTGTAAAGTGCCTAGTCGGAAGATGAGGTGCTGTTCCTCCAGTTTGCATTGGGCTTCACTGGAACAATGCAGCAAGCCAAGGACAGACATGTGGGCAAGAGAGCAGGGTGGAATGTTAAAATGGCAAGCGACAGGGAGGTTTGGGTCATTCTTCCGGACAGACCGCAGGTGTTCTGCAAAGCGGTCGCCCAGTTTACGTTTGGTCTCTCCAATGTAGAGGAGACTGCATTGGGAGCAACGAATGCAGTAGACTAAGTTGGGGGAAATTCAAGTGAAATGCTGCTTCACTTGAAAGGATTGTTTGGGCCCTTGGACGGTGAGGAGAGGGGAAGTGAAGGGGCAGGTGTTGCATCTTTTGCGTGGGCATGGGGAGGTGCCATAGGTGGGGGTTGAGGAGTAGGGGGTGTGTTTGATGGTGGCATCATGCTGAAGATGTGTTTGGTGGTGGCATCATGCTGGAGTTGGCGGAAATGGTGGAGGATGATCCTTTGAATGCGGAGGCTGGTGGGGTGATAAGTGAGGACAAGGGGGACCCTATCATGTTTCTGGGAGGGAGGAGAAGGCGTGAGGGCGGATGCACGGGAGATGGGCCGGACACAGTTGAGGGCCCTGTCAATGACCATGAGTGGAAAACCTCGGTTAAGGAAGAAGGAGGACATGTCAGAGGAACTGTTTTTGAGGGTAGCATCATCAGGACAGATGCAACGAAGGCGAAGGAATTGAGAAAATGGGATGGAGTCCTTACAGGAAGTGGGGTGTGAGGAGCTGTAGTCAAGGTAGCTGTGGGAGTCGGTAGGCTTGTAATGGATATTGGTGGACAGTCTATCACCAGAGATTGAGACAAAGAGGTCAAGGAAGGGAAGGGAAGTGTCAGAGATGGACCACGTGAAAATGATGGAGGGGTAGAGATTGGAAGCAAAATTAATACATTTTTCCAAGTCCCGATGAGAGCATGAAGCAGCACCCAAGTAATCATCGATGTACCGGAGAAAGAGTTGTGGAAGGGGGCCGGAGTAGGACTGGAACAAGGAATGTTCTACATACCCCATAAAGAGACAGGCATACCTGGGGCCCAAGCAGATACCCATAACCACACCTTTTATTTGGAGTAAGTGAGAGGAGTTGAAGGAGAAATTGTTCAGTGTGAGAACAAGTTCAACCAGACGGAGGAGAGTAGTGATGGATGGGGATTGTTCGGGCCTCTGTTCGAGGAAGAAGCTAAGGGCCCTCAGATCATCCTGGTGGGGGATGGAGGTGTAGAAGGATTGGAAGTCCATGGTGAAGAGGGAGCGGTTAGCGCCAGGGAACTGGAAATTGTTGATGTGACGTAAGGTGTCAGAGGAATCACGGATGTAGGTGGCAAGGGACTGGACAAGGGGAGAGAGAAGGGACTCAAGATAACCAGAAATGAGTTCTGTGGGGCAGGAGCAAGCTGACACAATCGGTCTACCGAGACAGTTCTGTTTGTGGATTTTGGGTAGGAGGTAGAAGTGGGCCGTCCGAGGTTGGGCGATTATCAGGTTGGAAGCTGTGGGAGGAAGATCTCCAGAGGAGATGAGGTCAGTGACAGTCCTGGAAATCAGAACAGATGCGACGGAGGCGAAGGAACTGAGAGAATGAGATGAGCTGAATTGACTTATTTGGTTGTGCCTTTTTCACTTTCTTTCTAAATTAAAGGTGCTATATAACTTCTTTTTGTTGCTGTTTTTGTTTGCAATTGATTGATAATGGGGACCCTACTGGTCAACAAACCCTTTTCAGAACTTCTAACATGAGGAAGGTTTTTTGATAACTCAACCAAGTGCTGAGGACAAGGGTTGGAGGCTGATTTGATGAGAATTCGGTGGTGTCTCTAGGCCTTAGAATTAGGGTTGCCAGCCCTCCAGAATTGGCCTGTGTTTGATAGACGTGTTGGGCTTTGTATCTTATGAAGAGGGACTTTAGCCTGACTCAGGTATTTACTTAAAACTAGTCTATTTACGCTATGTACAATATATATAAGTTGGGTTACTGAGTAGGCACATCTCCTCTGAGTGCTGCCCGTCTGCTCCACAAAGCATCTAGCACATGACTATTGTCACACATACATCATAATCCACATCACTTATTAGCATAATCTCTTCTATTAACCCATTACACTACCGCCCGGAGTCTCCAGGAATTGAAGATCAATCTCCAGGGCATTGTTGTGCGCAGCCCTGGAGAAAAATCATTGGGATATTAAAAAAGATTTTTAAAATTATTTTCTTTGAACATTTATCTTTATCAGATATAAAAATACTGAAAATGGGGAAAAAACGCTCTTTGGCTGACAGTCAAGCATCATCTAATTGAGTGATAATTAGTCTTTTTGCTTTCTAATTGGCGTAGGAAGGCAATGCATCACAAACATGGATGTATTGGCTGGCTAGTGGCTAGAGAGTAGGGGCAAGTCATGTGATGAAATCCCCAGAAATACATTTACTCACAGTTGGCAACCCTACTTGGAATCTTCAGTCATCAAAAACACTTCACCTATATTCTCGTTGGCCAAATAAAAAAATACCAGCCAATTAAGCAATGAGACAAGTTGATGTACTTTTTAAAACAATGGGAACGATTACTCAGAAGTGAGGATGAGTGGCAAGGTCTGTCTTTTAATAAGGAGATTGATATTATAGTGGAAGAACGTCACTCAGGAACTTAACCACAAATGCATTCTGAACCTAGAATCATAAATAGGAAATATTGGTGAAACCCATTTCAATTTGATCAAAATAAATGAGCTCAGAGACAAGTACGGAACATGAGAGGCAATGACCTCTTTCATTTTCCAGTTATCCCCATAAGTCCTCTGGAGCTGCTTGGGTACATTTCCCTGAGCATCAGCGACCATCTTCTATCTGCTCATTTGGCCATTTTTTACATATGAGCTGGGACAGTGAAACCATTTGGACATGGAGGGTACCACAGCAATCCTCACCCAATTTCCACACATGAGAGTGTGACATTTATAGAATCTTACAGCACAGAAGGAGGACTACATTGACAGTGCTATTGGAAAACAAGCATTGTACTAGGTCATAGATGGAGTAGACAACCATTGATGGGAACACAAGACCATAGGAACTAAAGGAGGCCATTTAGCCCCTCAGGCCTGTCCAACCATTCAATGAGACCAAGGCTGATCTGCGACCTAAATCCATGTACACATATTTGCCCCATATCCCTTAATACCCTGAGGTAACAAAAATCTATCAATCTCAGATTTAAAATGGGCAATTGATCAAGCATCAATTGCCATTTGCTAAGAGAGTTCCAAATTTTTACCACCCTTTGTGTGATAAAATGTTTCCTCATTTAGCTCTAGAAATGTCTGGTTCTAATTTTTAAACTAAGCCCCCTAGTTCCAGACTCCCAACCAGTGGAATTAGTTTTTCTCTACCTAACTATCTGTCCCCCTTAATATCTTGCAAACTTTCATTAAAACACCAGTGAACCTTCTAAATTTCATGGAATACAATCCTAGTTTGCTTGATCGCTCCTCTCCCTTTGAGTCCAAGTATCATTCTGGTAAACCTACACTGTACACCAACCAAAGCGAAAGTGTGGTTCCCAGGTTGCTCACAATACTCCAGATGTCTAACCACGTCTTTATGCAGCTGAAATATGGGGGTGTATATACCAATAGGGACATTTGCCATTTATGGGATGGTATAGAGTGATGTGGTAGATAGGGTAGAATGGCATTGATGGGATATTCTCCACTGATATACAATACCTATGGTGCTGATATAACAGGTCTGATGCAAAAGTGGCTCAATTGTTAAATGTATTGCCCAGTATTTCTCTGAACTAAGGTTCTAGCTTCGATGCTCAGTCTGAAATGAATTAGCTGACAAAAATGAGGGTGAGGCTAGGGATGACATAGTTGTTATAAACATTACTGGGCTGGGCTGGGGACATGAGAAACCATCCATTGTCCAATGTTTGGGTGTTGAGTAAGGTGGGTTGTGATGGCCCCCAAGGTAAAATAGCCCATCAGCACTCACTATTTCAGTGCTCTCTGTGTGAGCTCATCGATAGAGAATGGACCACTTCAGTGAGGGACAGGAGAATGCCTGGTGGTCATGAAGCAGAAACCTAGTGAGAAATCAGCACTTCCAGGGGGATGAAGGAGAGCAAAGCAAAAAGAAAGTACTCTGGAGGGGCCATGATTAGAGTGTTGTAATACCCGGCAGTGGTAGAATAGCACATGTCGAGTCAGTACTGGCAGCAATGGCCCTTGGTGAAACTTGAGAAGAAAAGGGTCAGGCATCTTTAGGGTTTCTTGGATAGTGAAATAATGATAGTATAGAATTGACAGAATGCTAAGACATTACCATTCTGTTCCCTCTGTGTGGTCTTATGCTGGCGAAGACTCCATAAGTCAGTGCAAAATATAGTGAGAATAGTGACAGTACAAACACTCGAGAATTGCAGCAGTAATGGAAAGAGATGAGATTGAGAAGCAATTTAACATAATAAACCTAATATGAAGCAATGAAACAGAACAGCTTGTGAGATGGAGGTAGCACACAAGCAATAGAGCAGAAGGTAAATATCAATTCCTCTTCCATTCTCCGAGTGCTGAAGGCTAATAAATGATGTGGGGAGGAAAATGTCAGCCATTAACCACAAAACATTAATAATCACTGCGTGCAGGAGAAAGCCAACAAAAGCTGGTCCTGATTGTTCTCGTTTCCACTGCATCCATTTGTTGACATTGTGAGGAATGTCCCTGCATTGTGGAATATTTACAGAGAATGCCGTGTGTCCGTGTGTCCAAGGCTGCCTCATTAATCTGACGTTGTCTGTGCTGTCTACTCCTATAGATGATCACCACATCTAGCAAAGCATCGTAGAGGAAATGGCAGGACAGGTTGGATGGGATCCGAACTCATTCAGTATTGAACGCCGTTTGGGGCTTTTTCAGAAGATAGAAACAATTAATTGTTCTACAATTCAGAAGCAGACTTGTTCCTCCCAGTTTTTCACCACTGCCACCTGCCCCCAACCTCCACCCCCAACTTTATAAACTATTGTACATTTCCAAAGGTCCCAAGAAAATTCTGGTGCATCATCTAAAATTATCTTTTTTTTGCACATGTCTGAACAATGAATTAACAAGCTATGGGTGGCATCACAGATATGATTGCTCCTGCCCTTGTAAAGTTCACATACACACAAATACGATCACAAACACAAAGTGGAATTTTCCAGTCCTGCCCACCACAGGAATCATCACGGGTGGTACTGAAAATTTGACGGACCAGCAAAAGGTCCGTTAGCTTTGGGCAAGAATTTCCGGTCCTGTGGTGGGTGGGACCGGAAAATCCCGGCCAGAATGTCTAATTGGGGGGGGTCACGGGATTGCAATCAGGAATGGGAATTTTTTTTTTCTCCTTGACCTGGCTCAGGGGTATTAACACTGATTGTAGTTCCCCTTGACATTGCCCAGCCACATTATCATTAAATTCCTCACCATTCTGGAAGTCACCAATGACCAGAAGCTTAACTGGACTAGCCACATAAATACTGCAAAGACAAGAACAGGTCAAAAGCTGAGTATTAAGCGATGACTGACTCAGCTCCTGGCTCCCTGAAGCCTGTCCACTATCTACAAGGCAAATGTCAGGAGTTTGTTGGAATACTCTCCACTTGCCTGTTTGAGTTCAGCTCCAATAACACTCAAGGAGCTCAAAACCATCCAGGGCAAAATAGCCCGGATACTCATTGCTTCATCCCCCACGTTCAACATTTTCTCCCTCCATCACCGACACACAGTGGCAGCAGTGTGTAACATCTATATTCTACAAGATGCACTGCAGCAACTCACCAAGGCTCCTTCTACTGCACTTTCCAAATGCACAACCTCTAGCACCTAGAAAGACAAGGGTGGTAGATGCATGTGAACACCATCTAGAAGCTCCCCTCCAACCCACAAACCATCCTGACTTAGAGCTATTTCGCTGTTCTGTTCCTTCACTGTCGCTTAGTCAAAATCCTAGAACTTGGTCCCTAACAGCACCAGGAGTATACCTACAAAACATAGACTGCAGCAGTTTAAGAAGATGGCTCACCACGACCTTCTCAAAGGCACTTAGGGATGGACAACAAATGCTGGGCTTGCAAATGACATCCATGTCCCATGAATGAATTGACTAAAAAAAAACGTACAAGTGCCCCAGCTGCTTAAATGACTGAAATTGGTGAACTTGTCATTGGCGAAGGATCAAATGTTTGATGTTCTTGGTCTGTCAGAGCAATTCTCCATAGAGAGTCAGGCTCCCTGGAGCTCTATGTCTGACCTGTACTTGTTCCAGTGCAACATCTCCGATGAAAGTGCAGGATTATGAAGTTACTCTTCACAGTGTCAAAGGGACAGGTACTTTCACACAATAAATCATCAGGGGAGTTCTTACAATTTTCCAATGAAGTATTTGAGAAATGAACACATGTTTGAAATGGGAAAGAATAGAAAGGGTTTGGTCTGCTGGGATTCTGTACAATGAGAGAATGGAAAGGGTTTGGTACATTGGGATTCTGTACAATGAGACAGAATGGGAAGGGTTTGGTCTACTGAGATTCTGTACAATGAAAGAGAATGGAAAGGGTTTGATCTGCTGGGATTTTGTATAATGAAAGAGAATGGAAAGGGTTTTGTCTGCTGGGATTCTGTACAATGAGAGAGAATGAGATAGGGTTCAGTCTATAGGATCAGTTAGAATTTTGCTTGTGTCTGGTATCAGATATGTATTTATCAGACCTGACTGTATGAGGACTGTGGATGTCTATAAAATTACACAAACAAAATCAAAGAAAGAATCAAAGTAAATTACTTACACACAAGCCATAGGGGTGTCAACATTGAACCGAAAACCTATGGAAGAAAGCAATTACTACAGCGGCAAACAAACCCAAATACACCAGTCCTTCAATAAATCACTGCTCTCTACGTCTGCTCCGGATAGCATTAAATATATATGATATATGAGACAGTTGCCACCAATTGGGGAAAGCAAAACTAAATCGGGGGGTGGGGGGGCTGCAAAATAAATGCAGGAAACAAGGTGGGATCAGAGCTCAAGTTCTGATGTTTGCTCTGCTACAGATAAAAATTATTTAAAACCTTAAAAACTCATGTCCCACCTCATGAGATACGGGGAAGTTGGGGGGAAATAAAACTAGTGTTTTAAATTGGACATATTATTTTTCATTTTAGTGATCAGTGAAAACTGGACATGCTTTTCAAATTAGAGATTGACCTGACTGCTTGTACAAAACACTCCTTGAAAGGTGGAAGCTCTTAATTTCCTTGATCTCATCCCAAGTAGTATATTTGGTCAACTAGATAGTCCTCATTCCTCCTTACTTGCAGTTTGAAGGTTCACCCAGGTGAATTTAGAGTTTTTGTTGTGGTCTTAATCTCCAATTCCTCCCTCTGTCTGTCTACCCACTTTGGGTCCAGCTCATGGCTTGGAATGGGGAAGCCCTGAATTTCACCAGCATTAGCAAATTTGACTTATTCAGCTTCAACAGTATTCTTACCGTAATTCAGATAATCTGAATCCAAAACCAACCTTCACATGAACTATTAGCTCTTCCCTTGTCCAAACACAGAGGTTCTGTACTGTTGCAGCACATTGGGTTTTACAACATCCTATACTTACAGAAGTCATATCTGTTTCCATCCAATTTATGGGCACTTAATTTTGATAAATAGTGCTCTAATCTTTATTCTGATTAATTGAGGTTATGCTTGCTGTCATCAGCGTCATGATTATTCAGTGCTTCTAGCAGATGTCTGCCAATGTTTCTCTTGCAGTTGTCCTACAATTCCCTGTCTTTCCAATGCTAAGCTCTCCTGCACAGCGAGACAATTTTCTTAGTTGATTTTTAATATACTGAAAATGAATAAATGGGTAAACAACTTTAACTAATGATCAGGCAATGCCAAATAGCAGCCCATACTGCAGCACACATACCCATTGAATCACAAAATAAAACAATAATCACCTACAATCACATATATATCGAGTTTTACCCTCACCGCTGTACATACCCACAGAGCCATGGGCCATATACTCATCCACACAATTATGTACATATCCACACAGAATCATAAATATTAAGTCACTTGGTGGTACAGAACTTGAGTACTGCTGAAAAAAGAGACATGCTGTTGAAACTTTTCATCTTGCACTCATCAGGATAGATTCGTAAGAATACCAAATCTCAAAGGGAACAACAATTTATACTGCATGAGAAGAGGGTGCTGATTGGTTGGTAAGTGGACTCTAATTGGTAGAGGCATTGCCATGGAGAATGCATCAGGGAACAGTTAACTGCTAAGTGTTTGTTTGAATTCAAACCAGTCAGGTCGGCTCTGGTTGGTCAAGGCATTGCCATGGGGAATGAACCTGGTAAAGGCTGTCCTCCAAACTTTTGTTTAGTTGGAAAAGGCGCAATGCATGGACATGTTCTTTCTGTTTGCAAAGGACAGGGCCCTGTGTGTGAATATATGTAGCTTCTAGCATGCATAAGTGAGCCATACTGTGAGCCTGACTGTTAATCTCAAATTGGTTGTTAGTGTAATTCTTAGCACAATCAGGATTGTTGTCCAATCACGGAATCATATCTAATGTTGGACACAATGGTCTGAGTTTTACAAGCATCGGTTGGTCGAGTACAATCAGTACTTTGCCTTTTGTGAACAGCAGAAGGGACATGCTATTTGATACAGTCCACCAGTTGTTGGGACGTATGGCAGACATAACTGGCATCACACCAATGCGAATCTGTCCTGTTGAGTGCAAGACGAAAAGCTTCAACAGCATGTTTCTTTTTCAGTAATGCTCATATAAATGTGTATATACCTACAGGCATATACACACATAGACACACAGATATATAATCCTGAAAAAGAGTCATATGGACTCGAAATGTTAACTTTGTTTCTCTCTCCACAGGTACTGCCAGACCTGCTGAGTTCTTCCAGCATTTTCTGTTTTTATCTCAGATTTCCAGCATCCACACTATTTTGCTTTTATTTACACACAGATGTTTAGACATCCCAAAAACTCACTCTCCCAACCACTCATGTACTAATGCACAAAAATCCTTATATGTGTGTCGCCAGGAGTCTACATGCAACATATAAACATGCATAGGTGTTTCTACGTGTATCCATGCACCTGCACCCATGTAAAACCCAATGCACATACAGATATGTATCAATCAAGCCACACATGTACTAAAGCATGTTGTGCGTGTTATCAATGAACCCACACCCTGACATGTATCAATACACACAATGATACTTACACTGATACACAGAAAACAACTTACATTTATTTATGCAGTGTTTTTAACATAGAAAAACATCACAAGGCATTTCAACAGAGTCATACTCAGACATAAATGGACGTTGAAACAAAGAAGATAGTAGGAGGGGTGATTTAAAGTTTGCAGGAAATGGGTTTGAAGGAAACCTTTACAAGGGAATGGAGAGGCAGCAGGGTTATGGAGGGGGTACGGAGCCTCGGTGCCAACAGTAAGGCCACAAATGGTGGGGCCAGTTGGGGATATGCAGAAAGGTCAGAGGACCGGAACGTCACAGGGCAATTCTAGGGTTTGAGGAGATTACAGAGATAAGAAGGAACCATGAAAGGAATTAAACATAAGGTTGAGAATTTTAAATTTGAAGTGCTGGGCCATGGTGGGGTGTGGTGTAGGAGCCAATACTGGTCAGCAAGTAGAGGGATAATGGCTGATATAAAAGCAAAATACTGTGGATGCTGTGATGTTGATTGAGGGATGAATGTTGGCAGGTTACCAGGGATAACTCAAAACAAAAATAAAAATACCTGGAAAAACTCGGCAGGTCTGGCAGCATTTGCGGAGAGGAACACAGTTAACGTTTCGAGTCCATTTGACTCTTCAACAAAACTAAGTAAAAATATAAGCTGGTTTAATGGGGTGGGGGGCTGGGACAAGTAGAGCTGGATAGAGGGCCAGTGATAGGTGGCGATAGCCAAAAGATGTCATAGACAAAAGGACAAAGAGGTGTTGAAGGTGGTGATATTATCTAAGGAATGTGCTAATTAAGGATAGAAAGCAGGACAAGCAAGATACAGATAGCCCTGGTGGGGGTGAGGTGAAGGGAAGGGATCGAAATAGGCTAAAAGGTAGAGATAAAATGATGAATGGAAATACATTTAAAAATAATGGAAATAGATGGGAAAAGAAAAATCTATATAAATTACTGGAGGAGAAGAGGGGGATCGGAAACGGGGTGGGGATGGAGGAGAGAGCTCATGATCTAAAATTGTTGAACTCAATATTCAGTCTGGAAGACTGTAAAGTGCCTAGTTGGAAGATGAGGTGCTGTTCCTCCAGTTTGCGTTGAGCTTCACTGGAACAATGCAGCAGGCCAAGGACAGACATGTGGGCATGAGAGCAGGGTGGAGTGTTGAAATGGCAAGCGACAGGGAGGTTTGGGTCATGCTTGCAGACAGACTGAAGGTGTTCTGCAAAGTGATCACCCAGTCTGCGTTTGGACTCTTCAATTTAGAGGAAACTGCATTGGGAGAAGCGAATGCAATAGACTAAATTGAGGGAAGTGCAAGTGAAATGCTGCTTCACTTGAAAGGAGTGTTTGGGCCCTTAGACGGTGAGGAGAGGGGAAGTAAAGGGGCAGGTGTTGCACCTTCTGCATTGCATGGGAAGGTGCTGTGGGAGGGGGCTGAGATATAGGGGGTGATGGAGGAGTGGACCAGGGTGTCCTGGAGGGAACAATCCCTGTGGATTGCCACCGGGGGGTTGAAGGGAAGATGTGTTTGGTCGTGGCATCTTGCTGGAGTTGGCGGAAATGGCGGAGGATGATCCTTTGAATGCGGGGGCTGGTGGGGTGATAAGTGAGGACAAGGGGGACCCTACCATGATTCTGGGAGGGAGAGGAAGGTGTGAGGGCGGATGTGCGGGAGATGGGCCGGACACGGTTGAGGGCCCTGTCAATGACCGTGGGTGGAAAACCTCGGTTAAGGAAGAAGGAGGACATGTCAGAGGAACTGTTTTTGAAAGTGGCATCATCAGAACAGATGTGACAGAGGTGAAGGAACTGAGAGAATGGGATGGAGTCCTTACAGGAAGTGGGGTGTGAGGAGCTATAGTCGAGGTAGCTGTGAGAGTCAGTAGGCTTGTAATGAATATTGGTGGACAGTCTATCACCAGAAATTGAGACAGAGAGATCAAGGAAGGGAAAGGAAGTGTCAGAGATGAACCATGTGAAAATGATGGAGGGGTGGAAATTGGAAGCAAAATTAATAAATTTTTCCAGGTCCAGACGAGAGCATGAAGCGGCACCGAAACAATCATCGATGTACTGGAGAAAGAGTTGTGGGAGGGGGCCAGAGTAAGTCTGGAACAAGGAATGTTCCACATACCCCTTAAAGAGACAGGCATAACTGGGGCCCATGCGGGTACCCATAGCCACACCTTTTATTTGGAGGAAGTGAGAGGAATTTAAGGAGAAATTGTTCAGCATGAGAACAAGTTCAGTCAGATGGAGGAGACTAGTGGTGGATGGGGATTGTTCAGGCCTCTGTTCGAGGAAGAAGAATTCCGCATTCAAAGGATCATCCTCCACCATTTCCGCCAACTCCAGCATGATGCCACCACCAAACACATCTTCCCTTCACCACATCCCCCTCCCCCCCCGGCGGCATTCCACAGGGATCGTTCCCTCCGGGGCATCCTGGTCCACTCCTCCATCACCCCCTACACCTCAGCCCCCTCCCACAGCACCTTCCCATGCAACCGCAGAAGGTGCAACACCTGCCCCTTTACTTCCCCTCTCCTCACCATCTAAGGGCCCAAACACTCCTCTCAAGTGAAGCAGCACTTCACTTGCACTTCCCTCAATTTAGTCTACTGCATTCGTTGCTCCCAATGTGGTTTCCTCTAAATTGGAGAGATCAAATGCAGACTGGGTGACCGCTTTGCAGAACACCTTCAGTCTGTCCGCAAGCATTACCCAGACCTCCCTGTCGCTTGCCATTTCAACACTTCACCCTGCTCTCATGCCCACATGTCCGTCCTTGGCCTGCTGCATTGTTCCAGTGAAGCTCAATGCAAACTGGAGGAACAGCACCTCATCTTCCGACTAGGCACTTTACAACCTTCCGGACTGAATATTGAGTTCAACAATTTTAGATCATGAACTCACTCCTCCATCCTCTCCCCCCTTTTCCCCCCAATAATTTATATAGATTTTTCTTTTCCCACCTATTTCCATTACTTTTAAATGTATTTCCATCCATCATTTTATCTCTACCTTTTAGCCTATTTCGATCCCTTCCCATCATCCCACACCCACTAGGGCTATCTGTACCTTGCTTGTCCTGCTTTCTACCCTTAATTAGCACATTCCTTAGATAATATCACTGCCTTCAACACCTCTTTGTCCTTTTGTCTATGACATCTTTTGGCTAACTCCACTTATCACTGGCCCTCTATCCAGCTCTACCAGTCCCACCAACACCCCCCCCACCCCCTTAAACCAGCTTATATTTCACCTCTTTTCAATTTTTACTTAGTTCTGTTGAAGAGTCATACGGACTTGAAACGTTAACTGTGCTCCTCTCCGCAGATGCTGCCAGACCTGCTGAGTTTTTCCAGGTATTTTTATTTCTGTTTTGGATTTCCAGCATCCGCAGTTTTTTTGCTTTTACCAGGGATAACTCCCCTGCTTTTCTTCAAAAATAGTGTCATGGAATCAGAGCAGGCAAATGGGGCATTGGTTTAATGTATCATCCAAAAGACAGCATCTCTCACAGTGCAGTGTTCCCTTAGGACAGCACTGGAATGTCAGCCTTGATTTGTGTGTTCAAGCCCTGGAATTGGACTTAAACCCTGAACCCTGAGACTCAGAAACGAGAGTGCTACCAACTGACCCATACCACACTCCTTGAAAGACATTGGGCGGAATCGTCCCAGATTTGCACTAGCTGCAGTAGTGGGTGGGTAAAACGATGTTTTACCCACCAGCCATGATGGCGGGTTTTACGCCATATTGTCACAAACCTGCCACATTATTTATGCACTCCCTGGAAACATGCCGTTTCGATGGTGGCCGGGCTCTCATTCACCCACCTGCAATCATCTTACCGCTTCATCACACTGGGCGCCATATTTAAAGTCCAGGCACGAGGACACATCTCAGTGCTTCCAGACCACCACTGCTGCCCGGAAGACATGGCCCTGAAACTGAAGAAGACTGCAATCCCCAGGTTCAGTGATGCGTCACTGGAATGCCTTTTGGATGTCGTGGAGGCCCGCCAGGATGTCCTCCATCCCAGCTCTAGCCGTAGGATGGGCAGCAAAAGTACTAACCTGGCTTGGGAGGCAGTGGCAGCAGTGGTCAGTGCCAATGCCCTTCAAAAGAGGACAACCACCCAGTATCGCAAGAGGATGAATGATCTCTTCTGTTCCGCCAGGGTAAGTCAGTCTTCACATCACTCTCAGCTCACACACTCACAAACTCATCACACATCCACACTGATCTCACTCACTACTGGTTCAAGGGACACCACCATTCACACTCTCACACACACCGTCATTGTTCTCATCCCATCCATGGGACCACTCACCACTCACAGAGGCCAGGCATACTTATCATCTGGCCTGGCAGGCAGCCTGCTTACACTCTCTCCATCTCTATTCACGCAGAACAAGCTGGCACACAACAAGAGGGAGAGATTGCGCTCGGAGGGCTGCTGGAGGCCAGAGCTTTGCTGGAAAAAGCCTTTGGACTTGGTCATGTCACAGTTGCTGGAACCACAAAAGCAGGCTCGGGAACATCAGGAAGTGATAGCTGCTACACTCTTCCGATTGCAAGGCACGATGGAGGAGTCCGTCTGCCTTCAGGCTGAGGTGATTGCACCAGCATGCCAACGCACCAAGGTCAACACTGGTAGGATAGTTGCTGCTACAGAGACCTTGGTCCAGGACTTCACTCCTGCACTGCTGCGCAGGCTCAACTTCATCGCTGACTCCATATTTGGCCTCCAACAGTGTGTATGTGAGAGGGATGCCGGGTAGCTTGATCTCACTCTAGCTACCCCTGCTCCTCAAGGAGTCAGCCTGGGGCTTCCGGGCACCCAGAGGGAGGAGGATCAGCAGGTGCACACTCCAGACCATCCATCCAGGTGACTCCGAGAGCGTCCAGCCCATCCGGCCCCAAGAGTGTCCAACTCATCCTGCGACCTCAGCAGCTCCAGCTCCACAGGCCGAGGAGGGTGCCGCTGCCACATAGCAGGACCACAAAAGCAGGTTGGGGACCTCCAAGTCTCAGCCCTCCAGAGGATGCCTGCCAAAGTCATTATAGACAGGGCAGCGCAGTCAGCAGGATGCCTCCGCCTCCGCTGTGGATGTCCGGGAAGCACCAAGGTGTAGTGGCAGGATTAGGAAAGTTAAAGAGAATTAATTGCATAGCCTGGGCATGGGTGTTAATCACTCCTACATATTATTCACTATTCTCAATAAACTCCCAAGAATGTCTCCCTGCCTATGGCTCCTTGTTCTGATGAGCAGTGTTCTTGTCACTCAGATGTGAAACCTTTCTCCACAAGATTAAGGCAGGTGTCTCAGTCCAGGTCCTCTTCCCTGTTTTCAGTGAGGCCTTCAGACCAAAGTGATGGTCTGGCCTCACACTCCCTGGAAACATTACTGGTGCCCACACCTCAGCAGTGCTTGTCATTGCTGCCAGAACGTAGTGGGCAGGCGCCACAGAGTTCTCTCATTCTCTCTGTGTGCTCTCAGCACATTTAAGGAAGGGCTGGCCCCCCCATCTCTTCCACATCTGTGACCACTGATGCTGAGCTCCTGAAAGGCTCAGGTGCTGAAGGCGGGCAAAGGGTCAGGTGCTTCTAAAGTTTCAAGGCTGCATCTCTATTACATCACACTGATCACAGGGAGCAAGTGACCTACCCTTGGCCGGACAGGAGTCAGACGTTCTCAGAGGCTATGTGAAGATTTATGGAGTGTCCTCACTGCATGTCGATCATCATCCTCCTGCAATTGAGTGACAATTAGGGCCTCCAGAGCACCTGCCTTGTCTGGCCAGCGTGAGGGCCTCATCCCTGTCATCGTCACCTCCAAGGACCTCTTAACCCTCATCTGTGTCCTCATTGAAGGAGATGCGCAACTCCTCCATCTCCTCCCCAGCCAGCTCATCTCCCCACTGGAGCACCAGGTTGTAAAGGGCACAGCAGACAACAATGATGCGTGACAACCTCTGCGGATGGTATTGCAGGACTCCACCAGACTGGTCCAGGCAACAGACCTTATCTTCAGTATTCCGATGATCTGCTCCACAAAGTTGCGAGCTACAGCATGAGCCTCTTATACCATCGTTCTGCTGCAGTCTGAGGCCGCCGCACGGGTATCAAGAGCCATGGTCTGTGGGTAGCCCTTGTCCTCGAGGAGCCATCCCTGCAGCTTCTGTGGACCCTGGAAGACCCCAGGGATCTGTAATTGACTGAGAAAATAGACGTCATGCACACTCCCTGGAAACCGTGCACACACCTGCAGAATGTGTTTCTGGTGGTCACACATCAGCTGCATATCCAGCAAATGGAACCCATTGCGGTTGATGTAGTTCATCGTGTGTTACGACGGAGATCTGAGCGCCACGACTGCAGTCGACTGCACCCTGAACCTGTGGGAAACCCGAGATCTGGGCGAATCCAATCACTCTTACATCCTGGCTGTCCTGGTCCTGGGCAAAATGCACAAAGTTGTATGCCCTTGCAAAGATGGCATGTGGGTGGTGGTTTGTGTGATCTCACAGGGGTCACCTGTGGAGCCTTGAAAGGAGCCGCTGGCATAGAAATTGAGCGCCGCTGTCACTTTCATGGCCACTGGCAGTGGATGCCCTCCATGTCCCTGTGGCACCAAATTCTGCAGTAGCTGGCAGATGTGACTGACCAGTTCCTTAGACATGCGCAATCTTTGGCGACACTGATTCTCCGTCAACTGCAGGAATGAAAGGCGGTGTCTATAGACCCTGGGTGTCGCTAGGTGCCAACCAGCAACTGCTCGCTGTGGCTCTTGGGCAGCATGTATAGGAGCCCCAGCTGCCCCTTCTTCCTGAGGTTGCTGCTTCTGCCTTTGTGCAGCCAGGAGCCTCAGTTGCCCTCTCCTCTGTCGTTTTCACACTCTGCAGGCCATCAGGCATACAGCTAGTTCACCAGGCTCCATGATCCTGATGTACTCCTCTTGCAGGATGAAAGAGAGAGACATGTGGTTAGTATGGGTGCACTAAGAACCTGTCCTGGTTAAGTGTGACAGCACCTTAACTCTTCCTGGAGGGTGTTGGCCACCACCTGGATCGCCAGAGATTATTGCACTGCAAGGCTGCCCTGTTAGCTTGAACCATGGGTGAGACTGGTCCATACTGGAATGCTGACATTGCAAGGGGCTGTGAGCACCTCCAGCAGCGACTGCTCCATGGCTGGCTTTAGTGAGGAAATTGTTCAACATGTGCAGTCATCCAACTGTTCTGCAGTCATCTAAAATGCTCATGAATTTGCAGTCTGTGCCGGGAAGACAGGTGGGGGTTGGGGGGCGGTGGGGGATGAGCATTTGGTGGTACTTTGATGTCTCTGCATTTTTTGAGTGGACAGATAAGCTAGGAACTGGACCCCAACCATATCAATGTGACTGCGCCTGAACTGTCTAAGTTGCAGAGGATTGGTCACTTTATACAGGTTTTCCTAATGTGTGGCCACCTCCCTCGCCCACCCAACCTCCCACCTCGAATACTTGTACTCTATATCCAATGGCAGGGCTGCCCTTAACCCCGACCCCTCAACACCCCCGAAGCTTGAAGTCCAACAGACAACTCTGGTGAGCACTACAAATGTTACTGTGTACTCACCTTCAAGTTCCCTTCAAAGTGCAGGCCACCAGATGCATGTCCTTTATGTGCTGTTGTGAGACATCCCAGCGTGCTTTCCCACTGATGTGGACAGACGATCCAGCGGGGCAGGGTGGGGAACGATTCCGGTCGGCTGGCCTGATAATGATATGCTGATATATTACAATGAGGTTCCCGACGTCTGATGGCGGGAAACGTGGCCCGCCATGGGCGGGCTGAGTTGATGTTCATGAACTGGTTTGCCGCTGTCATAAAACTGATTGTGTCATGTTGTCCGCTTACTCCAATGATCATGCCCGCCACTGGTGGGCACAGAAAATTCCACCCATTGTATTTAGAAAGTGGCTTCAATATTTCAAATATTTCACAATATTTCAAAGCACTTCACAGCAAAAAGAGTATGTTTTTAAAATGTAGTCACCTTTGTGATTTAGGAAACATGGCAGCCATTTTGTGTACTGCAAGGTCCCAAACAGCAAAAGGATAAATGACCTGGCAATTTGTTTTAACATGGTACTTGAAGGACAGATGTTGACCAGGACAATGGGGAGAACTTCACTGCCCTTTCTCACTACTTTGTCATGGGAGTTTTTTTAATCCATCCGAAAGGGCACACAAGGTCTTGGTTTAATGCTTCATCCAAACCTCCAACAGTGCAGCACTCCAACCGAAAGACCCAGGTGAGAAAGTGAACACAATGGTTTTACTGGGGACTAGGAGATCAAAAGGTAGAGGTGAGCGTGTGATTGACCAGATCAGCAGCAGAAATGTAGTGGGGAATGGAGGGATTCGGAAAATGCAGTTGTAAGTGAACTGGGAGAATTTTATTTTCCAAAGGCAGACACAGAAGGAAGTGGGGTTGGGAGCGGCATGGGGGAAGCAGGTGGACAGCAAATGGAGTGAAGTAACAACATCTCCTAACAGCTTTACAGGGGTGCAAGTTAATCTAACTCCTCCATATCTTATAAAAACAAAAAAACTGCGGATGCTGGAAATCCAAAACAAAAACAGAATTAACTGGAAAAACTCAGCAGGTCTGGCAGCATCAGCAGAGAAGAAAAGAGTTGACGTTTCGAGTCCTCATGACCCTTCGACAGAACTTGAGTTCGAGTCCAAGAAAGAGTTGAAATATAAGCTGGTTTAAGGTGTGTGGGTGGGGGGGGGGGGCGGAGATAGAGGATAGAGAGAGAGAGAGAGAGAGAGAAGTGGAGGGGGTTGGTGTGGTTGTAGGGACAAACAAGCAGTGATAGAAGCAGATCATCAAAAGATGTCACCAACAGTAGAACAAAAGAACACATAGGTGTTAAAGTTGGTGATATTATCTAAACGAATGTGCTAATTAAGAATGGATGGTAGGGCACTCAAGGTATAGCTCTAGTGGGGGTGGGGAGAGTATAAAAGATTTAAAAATATTTTAAAATAATGGAAATAGGTGGGCAAAGAAAAATCTATATAATTTATTGGAAAAAAACAAAAGGAAGGAGGAAACAGAAAGGGGGTGGGGATGGGGGAGGGAGCTCAAGACCTAAAGTTGTTGAATTCAATATTCAGTCCGGAAGGCTGTAAAGTGCCTAGTCGGAAGATGAGCTGTTGTTCCTCCAGTTTGGGTTGGGCTTCACTGGAACAATGCAGCAAGCCAAGGACAGACATGTGGGCATGAGAGCAGAGTGGAGTGTTGAAATGGCATGCAACAGGGAGGTTTGGGTCATTCTTGCGGACAGACCGCAGGTGTTCTGCAAAGCGGTCGCCCAGTTTACGTTTGGTCTCTCCAATGTAGAGGAGACCACATTGGGAGCAACGAATTCAGTAGACTAAGTTGGGGGAAATGCAAGTGAAATGCTGCTTCACTTGAAAGGAGTTTTTGGGCCCTTGGATGGTGAGGAGAGAGGAAGTGAAGGGGCAGGTGTTGCATCTTTTGCGTGGGCATGGGGTGGTGCCATAGGAGGGGGTTGAGGAGTAGGGGGTGATGGAGGAGTGGACCAGGGTGTCCCAGAGGGAGCGATCCCTACGGAATGCCGATGGGGGGGGGTGAAGGGAAGATGTCTTTGGTGGTGGCGTCATGCTGGAGTTGGCGGAACTGGCGGAGGATGATCCTTTGAATGCGGAGGCTGGTGGGGTGATAAATGAGGACAAGGGGACCCTATCATGTTTCTGGGAGGGAGGAGAAGGCGTGAGGGCGAATGCGCGGGAGATGGGCCGGACACGGTTGAGGGCCCTGTCAACGACCGTGGGTGGAAAACCTCGGTTAAGGAAGAAGGAGGACATGTCAGAGGAACTGTTTTTGAAGGTAGCATCATCGGAACAGATGCGACGGAGGCGAAGGAACTGAGAGAATGGGATGGAGTCCTTACAGGAAGCGGGGTGTGAGGAGCTGTAGTCGAGGTAGCTGTGGGAGTCGGTGGGTTTGTAATGGATATTGGTGGACAGTCTATCACCAGAGATTGAGACAGAGAGGTCAAGGAAGGGAAGGGAAGTGTCAGAGATGGACAACGTGAAAATGATGGAGGGGTGGAGATTGGAAGCAAAATTAATAAATTTTTCCAAGTCCTGACGAGAGCATGAAGCAGCACTGAAGTAATCATCGATGTACCGGAGAAAGAGTTTTGGAAGGGGGCCAGAGTAGGACTGGAACAAGGAATGTTCCACATACCCCATAAAGAGTCAGGCATAGCTGGGGCCCATGCGGGTACCCATAGCCACACCTTTTATTTGGAGGAAGTGAGAGGAGTTGAAGGAGAAATTGTTCAGCGTGAGAACAAGTTCAGCCAGACGGAGGAGAGTAGTGGTGGATGGGGATTGTTCGGGCCTCTGTTCGAGGAAGAAGCTAAGGGCCCTCAGACCATCCTGGTGGGGGATGGAGGTGTAGAGGGATTGGACGTCCATGGTGAAGAGGAAGCGGTTGGGGCCAGGGAACTGGAAATTGTTGATGTGATGTAAGGTGTCAGAGGAATCACGGATGTAGGTGGGAAGGGACTGGACAAGGGGAGAGAGAAGGGAGTCAAGATAACGAGAAATGAGTTCTGTGGGGCAGGAGCAAGCTGAGACGAACGGTCTACCGGGGCAGTTCTGTTTGTGGATTTTGGGTAGGAGATAGAAGTGGGCCATCCGAGGTTGGGCGACTATCAGGTTGGAAGCTGTGGGAGGAAGATCCCCAGAGGAGATGAGGTCAGTGACAGTCCTGGAAACAATGGCTTGATGTTCAGTGGTGGGGTCATGGTCCAGGGAGAGGTAGGAGGAAGAGTCTGCGAGTTGACGCTCAGCCTCCGCGAGGTAGAGGTCAGTGCGCTAGACAACAACAGCACCACCCTTGTCAGCGGGTTTGATGACAATGTCAGGGTTGGTCCTGAGAGAATGGAGTGCAGTAAGTTCAGAGAGAGACAGGTTAGAATGGGTAAGAGGAACAGAGAAATTGAGACGACTAATGTCGCGCCGACAGTTCTCAATGAACAGATCAAGAGAAGGTAAGAATCCAGAGGGAGGGGTCCAGGTGCAGGGAGAATATTGGAGGTGGGTGAAAGGATCCGTTGAATGGGGAGAGGACTCCTGCCCAAAGAAGTGAGCCCGGAGACGAAGACGGCGGAAGAAGAGTTCAGCATCATGCCGAGCCCGAAATTCATTGTGAGGGCGTAAGGGTATGAAACTAAGTCCTTTGCTGAGCACTGAATGTTCAGCAACAGAGAGGGGAATGTCAGGGGGTATAGTGAATACACGGCTGGGGCTGGGATTGGAAGATGGGGTGGGGACGGAGGGACATGCAGGGGTGGAGGGTCCTAGATGGGTGTTGGTGTCGATGAGTTGTTGGAGCTTGCGTTCCTTAGCACTTGAGAGAAAGAGAAAAAGTTTCTTGTTGAGACTTTAGGTCTTGAGCTCCCTCCCCCATCCCCACCCCCTTTCTGTTTCCCCCTTCCTTTTGTTTTTTTCCAATAAATTATATAGATTTTTCTTTTCCATTATTTCCATTATTTTAAAATATTTTTAAATCTTTTGTACTCTCCCCACCCCCACTAGAGCTATATCTTGAGTGCCCTACCATCCATTCTTAATTAGCACATTCGTTTAGATAATATCACCAACTTTAACACCTATGTGTTCTTTTGTTCTATTGTTGGTGACATCTTTTGATGATCTGCTTCTATCACTGCTTGTTTGTCCCTACAACCACACCAACCCCCTCCATTTCTCTCTCTCCGCACCCCCGCACCCCCCCCCCCCCCCCCCCCCCCCCCCCCCCCCCCCCCCCCCACCCCACACACCTTAAACCAGCTTATATTTCAACTCTTTCTTGGACTCGAACTCAAGTTCTGTCGAAGGGTGATGAGGACTCGAAACGTCAACTCTTTTCGTCTCCTCCATATCTTGCTGTTCAGTGACTCTCCTGATACCACCTGTCATAATCACTGTTTAAACAAAGCAACATGTTAAAAGATTAGCAGAGAAAATGAGAGAGAAACTATAGGATAATACAATCGAGGATTCTGTGTGAAGAGGTCCCAGCAAGAAGACACCTCATTAAATGTTTAAACAGATGAAAAAATATCAAAGTGCACAGCTGCGGCACTGGCACCTAATGTCTAACCCAGCAACCATCAAATGAAGTGAGCTCTACCCACTGCAGAACCATACTGTACACTGGTGAGAGGTCTCCCAGTGGAAACCTGCATTGGGTTTTCTGATTGAACAGGCAATAAGACACTTGGCAAAAATCCATTTCTGTCAATGTTTTTTCAAACTGTGTATTCCTGCTAGCCGGACTTTCAAGTACAATCCCAGGCAACTCCGCAACACTGTTACTTCTCATAGTGAAATATTTCAGGCATATAAAGTAACACACAATCTGTCCTGGCTATTTCCAAGATAACACACAAGTTTGAGAAAGAAAGCAAGAAAGACTTGTATTTATATTATCCATTATCAGGTTGTTAAAATATCTAAGAGTGCTTCCATTTAATGAATTAAAGAAACAAAATAGAGAACTTGAATTTGCACAGTGACTTTCATGGCCTCAGGCCATCCCAATTGCTTCACAGCTAATTAATGAGTTGATTTTTGAAGTATAGTCACTGTGATAATTTGGGAAAACACAGCAATCAATTTGTTCACAGTAAGGTCTCACAAACAGCAATAAAACAATTGACAGATAATCTGTTATGTTTGGTGGTGTTGCCTGAGGGAAATGTTTTCCAGGACACTGCAAGAATGCACTGCTCTTATACAAAAAGGACCATTGGAACCTTTAGAACACAGGGGGCCTCAGTTAAGCATCTCATCCAAAGTCACTTTAATGTTCAGTGAAACATTTGCAGCTGTCATTTGTGAATAGTAAAACACCACAAATAACCACTTCTCTCCACTTCTCCAACGTTGCTCAATTAGCTGCCTGCTTGTCCGATATCCAGTAATGGGTGAACAAAAATTTCCTTCAGTTAATACTGGGAAGACCGAAGCTCTTGTCATGTGCCCACTACAAACTCTGTTCCCTAGCTGCTGACACCATCCCTCTCCTGGCAACAGTCTGAGACTAAACCAGACTGTTTGCAACCTTGGTTTTATTCTTGATCCCAAGATGAACTTTCAACCACATATTTGCACCGTCACTAAAACCACCTACTTCCACCTACGTAACATCACCCAGCTCTACCTCTTCCTCGACTCATCTGCTGCTGAAACCCTCACCCATGCCTCTGTCACTTCTAAACTTGACTGTTCCAAAACACACATGGCCAACCTCCTAAATTCTATGTCTGTAAACTTGCGTTCATCCAAAACTCTGCGGAGTTTGCTGACATGACTTAACAATGCCAAGTTACATTCATTTATCACATCTGTACTTGCTGACCTACACTGGCTCCCAGTTAAGCAACACCTCAATTTTAAAATTTTCATTCTTGTTTTCAAATCCTTCTCAGGCCTCACCCCTTTTATCTCTGTAATCTTCTCCAGCCTCATAACCCTCTGCAATGTCTTCTCTAATACCTCTCTAATTCGGGCTTTAAGCACCCTTGATTTTAATTGCTCCATAATTGATGGGTGTGCCTTCAGCTCAAACTCTGGAATTCTTTCTCTAAACCTCTCCACCTCTCCTTCCTCTTTTAAGACACTTCTTAAAACCAACACTTTGTCCAAGCTTTTAGCCTTTAGCCTTATGTGGCTCGGTATCACATTCTACTTTATAATGCTCCGAAAAAGTGCTTTGGGACATTTTATGACATTAAAGATGCCAAATAAATGCAAGTTAAACATAGAAACATAGAAAATAGGAGGAGTAGGCCATTCAGCCCTTCAAGCCTACTCCACCATTCAATATGATCATGGCTGATCCTCTATTTCAACACCATACTCCTGCGCTCTCCCCATACCCCTTGATCCCTTTAGAGTCCAGAAATCTATCTATTTCCTTCTTATATATATTCAGTGACTTGGCCGCCGCAGCCTTCAGTGGTAGAGAATTCCATAGGTTCACCACCCTCTGAGTGAAGAAGTTTCTCCTCATCTGAGTCCTAAATCATCTACCCTGTATCCTGAGACTGTGACCCCTTGTTCTAGACTCCCCAGCCAGAGGAAACATCATCCCTGCATCCAGTCTGTCCATCCCTGTCAGAACTTTATATGTTTCAATGAGAGAGGTCTCCTCTCATTCTTCTAAACTCTAGAGAATGCAGGCCCAGTCTACCCAATCTTTCCTCATATCGCAATCCTGCCATCCCAGGAGTCAGTCTGCTGATCCTTCCCTACACTCACTCTATGGCAGGTATATCCTTTCTTGGGTAAGGAGACCAAAAGTGCACACAATACTCCAGGTATGGTCTCACCAAGATCCTGTATAGCTGCAGTAAGACATCCTTGCTCCTGTACTCAAGTCCTCTTGCAATGAAAGCCAACATACCTGAATCGCTGAATTGTTAAGGTATAGAAGGAGGCTATTCGGCCCATTGTGTCTGCAACGGCTCTCTGAGTATTTTAACTTAGTACCAATCTCCTGCCTTTTCCCCATAATCCTGCATGTTGTTTCTATTTAAATAATCATCCAATGCCCTCTTGAATGCCTCAAGTTTTTGTTGATGAATGCCCAAGCGGGTGATGGGTGAGGTGGGCGAATATTGGTTAAGGTACCTGGCACATTCAATGGCATTAATAGCCCATTTGATTGGCACTCCAGTCACTACCTTAAACATTCATTCCCTCCACCACCAACACACACTGGCAGCAGTGTGTACCATCTACAAGATGCACTGCAGCAACTCACCAAGGCTCTTTCGACAGCACCTTCAAACCCCTGACCTCTACCACCTAGAAGGACAAAGGCAGCAGATGCATGGGAACGCCAACACCTGCAAATTCACCTCCAAACCACTCACCATCCTGACCTGGAAGTATATCGCCATTCCTCCACTGTTGCTGGGTCAAAATCCTGGAACTCCAGTCCCAACAGTGCTGTGGGTGTAACTACACTACATGGACAACAACGAATCAAGAAGGTGGCTCACCACCACCTTCTCAAGGGCAATTAGGGAAGGGCAACAAATGCTGGCTGAGCCAGCAGCACCCACATCCTGTGAAAGAATACATTTTAAAATTGCATGCTTCTCTTTCAAGAGTATCATGGGATCATCCCACTCCATCTAATCACGTTTACAGTATAATTAATACATGTTAGATAAACATAATCAAGCACAGAGTAGAGATAGACTCTGGGACGCCTTGGTCAGTGTTGCTTAGTAACAAATACCCCAATGCATTTATCCCTGGTGGCATGGGTATAAGCCTTTATTTGTAGCATTAAATTGAAGCGATCAGTATCTAAGTTGCCTAGATGAAAACTCTAAAGGGTAATTCTCCCTTTCATATGTAAGGGGCAATGGTCACAAAGAGCTTCAAAGGACTTGGCAAATTTAATCGCTCTGCTATGCCTCCTATAATTACATTAACTCGATTCCTGTCACTCCCCCTTCGCAAAGGTTTTGCGTGAGTTAAACACTTGTGCTGCCAGCCCCAAATGCGACGGATCGGCAAACCTTGGCAACAACAAAAATGAATTTACCGGGTTCGTTAAGGTAGTGAATTGGGAACATTTACTCTGGTGCTGTTACCGATTGCGGGAGATCCACACACTGGGAGCCTGCAGCACTGGCAAGGCGTTTAACCAAACATAAATGAATCTTTCCTAATTAGAATGCTGTGAGGTAATAAGCATTGAAGACATGATTACTGCTGTTAATTAAACCACAAAAAATAAAAACCCTTGGATTTATAAAGTGCCTCTCATTGTAATACCTTACAGAGCACTTCACACGTTAGCTCTTGGGCCACAGTCCAGCCATTTCTATAGGCAAAAGCAGCAGTCATTTGGCACCAGTCCGGCATCAGAAACAACAATGACCCCAGGATTTGGTGGAGTGGGGCGTCCTGCAGCCTGCCTGTTGGCATTTTCCCCTCACCCTACGTCTCGAAAATCTTTTATGCAGCAAACTGCTGCAAATGCAAGTTTAGACATCTGGCACCTTGGTGATGGGACCAATGAGATTTAAGGATTGAGAAAAAAACAGGAACAAAGGAGAAGGAACTAATTCGAGTCAAATCAGTTATAGTAAGAGAAATAAAGAAATATTAGGTTGAGAGAGAGGGACAGAAAGAAAAAGTAAGAAAACTACTTAAAAATGTTAAATTTGACTCTTAAAATCTCTAAGAGCCATTTCAACAGGCCAAGGACCTGCCTTCGGCAGAGCATACATGAATGAATGAAGAACCCATTTACTAGCTCGAGACCCCACATTATCAATTGTTCCCAGAAAGGCTTAGCGGCATTGCACAAATATAAATATCGTTATTAAAAAGATCCTTACCCTGTTAAGTACCAGCCCTAACCTTCTGTAGCGAGTTTAATTGGTAATTATTGCACAAATGCAGTAATTTCTTTGTACACATGGGGAGGTGGAGAATGAGTTACTGCTTTTGTGGGGGTAATAGCGGACCAAATCAAATCAGCCAGTAATTTGTGGTGATTCACGATTCGCAGGGTATCTCTTCCTAATCAGAAATTGCAGGAAAATTTACACACTAATTAATGCGTACATTAAGTATGTACATTAAACTCGCCATCACTTTGCCAGCAAATTCCGGCCCTGTTAGTCAGTAGTCTAGTCGTGCGAGGCACTCTCTCCTGCATCCATGAGCCTTACAGATCTGAAGATCCCAGTGTAGGATACTGGTCTATACAAAGCTAGCTCATCTTAGGACAGTAGTTGAGAATGTTACTCTTGAAGCACAAAAAATTACTATACAGGTACAGCAAGTGATTAGGAGGGCAATTGAAATGTTGTTTACTGCAAGGGCTTGGGTGAGCTACCAGCCGGAGACCAGTGGAACTGGACCCCCACAACGAGCCAGCCGCGAAAAGAAGGGAGGATGCAGGGGCGGGAGGGGTAGCAAGAAATGAGATTGGAAAAAAATAACCCTTCAAATAAAAATGTATGTCCGAGTTGACTCCCAATGTTAAAATTCTTATAATTGAACGCAGCAGTCTGACAGAGCTCTTCAGCTTCATAATCATCTGTCCACTCGCTTGTCACTGACATCACTTCAGTGTCCCTTTCACATTTCAAACTCTCACAGTTCTACACAGAGATTAGGTTTATATAATGTGTATTGATTTATTTATATAGGACTCCAGGCACTCGTGAGATGCGGCAACGAATCTTAATGGGGCTCATGAGGCTATGAGCAGCAAAGCGTGCGGTAGATGAAGAACAAGATAAAAGGAGCGCTTTACCAGACATATTGAACGATAATCACACAAATACCAAGAGAGAATATAAATTAATACGTTCAACTTCAACAAAGATGACAAATTATTCGTAATGAGCTTCTGTAAATTACTTGCAACTATTTGCCCAAAGGTTTATTGAACAGAATGTTTTTTTAATGATGATTTCTAATCGAATTGGGCGGAAAATTCAAAAGCCCTGTAAAGAAATGAAGTAGAATCTTCAGTGTCCAAGTGGTTGAGAGAAATCCATTCAAGCTTCCCGTTTTTAGGGGGCTCTTAATTCTCCAGTTGCCTGTCCCCCATCGGTCTTAAAGTCACCATCAATCTTCTTAATGTAGAGTTCCACAGCAGTGACAGCGGTCGCAGTGACCCAGGACAACTTGCAGAGGGCTAGTTATTTGCAGAAGGCTTCACAGATGACTGCTACCCGTTCAGTGTTCACACATGAGCACTATCGAGATGCTAAACAGCAAGCTGAAGTTGGGACTCTGGCTGATATACCCACCCCGACCCCTTTTCCATAGCACCCTGGCTACTGAGGCCAGCTGTAATCGCATCTGCTGTTCTATCATCTACCTCAGCATAACTAGGAATCGGAGGCCGTCCTTATCCTTATGGCTCACTGGTAGAGACGTTTGTGATCGTGTTCTTTATTCCAACAAGCTCAGTACCAGACCCCCGCTCCCTCAAACCAAGCTTATTCCACACTTGACTGCTTCAACGAGGGCAGCCCTGTCCCAGGAAATGATGGATCGCACTGCTGAGATACATAGAACGGCAGCCCATAATCCATCAGTTGTCAAGCAGTCATAAATCCTGATTACCACAGGACAACATGCAAACCTCCTGCGTACAACAGGAGAATACAATCAGACCCTCACCCTGCACTCAAATAAACCACTTGAAATTACAGGCACTCTCCACTAAAGCACCAGGAAACAAAATGCGGAATAAAAACAGAAAATGCTGGAAAAACTCAGCAGGTGTGACAGCATCTGTGGAGAGAGAAGCAGAGTTAACGTTTCGAGTCTGTAAGGCCCTTCTTCAGGAACAAGGTGCGGAACCTTGTTAGAACTCAGATATTCAGGTAGTGAAGGATAGAACACCGGAGCCTAGTCTTTATACAATAAAGACTTTTGTTTACAGAGACACACATTGTATATTGTGTATCAGGAAACAGCAACCCCACTTTCGGTCCGCTGCTAAATATTTGAGACCAGATGAATCCCCAATTAATATAAAATAAAATCAGAAAACGCTGGAAAAAATCAGCAGGTCTGGCAGCGTCTGTGGAGAGAGGAAAAGAGTTAAGGTTCTTTGGAACTGCTGAGTTTTTCCAGCATTTTCTGTTTTTGTTTCAGATTTCCAGCATCTGTAGAATTTTGCTTTTATTCCCCAATTACAATCCATCACCTGATTACAAATAACATCCAATGATAAACAATTGACACACTCAACACACTTATCGCTCAATTTTGAGCTGGGACTGGAAGGTGCAATGGGTTAACACATTGTCCTTTTTCTTCAGAAATCTTCAGCCCAGATAGATAACAGCCCAGATAGGCTGCAGGAGTCCATCATGAAATGAGTTTGGGCAGTCTCAGACCAGTGCTCATGGCATGAGGGCACATTAAGTCAGCACTAATTGCCAATCTCAAGCAGATAAGCGACAGGATGGCAGGTGTGGCACATGAGAAATTGTCACTCTGGGTAATCAGAGACACTCCAGCTTAGTCAGTGTAAATCTCACCAGCAAAGTAATAACTTTTATGCAGGAAGATTCTGTTTCCAGTGCAGGGAAAAGATTGTGGCTTAGAACCTTGAGTTTAACACACACACGATTCTGCAAACTGTGCTACTGATTAATCTACCTTATAATCTGCAGCAATAAACACATGCACGGTGTACAGTATCCAGTCACTGATGTTTCAAATTGAGTATTTGTGGACACTGCTCTTTAGGGAGGATGTGAAGACTTTAGAGAGGGAGCAGAAAAGATTTACGAGACTCGTTCCATTGTTGAACTTCAGTTATGTTGGTAGACTCCAAAAAACTGGGGTTGTTCTCCTTAACGAAGAGAAATTTGAGGGAAGACATTGTTAGAGGTGTTCAAAATCATGAGGGGTACAGATAGGGTAGAAAACAACAAAGTGTTCCCTTTGACAAAAGAGTCAAGAACCAGGAGACACTGATTTAAGATGATTGGCAAAAAGAACCAAAGCGATATGAGGAAAAACATTCTTTTTTTTATTCATTCATGGAATGCAGGTACCGCTGGCCAGCCCAGCATTTATTGCCCATCCCTAGTTGCTCTTGAGAGGATGGTGGTGAACTGCCTTCTTGAACTGCTGCAGTCCATGTGGTGTAGGTACACTCACAGTACTGTTAAGGAGGGAGTTCCAGGATTTTGACCCAGTGACAGTGAAGGAACAGCGATATATTTCCAAGTCAGGATGGTGAGTGACTTGGAGGGGAGCTTCCAGGTGGTGGTGTTCCCATGTGTCTGCTGCCCTTGTCCTTCTAGATGGTAGTGGTTGTGGGTGTGGAAAGTGCTGTTGAAGGAGCCTCGGTGGGTTCCCGCAGTGCATTTTGTAGATGGTACACACTGCTGCTACTGTGCGTTGGTGGTGGAGGGAGTGAGTGTTTGTGGATGTAGTGCCAATCAAGCGGGCTGCTTTGTCCTGGTTGGTGTTGAGCTTCTTGAGTGTTGTTGGAGTTGCACTCTTCCAGGCAAATGCAAAGTATTCCATCACACCTGACTTGTGCCTTGTTGATGGTGGACAGGCTTTGGGGAGTCAGGAGGTGAGTTCCTTGCTGCAGGATTCCTAGCCTCTGACCTGCTCTTGTAGCCACAGTATTAATATGGCTATCCCAGTTCAGTTTCTGGTCAATGGTAACCTCCAGGATGTTGATAGTGGTGGATTCAGCGATGGTAATACCATTGAATGTCAAGGGGTGATGGTTAGATTCTCCCTTGTTGGAGATGATCATTGCCTGGCACTTGTGCGGTGTGAATGTTATTTGCCACTTGTCAGCCCAAGCCTGGATATTGCTCAAGTCTTGCTGCAATTTGACAAGGACTGCTTCAGTATCTGAGGAGTCGCAACTGGTGCTGAACATTGTGCAATCATCAGTGAACATCCCCACTTCTGACCTTATGATGGAAGGAAGGTCATTGACGAAGCAGCTGAAGATTGTTGGGCTGAGGACACTGAGGAACTACTGCAGTGATGTCCTGGAACCGAGATGATTGACCTCTCGCAACCACAACCTTCTTCCTTTGTGTTAGGTATGACTCCAACCTGGGGAGAGTTTTCTCCTTGATTTCCATTGACTCTAGTTTTGCTAGGGCTCCTTGATGCCATACTTGGTTAAATGCAGCCTTGATGTCAAGGGCAGTCTCTGTCACCTCACCTCTGGAGTTCAGATTCTTAGGCAACAAATGGTTATGCTCTGGAATGCACTGGACGAGAGAGTGGTGGAGGTAGTTTCAAAATCATAGCTTTCAAAGGGGAATTGGATAAGCACCTGAAGGGGAAAAAATTGCAGGACTACAGAGAAAGGGCAGGGAGGAGGACTGGCTAAATTGTTCTTTCACAGAGCTGGCAAGAGATCGACCGGACAAATGGCCTCCTCCTGTGCTGTAACCATTCTATGATTCTATGCACTGAGAGGTTGTTAATGATGTCTCTCTGTATATAGACGTATTACATATGTGATTGTGTGTATATTTCATGTATGTGGTTCAGGCACATGACCCGGGTACACAGCCCATATCTGAAAATCTGACAGAAAGTTTTAGCCAACTGTCAGCATCTCTTACCCTGTGGCAGTGGGAGATATTCCAGCATTGTAGACTCTATCCTGCAGCCCACATACAAAACTAGCTGAGTGACCTAAGTGCACGCCTCCAAAATGAGGCCCTTGAGTTTTATTGCTCTGTTTCTGTGTGTCATTAAGCCAGTTATAGGCCAAAGTCAACAAATCACCTAATCAAATCTCTCTCTGTGTACTAAGTAAAGGTTAGAAATGATGGACTTCATTAGGCTGCATCTTAACTGTGAATTAGCTGTCAGGAAAGGCTATTTATACACAGAAAACACCACTCCAAGGGCCTGGCTTTGCACAGAGATACCATCATTGAACCTGGTAATTGAATTCCACATCTCACCAACTAGCAAGTTGGCAGCATTTATTAATTCCTACTTGTTAGCTAACAGTTACTAACTAGCACCATAAACAGGAAAAACAAAATAAGGATTGAAGAATGCCTCATTTTGGAGAATGCTCCCTGATCTTGCTGTGGCATCAAAGATGGCTTGGCCACTGTCTCAAATGTGCTTGTTAGAGCCACACTGCGTCCTAAGGTATTCAAATCCAGCAGCTCTGCTCCTGAGTGTTGTATCTGTTTTAATTCAGAACATCAGGCAAAGGTATTACTGGCTTTGCTCCCCTGGTCAAATAGCACACCAATGTATACATTGTGCTCACACGTAACCAACAGACAGTTGGATGGGGGCTGCAGCCACCCATGGAACAACTTCCTGGTAAATTGGAGGGGAGAAGGGCAGAGGTAAATTCAGATCAAGGAAGGCAACATTTGCCCCACTGTTAGGTAGTGACAGAACATTAAAAAAGACTATGCAGAGGCATTAAGTGGATGTTTGTAAAGGTGGAAAATGAACGTACGCGGTCTGGTTTTCTTAAAATCACAGAATGGGTTCTTCCAAATTATGATTGTTTGAACCAATGCTTGACCAATGGACCATCAGGATTCAAGGTTTAGGGTCAACGTTCAAAATTACATAGATGCAAACATTTAACTGCAGGGTAATATGAATGATATACACCACATCTCTAATGATTATTCAATCTGATATTGTCATGGGTATGGGTACATACCCATGTTGGTTAAGGTGTGGTGTATATCATTATATTATTGTTAGGAGTGTGGGGTATATCAATGCTCTTGGAGTAGAGGTGTGTATACCAGTGTTTTATGGTTAGTGTGTGAAGTATATCTATATTTTATCTTTAGGGGTGTAGGGTATTGTGTTATTGTTAAAGGTGTGTATATCAGTTTGCTACTGTTGGGGCTGTCGGATATAACAATGTTTTATCACTGGGGAGTAAGGTGTGTCATTGTTAGGGGTGTAGGGTACATTGCGCTATTATTAGGACCTACCAGCAAATGGCATTTCATGGAAAATAAAATCTATCGTAATTATACCAGCAGCTGAAGTGGTTCTCTGAGTGGTGAAGCTGCCTGATTAAGAGTGAGTGCTGAGCTGAGCGGTGGTTACAATGACCATGATAAAGAGTTTCAGTGCGTCTCATTAAATCTAGAATATGTAATCTGTACCAGGAACCATTTCAGATGTAAGGAATAATGGGTGCTGACAGAGGGAGCTGCTCTGTGATAGTTCCTCACTTATTTAGGTGAGTGGTGCCAAAGTCAAGAATGTTGAAGTGACAGCCACTGCTGGTGAATCACTCAGCCAACTGCAATCTCACAACCCGTATCCTGATCAAAGGAACTTGAAATGAAGAACAGTAGTAAGGCCCTCACACTAAGATTGGAGTGTCAATAGAGCAGCAACAAATTTATACACAGCCTATATTGCATAATGAAGTAAGTCAGACTTCTGTGTCCCCAAAGGACAATAATATAGAACATAAGGATTGATCAATGTACAGTTAAAGAGATTGGCTCTTAGGATGATGTTGAGGAGGTAGTGAGGCAAAGTAGTTTGGGATAATGCTCTGGAAGGCAGTGATATAGTCACTGAAGCGTCGGAATGTGGGGACAGGCAGTGCACATGCAAGAATTTACCAGCGCTGTACTCCTGGGAGGGTGCCAGATCAAGGATCAATACAATGAAGAACATTCTCCTTCCCAAAGGAACCTACCTCTTTAGTTTTCCTGAGAATTTTATATATGGAACAACTAAACTGAAGGTTTGAGGCCCAAGTTGCTGGACACCACCATCGCTCATTGCAGCAGGGAATTAGCACTGATCAGGTGACACTAAGTTTGTGGATTGCAGTAGGAAGACAAGAGTGAGGGAGGTAAGGAATACTACAGTTTTGAGATCTTAAGATAAGTTTTTAGTAGGAGCTGTGCGTGCTTGAACAATGGGTGAGAACAGATAAAGGCTTTAGTATGATTCACCCCTCCATCAGTTGACAGTGTGACAACATTCACTTTCTCCCTCAGTGGGAAGTGAACACAAAGGAATTGAGGGAAATTAATTGAACTGACAATATTGTAGACATATCTCTGACTTTCACTCCCAATGGATTGTGGAATAATCCCACTAAAGAATCAAGTCACGTGCAGGACAGTTCCTTCTACCCATACCCAAGAAAGAATCATCTTCAGGAGGGAGAAAAATAGATGAATTTTATTTTTGAAAAGGGTGTTTCTTCCCCAGAAATCAGGATGGATTTTGTCAATTAGAGTAATTGGTAAAATGAGCCCAATCTGCCAATCGTGTATAACAGAACTGAATGACATTTCATTGGCCAAAGTCTAGATGATGCAGAGCTGGAAGAGTCAGAGACACGATGAGGTTGACCCTTAAGGGACTGAAGGACATCTTAGTTCCGGGGGACTATTTGGTTTGCCACCCAATATTGCCTTAAGTGATACCATCGGCAACAAGAACGAGGAGACAGGAAACATGGAGCTGTTAACAAGAGGCTGAAAAGACAGGAGAATCTGAAGTGAGGTTATAGTTTTAAATGGATGTGAAAATTTGACTTTAGTTCTCAGGACAGATATTTCAGAGGGTCCATTGAGGAATCTGTCACAAGGAAGATGGTTTGTTTTTGATAAAACCTAATAAACATAACTCCAATAGACATTTGTGAAATTATTCATGCTTTCCTTCTGCTCTCCTTTGTTGTATGTGCTTGGACTCATAAGGGCTTGAATAAAGGTCAACCACCGAAGCACTACAAATGTGAACAGATTCCCAAATTGAGCACGATTTGAATTCCACACTGGAGGCTGAATACTTTCCTCCTTTCAGCAGGTACCTTTTATTCTATATCCAGCCTGCCTATTATCCCCTCCACATTATTGGTGGCTTGTATATCTGGTTCACTATTTAACAACACAGTTAGCATTTTGTGATTTTATTTCTGAATCATGACACATATTTCTGCATTTAACCATAGCAAGGCTTTCTCAAGTTCACTAACAACATACCATTATTTTACTTGTGGCTAATGAACGTCTCAGCGCCTATTCACTAATGAGAACAATGTTAGCACTTGGCAAGTTACCAACTTGATTCTATTAACTTTCTGAGCGCACAAGCTTCAGCAGCAGGTCCCTAAATACAGCTGTATCGGCATTTATCATCATATTGAAGTCTCTTCAGGGCTTGGCTCAGTATCCTGACAGAGTCATAGCTGGGCGAAGTGCTTCGTACCCGCCACTGGTTTAAATTTTGCAGGCATTCCTTCTGGCTGGGACTGGGCATAAATTTCATCATTTCTTAAGGTGTCTACATGGTAAAAGGATAATCTTGTCCACCTTGCCTCATGGAGTGGAGAATTCCTCCGCCACTGGCAGCACTGCCATGGAAGGCTAGAGGAGGCCTGTAACATGGTGTTCTTTCATTCTCCAAGTGTAATCTGAGCAGTACCATCATGAAAAGGCATGAGGGGAATAAGGAGTTGTACCATTCTCCCAACCCAACCTTCACATTGCCGTGGAGAAGTCAGAAGCTAACTGACTTGGTGCCCCCAAGTACCCGTGTCCAACTCTCTAACAAATTTACATTTATTTAACAACTTTAATATAAAGAACATTGCAAGGTACTTTGCCAGTAGGTGTAAGGAAGCTTGTACTGGGCCAAGAAGGAAGAGGTTAGGAAGGGTGAATAAAGGCTTGGTTAAATAGATTGGACTTTGGGAATTGGCTTTGAAAAGGAGAAGGCAGTGAAAGGGGAAAGAAGTCTAAAGCGGTTGTTGAGGGGTGGTGGGGGGGGAGAATTGATTGTCGGTTCCACACAGCTAAATTCTCTGCTATTAACAGTGGCAAAAAGAGGGTGGACATGTCAAAGACCATGATGAGAGCTTTAAAGTGTTTATGACAGGTGTGAGGCAGATTTAGAGTTGGATGGGATTGCAGAAATAGAAGAAGAAGATTCCAAACAGAGGCAAAAACATAAGGGCCATAGATATTAAATTTAAAAGATAGGCTTTCCACTTGTCACATGAGGACAATTCTGGCATTGTGTGTCAGCCGGCTATTAAAGGAGCCATCTGATTTTAATCTCCATCACATCCATGGAGTATGGTCAATGGGAAGAAAAAAAGACTTGTATATATTATAGCCAATGTAATACTTTTGGAGTGTAGTCTCTGTTGTGCCAATATGCAGACAGCAAACTTTCATAATCAGCAAGGTGATAATGACCAGATAATCTGTTTTCTTTGTGATGTTGACCAAGGAGATAAACATTGACCAGGACAGTGGGAATAACTTCCCTATTCTTCTTTGAAATAGGACCACAGGATCTTTAACATCCACTCAAGCAGCAGATGGGGCTTTAAATTAATAATTCATCCAAATGGCAGCACCTCCAACAGTGCACCGCGCCCTCATAACTGCACTGGAGTGTCAGCCTTGATTTTTGTGCTCAAGCCCTGGAGTTTTTTTGTATTCATTCATGGGATGTGGTCTCCGCTGGCTGGGCCAGCATTTATTGCCCATCCCTCGTTGCCTTTGAAAAGGTGGTGGTGAGCCGCCTTTTTGAACCGCTGCAGTCCATGTGGTGTAGGTACACCCACAGTGCTGTTACGAAGGGAGTTCCAGGATTTTGACCCAGCGACAGTGAAGGAACGGCAATATAATTCCAAGTCAGGATGCTGAGTGACTTGGAGGGGAACTTCCAGGTGGTGGTGTTCCCATCTATCTGTTGCCCTTGTCCTTCTGGATGTAGTGGTCGTGGGTTTGGAAGGTGCTGTCGAAGGAGCCTGGTGAATTCCTGCAGTGCATCTTGTAGATGGTACACACTGCTGCCACTGTGTGTCGGTGATGGAGTGAGTGAACGTTTGTGGATGTGGTGCCAATAAAACGGGCTACTTGTCCTGGGCGGTGTCAAGCATCTGGGCAAGTGGGGAGTATTCCATCACACTCCTGACTTGTGCCTTTTTGATGGTGGACAGGCTTTGGGGAGTCAGGAAATGAGTTATTCGTCACACGATTCCTAGCCTCTGACCTGCTCTTATAGTCAAAGTATTTATATGACTATCCCAGTTCAGTTTCTGGTCAATGGTAACCCCCAGGATGTTGATAGTGGGAAATTCAGTGATGGTTATGCCATTGAACATCAAGGGTGATGGTGGGATTCGTTCTTGTTGGAGATGGTCATTGCCTAGAACTTGTGTGGTGCGAAAGTTACTTGCCACTTGTCAGCCCAAGCCTGGATATTGTCCAGGTGTTGCTGCATTTGGACATGGACTGCTTCAGTATCTGAGGGGTCGTGAATGGTGCTGAACATTGTGCAATCATCAGTGAACATCCCCACTTCTGACCTTATGATGGAAGGAAGGTCATTGATGAAGCAGCTGAAGATGATCAGGCCAAGGACACTACCCTGAGGGTCTCCTGCGGTGATGACCTGGAGCTGAGATGACTGACCTCCAACAACCACAACCATCTTCCTTTGTGCTAGGTATGACTCCAACCAGTGGAGAGTTCTCCCCTGATTCCTACTCACTCCAGTTTTGCTAGGGCTCCTTGACACCACACTCAGTCAAATGCTGCCTTGATGTCAAGAGCAGTCCCTCTAACCTCACCTCGGGAGTTCAGCTCTTTTGTCCATGTTTGAACCAAGGCTGTAATGAGGTCAGGAGCTGAGTGGCCCTGGCGGAACTCAAACTGGGCGTCTGTGAGTAGTTAATTGCTAAGCAAGTGCCGTTTGATAGTACTCTTGATGACCCCTTCCATTACTTTACTGATGGTCGAGAGTAGACCGATGGGGCAGTAATTGGCTGGGTTGGATTTGTCCTACTTTTTGTGTACAGGACATACCTGGGCAAATTTCCACATAGCCAGGTAGATGCCAGTGTTGTAGCTGTACTGGAACAACTTGGCTAGGGGCGTGGCAAGTTCTGGACCACAAGTCTTCAATACTATTGCCTGAATGTTGTCAGGGCCCATAGCCTTTGCAGTATCCAGTGGCTTCAGCCGTTTTGTGATATCACGTGGAGTGAATTGAATTGGCTGAAGACTGGTACCTGTGATGCTGGGGGCCTCAGGAGAAGGCCGAAATGGATCATCCACTCTGCACTTCTGGCTGAAGATTGTTGCAAATGCTTCAGCCTTATCTTTTGCACTGAGGTGCTGGGCTCCTCCATCATTGAGGGTGGAGATATTTGTGGAGCCTCCTCCTTCTCCAGTGACTTGTTTAATTGTCCACCACCATTTACGGTTGGATGTGGCAAGAAGGCAGAGCTTAGATCAGATCTGTTGGTTATGGGATCGCTTAGCCCTGTCTATCACATGCTGCTTATGCTGTTTGACATGCAATTAGTCTTGTGTTATAGCTTCACCAGGTTGACACTCATTTATAGGTATGCCTGGTGTTGCTCCTGACATGCCCTCCTGCACTCTTCATTGAACCAGGGTTGATCTCCTGGCTTGATGGTAATGGTGGAGTGGGGGATATGCCGGGCCATGAGGTTACAGATTATGATCAAGTACAATTCTGCTGCTGCTGATGGACACAGGGCCTCATGAATGTCCAGTCTTGAGTTGCTAGACGTGTTCGAAATCTATCTCATTTAGCAGGGTGGTAGTGCCACACAACACAATGGAGGGTTATCCTCAATGTGAAGGATTGAGCCTGGAACCTTGTGACTCAGAAACAAGAGCACTACCAACTGAGCCATGGCTGACACAGAAGCATTCGGAACTTCAGTCAAACAAAGACAATCTCAGAGCGGGAGAATAAAATGGTGATGAAGAGAAACAGGGAAATGATGGCAGTTTTCTTCCTCTAACTCCCTCCCCTTCTCTCCTGAAGGCAATTTTTCATGCTGGCAGATTTGGTGGGTAATCTAAGGATTGTGCTGCCCCACAGGAAGACAGCCAGCCCAGCGCGACTCAAAAATCTCGGGCAGTTGCACCCCAGTTTCCAACTTGCTCTGGCAGTGGGCAAGAGGTCGGCCTCAGTAATCCTACTGTTGTTGGCTACCGACCAGTGCTTTGCCATCAAAACAAAACAATGCATTAAGAGGATTATGCAACAGACACATTATGTGCTGTCAAATGATTTTTACCGAGGGTCAGTTTTTCCCGTACTGCCCCAATCCCAATATGTCAAATACACTGCTTGATACACAGCCTGAAGACATCGGGAACGGTAAAGAATTGTTTCTGTTGGAAAGCTCCTGGGATGTTGTTGCCAACAGCTGGTGAACACAAACAGACATCTCGCATTAGACTAACAAACAGCTCAGGGCCTCATTGGTATTCTTCAGATTAGCTCTGCTGTCACTAATGACATGATGTACTCCAGTGGAGTCTGAGCACCCATCAACCCCATGACTGGCAACCGGGTAAAGAGAAAATGACTGAAAACATGAAAACCAGATCCAGATCAAGTCCAGAAATATAAACCCTGATCTCAAGCAAGTCATGAGGAGGCAGGAGGATTAACTTGGGGGCAGGGTGCTTCCCTCTCCACAATATGCTCCACCACCACTGCTTTAATGCCACATGTTTGGGATAGTCAGGTGCGCCCACCACAGACAAGCTCGGGCCTCCTTACCATATCAGTTATGGCTCAGTTGGAGCTCTCTCACCTCCGAATCACAAGGTTCTGGATTCAACTCCCACTCCAGGACTTGAGCACGTAATCTAAGCTGACACTCCAGTGCGGTACTGAGTGAGTGCTGCACTGTCAAAGATGCTGTCTTTCAGATGAGGTGTTAAAGCAAGGCACTGTCTACCCTTTCAGGAGGATTTAAAAGATCCCATGGCATTATTTCAAAGAAGAGCAGGGAAGTTACCCCGGTATCTCGGCCAATATTCATCTCTCAATCAACATAAAAAAGAGAGGCTTGAATTTTACCTTTGGCGGGCGTGTGCAATCAGCGGGCCTGGAAGCGGTTGGGAAACGGGTTCCCGACTGCAATTTCATACAGGCTGGCCAATTAACGGCCAGCCATCATGAAATGCGCGCTGAATAGCTCAGTGCTGCCGGGGTAGGGGTGAGAAGAAGGCAGGCTTTTGTTTCTGTGGGCGCAGGTGAGTGCAGTGAGAAAGCTCCCTGAAGGCTTGCAGCTGCCTCAGGGAGCTGCGGACCTGAAAATGCTAAAATAAAGTTTACAAAAGCTGCAAAAAATGTCCATGCATCATAATCAATCACCTGAAAATAAAGCTGATAAAAATACTGTCCACAGATATTAATTTTTATTTTATTTCATAGCGGAAATTTCACCCCGCCCTAGGATGAGATTTGATGAAAAAGGCAAAGGCCGCCTGGCCGATTCGCCCGTCTGCCAACCGTAAGGTTGAACAGGTCATGAAAGATTGGAGACAATTGTGCCGTTAATGGGCTTAATTGCCCTCTTAATTGTCGGCGGGCATACTTCCGAATTTTGCGTGCCCCCGCCAGGTGAAATATTGTGCGAGTGCGTGATGACCTCTGGAGGCTTGCCTGACATCTCATGCAATTTTACACCCAATTGGGTCAGGTGCACGCCCGCCTGCGGGACATAAAATTCAGCCCAGATTATCTGGTAGTTGCTGTTTGTGGGAGCTTGCTGTGCGTAATTTGGCTGATGCAATTCCTTCAGTACAAGAGTGACACTTCATTGGTTGTAAGTGCTCTGGGATGCCCTGAGGTTGTGAAAGGCGCTATGTAAATGCAAGCTATTCTTTAATATACAAACATCGGGTCCGAGGATACCATTAGGTCTCCAACTCAATTCCCGATCGTGGCAGTTACACATAGTACCGGAACTGCCAGAGAAAATCTGGGAGCAAGTAGCAGTGAGGCTGGTTGAAGCCCAGGAGGGGAGGACATTTTAAAGTTTTATCACTGTTATCTTGCGGGACAGGATGAGTTGTTCTGGGTGACCAGAACTGGTGATCCTTAATTCTAGCAGGGGCTGCTGATGAGGAACAAGACCCTCGACTGATCTTTTTCTCCAACCATTTTGCAGCCAATCGGATCATTAAAGTCAGCATAGACCAACGAATGGACTAGTAGCCATCTTAGTCTTTATGGCTTCGAACAAAGTACATGAGGGTATCCATTTGCAAGTAAGCAGTCCAGTCGCTGAACTTCCAGTTCAAAGGCTGCAATGTTTCTACTGTTAAACTATACAAAATAGGAGCAGGAGTAGACCACATGGCCCCTTAAACCTGCTACACCATTTAATAAGATCACGGCTGATCCTTGATCTTAACTCCATTTTCCCGCCATATCCCCATATCCCTTAATTCCCCTGGATTCCAAAAATCTATTGATCTCAGCACTGAATATATTTAATAGCTGAGCATCCCCTGCCCTCTCAGGTAAAGAAATCCAAAGTTTCACAACGCTCTGAGGGAAGAATTTCTCATCTCAGTCCTAGACTATTATTTAAATGGAGAGAGAGTCCAAAAAAGTGTAGCACAGAGGGACCTGGGTGTTCTTGTGCATGAAACACAAAAAGTTAGCATGCAGGTGCAGCAAGTAATTAAGAAGGCAAATGGAATTTTGGCCTGTATTAGTTTAAAAATAGGAAAGTCTTGTTACAACTGTACAATTGGTGAGGCCACACCTGGAGTACTGTGTACAGTTTTGGTCCCCGTATTTAAGGAAGGATATACTGGCATTGGAAACAGTTCAAAAGAGGCTGATTCCTGAGATGAAGGGGTTGACTTATCAAGAATGGCTAAACAGGTTAGGCCTTTATTCATTGGAGTTTAGAAGAATGAGGGGTGATCATATTGAAACGTACAAGATTCTGAGGGTGCTTGACAGGGTAGATGTTGAGAAGATGTTTCCACTAGTGGGACAATCTCGAACTAGGGGATTCAGTTACAGAATAAGGGGACACTCATTTAAAACTGAGATGTGAAGGAATTTCTTCTTTCAGAGGGTAGAGAATGTCTGGAATTCTCTACACCAGAGAGTTGTGGAGGTTAGATCACTGAAAGTATTTAAAGAGGACTTATATAGATTTTTGAAATATTGGGGAGTTGAGGGCTATGAGGAGCTGGCACGAAAGAGGAGGTGAGGCCTAGGGCAGATCAGCCATCATCTTATTGAATGGCAGGGCAGGCTTGAGGGGCCGAATGGCCTACTCCTGCTCCTATTTCTTATGTTCTTTTGTTATGTTCTTATGACCCCTGATCCTGAGATTATGACCATTAGTTCTAAACTCGCCAGCCAATGTGTACACTGTCAAACTCTCTCAGGATCTTATATGCTTCAACCTCTCTTCCTTTTAAACTTTGTGGAATGTTCCAGAGGCACTCTCTCTTTCTCTCACATACTTCATTTCAAAATCACAAAGACTAAACAAGAAGGCAGCAAACAGCTGCTCAGTAATAAATGAAAACAGGCACAGTGTAAGGTAGTGTGGGCTGATTAATAGCGAGTCTCTGAAGCCACAGCAGTTATGGAAGAGGCCATGCCTATGAATAATTATTTTTCTTGAAACTGTTTATCGTGGATATGTTAATTAAGCAGGTCACCAGTAATGGAGTGATGAACCTGTATGGAGCACGAGAGAATCAGTCTGACGATGCATTTAATTGAAACATAGTCCCCTCACCCTCAGGCAAAACGACAACAAATTACTTAAAACTTTATTCTGGGGGGAGAATGGGGTCTTTAGGCTCTGGCACCCAAGTGTTTCAGAGTGATTAAATGCACAGACCAGGAAATTCAATCCCTCGTCTAAACTAACTATAGTGAGGACTTCAATCCCATTCATCCATCATGAGTATTTGCCGACCTGCCTCCTGGCCTGGCAACACTTTGATTTTAACATTTTTATCCGTGTTTTCAAATCCCTCCATGTTCTTGTCTCTCCCCATCTCTAACCCCAACCCCACTGCCCTCCATGATCTCTGCACTCCTTCAAATCCAGCCTCTTCAGCACTCCCAATTTTCAGGCCTGAGCCCTAGATTTCTTCAAGTCTCTCTGCTTTTCTGTCTTCCTTTAAGAATGGATCTGAAAACCCAGCTCTTTGATCTATGCAGCTTGTGGTCAAATTCTATTTGATAATGCTCCTGCGAGGAGGCAATGCAAGCTGTTGTACAGGGGTTGCTGGCCCTCCTCTGGCATGTTGCTCACCTAACTATTCCACATCTATAAATCATGACAATGGGTATTTGACCCTGCACGGCATTGCTGTCTATCCTAATCCTGTACCCATATGATATCCACATGCATCTCTTCAGCAGGTGACACTGGACAGTGATCAGGAGCATGAACCCAGGCTGAACTGTTTTCACTTTCTCTGAGGGCAATTAAGGAGGCTAAGGAAAATTACTTCATTTCCCATGCTGACCTACCTCTGGCCGGCAAAAAGAAGAGTCATAGTCCTGATGAAAATTGCAGAAAATGGATCAGGGCAAGATCTGGAACAGTTGTGATTCTCTCAGAGTCAAACAGTTCACTGATACTTGCTAGGCCTGAACATGAAGGACCAAGCACAGAGGCCTGCTGGTGTATCTGGAACTGTAACCTAGCATGGGGCTATACAGGCTGTGTGTCTTTTCCAGATCACTTGGGTGTGTGTTGTGGAGTCTTAGGATCACATAAAAGGTTTAAAGCTACATACATTAACATCGCTGTTCCTGGCCAGGATAGAGATAGCCAACGAATTCTCCAGTCAGTCAGGTCTAGGGACTGTAGTGTTCAATTGTTTTGTGTTTGATGATGACATGAGTCTGGTAACTGATCTATGCTCACTGTGCTTGATTGGTTAAGCCTGGGTGTTGGCTCACAGCAAAGTAAACAGATGTCACAGAAGCTGCTAGAAGTTAGAGCTGAGATAAGCATGGTGCAGACATTTTGTGACTGCAGAGATATTTTAAAACTCTTGTAAACAAAATCTGATGCACACTTAGAAACTAGTGTCACCTCTGCATTGCTCTGAGGAAAAGTCAAATGTATAAAATAAACAGACTGCACTGCTGTAAGTCATTTTGATAAATGTAATTTGCATAATGTAACTATCCTCCACCGACTGCATTTCACTAGAGGAATAATCTTGCTTTTATTGACAGGCTGCAGCGGTGAGCTCTGTTTGCTGTACTTCACAGACGGTAAAGAATCTATTCACTGTTAAAAGCAAAATACTGCAGATGCTGGAAATCTGAAACAAAAACAAAAATTGCTGGAAAAACTCAGATCTGACAGCATCTGTGGAGAGAAAGCCAGAGCTAACGTTCTGAGTCAGTATGACTTCTTCAGAACTAAACAGAAGTAAAAATGTGGTGAAATATATACTGTTAAGTCTCACTTCCAGCTCATTGTCTGACATTATGTTGTCAATATTCACCAAAAGTGTAAATCCTTGTTCCCAATAGTCTCAGGTTTTCACGTTCTCATTGGGAGGTTTATCCACCAGTGAGGCAACAACCTTTCCAAACCCCTAGGCATATTAAACTCAAGCAGGACAGGCCAGAATAAAAAATGTGACCACAAGGAGGCCTGGGCTGCTTGGGCCACAAGGCTGTCAGGTTGAGGGTCATGTGGACCATAGACTGCAGTCTGGGCTGTTGTGCTACAGCACACAGAGGAAAGTCAGTACCGTCAAGGAAGAGGGCAGATAACAACCAGATAGATACCTTAAAACAGGATTGTGTTGTTCAAGTTCTGACTTTCACTGGCCCATGTATACAGTAAATCTAGACATGCCTGGATGAGTCTTCTCATTGCTGAGAGGAACACGCGACTTCTGTCTAATTATGTTTATGGCTCCACAAAGAGGTCTTAAGCATCACCTCAAAATAAAGAATCCCGGAGACACATAATAAACATGCAAGACTGAATAATTCTGGTCATCAGCTCAACGAACCTCAGGATATCTTTGATCAAACATCTCGTCACAACAAACACTCCCCCGACTTTATGCTGCAGCCTCCCCTTCACTGCATCCTCCTCACCTCATTCTCCACCTCCTCTGCACCATCTTTTTTTAATCAAAAAAATGTATTAACAATCAAGGCCTATGGGATTAATAGGATAATGGCAGCTGAAATACAAAACTGTCAGAGAGTCAAAAATCTGAGTAGTGGTGAATGGTTGTTTTTCAGTCTGAAAGACATGCATTTAAAAAGCACCTTTCATGACCTCAGGATGTCCCACAGCACTTCAGAGCCAATGAAGTGTATTTGCAGTGTAGTCTCTGTAGTAATGTAGGATACATGGCAGCCAATGTGTGCACAGCAAGATTTCACAGACAGCATGTGACAATGACCAGGTAATCTCTTTTCTAGTAATGTTGATTAAGGGATAGATTTTAGCCTGAACACGAGATAAACTTCCTTCAGGCTCCCTTCCTATTCCAAACATTAAAACCGAAGCTTGTTGTATTCAATCATTATTGCTGATACTACTCATCTTCTCTCCCATTTACAATGCTGGTGGTGTCCTACACTTTGGACCTTGGCTCTCCACCTCAGTTTCCACTTTAAAAAAATACATCCATTGTTTACAGAGACTCAGATGTGCAAAGGAAGATCTCAGAGTTAAGTAAATCTACTGGGCTCGCATCAACTCTCATTCAAACCATCTTTACCTTTATCACCTTCTGCCATCAGCAAACTTGCCATATAGACTGACCGACAGAGAGGGATGGGTCCACTGAGTGGGAGGGAAAGGTGAGAGAGTGTGTTCATTCTGCAAAGGTGGGTGAGCGAACGCTCATTCCTCTGTTATCTGATTCAGTTCAATAGCTTCACATCATAAGTGATCCAGCACTCCCACCATATGAGTCAGCAACCACTCTTGACTCAGGTGCAGCTTGACTTCCGCTTTTTGATATTCTTCCAAATAGGATACAATGGTGCAATAGAAACCCACAACCACCAATGGATTGTGGATGCCACTGGGCAGCCTCTCTGCTGAAGACCTCGACTTACTGTTAGATTGAGTTTGATGGTCATTGCAGCCAAGTCTGATCCTGTCCTCACCAGATACCCAGCTAGTGCTCACACTCGCCTGACACCACATGAGACCCACACACCAGCAGGGCTCACGGAATATCAACCAAGAGTGGGAGCTCTGGCTGATTTCCCCCTCCTTAACCGAAGGTGCTTTGCCTAATAGGAACATCCAGATTGTGTCCCAGGTGAGATCAAGTAACTCAGCATCGAGTGCTGATTGCACTTTCCTGATCTACATAGCCCATAGAAGAGACTGAGCAGTTGGGACAGCGTCTGGTACACTCTTCAAAGGGAACACTGCTTTATTCGCTCAGCTGGGTGTGTGACATATATCAAGACCCTTCATTTCCAAACTAAAAAATCCACATTGGTAGATTCTCTGTATGCTCAATATGTAGAGTGCCCACTCTCTTGCCACCCAATTCTTGAAGTGCAGAGAATTGAAGTGGAGTTTGGCAGAGCCATGGCAGAGGACCTCCATGTACACAGCGTGGCTGCTGGAGTTTAACTAGTTAAAAATGTCCTGTTACCCAGGCACAATAACAATAACTTGCACTTATGTAACCCCTTTAAGGTGGTAACACATCTCAGGGTGTTTCACAGGAACGTAATCAGACTGGAATTGACACCAAGTCACATAAAGAGACTTTAGAACAGGTGGTAAAAATAATTGTCAAAGAGGTAAGTTTTATGGAACAACTTAAGGAGGAAGGAGGTAGAGAAGAGAAAAGGTCTAGGGAGGGAATTCTGGAGCTAGAGCTGAAAGCATTGCCATCGAGGTAGAGTTCCAAGATCTGCAAGAGGCCAGTTTTAAGAGAGAAAGGATTGTAGGGCTAGAGGAGGTTAGAGAAGTAGGGAGGGTTGAGGCCTTGCAGGGATTTGGAGAAGGATGAGAATTTTAAACATCAAAGTGCTGCCGGACCGGGAGCCATTGGAGGTCAGCAAACACATGGGTCTTGAGTGAACAAGATGGAAATTCGGATCTTCTGCGACCTGTATGGCATTTCCCAATTCTACCACTGGGGAAGCTTTTCCTTCAGTTTTCGCCAGGCCTGCTTAATGAAATCTTTACAGTGAGGCCACAGATTTCTAATCAAAACCCCAATGTATTTGCCTCTTGTGTGTGCATGCAACATTAAAGGAATTGCTTCCAACATACCCGCCTGGCGTGCATACAAATACCTCAGTGCAGAAGTGAAATGGTCATGTTTCCTTTGGGTTCCTGTTGCACTTTGAACTCCGGATGCATCGGTCACTGAAATTATTTAAAGGGGAATCAACTCTTCATCCCACTAGAAAATTATTCCCTCTAGTAAAATCAGACTACCAGAGCTGACCATTCTGGTGTGCCATGACATGGCTAACAGGCAGGGTTGTTTCTTCAGGCCTAACCAATGATTGTGGCTTGTCAGGAGGACATAAAGTCAAGTTTAAGACGGCAGCTCACCACCACCTTCTCAAGGGTAACTAGGGGTGGGCAATAAATGCTGGTCCAGCTAGCAAAGCCCTCATCTCGTGAATGAATTTAAAAAAAACATTGGCAAGGTGAACAATAGCATTGCCAGGTACTGCCAGCTGTGGCAGTTGACCAGAATTACCAACGTAGCAATCTGTTCCCAGGTCAGAAAGGAATGGTAGTGAGTGGTGAAGATGTAAGCACCTCCTCAGTTAATACCAAAGTGAGTCAATCTGTGAAGATTGGAGCCATGGCTCCAAGCTAGGTCTTGTACAGCCAGTCTGAGAAAGAAAGAAATAAACATTACATAGAATATACGATACAGAAACAGGTCTACAATCGGTGTGTATGCTCTACATGAACCCTCCTCCCACCCTACTTCATCTAACCTTAACAACATATCCTTCTTTTCCTTTCTCCCTCAGGTACTTATCTAGCTTCCCCTTAAACACATCTTCCCTATTCACCTCAATGATATGTGGTAGTGGGTTCCACATTCTAACACTGCACCTAACTTCCTATTTAATGGACTGCAGGCTTCATGTTCGCAGCTATTTATAGATGCTGTCAGTCTCCAATCACCACCACTCATTCTGCCCCACTAATAAAGATTTAAGTTATATCAGTGAGAAGCTCTCCATCAACAGTACTGATATCACACTGATCTTCTTCCCTCATGCCTGTTGCACTGTTACTTTAGTTGCACATCTTAGGATTCTTTCAGCTAAAGGGAGTCAATACACCTCCTGTGTGTGGTAGTGAGTCATAGAGGGGATCTCAGGTCTAAGTTGTACTAGTTGAGCTCCGCCAGGGAGGCAAGGGAGGGTAAAAAAGAATCAGTCAGGTATTCCCCTTCTACAATCACTATCCAACAAGGAACTAACTAGCTGTAATGCTTTCCACATTTGAATAGTCAGCTTGACACTCACTGTTTGGGCTCACGGAACATTGTGTTAGAAGACAGCCAATTTCTCTGTAAAATAAATGGCATGAGGGGAGAGACAGAGCTGGAGAACAGGATGAATACAATGCAATCATTAATTTGCATGTTTACATGTTTCAAATATTCTAGTTCTGAAATTTCTGCTGGTGAGATGCAGGGAAGAATGCTCAATGTGGCATTCCTTTGTCTGTCATTTTACCATGAGTATATTAACATTTAAATAGGGGACAGAGGAATGTCACATAAATACGTCACAGGTTTGTCATTGCAGCAGTCATCTCTTTTGTGACAGATGCTGAAACACTGGAAAAAGCACACCTAGCATCTGATGCTCTGACTCGCATTGTAAATTGCAACCCTGACAGGTCAAAGCTTTGAAATATGTTGGCAGCCAACAAAATAGACCAAGTGTGACAGATTCAATTTAACCTGAGAACAAGAGATCAAACACATCCAGTCAAGGCTATGTTTGGAGAAAGGCTGCAAAAACAGGTCATTTTTTTTGTTTAAATGGAGAAATCTGGGTTGAGAGCCTTTTTGCAGAGCATCATTTGAAAAGTCTAGCTGAGAAAACGAGCGCATAGGGAATAGGTGACAAGCTTGGTTGGGTTTTTAAAAGCTTGTAGATTGTGCAAGGCTGAAGGAGGTGATGAGTTCTGGCTAAGAATGAGTTAGAGTATGAGAGCAGGTAATAAGTATCAAACTTGACACAGTAATGACGTACGGAGGGGGTTGGAGCATTGTAGGACTTGTGATTAGCTTGAGGAAATAAAAAAGGAAATTTCAGGGCAGCAAACATCATAGTATGATCAGTAACGCAGAGACAGGAAAGGTTACAATGGACAGGGAGGCCAGAGGGTAGAGGTGAGAGAATTGTTGTCTTTTGGATCTGCTTCATCTTACATTTCACCACTAATGCAACAGAAATATCAGAATGCTCAATAGATATGACAACAGTGCTCATTGCGGAAACTGGTCCCATGAGGCAGTAACAGTGTGACATTTTGAAGATAGGACTTGCAGTTAACTTCTGTAGAGATTGATATCCCACCCCCAGGGTCTTCTTTTGCTGTGTTCCACCTCGAGCTGACTGTGTTCTTGTTCCAGAGTCTGTTAACACTGCACCGTTGTGTTCACACAACTGTCAAAGGGATAGTGGCTGAAAATGTGATGAAGAGCTTCTTTGAGTGTGTGGGTTTTTTAGAACCCCAGCTGCCTGCCAGTCAATTGGCTACCATGTGATCATTAATACCACAGCCAGCACTTGATACAAAATGCGTGTCTTACATGCAAAGATCTAAAAACACTGGAAAAGCTGCTGCTTCTTCCCTTTACATTGGATGATCGTGGTGCAGAGATGGGAATCTGCACAGTTCGGTTAGCTGCAGCCTTGTATCCCAATCAAAGGTTGTGGCATCCAGAGAATTGTTGAGTGTGTATCAATATTTTCTGGGAATCCAGAAAGTGTCACTGTTGAAGAAGGTTCTTGGGAAATTGGCTACATTGACCAGGGAATTCCCCATCACAATTAACCACCTATGCCAATTTTTATTCAGTGTCCACATCACTGACAATTACTTAAAACCTACCATGTAATGGTTAAAAGAGATAGATTAAGGGCAGCTCTTTAATCTCCAGGGATTGTGGAGGTTAGGGGGTGGGTTGGGGTCAGGGACCCACTCTCCCACCATCGGCCATCCCGCGCATCCATCCTGCCGTGCTGCTCCAATTGGAAAGCAAGCTGGCATCTTCATTACACAATTGGTTGATTCTTGGCCGTCAGTCAAACAGCCTTTCTTACCTATCCCCAATATTTTTATGATTAACAAAACTAGAGATGAAAGAAAAGGAAAACTTTGCTTGGTAGTACAAAACTTGAGCATTGCTGAAAAAAGAGACATGCAGTCGAAACATTTCATCTTGCACTCATCAGAACAGATTCACAAGATTACCAAATATCAAGAACACAAAACATCGAAGATTTGGTATTCTTGCGATTTTGTCCTGTTGAATAAAAGACAAAAAGCTCTGACATCATGTCTCTTTTTTCAGCAAAAGGGGAAAAAAAACTTTTCTCTTTAAGGACCCAATGATTTCTCTCCCTCTTTCGTTGCAGGAGACTACAGTACAAATCTGGAGGATTGGCAACCCTAGGGAGAGAGGTAAAATCTGGGAGGGTTCCACCAATATTTCCCCCTTGTAACTCACCGCCAGAATTCTCCATTCCACAAATATCCTACATTCCATAATAAGCGATCAGAAGTGAGCTCTGCAAGGCAGCTGGGGTAGTAGTCAAGCACTGTAAAGTTAGTAATAACTTTACTAACTGCTGCTGCAGTGCCTCCACTGTATGTTGCTAGCTTGGAGAATGCACTTTGTAGTTATATGGTGTAATTGGAGATGACTGGGGAGGTTGGTGGGGGTGTAGTTTGGGAGGCATTAAGCAAAACTGCTCATCCAGTTCCTGCAGCCTGGCTTCTGTTTAGCGATTGCACGGTTCGAAAGCTGTTTTCCAATATTAGTAGCAAGCATACAAGGCTTACCCTGTTGTCTGTGTATGCTCAAGAAAAATGAGGCCTTTAGCGTACAGTAACATTAAGCATGGCTACGATCAGAGCAGCATCAGGCCTCCGAGGGTGGAGAAAGCTGTTTTGTTCTCAGTTAAATACCAGCCTGAGCAGCAATCACTAGAATCCTTGAGAATGATAGAGAATCTCTTGATGGGAAAGGGACTGCTGGCACGTAACAGCTGTACTGCATGTCGATCAGAACAACAGTGCAGATTGCCATCTCACCTGGCTGCACTGACTCGATCTCATCTGAGCTCCTATTAAACTAAGGCTTTAACCTAATGTGGCAAGGCAAGGGGCATCGGGATGAAGCATGGGAGAAATAAAGTGCACAAAAGCCTGGAAGTGACAAACAACACTAGAATAAAGAGTAGTTTAGCAATCAGAGGGATGAGACGGGGCGGGGCAGGGAGTGGGGGATTGTTGGGGGGGAATGCTCGGAATGTGGTGAATAAGGTTGATGACCTGTAGGCCCAAACTGCCACATGGGATTATGACAGAGGCCATAATGGAGACCTGGCTCAAACAAAGTAAGGAAGAGGAACTTAATATTCCTGGCTATTCAAGGTATTCAAGAAAGATAGGTCATTAGCCAAAGTCCTTAAGGGACTGTAGACATCTGTCTCTATTAGAGAGGGATAATTGGTGATATAGCTTGAAGGGCATCACTCCACATCAAGCACAAGGCAGGCAAGGAGCTAGATCCCAAGTCTACCTCAGCCGGAACAGGAATTGAACCAACAGTTGGTTTATTCTGAACCACACACTAACCATCTAGCCAACTGAGGTAACTAGCCCCCTTCAGGAAAAATAGGGAATGAGAAAAAAGGGGGAGCCAGGCGGTATTGATCAAAGATACAGTTGTGGCACTGGAAAGGGATGATTTACTTGAGGGTTCAAAGATAGATTTTTTTGGTTAAAATTAACGAACAAAAAAGGTGCTATTACATTCCTGGGTGTATACTGTAGGCCACCAAGTAGTGGGAAGGAGATGGAGAAGTATATTTCAGAGAGATGCAAGAATTTTAGGGTAGTGATAATTGGAGACTTCAATTGTCCTAATGTAAACTGGGAAAATAACAATGTTCAGGACAAATCAAGGGAGGAATTCCTGAAATGTTTCTAGATTAATGTCTTTCTAGCCCAACCAGAAAGGAAGCAGTGCTGGATCTAGCTCTGGGGAACCAAGTGGAGCAAATGGAGCATATTTCAATGGGGGAGAATTTGGTAAGCAGTGATCACAATATCATCAAGTTTACAGGGGTTATGAAAAAGGGCAGGGAATATACAATTGTGAAAATATTCAACTGGAGGAGGGCTAATTTTGGTGAATTCATAGGAAATCTGGCCGAGATAGACTGGAATCAAAGACTCACAGGTGCAAACTATAAATAAGCAATGTGAATCTTTCAAAGAGAGTATTTTGTGTATAGATTAGACACATTCCCACAGCAAGAAGGTGGGAAGGAAGGGCATTCAAAGGCAGAGCTACCTGACTGACTTAAGATAGTCATCAATATAAGATAGTAACCAAGAAATCAATTAGGGAATTCAGAAGAAATCTCTTTACCCAGAGGGTGGTTAAAATGTAGAACTCGCTCGGAAGACTCATAGGGAATAGTTAAGTCAAATAGTTCATTTGAGGAAAAACTGAATAAGCGTATGAGGGAGAAGGAAATACAGGGTTTTGCTAATACAGTTAGCTGAGGAAGGCTGGGCAGAGGCTTGAGTGGAACATAAATGCCAGCAAGGACTATTAGAACTGTGTGGCTTGTTTCAGTGCAGTGTATTCAATGTAATTAAAATGAAACAGACAAAGGAAGCTTTTGACAAATGATAGGCTCATAATTCAGTAGAGTCATGACAGAACAGAAGGAGGTCATTCAGCCCATCCAATCCATGCTGGCTCTCCGTGGACCAATCCAGTCAGTCCCATGAGGTCAGAAGTGGGCATGTTCGCTGATGATTGCAGAATGTTCAGCACCATTCGTGTCTCCTTAGATACTGAAACAGTCCATATCCAAATGCAGCAAGATCTGGACAACATTCAGGTTTGAGCTGATAAGTGGCAAGTAACATTCATGCCACACAAGTGCCAGGCAATGACCATCTCCAAGAAGACAGAATCCAACCATCTCCCCTTGACATTCAAAGGCATTCCCCCACTATCAACACCCTGGGGGCTACTATTCACCAGAAACTGAACTGGACCTACCATATAAATACCGTGGCTGCAAAAGCAGGTCAGAGGCAGGGTATTCTGCAGAGAGTAACTCACCTCCTAACTCCCCAAAGCCTGTCCATCAACTACAAGGCACAAATCAGGGGTGTGATGGAATACTCCCCACTTGTCTGGATGAGCGCAGTTCTAACAAGACTCAAGCAGCTCGATGCCATCCAGGACAAAGCAACCCGTTTGGTAGGTGCCCCCTCCACTACCTTCAGCATCCACTCCCTCCACCACTGACACACAGTGGCAGCAATGTGTACCATCTTCGAGATGCACTGCACCAATTCACCAAGGTTCCTTCGACAGCGCCTTCCAAACCTGTGATCTCTACCAACTAGAAGTACAAGGACGGCAAATGCATTGGAACACCACAGCCTGCAAGTACCCCTCCAAGTTGCATACTATCCTGACTTGGAACTATATCACCATTCCTTCACTGTCACTGGGTCAAAACCCTGGAGCTCCCTCCCTAACAGCACTGTGGATGTACCTACACCACACGAACTGCAGTGGTTCAAGAAGGCAGCTCACCACCACCTTCTCAAGGGCAATTAGGGATGGGCAATAAAGGCTGACCTAGCCAGCCACACCCACATCCCCTGAAAGAATAAAAAAAAACTTTGCTGAAAAAAGAGACCTGTCGAAGCTTTTCATCCTGCACCCATCAGGGCACATTGCAAGAATAACAATATGAGGGGAAAACAACAATTTATACTGTATGGGAAGAGAGTGATGTTTAGTTGGCAAGTGGACTCTGATTGGTCGAGGCATTGCCCTGGAGGGTGCACCAATTGATGGTGACTGACAGTTAACTGTCAAGCATTGTTTGAAAATTAAACCAGGCAGCTTGACCCTGATTGATCAAGGCATTACCCAGAGGAATGGGTCAGGGAATGGCTGTCATTTATTTGCTTAGCTGAAACAGGCGCATTGTGCACACATGTTCTTTCTGTCGCAAAGAACAGGGCCCTGTGTATTAATATACGTAGCTTCCAGTACATGCAAATATGGCAAACTGCAAGCCCAACTGACAATTGGTTGTCAGCATAATTCTTAGCACTATGACGAGTATTTAACAAATGTTGTCCAATCGCAGAATCACATCTAATTTTGGACTCTGTGTTTTGAGTTTTGCAAGCATGGGCTGGTTGGGTACAATCTGTACCTTGCCTGTTGTGAACAGACGCTGCGACATGCTGTTTGATTCAATCCACTAATCATTGGGATGTACAGCCTACATACCTAGCTTCACACGGGCACTGAAATTCATATAGCACATTATTTATTTGTGTGATAGGCAGGACATCTTTTTGGCTTGACAGCAGCATCCTGTTAGTGGCGAATACCACTCGTGTTGCCACTGCATTGTAGCTGCGTGAAACAGCTAGCTTCACCTGTTGCTCAAATTTTCTCCTGCTGAGGTGGGTAAGAATGGAGATATCAGTGGCCACAATTTTACAATCTGACTCAGATAAGGGAACAGAGGACTGGAAGATTGCAAATGTTATATCCTGAAAGAGAAACATTGGCCAAGACACCAAGAGTCTCTGTTTGTCATGTGAAAGCCTGGACTTGTTGGTAATCTGTTAAACTTTGGTGGGTGTCACAGATAATCTGATTGTGATTTCACCCATGGCACTGGAGAGCAATCAGTAGCAGGAAATCTGGCTGATAATTCCACTCCAAACACTGAAACATTGAGGCCTTACTGCTGTCCATGCTTATGGTCAGTTAGTTCAGCAAAGACCAGTGAGTGAACCTGCCAGCTTCCCATACCATGTTGGATGGTGCAGTTATCAACCAAACCACCCAGGAATCAATTAAATTATGAGTTTGAATGCTGGACAGAGTGGATTGTCATGGGGCCTTTTCTTGGTATTTTAGCCCGAGAATTTGTTGTCATGAGCTCCTCCATCCACAATCAAGGCATAGAGCTTGGTTCAAGAACAGACTTGGGCTTCTAACATTAAAGGAGACTGGTCTTGATCTCAATTTCAGTCTTGGCTCCATTTCTGATTCAGGCCTGAGGTCAAGTTTGCTCAGCTGGAGTCAGTTTAAACCAAAGCTAGCTGAACAACCCATAATATTATTTGAAGTTGAACAGGAAGTTGTCCTGGTGTCTTGCCCAACCTTCCTCCCTCAACTAATATCAGGAAAAACAGATGAACCTTATATTCATCTCATTAATTATTTGTGGGACCTTGTCATGCACAAGGTGGTTGTAATGTTTGCCCAGATAGCAACACATATTGCATGTCAAAGCAATTCCTTGTGTGTGAATCATTCTGGGGTGTTTCTGGGTTGGCATACATTACTCTATCATCAAATTCTTCTAAACTTTGATGTGATATTCTCTGGAATGATGCACATTAATAAGCACCTTCAAAGATAAATTGAACCACATCTTTAAATGTGCTCCTTTGTCACAATAGCCCTTCCCATGTCAATTATATGTTCACACATATGGGCCATGTTTAGGCAAACCAATGACTTGGCCATCGATAACACCAAGTGGGGAGGAAAGAAAATAGTTGTTACATGTGCCCTGATCTGTCAAGAAGAAATATTTTGCATTTGTTTATATCACATCATTAGGATATCCCAAGGTGATTTAATGAATGATTTTTCAAATCTGGTAACTATTGCTTTGTAGTAGAGAGTCCAATTTCTATCGCAGTGAGATAAACAACCAGTTAATCTGTTTTTGATGATGCCAGTTGGGGGTTTAATGTTGCCCAGAACATGGGCAGAACTCCCTTTCTCTGCTTCAAATAGTGCCCAAGGATCTTTGAATACCCACTGATACATTCTTCTTTTCTTTGACATAAACATACCAATTATACACAAGAATTGGTGAAGCAATAATGTGGGTTCTTTATGAAAACAAGACTATATACAAAAAAAGTTCACTGGGAGGTTAAGTATTGTACATCTGATCTTTAGCCTTCTGTTTGCTGATTGACAACAAGTCATGGGACTAATATATCACATCCTGTCGAGTTGTGCAATTATTGACAGTAGTTTGTTTAAGATACAAAGGTGCATTTCATCATATCACAACGCTCGCCTGAAAACAGACCCTCAATTCAATTTCTCATTTGAAAGATGGCACCTATGAGAATGCAGTACACCCTCAGCACTGCACTGGAACATTTGCCTAGGTTATATACTCAGGAACCTATGACCAGGAGTGTGACCATTAAACTAAGCTGACATTGTACTCTCTGAACCCACTAACAGCAATAGAGGGGTTAATCTACCCATCACAGCCTCTATCATAAATAAAACTAAATTGATAGATGAAATTTAGCGATTTGTGTATCAGGGTATAAATCTTTATCCGTATGTGTGAATCTCTAGGTTGCTGGCAAAGGAAAAATAATGTTTTTCTTTCGAATTCTCATTCCAAATTGATCACGTATATTCTCAAAAATGTTAGCGCTGAAGGTCAGATTTAAAAAAATGATTAAACCAATGCTTCTCACCTGCCCTGGCTAGCTAAATGATTCATGCCACTGGATGATGCAGTTGAGCCTCTTGTTTTATTGATGCCGATTCATTTTTCTGTCCTTTGTGTCTGTTCTGAACTTGTTTCACACTAGATATCAGGTAATCACACATAAAGTGGGCAACTGTAACCTGCTTGAGAAGAAAATCTATTATTAAGAGCAGTGCAGGCTGCCCAGGAGTTGGATTTGTCCTCGAGGTTAAGCAACTCAGGAGGTGTTTGATGACATTTAGGTGCTTTACGTAGGATACAGATGGCAGGTAGTAGCATGGATTTAAACAACCATCTAGATTTTACTGGGAACAGGCTGGGAAGTGTAAGAGCCTGTAAAATGATGAGGGAGGATGGGAGGTTTAGTGCCCATCACCTTTCCACTGCCATGCCATCTTGCCAGCAGCAAGGAATGTAGCAGACAGCTCTCCTACCAAGAGACCAATTGAACCACTTAAATGGCCACTGAGGGCCTCTTCCTGTCACCTTTGACATTTTAGCAATGGCAGGGGAACCCTCCACCATGTGGGAAAACTGCTAGATAAATCTTGGTGCCCTCCTGGGTGCTTGGGTGGGGGGCCCTTCTACTTGGGCACTCTGGCCTATGTAGGGACCCCACAGTGGCATTGGTGCAACATGCCCTTATCAGCCACTTTGCCAGGGCCTGCTTGACTGGCTCTAGTACCCTCAGAGCCCACTTAACTGATTGTGATGATGCCTTCCATCCATGATGTTCTCTTCTTTAAGTTGCAGTCCCCACAATGGCCACCTCTCCCAGTGGTGCTGCTGGATCTGTTGAGCTACCAGCCCAAATATAAAAACAAAAAAACTGCGGATGCTGGAAATCCAAAACAAAAACAAAAACAGAATTACCTGGAAAAACTCAGCAGGTCTGGCAGCATCGGCGGAGAAGAAAAGAGTTGACGTTTCGAGTCCTCATGACCCTTCGACAGAACTTGAGTTTGAGTCCAAGAAAGAGTTGAAATATAAGCTCGTTTAAGGTGTGTGTGTGGGGGGCGGAGAGAGACAGAGAGAGAGAAGTGGAGTGGGGGTGTGGTTGTAAGGACAAACAAGCAGTGATAGAAGCAGATCATCAAAAGATGTCAACAACAATAGAACAAAAGAACACATAGGTGTTAAAGTTATAGTTGGTGATATTATCTAAACGAATGTGCTAATTAAGAATGGATGGCAGGGCACTCAAGGTATAGCTCTAGTCGGGGTGGGGAGAGCATAAAAGATTTAAAAAAATTTTTTTTTAAAATAATGGAAATAGGTGGGAAAAGGAAAATCTATATAATTTATTGGAAAAAAAAAGGAAGGGGGAAACAGAAAGGGGATGGGGATGGGGGAGTGAGCTCACGACCTAAAGTTGTTGAATTCAATATTCAGTCCAGAAGGCTGTAAAGTGCCTAGTCGGAAGATGAGCTGTTGTTCCTCCAGTTTGCGTTGGGCTTCACTGGAACAATGCAGCAAGCCAAGGACAGACATGTGAGCAAGAGAGCAGGGTGGAGTGTTAAAATGGCAACTGACAGGGAGGTTTGGGTCATTCTTGCGGACAGACCGCAGGTGTGCTGCAAAGCGGTCGCCCAGTTTACGTTTGGTCTCTCCAATGTAGAGGAGACCACATTGGGAGCAACGAATGCAGTAGACTAAGTTGGGGGAAATGCAAGTGAAATGCTGCTTCACTTGAAAGGAGTGTTTGGGTCCTTGGACGGTGAGGAGAGAGGAAGTAAAGGGGCAGGTGTTGCATCTTTTGCGTGGGCATGGGGTGGTGCCATAGGAGGGGGTTGAGGAGTAGGGGGTGATGGAGGAGTGGACCAGGGTGTCCCGGAGGGAGCTACCAGCCCTCTGATTAGCCAGCAGCTCCTGGGGGGAGGGGCTGCTCAATGGCAGCCAATTAATGCAACTCTGGATCCCGTAGACCACCAAAGTGAAGTTCCAGGCTGGTGGGTGGGGCTTCTGCAGTGAGAACAAAATTCAGCCCCACATTCTAGCTCACATGCTTTGGTGCCAGCACTGCACTTGTACAGATTTGGACCGCAGATCATAACATCCAGATCCTTCTGAAATAATTTTATCATTTTCATACCCATTATCCAAACCAGAGGTCCAAACCATGAGCCGATTATTATTTGTACAAAGAGCTTGTCATCAGTGCTGAATATGTTCATTTGAATCCCTCTTGTTTTATTGCCATGGGCCACCTTGAAACAGTCTTCCAGATTTACTGATTCTGTGATGTTCACTGTCTTGAGGCCCCCCTTTATCCAGTCTTTCCTCATAACTGGGTCCCTCCAACATTAGGGATTGGTTTTGCAACTCTAAGTGTCTACCTCATATTTCTGATCATAACTGAATGCAATACTGGAGGTGCATCTGACCAGAGCACTGTAGAGCTTTAGCATAACATCGTCCGAGTTATATTCTACAAGCATGACAATACATTTCATCATTCTACTTGCTTTGCTATAAGCTGCTCTGCAGTGACTAGACTTGTTCGAAGTTCCCTCAACATCACCCTCAGCATTTTTCAATTATTAAATAACTGAGGGATAAAGGGCAATACAAAAAATAATTGTTCTGTACCTGCACATCCATAAGCAAGTGTCTCATTAAGTTCAATGATTTCTTCAGAGTGTCCCGCTCCTCTGGCAGTAGGTCATCACTCTGTCTGTCTGTCATCACTGGTTTGTTCGCAATGAAATATGTGATTTGTTCATTTAAAGTATCCAGGGACTGAACAGCTGTGGACAGGAAGCAAACACTGGTTACAAGTAAAGCCATTGACTCCTTATGCAAAACACTCTACTTAAGCTAGGGGCCGAATTTTAACAGCCAAACGTGGGTGAGTTGGGTCAGAAAATATGTTAAAATTTTTAAAATATGAACCTTAACCTCAACTCAGCTCTAACCCGTCCCCTTCTGGGTTTAACGGAGGCAGGACAAGGAGAGGGCAACTAATACACTCCCAGGAGGTGGGTTGGCAATTTAAGTATTTTAATGAGGCCTCTGATTCAACCTGCTTTGACAGTGGGTGGCAGGGTTCTCCAGGCGTCATGAAACCTAGTAGGTGAAGGGAGATGAGGATTGCTTACAGAAGGAGGTAAGTGCCTTTACAGCATAGCCTATGGGCTAGGAGGAACTGCAGTGCTTCCCATTTCCCCCTTCTCTCACCTTATCAGACACCCCACCCACCAAGATCAGACAACACCCCCTCATTCCTGGAATGGATGGATAGACTGCCCCCGCCCCCCACTCCTCCACACTTCACCCCCAGGATTGTAAATCAGACCTTCCTACTCCTGTTCTGAAACTTGCCCTGCCTGATTGGAAGCCAAGCTTGACAATTAAGCTGACTTCCGGGCAAAGAACCTGTCAATGACAAAAACACAAACTGAGGAGTTAAAACTCCCAACATGTGGAAATCCAGACTTCAGGGTTTCTCATCTGAACTCTGCCCTTCCTCCACCCACCCAGTTAACCCATCCTGTTAACATGCAGGCCTCAGTGTAGAAACAGGTTTTCTCTAACACACTTTTCAAGATGCTTTTACTTCTGACTATTAAAAGCAAGCTTCATTGCACAATCTCCTACTCCTAACTCAATCTTTCCTAAGAACTGTGAAACGTGTTGAGTCCCTTACCCTTCTCTTCATTTCATTATCTCCTAGAAGTTTTAATACACAGGCTTAATGTCACTTAACATCTACTAACTTTTCAGCCATGGAGGTCTCAGCCCCTCAATGCAATTTTTTAGAGAAAGCAATCCAATAGTGCCATCATTCAATAAGACCCTCATTGAAGGTTTAATGAAGGATCAGTTTACTTGGTACATCGCTAGGTTCAAGCTGGAGATGTCACTTGATAAGATAACTAAACTTTCATTTGCCTAGAGAAAGGGCAAATTGAGGTTCTCTTGAAATGATAGTGTAGACAGCAAATGGAACCACAGTGACCATAAAGTATCAATTGAAATGTGGGCGCAGTTGTAATGAGAAAAACACAGCAGACAGCAAGGTCCCACAATCAGCAATGAGATAAATGACCATTCATTGCTTTTTATTAAGTGATGGTAATTGAGGGACACCAACAGGAGAACTGCCCTGCCCTTCTCCAAAGTTCCTGGGACTTTTTGCATCCTCTGAAGTGGGTAGATATGATTTCAATCTAACATTTCATCTGAAAGATAGCATCTCTGACAGTGCACACCATCTCAGTGCGGTATGGAAGTGATAGCCTAGATTACATACTCGAGCCTCTGGGTTGCAGCTCGAACCCACAACCTTCAGTCTGAGGCAAGAATGAATCACTCAGCTCAGACCAAGCCACCCTGAAGTGATCCCATGTCTTTTCTTTCCAATGTGCAGCATTTACTTTTATCTGAGGGATAACAGGGATAAAGTAGAACTGTCTAAAGCTTCAGGTTAGCAGGTTCTCAATGCAACCTGAATGGAGACAATGCTTGTGGGCCCACATGCACTTGTTGGTGAAGGATGTGGCCTCTGTCCTTGGTGATTAAACTGCTGGCAGATTGTTGTTGGCTTCTTATACACATACTGAATGTTGCTGCTCTAGGACCATGGGGCTTTGTTTCACTCTTGATCATTCACCGTTCATGGAGCCAAGTTCACCTGAATGTGAGACAGTTCTGACCATCCAGTGGAACTACAATTTCCAGCCTAAATATAACCCAGCGTTCTGTACACTGAGTGGAAGAATTTGTGAGTGTGCATCATATGAAAACTCCAGGTACTTGGAATATGTCAAGGACATAGTAAGTAGAAAGCTACTGTATCAACGCTAAACAGATATTTTCTTTCATGACTTGAGGCTGAAGGATTTGCACAGCAGTGCCTATAAATTCAATATCAAACATAAAGAAACCCAACCAATAACTCATTCTATGAATTAATTACAGCCTAACGTTGGGTGGTGCTTTTCTATTCATGAGTTACTTTGCCCCTCTTACCTGTCCAAAATATTGTTGCCTGTATCCTAACTTGCATCACATGGTGTTTAACCAATACCCCTGTTTTCTGACCTAGATTAGCTCCGGGTCCAGCAGCATTGCAAGCTTAAAATACTTATCATTGCTTTCAAATCTCTCCATGTCCTTGACCCTCTCCATCTCTGTAAACTCCCCTCGCCCTACAATCCTCTGAGATCTCAGTTCTCCTCTAATTCTGGTCTTTTGTGCACCTCCAACTTTCATCACTCCACCATTGGCAGACATACCTTCAGCTGAGACCCTAAACTCTGGAATTCCCTCTGCAAACTTCTGTCTCTCTACGTCTTCCTCCTCTTCAAGATGCTCTTTAAAACCTCTCACTTTGGTCAAGCTTTTGGTCACTTGTTCTAATACTTACTTGTGTGCCTTGTGTCAAATTTTGTTTCATAATGCTCCTGTGAAGTGTCTTGTGTCAAATTTTGTTTCATAATGCTCCTGTGAAGTGCCTTGGGATGCTTTACTGTGTTAAAGGTGCTTTATAAGTGCAAGTTGTTTTTGTTGTTGAAAAAACATCTGTAGAAACTCAATGGCACACAAACATGGCCTGTTTTTAGTTCAAGATTATCAAAATGTCTCCCTAAATAGCTACCAACTTACCAAGAGCACCTACTAAGTGAAAGATCCCAGTTTTGATCCTGGCTCTGTACTGACTTAGCTGACCTGAATCAGGTTTGAGGGAAATTCAGCTAGATGACTTGCTCCTAATCGATTGCAACTGGTATCTTTGCTGACGTTCACCTTCAAGGATCATGGATGGAGAATAGTCAAGGTACAAGAATATAATGGCTACCGTCCTAGACTAGCAGTCTAGAGATTGAAGGTTCAAATCTCATCACGGTGACATGTGGAAATTATTTCAATAAAGTCTAGATATTTGGGGGTCAGGAGCTGAACACAAAATGACCACACTTGGAGTATTGTGTGCAGTTCTGGTTCTCATATTATAAAAAGGATATAGAGGCATTTGAGCAGGTACAGAGAAGATTTACAAGGATGATACCAGAAATGTATGGGTATACATAATCAGGAAAGGATTTACAGGCTGGGTCTCTTTTCTTTTGAGAAAAGAAGGCTAAGTGCTGATCTAATAGAGGTCTTTAAAATTCTGAAAGGTTTTGATAAAGTGTGTACAGAGAGAATGTTTCCTCTCGTGGAAGAGCAAAACTGGAGAACATCAATATAAGATAGTCACCAAGATCTCGATAAGGAACTCAGAAGAAACTTCTTCACCCAAAGAATGATGAGGATGTGGAGCCCATGACCACAGGGAGTGGTTGAAGTGAATAGTATAGATGCATTTAAGGGGAAGCTAGACATGCATGTGAGGGAGAAGGGAATTGAGAGTTCCAATGGCAGATTTAGATGAGGAAAGATGGGAGGACGTTTGAGTGGAACATAACATGGACTGGTTAGGCCGAACGGCCTGTTTTAGTGCGTATAGCCTACATAATTCTTTGTGGCGAAAGTAATGGGTCATCAGGCCTCTGTGTGACTCCAGTCTCGCAGTAGGCGGTTGACTCTTAATGTCTTCCGAGATGGCCTGGCAAGTCACTCAAAGCAACATTCCCCAAGGAGCAGGCAGGTAGGAATAAGCAATGAAATATTGAGACCAGAGTGTGACCAGTGCTGATGAAATCGCACACCAGTCATGGGAGAAAAATCAGTAACGGGGAAGATATAACTTTAGTGAACAGAAAAGCACTTCTCCTACATTAGAATTTAATTAATTGGTGGAATAAGTTATTGGTTGGTTTGGTTTACGTTTGAGATTGAATTTATAGGCGGTACTCTGCAAATTCTTTCACCTCAAAGCATGAAGGAAAATATCTCCTTAAAGTTTATACAGTATTGACAAGAATGAAACAATTAAACTAGCTGGAGTTTGCTTGTGGCAAGGACCGTCAATATCATTTTTATTTCTAGAGCTGTTTCTTTTTTCTGCTGATCCAGGGGAATGAGACTCGACCTTCATCCAGTGTCAGGCGAGTGTTTCCAGCTCACAACACTATCGCTCCTGCCCTAGTCAGACATCTCCAACATCATCACGGCCTCATATTGCTGCTGCTTCTACACCAATTATAGGCCAAATTGCGGGCAATTTTAGCTTGTGTACCAATGTCCAAAAGAACTATCGAGAAAATTGTGTGGGGGCAGGGATTACATTTTAATATTACTGTACTCTGAAAGACGATGTTGTGCAGTGTTAGGGTATTATTTTTAAAAATCATAAAGATTTGCATTATTCCTCATTGCTCCTGGGACATAATGGGCATGCTGTGTTTATGCAGTGCAATTCAGGATCAGGATTAGGCTGTTCAAGCCCTCAAGCCTGTTCTGCTAGTCAGTTAGACCAAGGCTAATATGTATCATCACACCATTTATCCAATTTAGTTCCACATTCCTTAGTACTTTACCTAACATGGGGATCTACGAATCTGTTTTGAAATTTTTAATTGAATGCCAACTTCAAGAGGTTTTTGTGGGAGAGAGTTCCAGAAAACCTCTGCCTTTTGTGTGAAGAAGTGTTCCTCTGAATGACTGAATTCTAATTTTAAGGTTCTACCCTCTTGTTCTGAAGAGAAAATAGTTTTTATCAACCCTATCAACTCCTCGACAGTGGTGTGTAGTTGCTGTACGCAAACCTTTATCCTGTTGACAAATGTATGCTCATTTCTAAGAGACTAAAAATGGTTCTATATGCTTTTAAAATCACGGCCTCCCCACTCCAACCTAATTTCTGCTGCGTGGAAGCCTAAGTGATGGGCAGGTGAGTCTTGTGCGATCAGGAATAGAATAATTGACAATATCATGGACCTGACTGTGCCAGGAACCAGATGGCTGACTGGCTTCCCATCTGTCATCATCAGCTGCATCATCTTTGACCCCTTGCTCCCAGCCTACCTAGGCCCCAAAGAGCTCCTATCCATGGAACTACATTTCAGCAGGAATCAGCATTGAAGGGGAGAAAATGGGTACCAAAAAGAAAGTCTCTCTCTCTCTATAACAATATTAAGCCATGAATAAATCCAAATACACAAAATTAATCCTTAAAAAACATAATTAAATGGAACAATGTTTTTAAAAAGTCTCTAAAATGAAGTGGACTCAGCTGTGCAGAAAAGCCATTGCCATAGTCACCGAGACTCTATTGCATTAGTGCAACAGGCTTTAGCTGATAGAATCAGGGCACTGAAGGGAACAATATTGCAATGTTTTCTGGATTAACTTCTTAGGGTGAATACTATTGAATATTTATATTAATTACAATTTTGATTTCCTGGGAAATGCAGCTTTAATTGGTCAGTGGAAGAAAGTGAATAGTTGCAAGCAGGGCTTGGAAGTGGCAGAGGGAGTAGAAGGGCAGACTGCATTTGAGGCTCGGGGTGTTTAACACACTGAATAACAATGAGGGCTAGATGAAATCTTTAGTTTACAAAATGATGTTGCCTTTGTGCATTAACACATGGAGATACAAAAATCTGGCATATCCTTAATGCTGCACCATATACCACTGGATCATGATTAGGAGGGAAAATCTTGGCTACTTTTTTAACCTCCTTTTACTAATTTCACAATTTTAAGGCGCTACCTTTTATTGCCTGTGATCATTTATGTACATGAGTATGTGTGGGTTTTAATTCTTACCTTTGGAGTGAGTGAGTCAATTATAAAGAATCCAGCAGCAAGCCTTTTGTATTTAAAAAGGAAAAGGGTTAGTTTATTTGTTCACACCATTATCCTGGAGGTTACTGAAGAAAACTATGTCTCACTCACTCTCATTCACGCACACACAAAACGAGGTACAGATGAAGGTAAAACAAAGGAATGGATCTCCGTCTGTATCAATGCAAGCCTGTTATTTTGTAGTCATGTTGTTACATTGTCTGAGGTGAAGGCTTTGAAATTTCAGAGGTGTATCAGCAGTTACAATAGTGCCCATAGTCAATCTACAGGAGACTGGTTTTCTCAGGTAAGCTTGAAGATGGAACCAGGTTAGGGAGAGAGAGAAAGTTCTTTATTTCTCTTTCAATGAACTGCAGTGTGGCCTTTTTTTTAAGCCTGGTTGATTACAACAGTTCAATGTCTGTGCTAGTTGGTTCCTCTCTCCTGGTGTGATGAAGTTCCACCAAAGGAGTTCTGTCTGCTTGTAGCAGTTTGCTATATTTTTAACAGGGAGTAAAGATGGCCATTGTATCATGTGACCCTGTAACAAATGCCAAGTCACCTTCCAAATAAAGTATTATGATATAAAAACAAAAAACTGCGGATGCTGGAAATCCAAAACAAAAACAGAAATACCTGGAAAAACTCAGCAGGTCTGGCAGCATCAGCAGAGAAGAACAAAGTTGATGTTTCGAGTCTCATGACCCTTCAACAGAACTAAGTAGAAATAGGAAAGGGGTGAAATATAAACTGGTTTAAGGGGGGTGGGGGGGGGGGGGGAAGTGGGGGGGGGTGTTGTTGGGACAAGCAATCAGTGATAGGAGCAGATAACCAAAAGATGTCACAGACAAAAGAACAAAGAGGTGTTGAAGGTGGTGATATTATCTAAAAGAATGTGCTAATTAAGATTGCAGAGCAGGATGAGCAAGGTAGCTCAAATGGGGGTTGGGTGAAATAAACTATGGGTGGAATACATTTAAAAATAATGGAAATAGGTGGGAAAAGAAAAATCTATATAAATTACAGGAAAAAACAAAAGGGAGGGGGAAGAAACGGAAAGAGGGTGGGGATGGAGGAGTGAGTTCAAGATCTAAAGTTGTTGAACTCAATATTCAGTCCGGAAGGCTGTAAAGTGCCTAGTCGGAAGATGAGGTGCTGTTCCTCCAGTTTGCGTTGAGCTTCACTGGAACAATGCAGTAAGCCAAGGACAGACATGTGGGCATGAGAGCAGGGTGGAGTGTTGAAATGGCGAGTGACAGGGAGGTCTGGGTCATGCTTGCAGACAGACCGAAGGTGTACTGCAAAGCAAACGCCCAGTCTGCGTTTGGTCTCTCCAATGTAGAGGAAACCGCATTGGGAGCAACGAATCCAGTAGACTAAGTTGGGGGAAATGCAAGTGAAATGCTGCTTCACTTGAAAGGAGTGCTTGGGCCCTTGGACGGTGAAGAGAGAGGAAGTGAAAGGGCAGGTGTTGCATATTTTGCGTTTGCATGGGGAGGTGCCGTAGGAGGGGGTTGAGGAATAGGGGGTGATGGAGGAGTGGACCATGGTGTCATGGAGGGAATGATCCCTACGGAATGCCGGCAGGGGCGATGGGGAAGATGTGTTTGGTGGTGGCATCATGCTGGAGTTGGTGGAAATGGTGGAGGATGATCCTTTGAATGTGGAGGCTGGTGGGGTGATAAGTGAGGACAAGGGGGACTCTATCATGTTTCTGGGAGGGAGGAGAAGGCGTGAGGGCGGATGCGCGGGAGATGGGCTGGACACGGTTGAGGGCCCTGTCAACGACCGTGGGTGGAAAACCTCGGTTAAGGAAGAAGGAGGACATGTCAGAGGAACTGTTTTTGAAGGTAGCTTCATCAGAACAGATGCGACGGAGGCGAAGGAACTGAGAGAATGGAATGGAGTCCTTACAGGAAGCGGGGTGTGAGGAGCTGTAGTCGAGGTAGCTGTGGGAGTCGGTAGGCTTGTAATGGATATTGGTGGACAGTCTATCACCAGAAATTGAGACAGAGGTCAAGGAAGAGAAGGGAAGTGTCAGAGATGGACCATGTGAAAATGCTGGAGGGGTGGAGATTGGAAGCAAAATTAATAAATTTTTCCAAGTCCCGACGAGAGCATTAAGCAGATCCGAAGTAGTCATCGATGTACCAGAGAAAGAGTTGTGGGAGAGGGCCGGAGTAGGACTGGAACAAGGAATGTTCCACATACCCCGTAAAGAGACAGGCATAGCTGGGGCCCATGCGGGTACCCATAGCCACACCTTTTATTTGGAGGAAGTGAGAGGAGTTAAAGGAGAAATTGTTCAGTATAAGAACAAGTTCAGCCAGAGGGAGGAGAGTAGTGGTGGATGGGGATTGTTCGGGCCTCTGTTTGAGGAAGAAGCTGAGAGCTGTCAGACCATCCTGGTGGGGGATGGAGGTGTAGAGGGATTGGACGTCCATGGTGAAGAAGAGGCGGTTGGGGCCAGGGAACTGGAAATTGTTGATGTGACGTAAGGTGTCAGAGGAATCACGGGTGTAGGTGGGAAGGGACTGGACAAGGGGAGAGAGAAGGGAGTCAAGATAGCGAGAAATGAGTTCCGTGGGGCAGGAACAGGCTGACACAATCGGTCTGCCGGGACAGTTGTTTGTGGATTTTGGGTAGGAGGTAGAAGCGGGCCGTCCAAGGTTGGGCGACTGTCAGGTTGGAAGCTGTGGGAGGAAGATCTCCAGAGGAGATGAGGTCAGTGACAGTCCTGGAAACAATGGCTTGATGTTCAGTGATGGGGTCATGGTCCAGGGAGAGGTAGGACGAAGTGTCTGCGAGTTGACGCTCAACCTCCGTGAGGTAGACCTCAGTGCGCCAGACAACAACAGCACTACCCTTGTCAGCAGGTTTGATGACAATGTTAGAGTTGAACCTGAGAGAACGGAGTGCAGTAAGTTCAGAGAGAGACAGGTTAGAATGGGTGAGAGGAGCAGAGAAATTGAGACGATTAATATCATGCCGACAGTTCTCAATGAAAAGATCAAGAGAAGGTAAGAATCCGGAGGGAGGGGTCCAGGTGGAGGGAGAATATTGGAGGTGGGTAAAATGATCCGTTGAACGGGGAGAGGACAAAGAAGTGAGCACGGAGACGAAGGTGGTGAAAGAAGAGTTCAGCATCATGCCAAGCCCGAAATTCATTGAGATGAGGGTGTAAGGGTATGAAACCATGCCCTTTGCTGAGCACTGAACGTTCAGCGTCGGAGAGGGGAAGGTCAGGGGGTATAGTGAATACACGGCCAGGGCTGCGATTGGAAGATGGGGTGGGGACGGAGGGACAGGCAGGGGTGGAGGGTCCTAGATGGGTGTTGGTGTTGATGAGTTGTTGGAGCTTGCGTTCCTTAGCACTTGAGAGAAACAGAAGAAGTTTCTTGTTGAGGTGTCGGATGAGACAAAGAATAAAATGAAACTGGGGGCACGCGCAGCTTTGAAAAAGGGTACAGCGGTGCTGCTGGAGGGATTATGATAACTTTAATTACAGTCTGAATCCTCCTTCCACCTGCTGTGATGGCTTTTCACACCTTAAAATTTCTTATAAGTCATTGTCTTTGTGTGTGAAGGGAAAACAAATTCAATGGCGTCTATTTACGTTTGTCGAGCACTCATTGAATTCCAAAAATGTCTTTCTTGCCTGAGAAGGCATCCTTTTGTCTCTTCATAAGATAAAAGAAAAAAATGGTTGAAATGCATGAGAAGTCATGTGATCTGAGTCCATTTTGAACCAGCCCACTTTGAAGTTTGCTTTGACCACTTTTAAGTATGTAACCTTTAAAAGAGTGTTCATGATTTATAATACTGTCTTGACACAGTCATGACACTAATCTAAGGCCTTTTGCACATTCCTGAATGGTGCACTGGCTGAGATTGGTCTGTATGGCCAGGACTTTTCTCACTGCCTCAACCACTGGCAGAAATGAATTGGGGATATGAGTACCACTCCGTGTATTTGGCAAAGGCCCTGGCAAATCTGCTTGAGAGCAGATGGCCCAATAAACTCAAGCAGTACCTAAAACCCAAAAGGACAAGGGATTATAGGAGGAAAAAGTTAGATATTTTTGGGAAGACTGCCAAGGTAAGGCTTGTTAATCTTTTCCTACCACAAGCGCAAAAACAAAGTATGCACATCACGTTCCTTCTCAACCTGTTGCAAATTAAAAACAAAAACAGAATTACCTGGAAAAACTCAGCAGGTCTGGCAGCATCGGCGGAGAAGAAAAGAGTTGACGTTTTGAGTCCTCATGACCCTTCTGTGGTTCTGTGGAAGGGTCATGAGGACTCGAAACGTCAACTCTTTTCTTCTCCGCCGATGCTGCCAGACCTGCTGAGTTTTTCCAGGTAATTCTGTTTTTGTTTTGGATTTCCAGCATCCGCAGTTTTTTGTTTTTATCTCTATTGCAAATTAAAATGGGTAATTCCAGTTCTCAGCTCAGTAGGGAGTTTCAATAGTGGTCAGAACTTTCTCATCAGATTTGCAGAGTTGGCCTATTTTCAATAACTATTTTTCTCTCTCTAATGGAGAGAGATGATATGGTCCTTTGTGGACTGTGGCTATTTACTTATTTATTTTATTGCTAGATTAGGAGAAAGTTCTTGTATCTGCTTCATTCCATTACTTGTAGATTTACTATCCTCTGCTTCCACTCGGTCACTTCCTGTTAAAAAGGTTAGAAAAATAAACAGAGGTGAATGTTTTTTTTAATCAGCTTTTTTTCTTGTCTGTGTCAAACCTTCTAACTGAACTAACCCTCATTTTGACCAGGCCTCTTGCTAGATAAATTTCAACCTCAAGCAAAATCTTTCTGAATTAGGGAAAGACTTAGCTATCGTGTTGGGCTTGGGTCAGGCTCAACCTTAAGAGTTAGGGTGAATCCACCTCATTATCTTGTTAAAGGGAGTCGCAGGCGAGGCTCTACGCAAGTTACAAGGGAAGGAGTGGGTTACAGAGGTAAGTAAATCTCTGGCACCAGGCTTTGATGCTACCTTCCCTGGCATTACTTTTGCCATCGCCCTTCCTAGTTGAAAGATCGCAAAGGGTCAAATGTGTCTTGAGTGCCGTCAACCATTGTAGGGACAGGGTCAAAGATCACACCTCCCACTCTGTGACCTCCAGCATCTAGGCCAAAGAGTAGCAGGTGCATGTGTGCATCACTTGCACCAAAGATTCCCAAAGTCACATAGCATAATCGTTCTTTCATCGTCTTTGGGTCAAAATCCTGGTAGGCTCTACTGAGCAGCATTGTGGCAGCACTGTTAACGCAAGGGCTGCAGCAGTTCCACAAGGCAGCCGGCCACCACCATCAAGGGCAACTAAGGATGAGCCTTGCCAGAAATGTCCATATCCGAAGAAATGTATAAGTGGGAGAATGAGAAAATGAATACCGGCCTCTTAAGTGCTTCCACTTTTACTACTGTCCATGCTTTCAAAACCCTACCCCCAGTTTGTTCTAAGCTTCACGTGCATATCTATAGTGCATCGCATCAGAGCACTTTATAATTATTGCATTTTTCTTTTAAAGCTAAGGCTGAAAACAACCTTATAATGCAGCCTAACTGCATGGTGCATGTTTATTTACTTACATACTATCTGATGCAGGCTGGACACTCAAATCTCACTCTAAACTTTCAACCTCATTTTAGAGGCACAGAGTTCCAAATGATAAAATCAGTTAAAATCTAGGTTTTATTTTTTCAAGTGTATTAATTAAAATGAAACTTTTAAGTTGCATTTAGTCAAGGGTCTTCAGCTGAATAGTGGGAATTTTTATAAGTTTCCCAAAGTTTCTATCAACTGAACTACAGTGGAAGTGTTGAGTTAGGGATAACAGCTGCTGGTAGAAGCTGTGAAGTTTGAAACTTTTCCACGTGCTATTCTTCCACCACAAGCTGATGATAACATACAACAATCCTCTCCCAGCTGGGTCAGCATTAGTATGGACCATCCAATGTCTGATATTGTACCCTGCACACCCTCCTGTCAGCTGTGTTTCAGCAAGTGGAGCTTCTCTGCATGTGAGAATTAGTAGGTAGATCAATGCAAGAGTAGTATTTTCATTCAAACATCCTTCAGATGGGATGTAAAACAGAGGCCCCACCTGGCCTCTTAGGTTGACACAAATGATCCCATGGCACTATTTTGAAGAAAAGGGGAATTCTCCCCAGTGTCCTGGCCAATATTTATCCATTATAAACAGCTTATCTGGCCATTATCTCGTTGCTGGCTGTGGGAGCTTGCTGTGTGCAACTTGGCTTACAGCTGTGACCGTACTTCAAAAGTACTTTATGAGCTGTAAAGCGCTTTGTGATGTCTGTCCTGAGGTTGTGAAAGGCACCATAGAAATGCAAGTTCTTTTTTAAGCAGAACTGTCGCCTCAGCTGCACTTTAAGTCACGACGCTGCTATAAGTGCCCATTCTCAAAGCGCACAAAAGTGAAGACATGTCCCAATTTCGCACTATGTGAGCAAGCGCACCAATTACCCTTCTAGAACTTTCTATGGATGTGTGTCTACCAGTAGTGTGCATCCACAGATTGACATTTTTTATTAAAACCATGGACCAGCAAGTAGATTTAATATTTAGAAACAAGGTAGTTTTATTGTACTACTGGGAAGCTGATCTTGTTGGGTTAGTAGGTTACATCTGCACAATTGCATTCTATAAATATCTGTATCCCTTTTGAGAGAAATATTATACTCCTAATATTCTGAGAATGCAGCAAATATCAACTCCAAAGGTCCATTAGAGAATAAGTCGGTATCATGAGAGCTTACATCCCTCTTCAATATTCTTCAAATCCACGTGTGAACATCGCCAAGCCCGAAATCCGTGGGAGAAACATTCTCGGGTTAGTGCTGAGATGCATAGATAGGGAAACCCTGGCATATACAAGGATGACAGAGGTTCCATTTTTTAATTTATTAATTCACAGGGTGTGGACATCACATGCAAGGACAGTGAGGGAGATGGCAGCATAATGGTAATGTCAATGAACTAGTAATCCAGAGGCCCAGGCTAATGCTCAGGGGATACAGGTTCAAATCCTACCATGGCAGCTGGTGGAATTTAAGTTCAACTAATAAATTCTGGAATTGAAAGCTAGTCTTAGTAATGGTAACTATGGCACAATCATCAATTGCCCCAAAACACATCTGATTCACTAATGCCCTTCGGGGAAGGAAATCTGATGTCCATACCTAGCCTGGCCCACAATAATGTGGTTGACTCTTAAATGCACTCTGGCCTTGCTTGGCCATTTCACTCAATTCAAGGACGGGCAACAAAAGCTGGCCTTACCAATGACATCCACATCCCATGAAAAAGATTTTTTTTTTAAAAATCACTATATCAATTCTAGGTGCCCACAACACTGCACAGCATCCTGATCATCCACTGGTTTGGGAAGACTGGTAGCTCCAATAGAGGTTGCCTGCCCCCGGGATAGGTGCTATTCCTCCAGAAACATGTTGGAAGTGTCCCATCTGCTCCCTGTTTTATTCATCAGCTTCACTCTCATTCTGGAGTCAAAAAGTAGGGGGTTCAAATCCCACTCCAGAAACCAATACAAAATCTAAGCAAATACTCCAGTACAGGACTGAGGGGGTGCTGTCTTTCAGACCTGACTTTAATCTAAAGCATAGCCTGCCCTTGCAGGTGGATGTAAAAAATCCCATAGCACTAGGCGTAGTTACCCCCCACCCCAACCCCACCACCTCCCACCACCTCACCCCCACCACCCCCCACACCACACCACCCCCCCACCCCCCCCACACCCCCACCCCCCCACCCCACACCCCCCCACCCCTCACACCCTCCACCCCCCCACACATCCCCCCACCCCACACACACCCCCCTACCCCCCACACCCCCCCACCCCACACACCTCCCCCCCACACACCACACCCCACCCCCACCCCCACTCCCACTCCCACTCCCCACCCCCACCCCCACTCCCACTCCCCACCCCCACCCCCACTCCCACTCCCCACCCCCACCCCCACTCCCACTGATGTCCTTGCCAATATTTATCCCTCAGCCAACATCACCAAAAACGACAGATTATCTGGTCATTACCTTATTGCATACTTATCTCAAATTGGCAGCTGTGGCTACACTTCAACAGTACTCAACAACAGCATGCATTTGTATAACCCCTTTATCATAGCAAAACTTCCTAAAACACTTCACAGGTATGTTACCAAATCAGTTGAAGTGCATAAAGAGATAATAGATCAGATGACTGATAGCTTAAAGAGTATCCAAAAAGGGAGAGAGATTGAGGATATCTGAAGTTGTGAAAGGTGTGAGATAAGTGCAAGCTTTTTCTTCCCTCCCTGGACAAACTGTCCCCACAATTCAGGCAATACACAAAAGATTCCCATTCCACTTTTCAATAAAAGAGCAGGGTTCTCCGTGTTCTGGACACCATTACCTCGCCAATAGCACAATTAAACTGCTTCTTAATTTCATTAGCTGTTTATTGGATGTTGCTGTATGCAAATTGGGGGTTGTGCTTGCCTCCATAAGTGACTGCACTTCAAAACAAATTCATTGACTGTCAAATGCTTCGCGTTATCCTGAGACCATGACAAGGTGCCAGACAAATACAAATTCCTTCTTCCTTCCAGGGGAGCTTTTACTTGTGGGGGTCCAAGAGACTGGCTATCAGGGGCAAAGGGACCCAGCAGGAAAGACAGAGGGAAAAGAAAAGCGTTTGTCTCATGCGTTCGGTTCATCAGCAGAGCCCTGTTATTCTTATTTATCTTGCAGGAATTCCTTTTAAACACTTAGGGGAATTTGGATACAGATGTTTTCCATTGTGCTTCGCTTGTTCAGTTTGAAGAACATAGATCGGAAATGTACAGCACGCAACAGCTGTTTATAGAGACAGCCCCGAGAGCTGGTTGTCAAGGCGACAAACTGCAGGACATTAAAGGGGCTGTGTCATCTTGCAAAATTAATTGTCCTGTTTGTAAACACGATGTAACTGCCATGGGGAGATATCAGGTCCACGACAGCCATCAATACTAAATAGGACAATACTAACCAGGATAACAGATCCTTTGAAATGGAGAAACGAATGCTACACATCTGAATGGTTTATTAACGTTAACTTAATTTAGATTCAAAATCAAGACTCAACTCATCATTTCCTACAACTCAGCCAAATTGTACTCACTTTGTTCACTCTATCCTTCTTACTTTTTCCAGGCTTCTAAAGCTCAGACTTGGGAGTCACTAATCACTCCTTTCCCGATTCACCTCATATTGCCTCCTAATTTTCAAGCGGTGGCCCTTTCCAGCACTATATTGCTTCCTGCCACACACAACCGCCACCCGCCCCCCGCCATTCTCAACAATAACGGCCAGGAATGTTCCAGAAGGGAGGAGGTCCTGCGCGAGCGGACGGCGGGACCCCCTCCAAAGGGGGCATTGTACTGGCAGCAGCCAATGTGAGGATGGCGGCCTGGCTCTCCGAGCTGCTGGCAGCGCCACCGTGAGCAGGTGCTGGAAGCCAGAGGGGGGTTGCTGCCTCCGTGAGGCGCGCCCCGGAAGACCGGGCGGAATGTTATTTTAATGCGCCAGGCCAGGGCAAGGCCGCAGCCCCCCCCCACCCGGGGACCAGCGGGATTAAACCTCCAGCGGCGGTGTCAGAGCAGTGGGGGCAGCTTTTGCCAGGCGGGAGCCCCTCCGTGGGCCATGGAGCAGCCTTAACGAAAGGTCCGCCCCACTGGGAGGCCACCAGGGTTTGGCAAGGGCCCCTGGCCCAACGCCGGGAAAATGGCGGAGGCCCGGTTCGTTGCTTTGGTTCCCGCGCCTGAGAATATCCCATGGGCTCTCCCAGCTCTCTCCAGAGGGCTGGTAAAACCCAGCCCGAAGTGTTGTTAGCAAATGGTTTCACGAATGCCGAGGGTCAGCCTGCACTGAAGACTCTCTTTACCTGAGAACTTGGGCAGAGAACTCCTGGACTTTTCCACCATTCAAAAACGCCACTCTTGAGCCTGACCCTGTCCACCATTCAATAGCCAAACTCAGCGACCATTTAGGGGAGTCACTGGATAGCAGTGGGAACCTGGGCTGATTCCACCCTTCCCCATCCCCTCTCTATAGGAACTGAGGCCAACCATAGTGCCCAAGTGCTACTCCTTGTTAAAATGTAATGAGAGGACAGATTTGGCAGTGGATTCTAGGGCCTTCTCTGGGCAGTGATCTGACACTGAAATAACTGAAAGGATGGCGGGCTCAGTTGAGAACTGTTGGAAAGCTGAATCCAACTCTGAAGAGACAGACAGGACCCATGATGCTCCTTTGAATCGATGTTCTTATTTATTTCATGTGCAGTGCTTAACCACTTTGAGTCACACATCTGATAATGTATTGTGAAATTCCGGGTTTTCACCACTAACCATTTGTGACAATCCTTTTTTCGTTGGGGACAAAACGTTGAACTTCCAACAACAAAATTTAATCAAACACGACACCTAAAATCTATCGTTAATTAAAACATTGTTGGTCAAACATGAGGTAGATGCTGAGATTTGATATCTCATTAAACATCACATCCTGCCGATTAGATTAATATCTGTTTGAAATTTGGCATATTAGCTGTAGATGGAATTTGCAGTGAGAAAATGTAAGATAATGCATACTGACAGGAGAAAAGTGCAAGAAATGGACTCGGGGGAAATGGCAAACTGATAGCAAGGCCCTTGCAGGGAGGTCCACCTCTCCTGAACCACGAATGGATGGAAAGATGAATGATGGAAAGAGGGAATGATAGATGGATGGAAAGAGGGAGGGAGGGAAGGAAACGACTCAAATGATTTGACCTGCACAGGGATGCCAGGAATGTTGAGCTGCTTTTTTTTCCACTGGTATAACTATGTTGGAAATGCAGCGTAATTTCTGTTCACTCACTTAAATAGGGTTTGTGCTGCATTTCTGGAGAAGTTATGGCAGTGGAGAGGGTGCCACTCCAAGGAAATTCCTGAGCCCCATGGATTTTGCTGGATATTCAACCTCCCTGTTAACTGGTGGCAAAGGTGGAAATGGATTGGGGCGATTAACCATCAAGGAAGGTTGTTATTCAAGGTGTGGCTGCCATCAATAAAATTAGTGAAGTCTTGGGATGCCATGCGATGTTGCTAAGAATGATTTTAACTCTATAATTCATTGATGAGGTTGGATCTGCAAGATTGAAGCAATATTTCTGACCTGGAGCTAAAACCGTGGCTCTTCCGTTTGGAACTGGCCAACCATGCTGAATGTTTCAGGACTGGCTTACTTCATATTCAAATGGGCTTCCAACATGGAGCTTAATTGGAATGCTTCGTATTGGGATTTCTGGCCCAGTTGCTAACCAGTTTGGACATCAAAGAATTGCAGCCTCTTAAAAACAAATGGCTGCACAAGAAAAAAATTGTTTTCAGGCTTTTTAAAGATGTATGGCAAGAGAGGTGGGTTGATGCAAGTCAATGTGGAGGTGGAAAGAGGCACTGTGCAATTAAGGGAACAGTACAACATGCAAACCTACCCTTTTGGTAGCCAGTGAAGTGGAGGGTGCAAGGAAAGTTGCCCTGTTTGGCACTCCAAGATACTATTCCTAGAGGGCCATATGCTTAGCAACATGACAATGCTGCCCAGTGATAACAGCCAAAGCCAGATCCTCAGACACAAATTGGATTATTCATAAATCTAAGATAGACCTAACTAGAAGAGGGCTCAAAAATCATAAGCTCTCATCTGATGAAAGAACCAGAGACAACATGAAGATAAACAACTGCCTGGAATTTGGAATGCACTAACCAATGGCATAATGGAAATAGATTCAATATCAGCCTTTAGAAGGGGAATTGGATAAATCTACTTAGGAGAAAATAATTGCAGAGGAGTAGGACTATCTGGATTGCTCTTCAAAAGAACTAGCACAGACTCAATCGGCCAAATGGCCTCTTTCCAATTGATATTATACTATATGATGCATTGAAGGAGTTTATCTTGGACACTCATGCCAAAAAGCATATTAATGGATTAGGGGACAGTGGAGCTTGAAACCTCCCTCAAACCCGGAGCTAGTTCCACTGCATTCCTCTAATGTCTTATCCTTTTTCTCAATCACACCAGAGCAAACATACATACATGCATTGCTTGAAGATGTGCTTGAGGCCACCATTCCAACATTTGTTCCTCCTGTCACTGTAGGCCAAGAAGATTGGGGAATACTGCCAGTTGCCCAGAACAAGACCTCACCCTGCATCCCTCTTCACCATTGCTTTCAAGCACTGGTGCAGCTTCATGCATCTTGAAGGATGCAGTGAGTGAATTTGAAGAGGTAACGGTGAGAGAATCAAGTGCACAAGTAAATCTCACCTATATGCAATTTCCTAATACATCCTGCACAATGTCTGAATCTTGCCTGGGCCAAGAACATTGCATGGCCATTCTGGTGAGATTTGCAAATTTCTTAACTATTTATGTGTGGACTTACACCTGTACAAACAGTCAGTTCCTAAAGCACTTGGATCAGCGCTTCCCAAGTTTTATCCCACTGTGACCCCATTTAAATGTTTAAAAATTGCTGCTACCCCAGAATGAGAGTAGGGGGTAGAAGGAGAGTTGTTGAGTGGGTGGAGAGTTGTTGAATGGCGGAGGGGTGGAGAATTGTTGATGGGAGAGGTGTGGCAAGGTGTTTTGCAGGGGGGACGGAGAGTTGTTGAGCAGGGTGAAAGGTAGAGAGTTGTTGAGGGGGGAGGAACAGAGAGTTGTTGAGTGGAGGAGGGGGGTGAGATGTTGAGCAGGGACCAGTGGTTTTGTCTACAAGTATTTAGAAAACTCTGATGGGGCCTCAGAGCTAAGAATTACACACATGTGTAATGCGTGTAATGGAGCCGTGACACCAATCCCAGGATTGTCCTGCCAGAGTCTTCATTTGTCAGTTCCTATTGCTGCCTCGGAGCTCGTGACCCGTGGTTTGGGAACCCCTGACTTTGTTGCTTTTAAAACCAATTTCATTGTTAATGTTAACTTCACCTGTCAACGGGCTGCATGAATTTGTTGTTTGTGCCAGTTGCCTTGTCACTCCATGAGCTCCAGTGAACATTTTTATCATAACAGCTCCTTTTCACGTTGCTTTTGTATTTTTAACGTCTTCCTGTTCTGCTCAACTCTCCAATTTTTGTCAGATTTCCGGTCAGTCTACAGATAATTCTCAGCTATTTTTATTTTTCTAAACATTCCCAACATGCTTCGAATACCAGAATAGAAAAAACAATAACAAAAAAAACTCTGATAGGACTTGAGAAAAGGAGAATTTTATATATATATATATATATATATATATATATATATAAACAAAATGCAAAAACATTTGGCCTCTTAAGAGTTCTTTCACATGGAATTTCCCTTTTTACCTACACATGGGAAAATCACATGACTTATGGCTCATTCATGACCCCAAGCGTGGACATAGGGAAGAGATGGATGCACAAGAGGAAGTCAAAGGAATGGAGGGTTTCAGGAGGTGTTAAGCTGCAGAGAATTTTGTGGGAATGGGAAGGCCATAAAAGGATTTAAATACAAGGTCACTTTAAACTTAAAGTGATGGGAAACGAGAGCCAACATGGTTAATGAAAGAGAGAATTAGTAAGTGGGACTTGATGTGGTCCAAGATTCGGCTAGGAGATTGTAGCGAGCAGAAGCTTAAAAAGTGTGGAGGATGGGCGGCCTCAAGAGCACTTGAGTAGAGTCTGGAGGTGACAATGAGAATTTCAATAGGCGATGAGGCTGAGACAGATAATATTTACAGAGATGACCTTTGTGATGTTGATAATATGGGTTGGAAGCTCAACTCTGGGATGACAAGATTGCAAATAGTCTGGTTCAGTCAGGATGAAATCAATAATAGGAATCATGGAGAATGATTTCCCAGTGCTTAAAAGGGGGGGCATGGAAGGGGTGTGATGAGAGGTGTCAACATGTAAGTGGAGGTAGACCCCAAGGGCAGAATTTTACGCTGGCGGGATTTTGCGGTCCCGCCAAAGTGAATGGACTTTTGAACAGCTCGCCGCATTTTATGGCCCCCACCGAAACAGGGGCATAAAATTTCATCCCATGTCTGCAGATGGTGTAGCCAAGGGGCAGTGTGTAGATGAGGAAAAGGGGATAATGTCATTGGGAGGTGAGGAGAAGCTGTTGCTGGCTTGTTGTGGCTAACAGTGGCTGCATCGAACTGGACAATGAGGCTTTAGAGAATGGTGCAGTCGATTATGTTGAATGCTGCAAAGAGACTGAGGAAGGATAATGCATTGTGGACCCAATCACAAAGAATGTTGGGTAGAAAGAGCAGGATGTGGAGGAGGCTGGTAGAGTTAGCCCTCAATGGCCTACAGTGGGTTGGGAGGTCAGTGAGAGAGGATGATGGGGGAGTTGTGGTTGCAGATTATAAAGGGTCAGCGATGGGTGTCTCATTGGGCTCACTAGAGAACATTAAGAGGCACAGAGGATATCTATGAGCTAATGCAAGGGGGACTGACGCCTTCAATGTAGGCAGAGAGTAGGAAGGCAGAGGGGTAGTGATGGGCTGAAGTAGGGTTCAAGGGTCAATGCCTCCCAGGCAGGAGAAATGAAAACTAGTACAGCCAATTGACAGAAAGGAGAGGAATTTAGACAGAAGAGGGCCATGAGAAATTAAATGGACTCGTGCCCGTAGATTTAACACTGTGCGGTAGTGACCTGGCTCATGCCTGATCCCATATGTTCCTCTCAGATCTCCTATGTGGCACTATGCTCATACTGGCACTGCAGATTTTTTTAATGTACCAAACTGAAGACATAATCACAGTTACTAGGGAAGTGCTCGTCAAAAATCAGAAAGCTATAAAATGATTTTTGAAATGGTTGTGTTAAACCCATAATTAGGTTGGAAGGCATTGTAAAATTGTACTGTGGGGAATAGGAGAGAGAAAATTATGCAAATATAAAGCTCATACAGCTTAATGACATCTTGCTTGATAGATGGATGCTTTCTACGCCCCCCCGCAATTTTCTTCACTCTTCTCCTGAGAGTGTTTACTTGTGCCGGGGACTTTCAGCAGCCCTCTGAACCCAAACCAAACTGATGACTATTATTCACCTGTGAGCCTGGGCAGCAGGTATTTGCCGACTGCCCTTAAATGAGCCCAAACCTGTCCCAACCCAACATACACGTTCACATACAAACAATGCAGCAGGGGTCACTGGTTAGTGATCAGGAGCAGAAAGCCTGCCTGATTCATGAGAGCAATTAATGCAGACTGGGAATCGAATTGGTCAGCTGTGGCTGAGTTGATAGCCTTGGGAGTACAACATCTAGACTGACACTCCGATGCAATACTTGAGTGAGTGCTACACTGTTGGAGGTGCCTTTAAATCAAGGCCCCATCTACCTGCTCAGTTGGACTATTTTGACAAGAGGCAGGGAGTGTCTTAGCAAATATTTAATCCTCATCCATCATTACAACAGAATATCTTCTAATTGTCACATTACTGGTTTTGGGAGCTTGCTGTGCACAAATTGGCTGCTGTTTACAATTCCAACAGTTAAAAAAGCGTTCGTTAGTTATAAAGTGCTCTGGGATTTCCACTGGATGTGAAAGGTGTTGTATAAATGCAAATCTCGTGTGACTATCTATCATTGGTGGAAAGGGAAGCATCCAGGCGACGCTATATGGTCAAGAATCTAAAGCTGCATCACACTTCCCACGAGGGCTTTACTCTAATCATTTCCTGGAAGATTATGCTGGATGTCTAATTCAGTGGCCATTGTGGAGACTTCAGTCCAAACAGTTTGTTTGTAAAATGAGCCCGAGGCTTTGATGAACCTTGAATGCTCCCCGCATGTTTGCTGAGCTGAAGGAAGCTGGTCTGGATTTTCCAACTCTACTTCCTGTTGTAGGAAGTCTGCACTTTGGGAAAGAGCACAGTGATTGGTTTGAACACCAGCAAAACTGGAAGGAATGCTAGGTGGAAATGAGAGGGCAAGCTCAGTCCTGTTAGTGAAAGTACAACAGTGACGAAGCACTCTATTCACAAGGCACTTGGCTGGATATCCAAGTCACTAGTTGCTGCACCAAGCATTTACAAAAAAGGAAAAGGGCTGGTAAGACTGTAACTGACCAGTGCATTATTCAGCAAGTGAGTATTGCCAAGTTATTTATCAACAATCCAGGCCAACCTTTACCTCATGCCCACACAGGTCATGAGGCCAAACTGATCTTTCTCTCCTCAGAGGCAATAGACTGACTACTTTCTCAGTAAAATCAGGCCACTCAGCAGAGACAAGAGAAATGGGCCTAGGATCTGCTGGTTCGTATAGTTCAATATCAAATTGCCTTTACAAATTGATGAGTACACGCACACGCACCCTTAACATGGATGCACACAGCTGAATTTTACACTGAGGATGGGGTTCCCACCCCCAGGCATGAAGTTCAGGGTGATCCTGCCTCCACTTACCCAGCTCGTCCTGCAACTACTTAACAGCCTTTGGCCCATTAATTGCCTTGATGCAGCCTTTCCGCCCCCATTGGAGAGGAAGTGCCACCTCCAAGTGTTGCCGGCCGGTCAAATGGCTGGCAGCTCTCTTGTCCTAGCAGCACCACCGTGATTGGTGGGCATTCCTGGGACTGCAGGCAGTTCCCAAGGAAGGAGTTCAGCAATGGAGCCTGACCGTGAGGCAAGTCTGGGGTCTCGGGGCCAGTCTGACAAGCTCCGGTGAAGCGGGTGAGGAGAGTTGAGAGCAAGGTAGGAAAGCGAGGGGGGAAATTCACACCTTGTGAGGGCCTCATTGGGGTGAGAAGGAGACATTCACACCCCCCTTTACTAGTCCACCAGGCTTCATCTAGTGGGCTGGACACTTGGCACCAGCCTCCCCTGCCGCGGGTAACAAGAGGAGGCCCTTGTGCCCATTAATTGGCCACTTAAGGGCCTCAGTTGTCTCATGGGTGAGCAGGCCACCCAATGTCTCCCCTGCTGCTGGTAAAAATCACAGTGAAGGAGAGTAGGTGGCAGGCATGGCATTGCTGCTGTGGCACCCAATTTTATGGCATCCCCCTCCCCCTCCACATGCCATCCCACCCCTGGGGGAGTGGGGGAAGACAGCATAAAATTCCAACCAGGTATTGTATATTGTATGAAGTTTGATGGACATTGAATAGAATACCATATTTTGCAAAGAACATAGCACACAGGGAAAGAAACACCACTCTGTTGTACATATTTAGAGTAAGAGATAGATGATGCGACATTCCATATATTACATGGAGATATGGTGTATATTAAATGAGTTATGATATATATAACATCATGAGGCATATCAGACGGTACATTTGTAGTGAGTTAGCTCCAATTACATTCCAGGTCCTATACTATCAGTGCCTCAGTTACTGTCAAACATTACTGTTCAGATAATACTGAGGGAAGAAAACAAACTAAAGATTGAAATTTTCCAGCCAGTGTACATTAGAAGTGTGAATGACCTTCTGTCAGCGAGTTGAAGGCAGTGAACCAGCCTGCACTCCTTCTGCTGCTGCTCATAAACACACTAGAATTTCACCCTCTTGATTTACAACACGATCAGGGCTGTACGGTTGAGTTATTGCTTTGCAACCTACTGCCAGACATCCATTATCCTGCTGGCTCTCGCACAGCTCTTCAGTATTCAGTGTCTCATGTAGATAGGAAAAAAGGTAAAATTAGATATAAATGCAGAGGTCAGCAAGATCGCAACAATTAAATGATTCCACAATTATTTTTCCTGATGGCACAGACCTATATATGATACACAGTACTCTAAATAATTGGAATTGGAGTTTGCAAATGTGTTAAATTAGTGAAGAATTTTTTTTTAAGCAGGAACTTGATGGGAACAACAAGCAATGAACTTTAAAAAAGGTGCACCGAGGTAATTCAACCCTTGGGGAAGGGTGTCTTCTGAATACATCATCTCAAATTTTTCCCATTGTCATCCTGTGAAAGATTTGTACCCAGCAGTACTTTACCTTATGATCAAATGCCCTGTCCAGGCTCAAATCATAGTTGCATGGACAGAACCTGGAATGTGTCAATCAGGAGTAGGCCACTAGACCCCTCAAGCCTGTTTCGCCATTCAAAAAGATCATGGCTGATGTGACTGTAACTTCGACTCCACATTCCAGCCTCCCCCCCCTCCAAACCTGCCAATAACCTTTCACCTCCTTGCTTATCAAGGATCTATCTACTTCTGCCTTAACAATATTCAAACTCTCCGCTTCCACCGCATTTTGAGGAGGAGAGTTCCAAAGACTCACGACCATCGGAGAAAAAAATTTCTCCTCATCCCTGACTTAAATGGACGACCCCTTACTTATAAACATTGACCCTTAGTTCTAGATTCTAACTTGGAATCACAAGCTTCTGGGTTCAAGTCCCACTCCAGGGCTTGAGCACAAAAATCTAGGCTGACTCTCCAGTGCCATACTGAAGAACTGCAGGACTGTCGGTGGCGCTGTCTTTAGGATGACATCTGCCTGCTCAGGTGGATATGAAAGACCCCAAGGCATTATTTCAAAGAAGGGCAGGGGAGTTACCCTATGTGTCCTGGCCATTAATTATCCCTTAAATGTCAATCATCACAAAGACAGATTATCTGGTCATTGTCACATTGCTGCTTGTAGGAGTTTGCTGAGTTCAAATAGGCTGCTGTGTTTCCTATGTTACAGCAGTGACTACATTAAAAAAAGTACTTAATTGGCTGTAAAGACTGAGATATCAGGTGGTCATGAAGAGCACTATATAAATGCAAGTCTTTCTTTAATTGTGCCAGCGCAAGTTTCGTTTTTCACTGCTCAAGAGGACCATATGTGAAGACTTCACACCCCACTGTTACTTTACTGAAATCCTCCTGGCGGCACAATGACAGACTTTCAGCACTGAGAACTCATGATAAGCAGCATTGGCTGTTAAGCTGAGCCCCCTGCTGTGCAAATGAATTAAAGCCATTCTATCATGGGGGGTGCAGGGGATGGGGAAACTGCCATGGAATACAGACTGCACGTAGCTGGCTGGCTTTTGTACTTGACATCTCACCCTGGGGTCATCTTATCCACATTTTAAATGGCTCGAGTATCTTTAAGTCGAATTTGACCCTGTCTCAATAATGCAACATAAATTAGACAAAATCAGTTCCAAGGTGAATAGGTAAAGATCCCAAAACTTTATAGGTGTTTCTCAGTGTTTTTGCCTTTGGCAGCCCAGAGTCAGGTTCCGCGCAGATGCTGATGAATTTTTGCTTTTATTTATTTATTTACAGGATGTGGATGTTGCTGGCAAGGCCAGCATTTATTGTCTAGCCCTAATTGCCCTTAAGGAAGTAGTGGTGAGGCCATTTCAGAAGGCAGTTAAGAGTTAATCTTATCACTGTGGGTGTGGATCACATATAGGCCAGACCGAATAAGGATTTCCTTTCCTGAAGTACGTTCGTGAACCAGATGGGTTTTTGTGGCAACTTGATAGTTACATGTTACTATTACAGATAATCGCTTGATTTATTTAATTAATTGAACTTGTATTCCCAAGTTGCCATGGCAGCATTTGAACTCTTGTCTCTGGATCATTAATTCAGGCCGTCAGATTACTAGTCCCATAATAAAACCACTATGCTACCAAAATTGATGTTTGTGATTAATATTTCCAACTCATACAAGGAAGCCCATTCACTTTGTATATCTGTAATTACCCTAAGCGTGATGCTACTTTGGAAGCCCAGGGATATTTTATTTCAAAAAGTCATTCCGTTCCAGTTAAAACTTCTTGTCAAGTCCAAAAGCAAATAGGGGTGAGTTCCAATGTTGCAAATGCATTGATTGCCTCAGTTAATAGGGTATCAACTCAGCAACTAGGGGAATTAGGTGGCAGAGCAATTTAGATGGTGACCTTTGACTTCATGACCTCGGTCCAAATGCATCCCAGACTAATGGGATGAGAGTCTTTCCAGCTGATGGCAAGAGTCATTTTTGAAATGGGTTTGGGCAGGCTCAATCCAGTGCCTAGTATGCATCCCCTATAGCATGAAATTGGTACTGATTGTACAGGCATGATAGACCTTTGGGAGAGAGCAAGAGTGAGCAAGAAAGAGGGGGGTTGACTGGTGTGGGAAATAGGAAAAATAGTCACACTAGTGCAGTAGTGAGTGCTCTTTTGAAGTTGGGTCAGATCAGAGTTAGCCTGTACCTTGTTGTGCTACACCTGAAGTGGGCGTGCACAACACCAGGTGCATTTGGTTCCATTCCCAGCATGAACATCCTTCACCTCAATGAGCACAAAAAAAGAGATAATAAAATAAACCCTTAATGACTAACAACACAGCCACATCGCAAAACTCAGAAGGAAATATGGGGAAATTCATTTGCTTCAAAATCAGTTTTTGTTGTAGTACATAAATTTTATACATAAATTTCTGGACAATTCACTCAGAAACAGAAACAGTAATCATAGAACTAAATAGAAGAGAAGGAGATTATTTAACCCATTGTGCCCGTATTGGAGTGGTGCGTGGCAAGTTTATTATACGGTCCAATTAAATAATATGGGATGTAATAACTGCATGGTGAAGCTCAAATGCAAACTCCTAGAAATTGGGAGTTCTGAATATAAGGAGACTAAACAGAGAGAATCATGAGGGAGGATACAAATTATGGCGTATAATTTCAGAATTCCAACAGCGTCTTGTAGAACAATACAACCCAGGTTTGTGCCTGCATTTCCCAATACCAGTTCAGATACCAAATCCAGTTTCTCATCTCAATTCCCACAGCATGTTCCTTGTTCATTATTTGTTTCTGTTCCCATTCTTCCCCAGCCCACCTCTAGTTTTCTCCCCTCACCTGAAGGGGAGAAAGGTTCTTACTGGGCGTACAGTTCCAATTCCTATAACAGTTTTCCATTACCTTGTCCACACACCATTCTTGAAGCAGAAGCCAAAAAAAGATAGCTAGTAGGACTGTTTTATAGAGGGCAACTCCTGCCCTGATTAAATCCTCAAACCATGAACGTTTCAATATGTGTCATTGGATAGCAATCAGGAGCAGGAAGCCTGGGGGATTTGCTCCCTCCTGAACTCCAGTAGCACCAAGCCTAATGGTTTACACCCCTTGTCTGATCTTTTTCGTTCAATACCCACAGTAGGTGGTGCATTTACCTACGCAGCAGAGATGGGAAATGACAACAAAGACAATATTATATTACCAGATGAAAAATTTGCAATCTTTTTTGCCATGTATCTGTTACTTTAATGTTGAAGCACAATTGTTATCCTCTGAGGAATTGAGAACTACTGGTAAAGCCATTATACACAAACAGGATTTAATTTGCAACACATCAGTGAGCAAAACTGCACCATTTTGAGAGACTGGCAATGACTCATAATGTGACTTTAATGAATGGTGCTGGAGGAGGTGCAGGCTGCTGGTACCTGGTTACCTGTCCCTCCAAGGAACTGCTTGAAGCTTTAATTTACTGACAGCACCGGCATCAGTTGGCGTGCTAGTGAAATTGTCTGCTGCACTTAGGCAGATTTTATTGTCACACTCTGAATTCATGTTTTACATCAGAAAAGGAAAATTATCCGGCTGCATTCCCTCCACTGAGATCCTGAGGCACAATTCTAATCGAACATTAGGATTCCCTTCACACACTGGGAGGTGGGCTGGCTGGTGTGACTTGGCTGCTGTTCAGTTACCATGGCAGAACGATTTGGGTCGATCAAGAACGGAGGAAAAAAATAAACCCAGTGTCTTGAACAACATTGTACAGAGGCAGGCACACCAAGCTACATACAGCCATATCAGGCTGTACCACTGGCTCACTTGAATGCTTGCACTGTCCAGTGTGGTATTAAGGCAGGGCAAGGAAGATAAGATCCCAGGTTCCTAAGCTCCATTTCAGATTAGCCAGCATATGGGGAGCAGGGAGAAGTAAGCACGGGTTCAACCCCTGATCAATCCCCTCCTTCACCGACTAGAAGGAGCTCGAGTGGAAGGAAGACAAAACTTATACACAAAGAATGGCTACTTGGGTGAGATACTGCAAGGCAGTCAGTGCCCACCGACTTCAGGTATTTGGGAAATTATATAGTCAGGGGTACTGCACAATCCAGTGCTCCAAGTGGGGAGCAGCCTTCACAGGGAGTGCAGCTCGGCACATAGAATCCTAGAATGGTTACAGCACAGAAGGAGGCTATTCGGCCCAATGTGTTTGTGCTGGCTCTCTGCAAGAGCAACTCAGCTACGCCCAATCCCCTGCCTTTTCCCTGTAAACCTGCAAATTTCTTCTTTTCAGGTAGTTATCTGATTCTTTTTTGAAAGCCAGGATTGAACCTGCCTGCACCAGACACTCAGGCAATACATTCAGGTCCCAACCACTCACTATGTAAAAAAAGTTTTCCCACATGTCACCATTGTTTCTTTTGCCAATACCTTAAATGGGTTCCCCCTGGTTAATGGGCAGGAAGTCATAGACTGCATGTGCGTAGTTTCCCAAACCATGTTCCTTGCTGAGAATAGCATACTGTGGAGTCAGTTTGATGCTCTTTAATATTTTGGTTTCAATTCACAGAGGGGCTGAGGCTTCCTCTCTTTGAACAATCTGAACATTGCAATATTGATGGACAAGTTTACGTAAGCCCAATCAGAAAAAAATGTGTGGACAGGACATGTGGACAGGATATGAGGCACAGGTCCCAACTTGTGTGGAAGGTGAGTGCATTGATACAGCAATAGGCTGTCCAGCTCTGCCTTTCCATATCCAAGGAGCATTGACACTTCCTCCCTGCATAAAACAAGGTGCGTGGCAGCAGAATGTGAATGGCACTGACATGCAAGTAATCATCAAGATGCAATGCCCTTCACAGTAGGATGCGAGTTCCAACCTAGGAGACACAGCTTCATTTCTCATTGCTATGGGGCACTCAACACAGAGTTGTACCACTTCAGTAAGGAAAGATGCAACATACTGCATTTTCTTCTCAATTTATCCTGTAATTTCTTGAAGGTGCTGCCTCTTTGCTGATTTGCTATGGCTAGGTGTTAACAACCCCATACTGCTACATTATACTGGCCATGAGAGTAGTTAGTGTGTGATAACTGTACATCAATTGTGTTTAATTTCTGCAGGTGGAAGGCATTAATTGTGCATTTAAAAAGAGGCACTCACTGAAACCGCAAGTAATTAAGTTAGGAGGTTCGTGTGTGTAATGTTTCACTCTGCAAATAAATGTAAGACTGAGTAAAGATTGGATCCAGTACTATCCTTCACAAACTGACTATCTGGAACATAACAATGTGTGTTGATTACTTGACTGTGGAGGGCAACATAACAAGCCTGATCCTGTATTCACCCAAAATCTATACAACCCAGCAGGGTTCACAGGACAGATGTTAACTGTGGGAATTCTAGACATTTTTCTCCTTCTTAGTCCAAGGCTGATTCCAGCACCAAACCTCATGGTTGACTCAACACCCAGTCTTAGATTTGAATCTAGGGCCTCCTGGTCTGCATGGCTTAGTGCCAAATTGGGTGGTATTTGATAATCTGCAGACTTTGGACATCAAGAGAGCCCAAGGTGCTTCTATGTATATTGATGTAGCAGAGATGTATTGCAGAACTACTGCACAATGCTTGGCCTGTGAAATACAGTATTTGATCATATCACAATATATTGAAAAGGCTACCATTTTTTCACTGATCCATTATACCTCCAAGATCCTGGAACATTGCTCAAACCCCTGCTTTTCTATTTAATATTATTGGGTGGATTCACACGGCACTACAATTAAAGTCATGGTCCTTGCTGCTGTACCTTCTCTCAAATGGCTGATGGAGAGCAGTGCAAGGCAGAAACTGAAAACCTCATCACTGTATTTAATCAAGAGCTTCTCAGTTAACTCAATGGAGATTGACAACATGGCTGCCTCTGCCAGTTGCTGCAGGAGATGGCCTCATAAGGGTGCCAGCAAAAACCTCTTGTACAGGCTAGTCTTAGTGCTGTGGGGTAGGTGGGACACGAGTGTCAAACTTGCCTGGACCCCAACTCAGAAACACGGGGGATGCCTTTCATCAAGTGGCTGCATGGAGGTTGTAATCAGCTGACCATTATGCCAGCTAGATCCAGCAGCTTTGTTAGCAATCCCAAATCCTTCCGAATAGCACTACTGCCCCAAGCTCTGTGTCCAAGCAACAATCTCATTATCAGAGGGCACCCCCTGCGGAATCTAGCCGCTTGCCTACAATTGGAACTCGAGTGCTCTCCTTCCTCACCATCCCAAAGGCCAAAATAAACACACACTTTCCTTGGGTATAAAATCGTCTGTTTATAAGAAATAATGACCCGTATCATCACTAACCCTTCTCTATGACGCCAATTAACCATTTGGTCATATCTGTTTCTTTGAAAGAAAAAGATAGCTTCTGGAGTGCAAAAATCAAAGCAGGGTTGTCATAGAAACTGGAAGCTGTTTAGTAAAGAAAGCATGTTCTAGGCAATGCTATCTGAGACCTGATTGGTCAGGAACAATCCTTCCAGATGTATCTCTGCTCTTATTAATACATTGTTCCTGAATTCAGTAGTCATATGTTTTTCACCATCTCCCTGATAATCCCTCTCATGTTGATAAAAACAAGAGAAACACCCAGGCACACAATTAAATGGTCAAAACCACCTTGCTGAGGATGTTGGTAACCTTGAAAAGTAAAACTGGACAAAATAAAAATATAATTTCCAATTCCCTTTCCTTCACTTCTGCAGACACCAAGGAAAGTAGTTTAACCATAAAAGAAAAAAGGGAGTTAGGTTTTAACGAAGGCAGGATGAGGTTGGAGGCAACCAACCCACTCCCAGGAGGATGTTTGGCTTTTTAAATATCAGGCTATGTGCCTGATGTTTAACATCCCTTCCATATAAAACCCAGGCCTCAGCTGAAGGGAAGCAAGGATGGCTTCATGGAAAAGGTAAGTACTTATGCAGCACTGCCTGTGGGTCAAGAGAAGCAATGATGTTTCCTTCCAGCCCACTGCACTCCCCCTTCCTCCACTAGCCATTAGACCGCCACTCCCATCCAAACACAAACCCCAGCCCCCAGGATAGAGATCATACTACACATCCATGCCCCTCTCCCAAGCTAACATTAACACAGCTGCAGACTCTATACACCTTCATCAGGACCAGTTGGCTCCACACCTCATTAGAGCCTTGTTCGGAACCTGGATAATAAAAAGAGCTGAATTTTGGAGGTGAGGCAAGTGTGACCATCCTTGATTCAAGACAGTAAATGATTGAATGTGGCATCAGAGAGCTCTAGTAAAATTGTAGAAGTCAATGCAAATCGGGGAACTCTCCATCAGTGGGAGTTACATCTAGAACAAAAGGAAGAAGATTGTAGCTGCTAGAAACCGATTATGTCAGTTCTAGGCCATTATTTCAGCAGTTCCTCAGGGTGGTGTCCTAGGCCTAACCATCTTCAGCTGCTTCATCAATGACCTTCCCTCCATCATCATCATATAAGAAGTGAGATGCACACTGATGATTGCACAATGTTCAATACCAGTTGTAACTCCTCTGATACTGAAATAGTCCGTGCCTGCATGCAGCTGGACCTGGATAACTGTATCCCCTTCACATTCAATGACATAATCATCATTGAACCCCCATTATCAACATCCTGGGGACCATCATTGACCAGAAACTAAACTGGTCCAGCCACATAAGTTCAATAGCTACAAGAGCAGGTTGGAAGCTGGGAATTTTGCAGCAAGTGACTCACTTCTGACCCTCCAAAGCCTTTCTACCATCTACAAGGCACAAGTCTGGTGAGTTGGAATACTCCCCACTTGCCTGCATGAGGGCAGCTCCAACATCACTCATGAAGCTTGACACCATCCAGGACAAAGCAGCCTGCTTGATTGGCAACCCATTCACCACTTGAAACATTCACTTCCTTGATCACCAGCACACAATTACTGGGATGTATACTTATATAGAAACATAGAAAATAGGAGCAGGAATAGGCCATTCAGCCCTTCAAGCCTTTCCTGTTGTAATATGCCTTTAAAGGATAGGAGCATGACATCACTAGAAATGTGTCATGCAATCCAGATTTAGTTTCACATTTGCTTTTAAGCAGAGCACACACACAGCTCTACAGCTCTGATGTCTTTAAGTGTTATACCCATGTATATCTGTTTTCATACCCCAAGAATTAATAAATGAACCCATAATGGGTTTACCCAATCCCTTATGAGTGATTGGTGATTTTTATATCATTCTAACACACATGACATATACCTTCTGCAAGATAACTGCAGCAACTCACCAAGGCTTCTTCCAACAGCACATTTCAAACTTCCACTATCTAGAAGGACAAGGGCAACAGGTGCATGGAAACACCACCACCTGCAAGTTCCCCTCCAAGTCACACACCATCGTGGATTAATGTTAGGGTTATGGTTATGATTAGAGATCCTCCATCATCACTGTGTCAAAACCCTGGAACTCCATTCCTAAAAACACTGTGAGTGTACCTACACCACACAGACTGCAGTAGTGTGAGGGCCACTCATCACCACCTTTATCAAGGGCAATTAGGGATGAGCAATAAATGCTGGCCTCACCAGCGATACCCACATCCAATGCCTGAATAAAAAAAAATCCCACAACGTCCATTATTACAACAGCTTCATAGACTTTATGCAGGTCTTTGCCAGGTTATGGCAAGAGGAGAAATGAATGTCTTGAGGGAGTATGGTAATCCTGACTGATAGAAAACATCTGCAACAAGTCCCTGAGCACTGTTAGAGTGCACAGGAAACTAATGGAATGGTTTAGATCAACAGTTGTTGTGAGACAAGGATGCACACTGTCTCCTGATTTCTTCAATCTAATGCTGGAAGCAACAATAAATGTCGCGCTAAGAAGATCATAAATGGGGAGGGTCCCTACATGCCAAGATTTTAAACAATCTCCCATTTGCTAATAACAATTACCTTCTAGCAAGCTCTCAACCAGATTTGCAGAAAGTAACTAATAGGGTGGTGTGTTTGTGCAGAGCAGAACATTTGGATTACAGATGAACACAAAGATGACAAAGATCAAGTCATTTGGGAAGCATCAGGAAGATATACACCTACTACAGTTGCAGTACAAAAGATGGAAAGATTTGTAAACTGGGGGTTGGTGTCTGAGACTTGGAGTCACAAAGGCAACATCAAAGGGAGCATTTGACTTGAGTTTGCTGTTTCATGAAACATGCTTCATTTTTAAGATCTATATCAAATCTCCATTTTAACCTTCTATGGTCTAAGATGTTTTGATAAAGCAAATGGATTCCTAGCGTTTATAAATAGAGGCATAGAGTACAAAACCCAGGGAGTTATGCTAAAACTGATATCATACACTAGTTTGGCCCCAGCTGGGTCTAATTTTAGGAAGGATGTGAAGGTTTTGGTGGGATTATATAAGAGATTTACTAAAATGGTCCCAGGGACAAGGGATTACAGATACATGGATAAACTGGAGAAGCCATGAAGTTGTTCTCCTTAGAACAATGAATGCTAAAAGGAGATTTGATAGAGGTATTTGAAATCATGAAGGGTTTAAATAGAGTAAAGAAAGAAAATGGACAGGATTTTCCCTCTGGCTTAGGAAACTGTATCCTGGCCTATATCTGCATCCTAAACCCGCCCTGGAGGGAAAATAGTTTTTCAATATGATTTTCCTCAGACTGGCCAATTAATGATCAAGAAGCTGGGCTCACCATTGACCTCTGACCTGCTCTTGTGGTCATTGAACTCCTGTGGCCAGAGGCCTTCCAGCTTGAAAGAAGCTGCAGGTGGCAATGGAAGGTAAGCAAGAGAGAGAGTGCTTCAACATGGAGCGCCCTAACTCCAACTTTTTTTAAACAAACTAAAAAATAGATCTCCGCAAAAATGGCTCAGAGGTGAGATGGAACCGGGAAAGGGAATGCCAGTTGGTGGGGTTATTTTTTTAACTACTTTCTACCTCCGATGGCAAGGGCTCAAAATCCTGCCCACTGTTTCCAATGGCTGATGGTTGAGAGGGCACAGATTGAAAAAGGGACTAGCAAAATAACCAGAGGAAAGATGAGAAAACTATTTTTTTTAATACAACAAGCAGTTAGGATTTGGAATGCACTGCCTAACAGTGTGGTGAATACAGATTCAACGGTAGCCTTCAAAGAGGAAGTGGATAAATACCTGAATGATGATGATGAGGACAATGACAATGTGTATCTATAAAGCACCTTTAACATAATAAAATGTGCCAAAGTGCTTCACAGGAGCATTAAAAAGCTAAATTTGACATCGAGCCACATAAAGGAGATCTTAGGACAGATGACCAAAAGCTTGGTCAAAGAGGTAAGTTTTAACGCATGTCTTAAAAGAAGAGAAGTGAGGGAAGGAGACAGAAAGGATTTGGGAGAGAATTCCAGAGTTTAGGGTCCAGGCAGCTAAAGGCATGGCTACCAACATTGGAGTGATTAAAATACGGGATGCACGAGGCCAGAATCAGAGGAGCAGAGATGTCATCGGAGGGTTGTGGGGCTGGAGGGGATTACAGAAAAAGAAAGGGGTGATGCCATGGAGAGATTTCAAAGCAAGGACAAAAATTTTAAAATAACAGGCAGCCAAGGTAGGTCAGGGGTAATGGGTGAAGAAATATAAAATAAAATAGGGGGCATAGATTTAAGGTAAGGAGCAGGAAGTTTAGACGGGATTTGGGAAAAAATGTTTTCACCCAGAGGGTGGTTAGAATCTGGAACACGCTGCCTGAGGGTGTGATAGAAGCAGGAACCCTCACAACATTTAAGAAATATTTAGATGAGCACTTGAAACGCCATAGTATACAGGGCTGTGGGCCAAGTGCTAGAAAATGGGATTGGAATAAATAAGTGCTTGATAACTGGCACAGACATGATGGGCTGAAGGGCCTGTTTCTGTGCTGTATAACTCTATGACTCTATGACTTGGGCTGAGTTAGGGCACAAATAGCAGATTTTTGAATGACTTCAGAATGGGGCAACAATATGGAGATGGAAATAGGCAGTCTTTGTGATAAAAAAAACAAAAACAGAATTACCTGGAAAAACTCAGCAGGTCTGGCAGCATCGGCGGTGAAGAAAAGAGTTGACGTTTTGAGTCCTCATGACCCTTCGACAGAACTTGAGTTCGAGTCCAAGAAAGAGTTGAAATATAAGCTGGTTTAAGGTGTGTGTGTGGGGGGCGGAGAGATAGAGAGAGAGAGAGGTGGGGGGGGATGTGGTTGTAGGGACAAACACGCAGTGATAGAAGCAGATCATCAAAAGATGTCAACGACAGTAGTACAATAGATCACATAGGTGTTAAAGTTAAAGAGTTGGTGATATTATCTAAACGAATGTGCTAATTAAGAATGGATGGTAGGGCACTCAAGGTATAGCTCTAGTGGGGTTTTTTTTTAATTTTTTTTATTTTTATTTATTTTTTTTTATTATTTTTTTTTAAATAATGTAAATAGTTGGGAAAAGGGAAATCTTTATAATTTATTGGAAAAAAACAAAAGGAAGGGGGAAACAGAAAGGGGGTGGGGATGGGGGAGGGAGCTCACGACCTAAAGTTGTTGAATTCAATATTCAGTCCTGAAGGCTGTAAAGTGCCTAGTCGGAAGATGAGCTGTTGTTCCTCCAGTTTGCGTTGGGCTTCACTGGAACAATGCAGCAAGCCAAGGACAGACTTGTGGGCAAGAGAGCAGGGTGGAGTGTTAAAATGGCAAGCGACAGGGAGGTTTGGGTCATTCTTGCGGACAGACCACAGGTGTTCTGCAAAGCGGTCGCCCAGTTTACGTTTGGTCTCTCCAATGTAGAGGAGACCACATTGGGAGCAACGAATTCAGTAGACTAAGTTGGGGGAAATGCAAGTGAAATGCTGCTTCACTTGAAAGGAGTGTTTGGGTCCTTGGACGGTGAGGAGAGAGGAAGTGAAGGGGCAGGTGTTGCATCTTTTGCGTGGGCATGGGGTGGTGCCATAGGAGGGGGTTGAGGAGTAGGGGGTGATGGAGGAGTGGACCAGAGTGTCCCGGAGGGACCGATCCCTACGGAATGCCGATGGGGTGAAGGGAAGATGTGTTTGGTGGTGGCATCATGCTGGAGTTGGCGGAAATGGCGGAGGATGATCCTTTGAATGCGGAGGCTGGTGGGGTGATAAGTGAGGACAAGGGGGACCCTATCATGTTTCTGGGAGGGAGGAGAAGGCGTGAGGGCGGATGCGCGGGAGATGGGCCGGACACGGTTGAGGGCCCTGTCAACGACCGTGGGTGGAAAACCTCGGTTAAGGAAGAAGGAGGACATGTCAGAGGAACTGTTTTTGAAGGTAGCATCATCGGAACAGATGCGACGGAGGCGAAGGCACTGAGAGAATGGGATGGAGTCCTTACAGGAAGCGGGGTGTGAGGAGCTGTAGTCGAGATAGCTGTGGGAGTCGGTGGGTTTGTAATGGATATTGGTGGACAGTCTATCACCAGAGATTGAGTCAGAAAGGAAGGAAAGGGAAGTGTCAGAGATGGACCACGTGAAAATGATGGAGGGGTGGAGATTGGAAGCAAAATTAATAAATTTTTCCAAGTCCTGACGAGAGCATGAAGCGGCACCGAAATAATCATCGATGTACCGGAGAAAGAGTTGTGGAAGGGGGCCGGAGTAGGACTGCAACAAGGAATGTTCCACATACCCCATAAAGAGACAGGCATGCGGGTACCCATAGCCACACCTTTTATTTGGAGGAAGTGAGAGGAGTTGAGGGAGAAATTGTTCAGCGTGAGAACAAGTTCAGCCAGACGGAGGGGAGTAGTGGTGGATGGGGATTGTTCGGGCCTCTGTTCGAGGAAGAAGCTAAGGGCCCTCAGATCATCCTGGTGGGGGATGGAGGTGTAGAGGGATTGGACGTCCATGGTGAAGAGGAAGCGGTTGGGGCCAGGGAACTGGAAATTGTTGATGTGACGTAAGGTGTCAGAGGAATCACGGATGTAGGTGGGAAGGGACTGGACAAGGGGAGAGAGAAGGGAGTCAAGATAACGAGAAATGAGTTCTGTGGGGCAGGAGCAAGCTGAGACGATCGGTCTACCGGGGCAGTTCTGTTTGTGGATTTTGGGTAGGAGATAGAAGCGGGCCGTCCGAGGTTGGGCGACTATCAGGTTGGAAGCTGTGGGAGGGAGATCCCCAGAGGAGATGAGGTCAGTGACAGTCCTGGAAACAATGGCTTGATGTTCAGTGGTGGGGTCATGGTCCAGGGAGAGGTAGGAAGAAGTGTCTGCGAGTTGACGCTCAGCCTCCGCAAGGTAGAGGTCAGTGCGCCAGACAACAACAGCACCACCCTTGTCAGCGGGTTTGATGACAATGTCAGGGTTGGACCTGAGAGAATGGAGTGCAGTAAGTTCAGAGAGAGACAGGTTAGAATGGGTGAGAGGAGCAGAGAAATTGAGACGACTAATGTCGCGCCGACAGTTCTCAATGAAAAGATCGAGAGAAGGTAAGAATCCAGAGGGAGGGGTCCAGGTGGAGGGAGAATATTGGAGATGGGTAAAAGGATCCGTTGAACTGGGAGAGGACTCCTGCCCAAAGAAGTGAGCCCGGAGACGAAGACGACGGAAGAAGAGTTCAGTATCATGCCGAGCCCGAAATTCATTGAGGTGAGGGCGTAAGGGTATGAAACTAAGTCCTTTGCTGAGCACTGAACGTTCAGCATCGGAGAGGGGAAGGTCAGGGGGTATAGTGAATACACGGCTGGGGTTGGAATTGGAAGAAAGGGTGGGGACGGAGGGACAGGCAGGGGTGGAGGGTCCTGGATGGGCGTTGGTGTCGATGAGTTGTTGGAGCTTGCGTTCCTTAGCACTTGAGAGAAAGAGAAAAAGTTTCTTGTTGAGGCGTCGGATGAGATTAAGAATAAAATGAAACTGGGGGCACGCGCAGCTTTGAAAAAGGGTACGGCGGTGCTGCTGGAGGGAGAGGTCGAGTGTGTTCATATGGCGGCGCATGGCACTGAGTGTGGATTTCAGAATGTGACGGGAACAGCAGTCCAAGAAACGTTTTATGTCCCGGAGATACCTGTAATCCTGGGTGGGTTCGAAACATGAGGGGTGGAATTTCAATTGAAATCCACGTGGGGTAAGTCGGAGACGGAGACAGTCACTGAGAAAGGAGATATGGCTGTGAAAGCGGGTTTTAGTAAACACCTTGTCAAACACCAGGAGGGAAATGGAAAGCAAGGAAGGTGAGCAAGGCAACAGAGAGATACGGAAATCTTGTCGCAGAGAGGAACAGAACTTCTTCAAGGAGGTAGGTATTTCTTGAAGAGCAGTGGCAGTCAATTAAACACAGAGATAAAAACAAAAAAACTGCGGATGCTGGAAATCCAAAACAAAAACAGAATTACCTGTTTTTTAGTCTTTGTGATAACATGGATATGTGGTCAGAAGCTCAACTTGAGGTCAAATATGACACCAAGGTTGTGAACAATCTGGTTTGTCCTCAGACAGTTGCCAATGTAGAGTCAGTAGCTAGGGAAGGGAGATTATAACAGGGATCGAACAATGGTTTTGGTCTTACCAATATTTATTGGAGAAGTTGTTGGACAAGCAGCCTGATAACTTAATGACCAACAGAGAAGTCGAGAGAGATGGTGGCAAGGTAGAGCAGGTTGTCGCTAGTGTATATGTGAAAACTGATGCTGCGTTTTCAGATGATGTCACCGAGGGGCAGCATGAGAGAAAGAAAACTGCAGGGATTTGAGAAAAAGGCCTGAATGGGACTTACTGGATTGGGCTTCAAGGGAACTGATACAAACGTAATGGGCTGAATGACCTTCTCCTGTACTGTATTATTCTGTAATTCTACGAATGGAAAACAGCTTTCACGGTTCTGCGTTTGGATAGACATGGAACAAGAAACCAAGGGAGACCTAGGAAATGCTGGATGGAGAATGTTGAGAATGACTTGTCACATAAAGGGATTCAGATGATTAAAGTGGCTGACTTAGTTCAGAACTGACAACAATGGACAGAGACTGTCATCTCTGAGCTGACGGCCAGGATGTTAGCAGTTGTTGTCCTAGAGTGGTAGTGGGCCTTTTCTTGAACTGCTATTACGGTGATTGCTTTTGTAACTGAGGAGAAGATTTCTAGGACAAAATAGAAAGCATTAAAAGTCAACCACACTGGTCATGTGTAGGCCAGAGTATGTAACAGAAGGAAATTACCTTGCTTGAAGAACATTAAATAAATCGCAAAATCTTACAGCACAAAAGAAGGCCATTCAGCCTATTGTGTCTGTGCTGGCTTTTTAAGAGCTTATTAGTTTAAATACATTGCATTATAATATCTGCCCTGCTCTTTCCCCATAGTCCTGCAACCTTTTCTTCTTCAAGTATTTATCCAATATCCTTTTTGTGAATCTGCTTCCACCCCTTTTTTAAACAGAACATTCCAGATCATAACAACTTGCTGTGTAGAAAAAAAGTCTCCTTATTCACCTTATGGTTCATTTGCCAATTAACTTAAATCTATATCCTGTGGCTCCTGGCCTTTGGAAACAGTCACTGCTTATTTGCTCTTAACAAAACCCTTTGTGATTTTGAACACTTCTATTAAATATCCCTTAACCTTCCCTGCTGAAAGGAGAACAACCCCAATTGGGATTTACAACAATTCCAGTGGGTTTAATGGCCGTATATTGATGGTGCCAGCCCTTATATTAGCAAATGCAACATGTTTTAGGCTGATTTGACCTCTAGGTCACTCATCTAGAGCCATAACCACTGCACTACATGTAAGCAATTTTCCATACTGACCAGGGAAACGACAGGCCCAAAAGGATGGCCTGCAGCGACATCTGATTAACAGCCCCACCAGGAAAGGTGGGTGCCACCGATGTAGGCAGAATGCGAGGGTGCCTCAAGATGGAGATGCCCTCTGAAGAATTATAAAAGTACAAACCACAAGTGTGGCCGTAGTTGCCAGGCCATAGTGTGGGTGGAAAATCCCTCCATAGGATGGCCTATGGCTGCAGCTGTGACACTCTGGCATCCAGGGATCCAGGGGTGGGGGATTTAAAGAATTAAGAAGCTGCCTCCAGAAAGCTCGTGACCTGCGTCCCACCACAACCATTTCTGGGTTCTTGACCTGAAATTGAGCCTAACATTGGGGCCCTGGTGATCTTGGCAAAATCCAACCCATTGCGTGCACTTCCCTGTATCTAGCAGATAAATGCCCTGCTCACTTTAATTGTGGTAAGTTTGTAAACAGCTTTTCCAGGAGATGATATGCTTAATTCGAGATATCTATCAACAACAGATAAAAGTAGACAATTTACAGATTACTGCCCACAGCCTGCTGAGTCATTCATTCATTAAATCAAACTGAACAGAAAACACGTAACAATAACACCATTTACACAAACGTTTAAACCTGGCAGCAGATTGACTCTTTTTAATGAGCTGGGTTTTAGACCTGGATGGACTGGTCAATATTTTCTCTCGCATCAGGAGTTTTATATTAATTGAGAATTGTGCAGATGGAAAAGGTGTTTGGCCCATTGGAATTCTATATGATAGAGGAAGGAATTTCCCTGTGAAGGTCCTATACGGTGCAAGTGAATGTGGTTGGTTTAGTCCATTGATTTCTATACATTGGAAATTAATGGAGAAAATATTTAGTAAATTGGGGTTCTGTACAGTAAGTGTGACCCCTTGGGATTCTGTACGATGGGCAGTCTCACCCATTTCCCGTGGTTGCTGGCCCCAACTTAATCGTGCCCTACAAATTCTGGAAATCTGAAAGCAAAATAAACGCAGAAAATATAAATTGTCAATCTCATTCAAAAGAGCCACAGGATGGTTAGTGTGAAGAATTGAAATGCCCTGTCAGTGTTTTTGGGGCTAGAGTTAAAGGAGACATCAGCAAAGGGCATTGGGCCTTCCAGTACCCTAACTCATGGCAGCTAATTATATGTTGAATAACCTCAGTGATCTTCCACCTATTATTTTTCTGAATCTATTATTCCAAGTATTTCTCTGATTAAAAAGCTCTTCCTTGTTACCTGCTTGAAATTTACCTCTCATTAATTTTCATTTATACCTCTTTTTAGAATTGAATTATAAAGCACAGGAGAAGGCCATTCAGCCCATTGAGTCTGTAATGGCTCTTTGAAAGAGCTATCCAATTAGTCCCATTCCCCTGCTCTTTCCTCATAGTCCTGCAAAGCTCGCTAAGTACATATCCACTTCTCTTTTGAAGGTTACTATTGAATCTGCTTCCACTACCTCTTCAGGCAGTGCATTCCAGATCACAACAAGTGGATGTGTAAAAACGTTTCTCATTTCTGTCACATTTCACAACAAGATCTTAGTTATTAATATAATTTAATATTTCAAATGCTTCAAAAAAAAAGTTCTTCATGTCAAGCAGTCAAGCTTGGCGAGCTGGCCGAGTGCAAACTTTGTGTATGTGTTCAAGCGCTGCATAATCTCCCTGAGGCACTGAGCTGCCTCAGGGAGATGAAGAGATATTAAAAAATATAAAAATGTAATAAAACATGTCCCCGCTCATGTGACTTTTTCTCATGAACAGGGACATGTTATTTATGAAAAATGAAAAGTTTTTATTTTGTTTTTATTTGCTTTTGGAAACCTTATCCCGCTTGGTCTTTTCGCTTGCCCACCAACCATTAGGTTGGATGGGCAGCAAAAACTTTACATTAATTGATAACTTAATGGCCTTAACAGGCCTTTTAAGTGTAGGCAGGCACACTGTCGGCTCTGATGTGCGCCCACTGAACTATCGCACAACTGCGCAATGATTTCAGCACGCTCGGCCGATGTTAATGCGTGTCATTTCACGCTCGAGCAGGTCGGGCGCGCACCCGTCAAGTGAAAATTTCAGGCCAAGAATCTTTAACGCAAAACTCTGCATGATATACACATGTTTGGTGCTAGCCGTACCCACGAACACAACATACATTGGTCTACATTAAATTACATCTGCCAGACCTACACTGCATCCAGTCAGAGAACTTTTGTTGTTACAGTGTACAGGAAACTTTATTTCAGTACCTCAGTAATCGTGTAGAAGTAATAGGGATGTTCCATTCCCCTGTACCAGCACACTCGCCTTAATAAATACAAATTGCGCCAAAAAAAAACATTGTCAAGATGGAAATCTTCAAGCTATGACAGGAATAGAATAAAGCATTTGCTAATTAATCTGGTTCTGATACATTTTAAGCAGTGTACTGGGTAAGAACTGTGTTAATTTACCATGTAATCTCCCAATGTCAGATGCTGAAATTTCGATTTTTTGCTTTTCATTCTAGTGATGGAGGAGTCCTGCACATCAGTGCAAAAGACAAAGCTGAAGTATTTGCAACCATCTTCAGCCAGAAGTGCCGAGTGGATGATCCCATCTTGGCATCTTCTTGAGATCTACATCATCATAGAAGCCAGTTTTTCAGCCAATCCAATTCACTCCACATGGTATAAAGAGACAGCTTAGTACACTGGATACAACAAAGGCAATGGGCCCTGACAATGAACATCTCCACTGCAGCGTGGAAGGCTCATGCTCCAGAACTAACGTGCTTCTAGCCATGCCGTTCCAGGACAGCTACAACACTGTACAATTACACTACAAGACAAAGTGGAATTTTGTCCAGGTATGCCCTGTCCAGGAAAAGCAGGACAAATCCAATCCCGCCAATTAGCAGTCCATCGGTCTAATCTCAATAGTCAGGAAAATTTGAGTATTGCTGGAAAAAAGAGACAGGTTGAAGCTTTTGGTCTTGCACTCATCAGGGCACTTCACAAGAATACCAATAAAAGGGAAAACAATAGTTTATACTGTATGAGAAGAGAGTGCTGATTGGTTGGCATGTGGTCTCTGATTGGTAGAGGTGTTATCATGGAGAATGCACCAGTGATGGAGACTGACAGTTAACTGCCAAGCATTAAGATAAAAGCAAAATACTGCGGATGTTGGAAACCTGAAATAAAAACAGAAAATGCTGGAAAAACTCAGCAGGTCTGACAGCATCTGTGGAGAGAGAAACAGAGTTAACGTTTCGAAACCGTATGACTCTTCTTCAGAGCTAAAGAGAAATAGAAATGTGCCAAGCCAATGTGCCAATGCCAAGCATTGTTTAAATTTAAACCAGGCAGCTTGACCCTGATTGGTCAGGGCATTGTCCTAAGGAACAAGTCAGTGAATGGCTGTCACTTATTTTGTTTAGCTGAAACAGACGCAATGTGTGTGCATGTTCTTTCTGTCTGCAAGAACAGAGAAAAGGGGGGAGTGGGAAGAGAGCAAGAAGGGGGAAGAGAATGGGTGGAAGAGAGAAAGATAGGTAAGAGAGAGAAGGGAAAGAGAGAAGTGGGGAGAATAGGGGAGAGAGGGGGAGTGAGGGGAGAGAGGGAAGAAAGAGGAAGGGGAGAGAAATGGAGAGAAGGGGAGAGAGAAGGGAGTTAGAGAGGGGGAGGGGGGAAAGGGAGGAGAGGGGAGGGGAAGGATGAAAGTGGGGAGAGAGGGGCAAGGGGGAGAGGGGTGAGATGGGGGAAAGGGGAAGAGGGAGAAGGGGTAATGGGACAAGGGGAGAGAGAGGAAGTGGAGAGAAAGGGAGAGAGAGGGGCGAGAGAGAAGGGAAGGGGTTAAGGTGGGGAGAGAGAGTGCATGAGAGCGACGGGAGAGGGGGTGATGGGGGAGAGAGAGAAAAGGAGGGTGAGAAATAAAAGGAGAGAGAGAGGGCACAAGGGAAGAAAGGGGGAGAGAGAGTGTGAGAGGGAGAGAGAGAGAGTGAAAGGAAAAAATAGAGGAGTAAGTGGAGAAACGAGTGCTGCAAGCTGGACACAATGTTCAGTATTGACACCTTGTTTTTGTGTACTGCAGGCTGCCAGAGTGATATTATCCACCAATACTGCTTTGTAATCAGAGGAAAGCCAACGTGCAACTTAAACACCCTTTTTATTGGTTTCAATCCAACAGCTTTTCTGATGTTGTGGCAGAGAGGACAGGTGGCTGGTAATTTGATATCAAGAGACTTTGAAAGCTTAAAAAGTTGGTTTTGCTTTGAGTCCAGTGATATTGTCTCATAGGGTGATTGGATATAGGGCCTACCCAATGTCCAAACACAATGGCTGCTGGATAGTAATCAGGAGCAGGACTTCCACTTGGCTTTGCCCCCTCCTCAAGCCCAATTCTAATTTCCCAGATATTACCAGAGATCATCTGACTCAAGTGGTCTCCTTCCTAGTACCACATCAAATGGAGTGTAGTTCCCACTGAGGTATCAGCATTTCACTGCATGTAGCATACACAGAAACCCCAGCACACCACTGGTATGTGTCATTGTATCAGCTCGTGTCATTGTCACTTCCATATCATTTCAATATTATGGGTAGAGCTATTTGAGTTTGGGGAGCCTCTCATTTCTAGGTTTAATTACTCTGACCTCTTCACACTCTTTGCACGGTTTAATCATGTGCACAGCACCATCTTGTGGTGAAGGTCTACAAGGCTGTTATTCCCACCTCAGCCCCTCACTTGGAGAAAGAAACAATCTGCATTGATATATTTATATCCCTTTAACATAGAAACTGTCACAGAGAGTTTCACAGTGAGAAGCAATATGGACTGGGAGTTGGAGGATGGGATATTGTGAGGGTGACTGGGAAAGAGGATGGCCAAATTCTTGGTGAAAGCAGTACAACAACAACTTTAATTTATTTAATGTTATAAAATGTCCCAAGGTGCTTCACAGGAGCATTGTAAAATAAATGAGGACACCAAGAGACTTAAGGAGATATTAGGTCAGATGATCAAAAGTTTGGTAAAAGTAATAAGTTTTAAGAAGCGTCTTAAAAGGAGGAAAGTGGGGTGGAGAGGCGAATGGAGGGAATTCCAAGCTGAGGTGACTGAAGGCATATCCATCAAAGTGAAGAATTAAAGTCGAGAGGCCAGAGTTGAGCAGAGATCTTAAAGGGTTGTGAGGCTGGACAGAAATAAGGAGGGGCAAGGCCATGGACAGATTTGAAAACGAGGATGAAAATATTTAAAGTCAAGATGTTGCTTGACCGAGAGCCAATGCAAGTATGCGAGCATAGGACTGAGAAGGGAATGGGATTTACTGCGGGTTAAGATGCGGGCAGCTGAGTTTTGAATTACCTCAAGTTTAGGGGGAAGAACTTGAAGAGGGTCCTAGAGCTAATCTGGCAACCAACCAATACTGAGGTGGGTGGGATACACAATGCCAGAGTCAGAGATATGTGGAGTTAGGAGGGTTTACATTGAAGAAAGTTATAAAGACAGGGAAGGGCAAAGCAATAGAGGGCTTTAATCACATAGGAAATTCTCAAATTTGAGTAGTAGTGAAATTAAAATCTTTCTGCCCTCTAAAATGATGGTATTACATCACAAAGCTTCAACATTATTTCCTTGTTCTGCAAATAAGTGTTACATCAGCATCACACCCACCTGTGACCTCCACTGCTGACTTCACTGGAGTATATGTAGTAAGTGGGAGGTCAACTCATAGTTTGGGGCAATAGGCAATTATGACATGAATACATCCATTGCACCTGCTTGCTCTTATTAACACTGTTACACCTCAATGTGTTTTAACTTTGTTAAAGGTTTAATGAACGATGTAGTATTTTGTGACTGCACACTAAGTGAAGAAGGTATGGTGGTTATCTGTTAATAATCTCATCGGGGTCAGACAAACACCTGTGACGAAATAAATGCATGTACTCATCTGGAAATTTAGACAAAAATATTAGACCAACGTGATGCAGTCCATCCACCCGAAACAGGTCTGTATTAATATGAAATAAACTGTAGCACTGACAGACCCCAGACCCCTCACTGTAACAGTGACAGACTTCACACCCCTCACCATAACACTGATGGACCCCACACCTCTCACTATAATGGTGACAGACGCCAAACTTCTCACTGTAGCAGTGACAGACCCCATACCTCTCACCGTAACACTGACAGACCCCATACCCCTCACCGTGACTATGACAGACCCCAAACCACTCACCGTAACAATGACAGATGCCACACCCTTCACTGTAACAATGACAGACCCCACACCCCTCATTGTAACAATGACAGACCCCAAAACCCTCACAGTAAGAGTAACAGACCCCACACCCCTCACTGTAACAGTGACAGACCCCACACCCCTCACTGAAAACTGACAGACCCAGACCCCTCACTGTAAAAGTGACAGACCCCACACCCCTCACTGTAAAACTGACAGATCCCACACCCCTCACTGTAAAACTGACAGAACCACACCCCTCACTGTAAAAGTGACAGACCCCACACCCCTCACTGTAAAACTGACAGACCCACACCCCTCACTGTAACAGTGACAGACCCCACACCCCTCACTGTAACACTGACAGACCCCACACTCCTCACGGTAACACTGACAGACCCCACACCTCTCACTGTAACAATGACAGACCCCAAACCCCTCACTGTAACAGTGACGGATGCCACACTCCTCACTGTAACAGTGACAGACCCCACACTCCTCACTGTAACAGTGACAGACCCCACACTCCTCACTGTAACAGTGACGGACGCCACACCCCTCACTGTAACACTGACAGACCCCACGCTCCTCACTGTAACACTGACAGACCCCGCACCCCTCAAAGTAACACTGACAGATCCCACACCCCTCACTGTACTACTGTCAGACCCCAAACCCCTCACTGTAACAGTGACAGACCCCACACCCCTCACTGTAACAGTGACGGTTGCCATACCCCTCACTGTAACAGTGACAGACCCAACACCACCTACAGTAACAGTGACGGATGTCACACCCCTCACTTTAGCAAATTGCTTTGTGATGCTGATCACAATATCCCTCTTTACAGACAGCAAATTCATCCATCCAATTTTCCCCGGCGCTGGCTTGCGTCTCATTAAACTTGGGTGGGAAGACATCCCCTGCCCACAGACTGTCTACACCCGGTTGTGGGTAGCTATACATGAAAAGAATTTCTGTCTCCTCCAGCTTTTAAGAACTCGACGCTGGACCTGCCCTGAGTAAAACCTCAGCTGAGGATCTCAGTTCCTTTATTTAGCAGTGATGTCATATGAGGATGAACCTTGCTTTACAAACAGCAAAGAAATTTCTACTCCAGTTCCGATAAAAAGCCATTGATCTGATCCATCCACAGATGCTGGCTACCTGCTGAAGATTTCCAGTAGTCTTGTTTTCACCACAATCCCAGCAGCACACCGTGACTGGGCTCCACCATTGAACGCATTGTGATTGGACTCTGATATCATACCCATTGTGGCTGGGCCCTGACATTACACCCACTATGATAGGACTTGAGCACATTCACAATCTCCCACCGCAATTGTTTCTGTCAAGTTTCAAATCAGGCACATGTGTTGAACCTGTACAAGGGGAACCCTGTGTCATCACCATCACAAGCTGAACATGGGACATTTGAAGGGAAATCAAAAGTTTAGTCAAATGAAGTAGGTTTTGAAGAAGCTTCTGTAGGGAGGACGGAGGTAGAAAGGTAAAGTGGAGAGACAATCACAGGAACCAGGGGTGTAGTGGCTGGAAATAATCACCCTTAGTTAGCCAGAATCCCAAGGACTGTCAGCCAGGGGTTGCTGTCCATTTCCAAGAAATTTAAGAAATGACAATCACTTTAAAAACCACTCAGGGATTACAGTCATAACTGCACGTGTCAGAAAGATGGTAATTGGCTGTTATAAGCATAAAACAACAGATAATTCTACTCCAATTTAACACGATTAACATTTGAGCAACAACCATTTTTTAACTCAATAAATAACAAACTACAACACTTGATGAATTAAGTTGCACCAACTGGGGTCATGTTCATAACTCAGGTCACTGCAACACAAATTCTATAAAATGGGTTGATAATTACATTTGTTTAGGGATAGTCTACAGTTCTGTAAAGCCATTTGATGATGAGTTACCAGTTATGGGCAAGCAATGAGGAGGGAAAGAGCAGTGACCCAGGAACTCAAATTCAACCAGCAATAAAACAACCACCACTTGCAACACCATCGGTACTTCCAAACATCATATCTATTGTGCTCCTCATGTGCAAGAGCATTTCCGAGTGCTTTGTAAAGGAGAAAAAGTGATCATTGAGCAGGAAGATAGAGAAACATGTTTTTTGAGATGGCTAGACTGAAGACACAAAGGATTGGATTTTAATGAGGCCTTTAAGGCAACAAGGCAAAGTGGTTTTGGGGAGTGAATTCCAGAGGACAACGGCATCAATTAAACCACTCTCTCAGATGGAATGGAAAAATTGAGAAACAAATAGCAACATTGAATGAGAAGAGCGGAGAGAAACTTGCCTGGATGAGTGCAGCTCCAACAACAATCAAGAAGCTTGACAACATCCAGGACATTTGATTAGCACTCCATCCATCACCTTAAACATCCACTCCCTCCACCACTGACCCACACTGGCAGCAGTGTGTACCATCTACAAGATGCACTGCAGCAATTCACCAAGGTTCCATTGACAGCACCTTCCTCTACCACCTAGACAGTCAAAGGCAGCAGATCCATGGGAACACCACCACATGCATGTTGCCCTCCAAGTCAGACATCATCTTGAATTGGAACTATAATCGCTGTTCCTTCATTGTCACTGGGTCAAAAACCTGAAACTCCCTTCCAAACAGCACTGTGGGTGGACCTACATTATACAGACTGCAGCAGTTCAAGAAGGCTGCTCACCATCACCTCCTCAAGGGTAATTAGGGGTGGGCAATAAATGCTGACCTAGCCAGTGATGCCCACATCTGTGATCAAATTTTTAAAAAATTTGATCTATCAATGTCTCTTCGTAATTTTATGGTCCTGTCTACACTACCTTACTACTTATTACGCCACCAATCTCTGTCATTAGTAAACTGGGATTTTTGCCTCTCTATTGTGTTATCCAAGTTGACGGACACTATCAATCAGCTCCTTCCAATTTGAAAAAGTATCTGCTATCCTTACTTAGAAAAACTCAGCAGGTCTGACAGCATCTGCGGAGAGGAATATAGTTAATGTTTTGAGTACTTACGACTCTTCACTAGAACATATGCCATTCACCAGAGTCATACGGACTCGAAACATTAACTGTGTTCCTCTCCGCAGATGCTGTCAGACCTGCTGAGTTTGTCCAGGTGTTTTTGTTTCGGATTTCCAGCATCCGCAGTTTTTTGCTTTTATTTTATACTATCCTTACTTTCTGCCTTGTGCTGCCTATCAATCTCCTAGCCAGATTAATAGTTTGCCTTCAACTCCATGAGTTTTAAGTTTAGCTAAAAGTCTCTTATATGGAACTTTGTTGAATGCCTTCCAGAAGTCCATATAAATTACATCTGTACATATTCCCCTGCCTAGTACTTTAGTTACTTCCTCAAAAAAAATCAAATATGTTTGTTAAACTTGATCTCTCCTTTACAAATCCATGTGGTATTTTGGTCTTGCCACTTCACCCTGCAATGCCATGGTTTCAGTGGTACACAGGGCACCAATCTTTCCTTGCGTTTATGTACGGCATTGGGACGCTTTCTCTAATCAGCCCAACATTTCTCTAACTGTTCATTCACTCTTTCCTTCATTGCAAGTCAAATAACCCACAACAGATGTTAAGCTAACAGATTGATAATTTCCTGGTTTCTATCTCTCACCTGTCTTAAATATTAGACACTTGTAATTTTCCAATCTAGAAGGAATAATTCTGGAATTAAAAGTGCTTTGGAAGCTTATGGCTAAAGTGTCTGCAATTTCCTCAATGACTTCCTTTCAAAGCCTGGAGTGAAAACCATTAGGTCCTAGAGATTTTTCAGTCTTTAGTGCCATTATTTTTTCTAGCTCACATTTATTGAGGCTCCAGTCCTTGATTCATTCTTAGTTTTCCAGGAATGTCAGGTAGGTTACCCTCTTCCTCTACTATGCAGACTGACAGAAAGTAATTATTCAACAAGACCTCAATTCCCCTATTTTTATTTGCAATATTATCCACATTTACCCTTGACAATGGATCAACGTTCATGTCATGACCCCCATCAGTACACCAGCGCGCCCCCCTGTGGAAGCCAATGATCCTTCCAGAAGACTGAATTCCAAGAAAAAGAATCAAAGGATTTCGAAAGAGCCTCCTTGCAGAATCCCAGACCCCCCAGAGCCTCCAGTCTTAACATTGAGAAACACGCTGGCTTCATGACAATAGGGAATCCTCTCCAAATCTTACAATTTAATATTGAGGGACCATCAGCCGCTAAGCAAAACCTCATTGGATATCTTGCCACCCAACACTCAACTGACATCATATTTTTTTCATTCATTCATGGGATGTGGGCATCGCTGGTTAAGCCAGCATTTATTGCCCATCCCTAATTGCCCTTGAGAAAATGGTGGTGAGTTACCTTCTTGAACCACTGCAGTCCCTGTGGTGTAGGTACACATACAGTTAGGGAGGGAGTTCCAGGATTTTGACCCAGCGACAATGAAAGAACGGCGATATAGTTCCAAGTCAGGATGGTGATGGCTTGGAGGGGAACTTCCAGGTGGTGGTGCTCCCTTGTGTCTGCTGCCCTTGTCCTTCTAGAACGTAGTGGTCGTGGGTTTGGAAGGTACTGTCTAAGGAGGCTTGATGAGTTCATGCAGTGCTTCTTGTAGATGGTACACACTGCTGCCACTGTGCGTCAGTGGTGGAGGGAGTGAGTGTTTGTGGAAGGGGTGCCAATCAAGCGGTTTGCTTTGTCCTGGATGGTGTCAAGCTTCTTGAGTGTTGTTGGAGTTGCACTCATCCAGGCAAGTGAAGAGTATTCCATCAAACTCTTGACTTGTTCCTTGTAGATGGTGGACAGGCTTTGGGGAGTCAGGAGGTGAGTTACTTGCCACAGGTTTCCTAGCCTCTGACCTGCTCTTGTAGCCACAGTATTTATATGACTAGTCAAGTTCAGTTTCTGGTCAATGGTAACACTCAGGATGTAGATAGTGGGAGATCCACCAATGGTAATGCCATTGGATGTCGAGGGCACTGGTTAGATTCTCTCTTGTTGGAGATGGTCATTGCCTGGCACTTGTGTGGCATGAATGTTCTTTGCCACTTGTCAGCCCAAGCCTGAATATTGTCCAGGTCTTGCTGCATTTGAACATGGACTGTTTCAGAGATCCTTATTGGAACTGAAGAAGCAGGTCGCTAATACATTGAAGACTTTGACCTACCGTGCTACTTCCCTCTGCTAACCACGGCCGTGCCACCTATGTCCGATCCGCCATTGCTGATGCATCCACCCTGTCATCAACCACGTTGTAACAATTCGGGTCGGTGGTTTTGATATTGCGAACATGTACAAGTCTCCAAGTGCCAGCTGGGAAGAGCAAGTCCTGCCAATATTGCCCCATCCAACTACCTATATGGGAGACTTCAACAGCCACCACGCAGGTTGGGGTTACTCATCACCAGAGAGTGATGGTGAACAGCTCCTCGAGTGGGCCTCCAGAAATGCCCTCATCCTGATAAACAGCTCTAAGCAAAGAAGAGTGTTCCATTCTGCCAATGAGTTTGGAAATACTCATCAGATCTGTGCTGGGTCAGTTCTCTTGATGGCCACTTCCAACCAGCACAGTGCCTAGTCCTGGACGACTTCCCACATAGTCAACACAGCCCTTCGTTCATTCACATTGGCCTATTTGCCTTCCAGTCATCAACAGTACAAAGAAGATGTGATGGAACTTCCGTAAAGCAGATTGGCCAAAATACAGCAAGACCTTGGAATGCATCATTGTAACTACATTCATAACCTACTTGTGGAAGGATCATAGAAGCGATTTTGTGGTGCCATTCACAAAGCTACTTGAACAGCCATCTCTCGTGGCTATCACCCCATCTACATCCTGTGCCTTGATGCAGATAATACAGCACTCAAACAGGAATATGAATCACCTGGTGACCCTGATACAGCAGACCACCTCACCGAGTCTCTCAATGCTCTCGCCTCGCCAGATGGGAGGAAACGACAGAAATTTCACACGTTCCAGTCAGAAGTGCTGGAGCCTGGTTTGCTGTCTTGGAGCAGCCCTAAAATCACTGACATTAAATTGTCCATCAGTCACCCTGAACCAAATTGCCTACCATCTGCTCCTTGCAGCAAAGACATTATTGGAAACAAAAATAAAACACATCGCCTATAACAAACTTAAGAAACATTGCCAGCACCATGCAAAACACTGAAGTCCTGATCCCTTCAGGGTCACAGAACTGGAGAAAGCATTAAGGGCCCTGAATGTGGTAAAGCAGTGGGATACAACAACATCACACCAGAACTCTTGAAAAAACTTGCCCCCCCCTGCTCGTGCCTGGCAGACTCTACACAAGAATCATCAGCTCAAACTCACTCCCAAAGATGTGGCGTATGGCAAAAATCATTGCCATTCCAAAACCTGGAAAAGATCTTACAGGTGGCTAGCTATTGACTGGTTTCACTACTTTCTGTGTGCTTTAAGATCTTTGAGCATCTTACCTCACAACAGATATCTATAGAAGTAGAGACCATCCTTAATGTCGACTAAGCTGGTTTCTGTGCAGACGTGATCAAGTACTGGCACTTACCACCTACATGGAAAATGGCTTCCAAAGGAGCTTGAATATAGGCCTGGTGCTACTGGACCTCACAGCTGCCTGTGATATAGTGTGGCTCACTGGCCTGCCCCTAAAGCTGTCCAGAGTGCTTCCAAACTGGGTCAGGACAATTGTCGAAACCCTTCTTCACAACAGATGATTCAGAGTCCACCATGGGCAATGGAGAAGTGCATGGAGAAGACAGGCAAACGGACTATCACAGAGCTCAGTGTTAACCCTAATCTTGTTCAAGATACAAATAACCTGTCAACAACCAGATCCCGCAAGTTCATCTATGCTGACGACATCTGTTGTGCCACCCAAGCTCCATTCTTCTGCACTCTGGACCAGAGCCTTACTGAAAATGTTACAAAGTTGACAGACTACTGAAGCACATGGCATCTCAAATTAAATCCCTCTAAAACCATATAAATTATATTCCACCTCCACAATGCCAGTACCAAAAAACAATTTTATATCTACATAGATGGCTAGAGACTAAAGCATGATCCCAACTCAACATACCTGGGAGTGACTCTAGATAGGACTCTGTCCTTCCAGGAACTTCTGAAGAAAACAGCAGCAAAAGTCAAAACCAGAAACAATCTACTACCTAAACTTCCTGGATCCACGTGAGGTGCTTCTGCCACAAAACTCCAGACCTCAGCACTTGCCCTATCACACTCTGCAATAAACTACTGTGTACTTGTCTGGTAGAGGTCATCGCACACATATCTTGTTGCTGCTCAGCTGAACGTGACGTGTATCATAACTGGAACTCTCTGCTCAACACCCCTACAGCCAGGGGCTTCCAGTCCTTACAAACATCACTCCTCCACACATCCCGCCGACTGATGAAAACCATCCATGCTGCACCTCACTCGCCACTCCATGATGACCTGTTCAACCCACCTACTGCCCGCCTTCCATCTCACCGCCCTAAATAGAGTGCCCTTCATAAGCAAAATCTACCAGCAGATATCCTTTGGATCTAGGAATGGGAAACACAGGAAATTCCTTGTGATAAACCCCATCTGTTGAATGGCAGGTTTTGAACTATCGCAGCGACAGTGGTCCTTGCTAAACAGGTTCAGGACAGGCCAGGGCCCCTGTGCAGCCAACCTCACCTGCTGGGGCCTCAGTACAAACCCTTCATGCACTTGTGGAGAGACACAAGCAATGCTGAACATTACTGAGGAGTGTCCCCTCTCCAGACTAAATGCTGGACTAATCACTTTAAACTCAGAAAATGAGGAGACTATCACCAATATATCACCAACATAGTTGACGTTTCGAGTCTTTATGACTCTTCTTCAGAGTTAAAGAGAGGAAGAAATGGGATGGATTTTGTAATGTTTAAGAGGGGGTGGAGCAGGTGGAGCAAAGTAGAAGGTCAAGAATAGGTGAGAGCTAAGGAGAAATTGACAACAATGTCATAGATGCAGGAAAAAGGGAGTGTTAATGGCAGTGTTAAAGGCTAAAGGAGGTGCTGAAAGTAGCATAAAGGTAAGAAAGCAGAATATGTTAATAGCAGAATGAGGGTCAGTGCTCTGCGAAAGCAAAACATAAAAACAAGTGACAGGTGGCCCTGTAGGGGTGGGGCAGGTGGGTAGGGGGTTGCAGAAAAAATAATTTTAAAAAATTGGACTAAAAAGGGGGTAAAAATGGAGGAGAGCATTCGTGGTCTGAAGTTGTTGAACTCAATGTTAAGTCCAGAAGGTTGTGAAATGCCTAATTGGATGAGGTGTTGTTCCTCCAGTTTGCGCTGAGCTTCACTGGAACATTGCAGCAGGCCAAAGACGGACAAGTGGGCATGAGAGCAAGGTGGTGAATTGAAATGGAAAGCAACAGGAAGGTCTGGGTCATGCTAAAAAACTGGATTTAGTATGGATTTAGTTACTAATCTGAAAGTAAGGGAACCTTTCTCTAAATGATCATAATATGATCAAATGCAATATTAGTTTTAAAGGAAGAAGCACAATGCAATGACTAAGATTCTCAATTTTGGTAAGGCTAATTTTAACAGGATGAGATAGAGGCTGGTGACAACAAACTGGTTAAAACTGTCATCAGGGGAAACTACAGGTGAACGATGGAAGGTGTTCGATAATGAATTTAGCTTATTACAGGACTAATGTAAGGTGTTGGATATCATTCAATAGATCCTAATGAAGTCATCATAGTCTTCAGTAGGTTAACTATTTATGTATTAGCTACAAGAACTATGTACATAAAGACAGTAAAGGGTTTAAGTTAGGAACCCTCTTCATGTTTGCTTGTGCACACAGCTCTGTCCAACACTAGACTGATTGCATATAATGTGTAAACGCACCCAGGGTCTACCTGGCTACCCCCACGGGTGTAATGGAGCTGTCACTGGCAATTTTTGGAGTTGCTGACATTGCACACAGTGCTTTACTAAACACTCTATTTTGTCATCCATCCCAGGCTGCTATAGATAGCTGTGTGCTATGGTCTTCATTCGGGAAATTCCTGGATGGGCACTGTGTAGTTTTCTTAAAAGTGTCTCCCTTCCCTTTGGAGGAACTATCACATGCTCCCCACAATGAGATACTATGCTGGCTGGTTATTTCAAGTCTTCTGTTGCAGTACAATTTCATTTATTCAGATATGGGCTCCTGTGACCAACCACGTAGCACTTGTTCTCATACTTGAGGTAGGACTGGGTCCCGATTGTCCAGTCTCTGATTTGTTGAGCACATACCTATGAGGAATCTAAGAAATTTAACAGTAAAACAAGTTTCTATGGAACTGGGATGTGCTCATCATTTTCTTGTAAAGTCAAATGACTAAGGGCATTGGCGTTTGCAATTTGATTGCCAGGCCTATGTACCAAAGTGTATTCGTGAGCTGCCAGAATTAAAGGCCATCGTTGTATTCTTGCTGAGACTACGGGTGGTCTAGCCTTGTCCTCACTAAACAATCCTAGCAATGGTTTGTGGTCAGAAACGATTGTAAAATGGCGGCTGTGTACGTACTGGTGAAATTTCTTGATACCAAAGATAATAGACAGTCCTTCTTTTTCTATCTGTGAGTATCCCTTTTCCGCTGTGTTGAGCGTCCTTGATACATAATCCATTGACTGTTATGTGCCATTGTCCACCCGATGAGAGAGCACTACTCCCACGCCGTGGGGAGATGCGTCACATGTCAGCACCAACTCTTTTGTCTGGTCATAATGCACTAATAGATTGGAAGAACGCAACAATTGTTTCACCTTTATGAAAGCTTCTTTCTGGGGAGCCTCCCAAGAACAACTTTGGTTCTTTTTGAGTAGAGAATGCAAGGGCTCGAGCACTGTAGACAAATTGGGTAAGAGCCACCCATAATAGCTGATCATTCCTAGGAATGATTTGAGCTCTGAGGCGTTCTTTGGCGCAGGTGCCTCTCTTCTCGCTCTCTTTTTCTCCTCAACCGGGTGGAGGCCCTGTGAATCTACCCAGTGACCCAAATAGATTACCTCCCTCGCTTGGAACGTGCACTTTACTTTTTTTTAAATCGCACTCCAGTTTGCAAGAAATGTTTTAAGACTTCTTCTACATTTGCCAAATGCTCTTTTTCAGTGAATCCTATCACCAATACACCGTCTAATAGACTATAAGTTGGGGGAGTCCTTGCAGGAAGCTTTCCATTGTTCTCTGAAAGATGGCACAAGCAGAGGAGACACTGAAAAGCAATCATGTATATTGGTACAATCCTTTGTGGGTATTAATTGTGACAAATTCACGGGCGGCATTATCCAACTCTAGTTATCGATAAGCATGGCTCATGTCAAGCTTTGTGTACGTTGTCCCTCCTGCCAGTTTGGCATACAGGTCTTCGATTTTTGGAATGGGGTGCCTGTCTAGCTTAGCTACTTTATTAACTGTCAGTTTAGAGGCTCCACAAATGTGGATGCTTTGGTTGAGTTTAAGGATGGGGACTATGGGTGCTGCCCATCCTGAGAACTGAACAGGTTGTATAACATTCAGTTTCTCTAGTCTGTTCAGTTCAATATTGACTTTTTGTCACAGGACGTATGGCACCGGTCTCGCCTTCATGAAGCAAGGGGTTGCTTCCCAATCCACATGAACCTTGGCCTGCAGGCTCTGGATTTTTCCCAGTTCGTCCTTGAAGACATTGGCATACTTTCTAAGTAGCTCTGGTAGCCCACTTGCTCTCAACTAGAAAATTTCAGCCCTTTAACCAATTTCGCCCCATGAGGCTTGGCACTTCACCTGCTCCCACCTTTAAGAGTAGCTTTGCCGATTGGCTTCCATAATGGACAGTTACTCTGCTTATGCCTTTTACTTGAAAGTCTTCACCCGTATATGGTTTTAGCTTGGCAGCTGTTTCTTCTAAACTTAATTGATGTTCACTATTATTCAAATTTCTGAAAGTATGTTCCTCAATTACAGTAGTGGAAGCTTTGGTGACCACTTCCATTCTAACAGGTTTGCCATTTACTTTCACTGTGAAAATATTGGTTCTGCCTTTCCAACTTGGAGATTAAACAACGAGTAAATGTCTGAATTTGTTGTTTCAGCCTCTTTTAAATTTTAGATTTCATTGGGCTTCTTCTTTTGTTTACAAACCTGCTCAAATTTTTCCTTGCATTGCCTCATCATATGTCCATCTCTGTAACAACAGTAGCATTCAAATTTTTAAACTGCCAATTGCTGAAAGACTGCTTGTTTCTAATTCTATTAAAATTATTCTTCGATTTCACTGCTAAGTTATTTTTCTTTATTCTTTGGTTAGCGGGGGATATTTCCTGCTTCTCGGTGGAGTCTCGCTTTCTCATGTCACTTTTGGCTGAGGTTTCCTGCCCGAAGTGGGGATGGCGCCATTTTGCGCACCCAGTATTGCCTTTGAATCTCTTACAGTGCTTTCCATGGCCAGCGCTATCTCTAGAGCCTTCTTAAAATCCAGGTTCACTTTGGACAGTAATCTTTTCTAAATAGTGTCCTCGTTCACACCACACACTAAACAATCTCTGAGAATGCCGTTCAGAGTCAGACCGAATTCAATGTTCCATTAACTGCTTCAAATTTGCAATGTAGCATGCAATTGTCTCACCCGGGGCTCTATTTCGTGAATTAAACCAGAACATCTGCATCCTGACTGAGGTCTTGGGTTGAAAGTGACCCTTCATGAGGTTCACCAATTCATTGAAATTCTTTGAATCTGGGGCATTGGATGCAGTCAGACTTCAAATCAGACTGTAGGTTTTGCTCCCTCAAATACTCAAGAGGATCACTCACCTCTCCTCTTACCCCGTAATCTCATTCGCTTGAAAAAAGAAAGTGAGGTGTTCTATGTATTGAGACCAATCATCTGTGGCTGGTTCAAAAGGATCAATTATCCCAAATTGTGGCATTTTGAGAGGGGACAACTTCTTCAATTCTAATCAAGCTTGCTATTTACAATCACTGGGTGAAGTATAGTGCTGTATTCTTTCTAACTTGATTTCTTCTGGTCAATCCTGTTTTATCCTCATCACCAGTTTGTTATTGGGTGGTCGAGTTGTACTATTAATGATAGAGTTTATCTGTAGACACGTCTTGGGTGGAAATTTTAAGTTTATTTCCAATATACTCAGCAGTAACTACACGTGTGCTTTCAACTCCAACTCTACACTGACTGCTGAGGTAGCCTGCGCTACTCTCCTATTGGTTACTACAGATCATGTGATCTTGCCTAACACGTGTTATTCTTAAAGGTACATTGCACACAAAATAAAACCATAATTACTACACCCGATATCCGGAAGCAGAAGCACAGGGCAGGGGCCGGGAAGCTGCCGGCTGCTGATTGAGTGGTGAATTGTGAGTTACCCGGGGCGGGGGAGAAAGGGAGTAGGACACCCGGCTCCATTGGCGGCTCACACCACTCCCTCTCCCAGCTCCACTGGTGTCCCAGGACAGGGGCTCAGCCCCTGCTGACTGAGGAAGAGGCCCAGGCCCCAGGCCCAGGTGCAGCCTCGGACTGAGAATTGGCCAGAGCCTTGGGTTGTTGAGTCACTGACTCGGGCTGGTTTGGGGGTGAGACAGAGTGAGAAAGGAGACAGACAGACAGACATAGTGGGAAAGGAGAGAGAGAGAGAGACAGGGAAAGAAGAGAGAGAGAGAGAGAGTGGGAATTGGAGAGAGAGAGAGAGAGAGATGGACAGAGTGGGAAAGGAGAGAGAGGCAAAGAGAGAAAAGTCAGTTGCGAGTAGCAACATCCGTGCCAGTAGACATAACAAGGTTCATTAAGGAAAAGCAAACTCAGCCATTGCATTAAAGCAGTGGGTAAGTTGAATGTTTCTGTATTCTCTCAAAAACCAACTTAATGTGTTTGTTTTTAATGTGTGTGTTGCCAACAACTGATTTTGTCTATGTGTGAGTGGCCTTGCTAAGAGAAATGTTCCCCAAACCTGCTTTAGTGATCGGAACAAGTGGGCTATTCGGCCCTTTGAATGTGCTCCATCATTCAATACGATCGTGGCTGATCTTGTACCTCAACTCCACCTCTCCGCACTATCCTCATGAACTAATTCTCTAAAGATCTATCCATCTTGATCTTGAATGTACTCAATGACTGAGCATTCTCTATGGAGAACTCGAGTGCAGTATGGAAGCAGGGCTGCAATTTTAGCAGTGTTATCGTTTGAGTGAGATATTAAACAGAGACCCTGCCTGCTCATTCAGTTGGATGTTAATGATTCTATAGCGGTTCTTGAAAGAAGGGCTGCAAGTTTACATGATGAACATGACCCCCTGAAGCACCATCAACTAAAACAGGTGACTGCTCATTCATCAGAATCAGAACAACTGCAACATTTGCCTACATAACAACTGAATGCCAGAAGTAATTCATTATATGAAGTGTTTCTTAACATAAAAAGGTTTGGTTTATAAAGTGGAATCTCCTGGGATGGTATTGAGGAAATCATCACACGATATAAACACATGTAGGATGGAGTTGCAAAGACTGGGGACACAAGTCATTCCATAGAGTTTCCTGTTCAACACTAGGACTTTGTTCAGTGCTTTGATTTCCTTTTCCTTAAAGAAATTTGAGCCAATTTTTTCTCTGGGCCCTGTGCCCAGTAAAGCTCTGTCTGCAGTGGCCTGGATCTGGCTGTATTTGCAAGTTTTATGTCATTGAAAATGGACCAGTTACTTAAGGTGCAGGCAGGGCAGAGGAGGATTGAAGACATGTAGCAATCAGAAAACCCCCATCCGATTCCTCTCCCTACTGAAAAGCGGAGGAACTTTCTGGTAAGGCTGAGAGAATTAGACCCACTTCTTCTGGCCATTTCTCAAAATGGCCATTAGGTTGGTAACAGAATGCAAACAGCGGATCGGCTGAGACAGTGCCTTCACCCACTTAAATGACTGCAGCTGCCATGGACAGGAGTTTTAGTCCCGCCAGGAGTGGGAACAGAGATGTTGAATGTTGCACTGCAGCCTGCAAGCCCGTCCCCCAGGCCATTTTCCTGGAGGCGGGAAGGGGGTGGTGGAGCAGTGTAGGGGTGGAGGCAGGGCTACTCACCTGCGAGTGGTGGGTAACCTATTAAACCTCTTAGCCTGTTAAGGGCTGTTAACAGAGGCGACTGGGATTTCCCATTGGCCTCAAAGTCCCCGTAGGTATCGGGCCACAGGTTAGTTGCCTAGAGGCGGCTTCCTGATGGAAGACCGGGCATTGGAGGGCCATCAGTCCAGGCAGACTTAGAGCTCCACCCCTCCCCCAACCTCCTGGTGCAACAGCAGCTCCAGGCCATCCTGTAAAGGGGCTCTCCCCCTTAACCCTGGGTGCAAAGGCTATTTTTTAAATTTTAAAATGTGAAAAGGTAGGAGGGAGGACACCTCCATTTTTGAAGTGCCCTCTCCCTCACTTACTGGCTATGGTATCCTGCAGCTAATGTTGCTCCTCCCAGGCAGGAGGGCCTCCAATTGGCAAAAGCCCTCTTGCCTTCCTTGAATTGGATGGCGAGTCCACCCTCTGGCCACTAATTGTGACTTTCCCTGATCTGGCCAATGAGAAACTGTTTCCCATACAGTGCAGGCTTCTAACTTCCACTTGAGCCTCATGGTGGTGTTCAGAAGCGCGCGTGAAAATCCGGCCCCGTGTGTCTATTTTGGGTTCAGGTTGTCTGGCGCTCCCCGTGGGTAAAAGCTAGAATTGCCTGGAAAAATAAAGAAGGAGGAGACACATTGTCCGCACCTAGCACCTGAGAAATAAGCATCTCTCAAGCACTATTACAGGAAATCCAGTCCTATTCTGTCAAAGCTTCCCACTTTAAATTTTCTTCCTCAAATCTGTGCCCTAGTTCTAGAATCCTGTACATGGCCAAAAAAAACCCTTCTCTTTTCAAGTTACAAAACCCCCTCATAATCTTAAATTTTCGACCTATCTCCCTCTCTCTCTTTCTCTCTCTCTTGTCTTCTCTTCTTAAGAAGCAAAAGGACCCAATTTCTGGGTGATAGTGATTTTCTTTTATTTTTGAGTGGGTTTGTTGACATCTTTGGTTAGCCTGGCGCTCTCAAGGCTAATTATCATGTTTCAGATTTCCAGCATCTGCAGTATTTTGCTTTTAAATTATCATTGTCTTATTGCTTCTTAGCACAAACATACCAAACACTATGGCAATGGTTGGTAATTTAAACAAAGGGTTCTTTTTGACAAATGACAGGTTTAGAGCTCTTCATACATGTGTGAACTTCTGATCAATACAGTGCCATCTACTATATCACATGTTAAATTGCAAACTTGCATCACTTCCTTGTGATGATGCTTACCAAACTATTTACATGTTCAGCAGTATGTTAATCAGTGTGTTAAACTACATACACTACAGAGCAATATCACAACAGTTATTATGGGCAGAAACTTTCCCCATTGAACGCAGCTATACTTGACAAATGCAACCTGTTGAGATTCCATTTTCATTTAAACCCTTATTCATTCAAGTCCATTTGGTTTCCAGTAAGACTTTTAGTAAACACAATTTTCCTCTGGATTATTTGCCTTGTTGTTGCTAAGTGCTAAAATGTGAATGGGAGTAAGTGGGCACTGATTTCTCCTTGCTCCACGCGCATGGAACATGTGCTGTGTAACATTCAACCACAATATGAAACAGTAAAAGGGACTGCATTAGTACTTTCACTGAGTCCAAAGACAGGAAGAAAGGCAGAGCTAGTGGGGGGGTGGGGGGGTGGAGAGTGGATGGTGAGCAGGTGACAGAAAGTGGTCCAAGTTCTGGTGGCTCAATAGCACTCTCACCAGGTTCCAGGTTCAAGTCCCACTCTAGGGCTCGAACACAAAAATCTAGGCCGACATTCCTGTGTGGTACTGAGGGAGTGCTGCACAGTCGGAGATGCCATCTTTCAGAAGAGACATTAAACTGTGGCCCCATATGACCTGTTAGGGGATGCAAAAGATTCCATGGTACTACCTCAAAGAAGAGCAGGGGGTGGGGGTTGTGGGCGGTTATCCCCAGTGTCCTGGCCAAGATTTATCTGTTATTCAACAACAACACAAAAACAGGTTAACTGGTCATTATCACATTGCTGTTTGTGGGAGTTTGCTGAGTGCAGATTGGCTGTTGCATTTCCAACCTGACAACAGTCACTTCAAAAAGTACTTAATTGGCTGTAAAGTGCTTTAAGACATACGGGGCTAGATGTGAAAAGTGCTATCTAAATGCAAGTATTTCTTTTTTCCCTTTTCCTGTCTCTGGCTATATCCTAAGGGCTGGGGTAGAATACACCCACCCCAAACAAAGCCCATCAATAGAGGGAGAAATCAGCCTCCTCTATTATGAGCTTTCCTTCCTGTCCAATTTTCTTGCAATCACCGCACCCCAAATGAGTCAATAGCCTTGGTTGCTGGAACAAGTAAAGCTTCTCTGTGATATTTGCTTTGCAACGGAGTTTAGAAATTAATGGACATTCCAAGTTGGACAGTTGGCACAAGCACACTTTCTAGCAGAACTCACTAGATAGCGATCAGAAGCAGGAAACATGGCTGATTTTTCGTTTTCCCCACCCAGGGTCAGTGGGACTCATTCAGAGTGCAAGCTCAGCACAGGCCAGCAATAGAGCCTGGGACTGTCCTGATCTATACAGCCCAAAGCACAGCAGATGGTGTATGTACCAAATGAGCTGTGTGTGCTGCAGCCTTTTGTTGAATGGAGGAGAAGCTGCTTTGTCTCACATATAGGAGCCAAGAGTGACAGCCACAGCAACAGGGAGCATAGGTTTCCTTTAGCTGGGGAAAAAAAATCTAAAATTCAAGAGTAAAACATTGAAGCAGTGGAGAAGGAGGAGGGTGAAACACTGGGACAATTTGAGGTTCTGGCATTGTTGGGAGAGTGAATAACTGTCCTTCAAGGAAATTAGCAAGATGAGAAACCAAAGAGCCAACTGGAACAGAACTGAAGCACACAGAGACAGCAACAGAGACAGAGATACAGACAGCGACCGACACCCAGACACTGACAGAGATAAAGACAGTGATGGAGACAGACACACAGACAGAGACAGAGACACAGACCGTGACAGAGGCACAGACCATGACAGAGGTACAGGCAGAGGCACAGACAGAGACAGAGACACAAACTGAGACAGCGACACAGAAACATTTGCCAGATACAGTACGGATATCAAAGTCTGGAGGAGATTGGAAAAAAGTCAAAACTTGAAGTGTTTTCAACATCCTCTTCCTGCAGGCTTCTGCCAACATGCCACAGTGTGAAGAGTGCTGAAATTTCCCCAACACACACGCTGACAGCAAACCACCCAAATAACAGTGAAACTACCCCAACCACCCCACGACAGCACTGAAACTACCCCTAACCCCCCCCGACAGCACTGAAACTACCACTAACCACCCCACCGACAGCACTGAAACTACCCCTACCCCTCCCGATAGCACTGAAACTAACCCTAAACCCCGCCCCAACAGCACTGAAACTACACCTAACCCCACCCCAACAGCACTGAAACTACCCCTAACCGCCCCCGACAGCACTGAAACTAGCCCTAACCCCGCCCTGACAGCACTGAAACTATCCCTACCCCCACCGACAGCACTGAAACTACCCCTAACCACCCCCCGACAGCACTCAAACTACTCCTATCCCCCCCGACAGCACTGAAACTACTCTTAACACCCCCCAACAGCACTGAAACTACCCCTAACCCCCCCCGACAGTACTGAAATTACCCCTAACCCCCCCCGACAGCACTGAAACTAACCCTAAACCCCACCCCGTCAGCACTGAAACTAACCCTAACCACCCCCCCAACAGTACTGAAATTACCCCTAACCCCCCCCGACAGTACTGAAATTACCCCTAACCCCCCCCGACAGTACTGAAATTACCCCTAAACCCCCCCGACAGTACTGAAATTACCCATAACCACCCCAGCAGTGGTGAAACTAACCCTAACCCCCGCCCCGTCAGCACTGAAACTAACCCTAACCCCCGCCCCGTCAGCACTGAAACTAACCCTAACCACACCCCCAACAGTACTGAAATTACCCCTAACCCCCCCCGACAGTACTGAAATTACCCCTAAACCCCCCCGACAGCACTGAAACTACCCCTAGCCACCCCCCCGACAGTACTGAAATTACCCCTAACCACCCCAGCAGTGGTGAAACTAACCCTAACAGTAGCTCCCACTGCAGAGCCCCAACTAGGATTCAAGGCTTTGTGATATCAACTGATGCTGAGGTCATCGGCGGGAATTCTGGCAATGGGGTATATTAAAGAAAGACTTAAGATAAAAGCAAAATAGTGCGGATGCTGGAAATCTAGAACAAAAACAAAAACTCAGCAAGACAGACTTACTTTATATAACGCTTTTCTTGACCGCCCGACGTCTCAAATTGCTTTACAGTCAATGATGTACTTTTGAAGTGTGGTCACTGTTGCAATGTAGGATAAGGTGCAGCAGGAAGGGGCCAAGTTTTTACAGTGAGTGGGTATATCAAAGTTTACAGAACGATAACTAGATTTCAATCATAAAGCTCCAAGTGGAAATTTCTTTTCCTGTTTTTGAACAGGGAAGGTTTATAAAATTCAATGACTTTCAACATATTGCAGGATATGCTGAGCCTCAGACAGCTCTGTACCTATGGACCACACTGTCAATGGATAGGGTAGAATGTGAAAGACCTCACTTTATCTGCTGACCCAGTAAATATGTACATTGTATCTCGCCTTCTTAGGCAGTCCCGTGGGATTGGGGATCACTTAATTTCACACTGAAAAAAAGAGTTCTCAGGTGACTGAAGAATCCAATGTGTGACCTACAGTCTCTCACAGGTGGGGCAACTGTTGAGTGAGTTGCCCGGGTTGCCACACGCTCCTTTCACTGTTGACGCTTTGCTTCAGCTAGCCCTTGGCGATGAAACAAGGTGTTCAACTCCTTCCCAGATGCTTTCTCTCCACTTCAGGTGGTCTTAGGCCAGGGGTTCCCAGATGTCAGTCCTGGAAAAATTTATCAATTTTGTTTCCAATTTCTATCCCTCTATCACCTTCACATGGTCCATCTCTGACACTTCCCTTCCCTTCCTTGGCCTCTCTGTCTCCATTTCTGGTGATAGACTGTCTACCAATATTCATTACAAGCTACCTCGACTACAGCTCCTCATACCTTGCTTCCTATAGGGACTCCATCCCATTCTCTCATTACCTCCGCCTCCCTCGCATCTGTTCCGATGATGTCACTTTCCAAAATGGTGCTTCTGACATGTCTTCCTTCTTCCTTAATCAAGGCTTCCCACCCATTGTGGTTGACAGGGCCCTCAACCGTGTCCGACCCATCTCCCGCACCTCTGCCCTCACACCTTCCTCTCCCTCCCAGAACCATGATAGGGTCCCCCTTGTCCTCACTTTTCACCCCACCAGCCTCTGCATTCAAAAGATCATCCTCCGCTATTTCCACCAACTCCAGTTTGATGCCACCAACAAACACATCTTCCCTGCCCCCCCACGTCCCCCCTGTTGGCATTCCATAGGGACCGTTCCCACCCTGGTCCACTCCTCCATCATTCCCAGTACCTCAACCCCCTCCCACAGCACCTTCCCATGCAATTGTAGAAGGTGCAACACCTGCCACTTTACCTCCTCTCTCCTCACCATCCAAGGGCCCAAACACTCCTTTCAGGTGAAGCAGTGCTTCACTTGCACGTCCTTCAATTTGTTCTACTGCATTCACTGCTCCCAATGCGGTTTCCTCTACATTGGAGAGACCAAATGCAGACTGGGTGACCGCTTTATGGAACACCTTCGGTCTGTCCGCAAGTGTGACTCAGACTTCCCTGTCGCTTGCCATTTCAACACTCCATCCTGCTCTCAGGCCCACATGTCCGTCCTTGGCCTGCTTCAGTGTTGCAGTGAAGCTTAACACAAACTGGAGGAACAGCACCTCATCTCCTGATGAGACACTTTACAGCCTTCTGAGTGTGTGCAGACGCAAGCATCATCTGCATACTGTAGTTCAATGACAGAGGATGGGACGACCATGGATCGGGCCTGCAGGTGGTGGAGGTTGAACAAGTTCCCACTTGTTCTGTAGTTTAGCTCCACTCCAGTGGGGAGCTTGCTGAGGGTGAGATGGAGTATTGTGGCTAGGAAGATTGAGAAGAGCATTGGTGCAATGACACAGCGTTGCGTGACCCCAGTCCAAGTGGGGTTTGGGTCTGCAGTGTATCCATTGGTCAGGATCACAGCTTGCACATCATCATGGAGCAGGCGGAGAATGGTGACAAACGTTTGGGGGCAACCGAAACGGAGGAGAATGCTCCATAATTCTTCATGGTTGACAATGATGAAGGCTTTTGTGAGGTCAAAGAAGGCCATGTACAAGGGTTTATGCTATTCCCTACATTTCTCTTGCAGTTGCTGTGCGGTGAAGAGCATGTCTGTTGTGCTCCTTAGTGGGTGGAACCTGCATTGTGACTCTGGAGGAGCTCTTCAGCCACAGGGGGAAGGTGGTTGAGGAGGATTCTTGCGATGACCTTCCCTGTGGTTGACAGCAGGGAAGTTCCTCTATAGTTACCACAGTCGGACATGTCACCTTTCTTGAAGATGGTCATGATCACAATGTCTCTGAGATCTCCTGGCATGCTCTCCCCCTTCCAGGTAAGGGAGATGAGGTCATGTATTCATGCCAATAGTGCTTCTCCATGCTTTAGTGCTTCGGTGGGGATTCCATTTTCTCCTGATGCCTTGTTGCTCTTTAGCTGTCGAATGGCCTTTTCTACCTCGTGCTGGGTTGGGGTTGTGCTGAGATGGTGGTGGGTAGCCTGCTGCGGGATGGAGTCGAGGGCACTCATGTTGAAGACAGAGTTTCTGTTAAGAAGATCTCCAGGGCGCTCCTTCCAGCGGGCGTTGACTACCCCTCTGTCCTCGATGAGCACCTGTCCATTCTTGGCCAGCAGTGGAATGGGGCCTTAGGTGCTTAGGTGGTCTTGACTGCGCTGAGGAAACCTCACATGTCAAGGTTAACCTTTGGATCTCCTGTGCTTTCTCCACCCACCATCTGTTCTTTGCAGAAAGACTGAAAAGCATATCTATAACAAGCCTGAAAAGCATGATCAGTATTGTTGCCAATTAAACTATGCTAATCACAGCTAATTTACAGAGGCCAATTAGAATGATCACAATTAAACTCTGCTTTAAAACTCTAATCCTTAGGAGTTATTTCAGTGCTGACTTTGGGTTTTATTAGGTATTTGGTTTCTATTCTTTATGGGACAGCTGACAGGGGATACTTAGAAATGCTTCCTATTGGCTGGTAACATGGCAGTGATATCATAATATTTACAGTCAGACAGCAATATTCTCCCCGCCCCTCCCCCACCATGACTCCTGTAAAGGGAAGCAAGAATTCCGATCTTGAGGACCCACGTCCGTTGCTTTTCTCCTGATCCAATTTACACTCCTCAGGGGATCATTCCATAAATATAAGCGAGAGAGCCTTGAGTATGGAAATTAATGTTTTAATTGCAACAAGGTTACGGTGTACGATTTATTCAGCATTAATAGCACAAGAATAATATTTGTACCAGCACAGGATATTTTAAAACTGGGAGGGGTGTGGGGGGTGGTTGGTGGAGGAGAAGAGCTATATCCCATTTGATCAAATTGGACAGGGATATGGATCGTTTTCAGGAAAAGAAGCCAATTCACTTTCCCTCCTCCCTGAATCCTCATATGGTGAAACCAAGATTGATTTAAATGCTGAATTGAGAAAAAAGGACTCGTGGCATCTACATTGGGAACAGCCATAACTACCTGATGTAAAAAGGAACCATCTCAAACTCTATTACATCATTTTTAATGGCCCCAACATTATCCTTTCCTGACTAACTCAATCTTGTGTCTTCCACCAGCACCAGTCTCCAGACCCTGCACCAAGGGACCATACGTCATGTGCAAGATTATACGTTGAATATTGAAACACTGGGACATGGAGAACATCCCAGCTGAGTACAATCTGTACTCAGTCGATATCCATTCATGCATCACCAGATAGCTATCAGAGGTTTCTCTACCTCTTCAGTTTATCAGAAGTTGATTTCAGTTCCTCAACTACAGCCTCAGTGGAGGTCAAAGTGGAGGTCATCAAACCTAAAAAGTCTTCTAGTCCACCTTGTCCAATCCAGCCCAATTTCAAAATGAATGACTGCTGAATGATCCATCTATAAGAATTCAGAAAAATAAGAATGGCCAGTGTCGCTCCCAAGATCCTTTGCGTGATTCAATTATATCTTAGGATTGGATATGTGTAGAAATGCTTTGTTGATGCATGCCATTTTGAAAGCTGAAAATTCCTCCTGAATACTGGGAGAGGTCAAGCAGTGTTAGATCAGCAATCCCTGTGTAGAAAGGATCAGTAATTTATTAGTATTGGTCCCTGCAGCTAATGTCTTATGTTACAACCAGGTGAGGAGTGGTAAAATGACTCCCCTATTCTCCCACTCCTCGTTTGACCGTAACAGGGTTTTTAAAAAAGAAATTAGAGAGAGAGAGAGAGACAGACAGACAGAGGGAGAGAGACAGAGACACAAAGAGACACACAGAGAGAGAGAGAGAGAGACAGAGAAAAAACACTGCTCCACCAACCTGTTTCAGTACAGCATTGTCTTTTTCACTTCTTCCTCTCCCCTGCTTTGACAAGGGTTCCCATAAAACACCTTGTTGGTTGTATATTCCAGAGGGACTTGATTAGTTCATGTTTGCTGCAGTTATTGTTTCAGAACAGGTAACTGAATTAATCTCAGAAACATTTGCAAAGTCTCAATGTGGTGTGCATTGTCAGGAGATGGGTCATCTTCCCCAAGCCCCCAGCGGGTTGATTGTCTGTCTTCATTCTAAATTTGTGGAGTGTGAAAATGTGTTTTCTAGCAGCTCAGCCTGGGGTGTTGCTTTAAAAACAACACGATCGTCTTTATGGGATTCAAGTTTAAATTCCAGCCAGTGGGGGAAAAAATTCAGAAATCATATCTTCAAAAAGCACATCCTCGTGACACTTAAGGCACAAATTTATTAACTTGCTGTCTAACAAGTACTAAAATATTTAACATGAATGATTGAAAATATCTTTGCTTGCAGATTGAGTTTCTTTAGATGAAATGTTGCAATTACTTCATAATTCTCCCTACAAATGTTTACCTACATCTCAACAGAGAAACTCAGCTTTGGCATTAAAAATATATACACCAACTCCCTTGATAGCTCAGTCAGTAAGCATGCTGTCCAGTGTGGAAATCTTAGCTGGATCACTGGGCAGTGAGAACTTTTGGACCCAATCACTGTCCTTGACTAAACTTAATTAATTTCACTAGTCCCAGAAAAAGAAATGAGTCTGGGATTTTCCTGGGAATATGGATCAGTTCCCCGCATAAACCTAATATCCTGCCAGTTCAGCTTCATAAAAGGGGAAACCCATCAGAAAGTATTGCTGCTGCCAGTCTGTCTGGTCAAAGATCTCATATGCTTCCTACATACTCCCAAGGCATATTTCCTTCCATATGGGATTAATTAGGATTACACAGTTACTGGAAATTGGTTACTATTCTTCCAGTTAATAAGTTATTTCTGAGCTGGATATCTGTTGAGCGTCAGGTTAATCCTGAGTCACCATCCCCCATGTTGGAATCTGCTCTGTCATGTTTAAGACGGAGGACAACATCCGCCTCCATCAATCCCACCACCACTTCCCCATGGGGAAAAGAGTTGAAACATCCTGAACCAAATTCTCTGAAACTATTTACTGACAGTGTTAATTTTCTCAAAGGCAATTCTAAATGCAGTTACAGGAGCCTCTGTAACTTTGTCACATCCTGCCAGCTGTACAACATCTTCCAGACATTGCTGGCTTGACCTCATTATGTTTGTTTGCAGCTAACCTCACAACCTCCAAAGAGAGTGTAATTGTTGTGATAGTGAGGAGAAAAGATTCTGCAAGCTGGAAATCCAAAATATAAACAGAGAATCTCGGAAACACACGCAGTCTCAGAGGAAAAAAAAAGAGAGGGTAAGATTTAACCTAAATTCCTCTCTATTATTGGTGTATCAGAGAATCACACTGCAGAAAAGGAGGCCATTCTGCTCACCGTGCCTGTGCCAGCACTTTGAAATCAGTCCCATTCCCATCTCTGAAAATGTCTACCTTCCAATATGTATCCATTTCCTTTTAGAGGTTGCTACTGTATCTGCTTCACATCCTTAAGGCAGTGCATGCCAGATCGTAACAACCTGAGGTGTAAAATAAATTCTCGTTGTCCCCCTGGATTTTTTTTAACCAATTATCTTAAACCTATGTCCTCTGATTACTGTTCCTCCTGCCAGTGGAAACAGTTTCGTTGTTGGTCTTTTTTTGCTGTTCACTTCTTCTCTTCTTCCAATTCTAATCAAACATTTGTTTCTTTTCATTTCTGAAGAAAGGCTGCACACAGATCTAAACCTGTTTCTTCTCATCACACATCTTTATGGACCTGCTGTGCATTTCCAGAATTTTGTTGTCCGAGGTTAACATACAACTAAAAGGAGCTAATTTATCCTGATGTGTTCCTGCTGTGATTGGGAAACTTAGACTAACTTTGTTAGACCTCGATATCCAATGTCCTCTGTGGTGTCCCAGACAGGTTGTGACTAAACCGATGAAAATTACAAAGAGCTCTTAAGGAGGGATGTAGATCTTTATTTCTATTGGTCAATGAAGTGGAAGAGATGTAAAACGAGCTAGCAACTCGCTATCATCCATTTCACATTAGCAGAGATGCATGTCTGGAATACAAGGATGTCTGCAAGAGGAAGATGACTTGCATTTATGTAGCGTTGTTTACAACCAATGACATACTTTTGAAGTGTAGTCACTGTTATAATGTAGGAAACATAGCAGCCAATTTGCCCACAGTAAACTCCCACAAACAGCAAAGTGATAATGACCAGATAATCTGTTTCTGTGATGATGTTGATTGAGGGCTGAATATTGGTCAGAACACTGAAGATAATTTTCCTGCTGTTCTTCAAAATAGTGCCATGGGATCTTTTACATCCACTTGATCAGGCAGATAGGGCCTCAGTTTAAATGCCAGTTCAGCACTCCCTCAGTACAGCACTGGAGAGTCAGCCTAGATGTTTGTGCTCAAGTCTTGGAGTGGGACTTGACCAGGAATCTTGCAACTCAAAGGCGAGGGTGCTATCAACTGAGACATGGCTAACACCTAAATCAGAAAACTCCAATTAAAAAAAGCTGTCCAATCCTCTCCCCCCTGCTCCCAAAGACCCTGGGTACATTTCCTTTAGCTGACAGGTGGTGGCAACATCAAAGCCTGAAAGAGTGGGTGAGAGCAGGTTATTCGAGTCTTGGAGATCATCACAGCCAAGCGTGATCCCATTGTGGTCCAGTCTCCACACATTTTACATCAGTGGTTACAGGAAAGTGAATCTGAACCTACTAACTTGTTGCAACATTTCTGTATCCACAAGAGCAGCAGTGGCAGCAGCACTTCTGTGAGATAAGCAATATAAACAAGGTGCACCATCAAATGCATTGATTGCACTAAGGCAGATGGGCTCAATATAAAACAGTCAACAACTTGCATTTGTGTCACACCTTTTCCTCTTCATGTAGTGCTCTCATTATCTGAGGGTTGCTATGGGAGCAAAACAAGGAGGTTGGCCCCAAGTACCAACTCAAACAGGGCAGGAATTGAACAAGGCACTGTTGATGTTAGTCTGCATCACACACGGGCCCTTTAGCCAACTGAGCTAACCAACCCTTCATTGTCCCTTTAGAGTAGTGAAGCATCCCAAGGTGCTTCACTTGCTTGGCAGCCCTCCATTGCCTCTCCACCAAAATAGTGCAGAAATAAAGGGGATTTCCATTTGACTTCTCATATCATAGATTACTTTCATAGCAACTGAAAATCTCCCAGCCAACACTCTTGGCTCAAGACGTACAAAAATAACCCACATAAAAGCAGCCAAAACTGACCCGTGATAAAAAGCTTCAGATTCAATTAAAATACCAGTCTCTTTTAAATGCCAAGTCAAATACAAGCAGTTGATTATGGACAGGAGGCCTAGTCATGAGGCTAGGATAAGTGCCCTTGTGACGTTTAACATTTTCATCATCTACTTGGTAGTTTGGGCATGATTGTTTTCTCTCACTAGTTTTGATTGACTCATTTGTAACAGTCAATAAAAGCCGTCAACTGAAGTTAAATAAAGAGTGAGGAGATACTCACCCACACGTAACCTGAACAATGGAGCACAGAAGCAGAAGCAGCCGATAACTCGGATGGTTTATACAGAGAGGAAAAGATCCCAGGTCTAAGTCACTTAAGTTAGTTAATTTGGTGAATTAACCTGTTAACCACTCCTGTGTATCTATCATTCTATATATAAACCCCTCTAATAGATTCAGCCTGTATCTCACCCCGTTAATTATGAATGGCAGGCATTAGGTAAGAAACTCAACAGTAATCACTAAGGATCTGCCCCAAGTTATGAGTCAGCTCCTTCAGGTGTGCAGCTGAGAAAAGAGAGAGAACGTTTCTGAAAATTGCAAGGTACAATGAAATGCTGTGGCAATCTCCTGCTTGGTGCATAGAGTGATGAGCCTATTACTGCTGATGGTGTAAATGGTTTTAAGGAGCTGCATTGCTTAAACCTGGGTGACATTCAGTCAAAGGGGCAGCTTCATGCCTGTGACACGAACAGAAGTAAAAGGACTATTAAGACCTTAGGTGCTGTGTTACATGCACACACACACACACACACACACACACACACACACACACACACACGCTTCTGCAGGTGGTGTTTAATGGGTCCTCTCAGGAAACCAGCATGATTGCTCCCCACCCCGTCCCATTTACAGGAGCAAAGGTTAGTCCATTTCAGCACAGCAATAAATAAGACGGAGCTCTTTCAGTCTGACATCTCATGTAGTTAAAAAGCTATAGTGGTTTGTGGAGGGATAAGAGAGCTCAGCCTTCCCCTCTCCCCCGGGAGAAAGAGATTAATAATTTAACCTCAGTCGAGATTTTTGTTTTAAGAGGCAAACAATCAATTTGTTCAAAACAGCATTGGAAACAAGACATTATTCCCTGGAACAAGTGCGAAAACCGAACCATGGAGTTTTGATATTCGGCTCTGAAATGTATTCCTAGTACCCTTGTGGGCAGTGAACTATTTTAAGTGGGGAAAAGGCTCAACATTGAAGAGGGAGCTTTCTCACCAAGATCTTTATCAAAGTCTCCCAATGGCATAATGGAAACAAAGTCATACAGACCAGGAGAGAGACCCTGGTTTAATCCTGGATGTGTTGAATGCGCTGATCTCAAGACAGGGCAGTGGTGTAGCAGCGATCATCCTCGGTGCTCCTGGGTAAGGAAAGAGATCCGGTGATAATGCTTGGATATTAGGTGAAGGCTCCATGGCTGAATAGTCTACAGAGGATTTCAGTTGAGGCTCACGCGAGAAGAATGGGTGGTCAGACAAGCTGGAGGGGGAAATCATCACCTCCAGGAAAAAAGCTAGAGGAAGAAAACAAAAGCTAAAGTGTAATATTGTGGAGGGGCCCAATGCACTAAAAGGCCATGCTGCTCAATGGTCTGGCAGGGAGGTGAAAGCAACAATTTTCCATACAGGAAACTCAATTTCCCCCAAGTATGCAATAGGGATGAGCAACATTGCCTATCACATTCCAATAAATAAAATCACTTTGACACAGTAGTATTCACAAAATTACCCCAAGGAGGTCCCAATGTTGGCTGGGCTGCCAGACTAGTGGCTTGGTGCTAAACTAAAATATGAGCATTTCTTGCATGACTTAAAGACAGGATAAATCAGGATATGTGGGAGGATGGATCAGATTGCTTGCCTATCTTCTGTGAACATGCTTGGTTATGCTGATAGATTTTCAATATCAGCAATATTATGCTTAGACTATTGATGTTCCAGTTATAATTAGTGTGTATTCCCTGTGGTGGATAAAATGGCTTCTGCCTCAATGCTTTACTCACAAAGGGATTATATCAATAGTCACATGACTCAGTAGTCACATGACTATGGCAAGCCACAGTACCAAATAGGCAACTATGCACCAAGGCATTTCCCCAAACATCCCCTGTTTCATATAAGGAGAAAAAAACATGCACTATCATTTGCAGTCGCAAGTTACCCAGATACACAGTCTATAAAGGAAGTCATCGTGCACGAACAGAAAACTATTCATTCTAGCCTGTCTCACTATCATCTGTCTCTACCCATGCATCACACATATATTTTTATGGTACATTTTAATGGTACATGTGCAAGTTGTTGTTGGCTGTCCTCAGGCGTCTGCTAGTTCCTAAGGTGAAGGTGCCTCTCTGGGGAATGTTGTTACCATGGCGAGATTTGCTGCTGATCCATTGCATTTGTCAGGGAGCAATTGACTTCTTGGACTGATGGTCATTCCGTTCCTTGTTTGGTTTGCAAAAGCAACTCCTCCTCGCCAGCTGTCTGCTGTGAAGCAGCAGCTCCTACGATTGCACGTATGTGTCTGTGGTTGCAACAGAATATCTGATCATTCACTTTCGCTGTGTACTACGGAGGTGACAACTGCTTATCGCAGGTTCCAAGTTGCTGATTGGGCTGTCTTTTGTTGAGTGCATTGAATGTTTGCAACTCAGCTTTCCAGGTTCTTTTTTACTGCTGCCACGCTGTAGGAATTGTTACTTATTTGATTCCTCCCATCTTTTCAAACTCTTCTATCTTGTCTTTTGGGTCTCAAACCCTCAGCGAGTTTGGAATTTGCCTTTCTCTAGCATGTGAAGACTGTTCTGGTGGACTGGGCAGAAAAAAATCACTCGATTGATTCAATGGTCAGGAAGGTGGCCCTGCATAGCGTTATGGAGTGTGAAGGGCATGACAAGGCACAAAAGATGTCATGGTCATCCACTGCAGCCAAAGAAGTCTTCAGTCGTAACAGTTCTTTGTTATGACTGAAGACTTCTGTGGCCGAGAGGATGGGATTGCTACTGTGCAACAATCCTCCCACTTTAAAAGCATTCTCGCACAGGTTTTTGTGCAAACTCATCTTTGTTTCTTTCTTCCAAAGTGCTATGGCAATGGAGGTGTGGCAAAGCGACAGGTGGAGGTGACCACTAGTGGTCGTATTCATAAACCTGCAGGTAGGCAGCCCTTGGATTAGTGGTTGCTTGACTCTGTATCCAGGGCAGCAGAGGAATTCGACAGCATCCAGGACGACTGGGCAGCCGTGTTTAGGCCAGCGCTTCCTACTCTTTCTGAGGGAGGGTGTTAGAAAAGGTACCCCAAACATTACCTGCCCTACAAATGTCTGGCTAGCTTACTGCAGCTGGCAGGTCATCCATTAAGTGGGTGAATGACATTTAAATCAAAGAAGCAAGAACAATTTATCATTGGAGCTTGGTATGTCCAGACTCTACTGGGCAAAAACAGTACAACAAGACTTGAAAAGGAGGACAGCTCTTATATACAAAGAACCAGCATGCTATCACATCGACATTGAGTGAGACAAGTCTCGCTGAGGGCTCACTAAAGGAAGATGGAGGTGGCTACACTTTTTACCGGAAGGGAAAAATGGAGAGCATGGACAGGATACAAGGTGTAGGATTCACGATCATACCAACTTTGGTGAAAGACATTACTACACTTCCTGTTGGGATCAACAAGCACCCCATGAAGCAGCGTTTTCCACTCAACCAAACACGCCACGTGACCATCGTCAGTGCTTACGCACCAACTCTCAACAGCCCTGAGGACGTGAAGGAACAGTTCTACAGTAATCTCAGTCAACTCATTAAGTCCTGGAAGACTTCAATGCCTGTGTGGGGAAAGTTAGAGATAACTGGAAAGGAGGTCTGGGTAATCACTGGGTTGGAAAACTTAACAGTGATGGCCTGTTATTCCTGAGTAAATGTGCTGAGCAGCCGCTCTTTGCATTCCCAGCACAAGTGTTCAGACAAGCTGATAAGCACAAGGCTATTTGGATGCATCCAAGTCAAAACAGTGGCACATGATCAACTACATCATTGTGTGTCAGAGGGATTTCCAGGATGTATGAATTATCTGTGCAATGTGAGGTGCAGAATGTTGGACAGACCACAGGCTGATCTGAGCAATTCACAAGTTGTGAATTGCTCCAACTTAACACGACCAAAGGTCATCAGATCTCCTTTCAATACAGCTAAACTGAGTAACATCGCTTTCTACAACCAGTTTCAGAACACACTTGATCTAAAGCTCAAAGCTAGCATACCGCCAGTTGGAGACTGTGTTGAGAAGTGGAGTAAATTTAAAGACATTGTCACTGAAACACCATCTTCAGCTGCTTCATCAATGACCTTTCATCCATCATAAGGTCAGAAGTGGGGATGTTCACTGATGATTACACAATGTACAGCACCATTCACAACTCCTCAGATACTGAAGCAGTCCATGTCCAAATGCAGCAAAACCTGGACATGATCCAGGCTTGGGCTGACAAATGGCAAGTAACGTTCGCGCCACGCAAGTGCCAGGCAATGACCACCTCCAAGAAGAGAGAATCCAACCATCGCCACTTGATGTTCAATGACATTACCATCACTGAATCCCCCACTATCAACATCCTGGGGTTTATCATTGACCAGAAACTGAACTGGACTAGCCATATAAATACTGCGGCTACAAGAGCAGGTCAGAGGCTAGGAATTGTGTGGCAAGTAACTCACCTCCTGACTCCCCAAAGCCTGTCTACCATCTACAAGGCACAAGTCAGGAGTGTGATGGAATACTCTCCACTTACCTGGATGAGTGCAGCTCAAACAACACTCGAGAAGCTTGACACTGTCCAGGACAAAGCAGCCTGCGTGATTGGCACCACATCCACCTACATTCATTCCCTCCACCACCGACACACTGTAGCAGCAATGTGTACCATCTACAAGATGCATTGCAGGAATTCACCAAGGCTCCTTCGATAGCACCTTCCAAACCCACGACCACTACTGTCTAGAAGGACAAGGGCAGCAGTTAGATGGGAACACCATCACCTGAAAGTTCCTCTCCAAGCCACTCACCATCCTGACTTGGAAATATATCACTGTTCCTTCACTATCGCTGGGTCAAAATCCTGGAACTCCCTCCCTAACAGCACTGTGGGTGTACCTACACCACATGGACTGCAGCGGTTCAAGAAGGCAGCTCACCACCACCTTCTCAAGGGGCAATTAGGGATGGACAATTAGTGCTGGCCCAGTGAAGTCCACATCCTGTGGGGGAGAAAAAACCATTGTTCTTGGACCAAAGCAAGAAGTGCATCAGATTGGTTTGATGAAAATGACAAAAACATCTCTCAAATCCTGCAAGCCAAAAATAGAGCATATACGGAGTGGCAGGATGGTCCAACCTCCACCTCCAAAAGAGACAAGTTTCGACACCTGAAGAGCAAAGTTCAGAGAAACCTGTGTGACAGGTGGTGGGAAAAGAAAGCTGAAGAATTACAACAATATGTCGACTCCCACAACTCAAATGTTCTTCAGCTCTATCAAATCTGTACAAAGACCTTCTAGCACAGGCTGATCCACACCATTGCTCTCAGCTGATGGGTCGTCCTTGATCAAAAATAAGGGCATAAATAAGTGTCAGATAGGTGGAACGCTTCAGCAGCCTGCTGAAAGGACCATCCATTGTCAACCCCACAGCCCTCAACCAGATTCCTCAGCGACCAGTCCTTGATGAGTTTGATTTGCCTCTATCCGTTGATGAGATCAAAAAAGCCATTAAGCAGATGAACTCAGGTAAGGCTTCAGGAAAAGATGAAATCCCAGCGGAAATTTTCAAAGCATCAGACTCTGACACGACAGTGATCCTCTATGATATCCTCTCGTGCATTTGGAATGAAGAAAAGATGCCAAAAGACTTTCACGATGCCTCGATTGTTGCTCTCCACAAAAACAAAGGCAGTAAAGTAGAATACGGCAGCTACAGAGATATTTGACCTCTGTCAATAGCAGGAAAGATCTTTGCTCACATCATTCTGAATTGACTTACCATTGTGGCAGAAACGAATCTAACCAAGGCTCAAAGTGGCTTCCGACCAGGCCGCAGCATAGTTGATGTGATATTCACTGTTAGACAAATCCAAGAAAAATGCCTCAAACAGAACGTGGCCCTTTACTTCATTTTCATTGACGTTGCAAACGCCTTTGAAACAGTTAACAGTGAAGTCCTCTGGACAATCCTGGAGGCTGCCCAAAAAAATGTCAAGATTCCACAATGGAATGACTGACCAGGTCCTTTTAAATGGCAAATTATCTGTTCCCTTTGAGATCTCGAGTGGAGTTAAGCAAGGCTGCATTCTAGTATTGGTCTCTTTAACCTGTTCTTCACTTGTGTCATTAACCACGCTGTCAACAATCTCAAAGATGGAGTGGTGTTTCTCCGGTATTGTCTTGACAGCTCACTCTTTGACCTACGCGCCTCAATGCAAAAACCAAAACTTCTGTGAAACTCATCCAGGAGGTCCTTTTCACCAATGATTGTGCTTTAATGGCACAAAATGAGAGATTTGCAGATCTTGGTTGACAGATTTTCCAAGACTTCAAAGCTGTTTGGATTGGGCATCAGTCTTGGAAAGCCTGAGGTTCGATACCAGCTCTTGCCAAATTCCAGCATTGTTTAACCAGTAATCTCTGTCGATGATACAAAGCTGAAGAATGTTGATAACTTCAAATACCTTGGAACCTTTATCTCCAACAACAATTTGCTTGATAATGAGATATCAGCTAGGATCAGTAAAGCAAGCCTGGTGCTTGGAAGACTTCGCACCAGAGTAATAAACCAGCACAACATTTTTTTGCCCACCATGATCAAGGTGTACAACACTCTTGTCATTACTTCCTTCTTCTACAGCTGTGAGTCCTGGACTTTATGGGCAGAATTTTCTGCCTGTCAGGTGAGCGGGTCTGACCCAATCTCCAGCAGTCGGGGAGCCAATCCCCGCCGGAGAAGTGGGCCCCGCCGCCATTTTAATTGGGCAGGCCAATTAAGGCCCACCCACCGTAATGCCCGGCAGGAAGAGGGATTCCTCAATTGCGAGAATGCGCTCTTTCAGGCATGCGCAGGAAAGAGCGCAATCTCCCTAAGGCTAAGTGCTGCCTCAGGGAGATCACTGACCGCTTTATAAACTTTAAAAATAGAAAAATAAAAAAATCCTTAACATGTCCCCCTCATGTGACAATGTCACACGAGATGGGACATGTTAATAGATTTCACTGAAACTTTAATAAACATCTTTAAACCCTACATGAAACCTCAAGTCGCTGGTGGATGAAGTGTTTCATGTTTTTTCAGAAGCCTGCCAGGGCTCCTGGCCTGCCCACCAACCTTAAGGCTGGATGGGCAGGGTCTTTAATTGTTTTAATGATCCTGTCAATGGCCTCAATTGGCCATTGACAGGTCGGCGGGTGGACAGCTGATCGCGCTGTCCCCCTGCTTTCCTGAATATTCAAATGGGGCAGGATGACCTCGGGGGTTCCTCCCAATGTCATCCCGCATCACTTTCATGTCGGCGAGTGGGCCCTGCCCCCTGCTGACCGACAGAAAAATTCAGCCCTATATTGCAAACGTAAAAGGCAGTTGGAATAATTTCACATGCCTACTCTTCGCTCCATCCTTGGCATCCCCTGGCAAGACCAGACCACAAACCTCAAAATCTTAGACCCAGCCCAGACAAGTATTGAGGGATGAGAGCCCAACTGCGCTGGGCAGGCACGTAATTAGAACGGAGGGCCAATCACATTTGGAGACAGCTGCTGTATGGACAGCTAGCGTCTGGCAAAAGAAATCAAGGTTGGTCACACAAGTGCTACAAAGACCTGCTTAGGGGAAATCTGAAGTGGTGCAGCATCAAACCTAATAAGCTGGAAGAATCAGCGCGAGAAGGAACTTGCTGAAGAGCCCTGATCCATAGAGCTTCCTTCACTTTTAAAAAGGATCAACATCAATGTCTTATTGCTGACTGTGAACAACGTCATAGAGCAGCATCTGTCCATGTCACAACATAGGAGTTCCAATGCCCCAACTGTTTTTGACTCTGTATGTCCAGACTGGGACTACATAACCAGCTCCGTATTCATTGTTGATGAGTCTGCACATCAGTTGTCTTTTTCAAACTTGAAGGACAACCATCATCTTGTTTTTGGACTTGAGGGCAGCTGGAACTCTCCTTGGAAGATGCTCAGTTGTTCAAGATAATCTTTATCAGGAAGACATTGAAGACCTGTGAAAGCATCTTTGTAATATGTCATGATCTGTTCAGCAGTCAATGGCTTGGTGCCATGCAAAACACTGCAAATCTCTTCTGGTACATGGTGAATTACCAGTCCAAGCTTTTGACTTGTTTCAGTTGAGATGAGGGAATATTTTGCTTAGTGTCTACTATCTGGAACTGTAGATCTTCTTTCTTCCCATTGTATTGGGCTCTCGGCTTAGTTTGCCCTCTTGGGGTGAGCATTGTTCCACCATATCACCTCAAAATTACCTTCAACGGCTTCATTTTTGAGTCACCATCATGAGCAGCTTCACACAGGTCTGCAAGGCTCATGATGTTGTATGTACCACATGGACTGCAGTGGTTCAAAAAGGCAAGCTCACCATCACCTTCTCAAGAGCAACTAGGGAAGGACAATAAATACTAGCCCAGCCAGTGAAGCCCACATCCCGTGAATGAATTTTTTTTAGAAAGCACCAGTGTCCATCTGACACTTCACATTAACTTGATGCTCTCCTTCTGCAGGCAGCATTCCATTTTTTACCTTTTTGACTTAACAGTGCCAACCTGTTCTAGGGTGTAGAGTGATTCGTCAGGTTCATTGTCGACATCTGTCCAGCAACCACATTTGCAGGCTTGCTTTTCTTCTCTCCAGCAAAACACTTGCATGCAAAGTAATTCAGCTTCTTGCAGTTAGAGCACTGCTTTCCCCATGCTGGAAATGCTTCTTTTTCTTTTGTGTGGTGTCCTCGGCAATATTTACACCCAGTACTCTGGCCTTGATCTTTCTGCTGGCCCTTCTGTAAATAGTTCTTCCTTTTCTTCGTTGTCTTTTGCTTGGAAGGCCAGAACTGCCTCTCCGCTTAGTGCAAAGCCTTGTCAACTCTCCCATCAATACTCTTCAGCTGATGATCAATTGTTTCAGAGTTTCTGTACATGCCAATAGCTTTCTTGAGAGTAAGTTTCTCTTCTCTCAGCAGCCCTGCTCACACAACAGGATCTCTTGTTCCCAAGACAATTTTATCTCTGCTGAAACTCACAAGGTTCACCTAGATGTCTCAGTGCAGTCACATACTGATCAATATTCTCCTCCTCTTCCTGAGTTCTGGCATTGAATATGTAGCATCCATAAATAACATTATTAGAGGGTTCAAAGTGGGTCTTCAAGGCCTCTAAAATTTCACAAGACTGGCTTTACTGCTCCTCAAGTGAGGCATAAGGTGCAATGCAGCTTGTAGCACTTTTTTCCCAGCACAGATAACAAAATTTCAACTCTTATTTATTCAGTTTTCTTGTTTAACTCTGCAGCAATTTTATAGTTCTACAACTGAGACTGGAGGAATTTCCAATTCATTCTTAAATCTGCCTTCAGCTCCATAGGAGCCGATATTGGAATATTCAAAGCCATACTGACTCACCCGGCAGTCAATGTTCTGTACAAAGTTGCAGACTGAAGTTTTAATTATTCTCTGCTGTTTCTTACAGTGGCTGGCTCTCCTATCCATTCATTTTAGTTGCACTCTCTAGACATCATGTTCCATGTGATGGGTAAAATGGATTCTGTCTCAGTCCTTTAGTCACAAAGGAATGACTTGAGGTCACATGACTCAGATCACGACAAGCCACAGTATCCAATAGACATGTCTCCAAACAGTCTGGGCTAACGCAAAAGCAATGGCAATTTTTTTCATTCATTCACAGGATGTGACTTTGTTGGCTAGGCGAGCATTTATTGCCCACCCTAGTTGCCCTTGAGAAGGTGGTGGTGAGCTGCCTTCTTGAACCGCTGCAGTCCATGTCGTGTAGGGACACCCACAGTGCTGTTAGGAAGGGTGTTCCAGGATTGTGACCTAGCGACAGTGAAGGAACGGCAATATATTTCCAAGTCAGGATGGTGAGTGACGTGGAGGGGAAGTTTCAGGTGGTGGTATTCCCTCTATCTGCTGCCCTTATCCTTCTAGATGGTAATGGTCATGGGTTTGGAAGGTGCTGTCTAAGGAGCCTAGGTTAATTCCTGCAGTGCATCTTGTAGATGGTACTGCTACTACTGTACATCAGTGGTGGAGGGAATGAATGTTTGTGGATGTGATGCTATTTGGGAATGGAGAGACCGCTGTGAGTGTTTGTGGATGTGATGCTATTTGGGAATGGAGAGACCGCTGTGAATGTTTGTGGATGTGATGCTATTTGGGAATGGAGAGACCGCTGTGAATGTTTGTGGATGTGATGCTATTTGGGAATGGAGAGACCGCTGTTCCTATGGAATTGCTTATTAGGAGAAAAAGGGAAACACTCAGTGTCTTTGAAAGTTAGCCCTTCATTCACTTTTGGACAGAACTTTGATGTGTCTGAGAATTTCCAAACAGAAAACAGAATCCCAAAAATCTACCACATTGTGTGGTGCAATTAACAATTGGATTTCTCCATCAGCAACAAAACAGACAGGAGTTGTAATCTCATCTCTCCAACCATAGTTGCACTCTCTTTCCTAGATTGGACAAAAGATAACAATCCTATCTGCATCTTCTCTAGTATAGCAATACATCTCTCCTTTATATCCAGCATATCTACTCACACATGCAAACAAACTCAAGGAAGTCAGTGAGTCTCATTACTAAATCCTGATTTGCTTGATGTCTGGTTTACTGAGCACTAGAACCAGAGGGACCTGCTTTCTGCCATCCTAAAGTGACAGACCATACTTTGGGAATCTGAATTACTAATTATTTTGATTTCTGTCCATTTCTCCATGATTCATTTTGACAGCTCACTCAATATCCTCATCTGCACAATGCATTCAATTAAGCCAAGTAACATGCTGGCCAACCACCTTAATCAATAGCCCCACTTCCTGGGGTTTGGAAGGTCAATGAGGGAGCGCGATTGCCATCTGCCAAAGCTTCTGTTATGCCTAATAGGTTAGTCTCCTCACAGTCTGCCCATTTATCAGAAGGATTCAGTTGACTTCAGATGGATGGTTTCCCCAAAGACAGCGAAACATCCAAGCATATAGCATCTCATCAGAAACATCTAGAACACTTCACACACAATTAATTGAACTGCCATGACTACAGGTACCATTGAGCCAGACTGACAGGAAATGGTGGACTGAGCTCCTAATTCTCAAACAAATATTAACATATTTTAGATAAACTGTAGCCCCACAAATATAGGAACCAACAGATCTGCTGTTAAGGCCTGTTGCAGCAAAGTAAGCAAGAGGTCCGGTTCTGTAGGTCAGGCCTTGCTGCTAATCAAGGCTCAACAAAATTGCAGAGAACAAGATTTTGAAGTAAATTTTAAAGATAGGAGGGGACATAGGCTAGGGTCTGATATATATAATGCTACTCTAGGTAAATGTCTTCAAGTCCAGAGGAGAGAAATAAGCATTACTTTCAATTTAAAAGACAGTGGGAGTTCAGGCACAGTGTTGTGAAGTACACACTATTAATTACAGGAAGGCACGCTTTAAAATCATTTGTGTTTTTGTAATACAAAAATAGTGCATTCAAGATAAACAGATGAGTCAGTCTTGCACATCCCATCAAGTTTAACAAGAATGATTATCTATTCTTTGATATGTGTGGTGAGCCAGGGAAATGAGTCAGTCACACGCAAGAAATTCCACCTAAGAAAAACACTGTTGCTGCAGTATAAATAGACAAGACTGCCTTTTACCAGGAAATTGAACAAAGTTAGATTTTAAGATTATCAAGTGGAACAAGTAGAAATACACAACCCAGGTCAAGACAGATTATTCCTTCCACTTTAGTAGTTGTCTGCTGCAGTCTACACTGGAAACCTACATCCACTGCTTAATCAGATCACTGGCAGTTCTGGTAAGAATAGATTTTCTTCCCTAAAGGACATGAGTAAAACTGATTGTTTTTGTGACAACCCCGTTTACCAATTACATATTACCCCATTTTCTCTCCTGCCCTCAAGGGTTTGGCCCTTCGCCTTTTTAATACCCAAAACAAAACACAGATGGAACTTTGCTCCACAAAACAGTAGCTGACTTGGGAGGTAACTGAGGGCAGGGGTGGGAACCCTTGTTTTACTTTCAGATTAAGGATGGAATAACATATGCTAAAAGTCATTCAATCGAAGTTGCCTGTGTCCACACTTTCGTTAACAGGCTGTTGAGTAGAAAGGAATTACCTGAACAATAAGGAATTCCTCTCGACAGTAAGGGGAATTTCTGACCCGCTTTATTCCCCAGTGCTTACTCTTGACCGCAAAAATGCATCAAATAAAAAGGCAATTTTAGAAAATGAAACCAGCCATGGTGTCAGGCATTAGCTGACTGGGTTAGCAATCAATGTAACTTACTGTCCTCTGGTATTAATAGGGATACCATTTAAAAAAGATAACAACATCTGTTATTCCCAAGGAATGCCTCAATGAGTGGACAACCTGCAGATAACACCAATCCATTGAGCTAAGTGCCTCAACATGTGATAAATAGATTGAATTAGAGTCATTATGGTACAGAAGGAGACCACTCGGCCTATCAATTCCATACCTGCTCTCTATAGAGCCATCTAAATCGATCCCATTCTCCAACATCAACAACAGATTGCATTTCTACAGTATTAACATTCCAAACACAATCTTGAAAACAGATCGTTGAAAGCAAGTCCAAATGCATACACCCTAACCTTCTCATCGTTCTTATTAAAGTGTATAAAGAACACTAACATGCAACCTGTAAATCCTTCCCTGTGATTAACCCTGAAATCTGACCACGGAGAGCATTCACCAGCCAAGATACTACAAGCATCAGACTAATTACTGCACTAATTGCTCAATTAGTACATTTTGAAGGTGTTTGGGAGGTGAGAGGGGGTCAGACTTCCCGGCCTTGCTATTTTCAATTCTATTCGCAACAATTTGTTTCCTGATTGGAAACAGACCCCATCTCTCACAAAACAGCTCCCAGCCTCAAGGTGCTGGTTAAACACCTGAATGGGTTTCCTGAGGATAAGCACAGACAAATTAAAAGGAAAACCTTTAGCACACAGCTCACTCTATCTTAGTACTGATTAAACCCTAATATCTGTTCCTCAGAAAAATCATTAATGATGGGAATTGTTGCATCTGAGATGTCCTTACACAATTGGATTGACACTCAAGCCTTGCCAGGAACACTGGATTTCTGGAGTTTTCTCCCCCCAAGTTAGTAGTATTTCCATTGGTACATGCTGATATCTGACGAAGATGCCGCCTCTTGGATGAGTAATTAAGCAGAGGACTGTCTAGTGGAGTCTCTCTAATTCATGGTGGACATTAAAGACCCTGTGCCACAATATTAAAGAAGAATAGAGACATTTTGCCTAGTGTCCTGACAAATACTTATCGTTCATCCAACTCCGAAACACAGATCATCTGGTCATTTCACTGATTGCTGTGTGCTAATTGGCTGCTGTGTTTCCAATGTTACAACAGTGACTACACATCACTGGCAACTCTCAGGCACTTCCTCCTACCTCCCCCTGGACCATGACCCCACCACCGAACATCAGTTTCCAGGACTGTCACTGACCTCATCTTCTCTGGAGATCTTCCCTCCACAGCTTCCAACCTCATAGTCTCCCAACCTCGGATGGCCCGCTTCTACCTCCTTCCCAAAATCCACAAATAGGACTGTCCTGGTAGACCGATCATGTCAGCCCTGCCCCACGGAACTCGTTTCTTCCTATCTTGACTCTATTCTCTCTCCCCTTGTCCAGTGTCTTCCCTCCTACATCCGTGATTCTTCTGATCCCCTATGTCATATCAACAATTTCCAGTTCCCTGGCCCTAATTGCCTCCGCTTCACCATGGACACCCAATCTATTTTCCTTAGCCCCCACCTATTGCTGACCTTCTATGATCTGACCTGCTCCACGCTCCCTAAGCAGTATGAATTCCATCACATTTCTACTTTTCTTTAGCTCTGAAGAAGAGTCATACAGACTTGAAACATTAATTCTGTTTCTCTTTCTACAGATGCTGTCAGACCTGCTAAGTTTTTCCAGCGTTTTCTGTTTTTATTTCATTGGCTGTAAGACGCTTTGCAGCATCCTGAGTTTGTGAAAGGGGTTATATAAATGCAAGTTCTTTATTTTTTTAATTGAAACATTCATTGCAATAGCGAACTGATTCCCTTTGAACAGCCATGCAGTCTTTAAGGTATTAGTATTTAATTTATTTAGTGTGGATCCCTGGAAACCACTGAGTAAATGGAAAGACTCTGATATGCTCTGACAGCAAAAAGAATTTTACAATTGACAGGCTCTTTTAACTCTCCAACAGTTATCAGCTGAACCTCAGAATTAGATTCTCCCTTCAAATCATTTCCTGGTGTCCATTATTGCAAATAAAGACTATTCCATGGCTGTTTTTAATAAATGTTATGTTCGTAAACTACTGTAAAGGTTTGTTATTGCTGGGTTCTATTCCAGGTAGCCTGTGTCATAGGTCAGGTGCAACAATGTTACATCTGTAATGGCATCAGACAATAGTTGAATGGGTTAGCAATGGTAAGAGCAGGTCAGAGGTTAGGACTCCTGCGGTGAGTAACTCACCTCCTGACTCCCCAAAGCCTGTCCACCATCTACAAGGCACAAGTCAGGAGTGTGATGGAACACTCTCCACTTACCTGATGAGTAAAGTTCCAACAACACTCAAGAAGCTTGATACTGTCCAGGACAAAGCAGCCCACTTGATTGGCACCCTATTCACAAACATTCACTCCCTCCACTGCCAACGCACAATAGCAGCAGTGAATACCATCTACAAGATGCACTGCAGGAACTCAACAAGGCTCCTTAGACAACACCTTCCAAACCCACGACTGCTACCATCTAGAAGGGCAACATTTACATGGAAACACCACTACCTGGAAGTTCCTCTCCAAGTCACTCACCATCCTGACTTGGAAATATATCGCTGTTCCTTCACTGTCACTGGGTCAAGATCCTGGAGCTCCCTCCCTAACAGCACTGTGGGTGTACCTACACCGCGTGGACTGCAGCAGTTCAAGAAGGCGGCTCATCACCACCTTCTCAAGGGCTAATAGGGATGGGCAATACATGCTAGCCCAGCCAGCAAAACCCACATCCTGTGAATGAAGAAAAAAAGTCTGTGCTCTGCCCAAAGGCAGGGCCTTGGCTCATTGTCTATTGATACTTCATCCAGATTGTTTTTCTTGGCAGTTTTTTCTTAATGGTTGTTTGCCATTGCCTCGCAGTCTCACAGGCAGGGTAAGGAGACAGCAGCAGCTGGAATGGGAATCGAACAAATGCTGTTGGCATTATGTCCTGAATTACATGCTAGCCATTTAGTCAACTGCACCCCCCAGTCATCGCCACCCCACCACCCCTCCCCTCCCCCCAAACCGTAGCATCAGTAAAGAGCTGTCTAAGTATTGTCTTCAATTACAAACTGACAGTGAGGAAAAACTCTCTGGTTCATCCACACAATTGTGATACCTTGTGCACCACAATATATAGACTTCCTATCCCACCCAGGAGAGATGATTAAACAGGTAAAACCCAGACCAATTTGTAAGGCAGCAAAAAGAAAACCTATGAAATTCCTCTCCGAGACCCTAGATAAGCAAAACTAGTCCAGGAGATCACTCTAGCACTGAAATCCTTGCAGTCACTACCTTTTGCACAAGGTGATCTCCATCCCAGCTAAAAACAAGTCTCACTCTCGCTTGAAGAAATCTAGTGAATCAGCCTCCACCACACGAAACTGCAGCCTGTTCCAGAGCTTCTCTATTAGCTGGGAAAAGAACCACCTCCTGACAGTTAACATTGATCTGGCCTTGCGTAACTCATAATTGTGACCCCTGGTCATCTCTCCTCCTGGTACAGGAGGGTATGGGTGACCATGGATTTCTCCATGGTTATGCTTGGCAAAGCACTGCAGTGATTTGCTGTTGGCTTCTGCAGTATGGCTGACCAGGAAACTCCCATTCTTACCATCAGGTGTATTGGAAGGATTTACAGGCTGATAATCAATCTGTTTGGCCACATTATAAATGCACCTTCCACAGCCATCAAGCCCTGAAGCAGGACTTGAACCTAGAGATTCTGGCCCAGAGGTAGGGACACTACCACTGCACCACAGGACCTCCTGATGGTCATCTCTAACCTATTGAATTGAAACAAATGGTCAATTCCCTGAAGGGTTCTGTAGTAGAGTCATATTGGACTCGAAATATTAACACTCCTTTGTTCTTTTGTCTTAACATCTTTGGCAATCTCTTCTTTGCCTCCACCTATCACAGGCCCTCTATCCAGTTCTACCTGTCCCATCCCCCTCAAACAGCTTATATTTCACCTCATTTCTATTTTTCTTTAGTTCTGATGAAGAATCATATGGACTCGAACTGTTAACTGTCTTCCTCTCCTCAGGTGCTGTCAGACCTGCTGAGTTTCTCCAGCTATTTTTGTATTTGTTTCAAAATATTAACTCTGTTTTTCTCTCCATTAATGCTGCCAGAGCTGAGTTTTTCCAGCACTTTCTGTTCTTATCCCTGAAGGATTTTGTATATTCACCCTGACCGCATGCATAACACTGCACTTTTCCAAGTTAAACATCATGAGCCCAATCTCCTAATGCAACAAGATCCACCTGAAGTGACCAAGCATCACCTACAATTCCCCAACACCCATATTTAGATTATTAATAAGAATGAACAGCAACATTCCCTGTGGGCCTCACAGGTGACTGGTCTCCAAACAGATCCAAATCTATGTACAGCTATTGTCTGCCTATGGCCTTTCAGACAATTCTCAATTCAAGGCAATGTATTACCGCTAGTACCAGTGGCTTAGATCTTATTGAGAAATGTCTTATGTGTTACTTGTCAAAAATTTTTTGGAAATAGACAATTGAACTGGCCTTCCTTCATCTACCATCTTGGTGGCTTCTTTGAAAATTATAATCTAAATTTGTACATTGCTGAATAAAAGAGACATGCTATAGAAGCTTTACAGTTTGTGCTCATCAGGACAGCTTGCAAGAACAGTAGATACCAACAGTAAAGGGAACAACAATTTATACTGCATGAGAAGAGAGTGCTGATTGATTGGCAAGTGGACTCTGATTGTTAGAGGCATTGCTATGGAGAATTCAACAGGGAACAGTTAACTGCCAAGCTTTTGTTCAAATTCAAACCTTGGCAGTAACTATTCTCTGCTGCATTCTCCATGGCAATGCCTCTACCAGAGTCCACTTGCCAACCAATCAGCATTCTCTTATCATGCAGTATTGTTCCCTTTGCATGTGGTGTTTCTTGCAAGCTGTCTCAATGATTGCAAGATGAAAAGCTTTGACAGCATGTCACTTTTTGTTTAACAATACTCAGGTTCTGTACTACCAAATGACTACACTTTAACTTGTAAGATATGATCACTTTTTTTTGAAACAATGTTGGTGTCCCTAATATGTCTTTCTCTATGCAATCAGATATTGCAGCCCTGATCCCTCAAGCATCTTTCCTATTACTGATGTCAAACTAATGTTGCTATAGTTACCCAGGCCCATCTCTCTCCTTGTTTAAATATTGAGACTACATTATCCTTCTTCCAGTCAATGGGAACCAACCCAGAGTGCTGAGAGCTGTTTAAAAAAATATGGTCAAGGGGCTTGAATGACCCATTCCTATCATTTCTGCACTGGGCAGGAATCTTCCAGAACTGTTGACTGGTCTCCCAAGCACTGCTGCTGGCGATTGGGAGAAATAGTCATTGTAGGCACACTTCACATGCACATAGCACTTCACATACCCCAGCTGTTGTGGCTTGCAACCAAACCCATTATCTGAGCCCTGCTAGCCTCCTTGCTATTTGAAAAAACCTTAAGGGTTGTGAGGATAACAGCATTAGGACCAAGGAAAATTGCCAGGAAATGTTTGAGTCCCAAGAACACAACTGGGAGAGAGAGGGAGGAAAACACATTGAGAGAGGGAGAGAGAGAGAAAAACACAACCTGGGTGAGGGAGAAAGAGAGAGAAAGAGATTGAGAAAAGCATGAACTGGGAGAGGAACAGAGGGGGAGAAACAGAAACTGAGGGAAAGAGAGAAAAAAAAACACAAACCTAAGGAGAGAGAGAGAAAAACACAAATTGGGAGAGGGAGTCATCCCACGCTGGCCTCTGATATGCACGGTCTGTTTTATTATGAGAGGCATGCAGCTTTAGTGTTTCTCCCTGAGACTTACCTGCTTGAGGTTAGAATTCAGTGGTGGGATGTAGGAGTCAGTGAATCACAGAATCACAAATCACAGTGCAGATGAGGCCCTTCGGTCCATCGAGTCTGTACCGACAATTGAGTTTGGTTTTGATCTTGTGACTTACGGTGCATTGCAAACAAGAAAATGAATAAAATTGTACGAAACCCTTACTTAGAAATTATTTATAAATCAATTATGTTTTTGTTGGATCAGGGATATTTACTTGACGTTTCTCAATGTGGTTGATCATAGAAGTACTTTTTATTCAAGCAACTCTTATCCTTAAGCCTTTCAATTCTCTTGTGTTCTTTCTTTAATGTATAAATAATGTTATTCATCTCTTTATAAAACAAAAAGTCAAATATTTCATCTGGGACTTGGTGCTACCAAACATTCAACTATGGGAGTACAATAACATTTGCAATCAGTAAGTGTCACATGATCCATTCCCATGTGATTCAGCATCACAGGAGTGGTATTACATGATCGAATGCCACGTGATCAAATGTCACATGATCAAATCTCCAGGAATACAGAGTTGACATCCCGAAGGACCCTCAGATGGCTGCAGGATTGGATAGATATTTGGTTTTGTATCCATTCCGGTATCAGACATTTGGTTTTGTACCAGACAGACCAGAATGCAGCTCATCGGGCCCTGTTGCTGTATCGGACACCCTGACGTCCGGCATTTTGAATCTCGCTTTGTGGCAATGATGTGGCCCAGCCTGAGGGAAGGTCTGTTATTTCGTAGACACTCGCTGACCAATCTGGAAATGACTCAAAAATGAATGATATCAAACTCAACCCATTAGAGGCTGGGCAGTTCCAAATGGTCACCCTACCAGCCTCATTAGTTAAACATCGACCATGATCATTTCCAGATCAGCAAGTGTGCCTGTAAATAAAGTTCCTATCAAAACTGTCCTGTATCCTATGATGCTTCCCTCAACATTAGAAGATGTCCTACCAGCCTCATTGGTTAATACCGATGTCAGTCATTCAAAATCACTTCCAGGTTGGTATTATACTATAGAGGTTATGACACTACATATATTAGTTATTAGTACAGTTTTATTAATACAGTTGTTATTGGTAATTATTATTTAAACTTAATCAATAAAGTGGTTAATGCAATTTCAGCAGTGCTCCATGCCATGCCCATTTCAATATCAGCAGGCCTTAATCTTGGAGTTCTAGATGTGTGTGCACAGCGCAGGGGTTGATGGGCCAGGGGGGTGTGGTCTGTGTCTGCTCTTCCTGGCCTCCAGCAGGCTACCTTTGGGTGGCTATTTTCCAGCCCAGTTGGGCTATTTTCAGGTTCTTAATTCTGTCTGGATTAGAATTCCAACTCTGGGCATTTGGTTCTTGCCAGCTAACTCCCAGTGTTAAACTGATCTGTAGTGCCAGGGCTCAGGTGTTTTAGTTGATGTGCAGCTTATGACATGTGGAAGCAGGAAAGTCATAATTGATAGGAGCATTAGAAAACCCTGCATTGTGGTGCTAAAAGGTGTGGATTAGAGCATATCCATGGCAATGGGAAATGAGGTAGGGGCGGGGAAAAGTGGCACTCTTGAGGCAACTGTCACTAGGTCCTCATGATAGTTTGACTCCGGGTCAAGGGAAGACCCTACACATCTGGGCTAAGCCAGAGGCAGTAGCCAGGAGGGAGTTGGAGTAGAAGCTGAACAAATGTAGATGTTGAGGCACAACGCACTGCAGCACCTAATCTCTGCCTTTTCAGTGATAGGTTTTGGCTCTCTTCATTGTAGTCCAAGCTGCACAATATTGTGCAACAATGACATTTGCAGTTTAGTATGATTTCTGCAGTTCAAAACAAATAGCCTGCAATTATCAGAAACTCTATATCCAGTATATACATATTAGAAATTATTATTATGGGGCCCAAAATGTTCTTCCAGATCACCTTCAGTCACATCCACTAACTCTTGTCCTTACTCCCTCCTTGGGTCTAAACCCCATGTTAGAAAGGCCAGGAGGAACATCTTACTATAAATGTAGAGTATTGACACTTTTGTATGCTAACATTTGTGCATCATAATTTGAAGGCTGTTATTTTGACATTCTGCACTGGCTCCCAATCTTAATTCTATCACAGAGAATGAGTTATCAGTGGCAAAACCTAATTACTCTTCACTTAATTCAATCATCTAGTTAACTAAATCAAAGTTAACAGAGACAGAGACAGCAGTAAGTAACATTGAACAGGATGGACAATAAAATGGCACAGATTCAATCTCATTCTACAACAAGATAAGGCACACTCCATCTGAATAGAGTATATCATGTCAAAGGAGTCATTTGATAAATAAGATTATTTAGAATTCAGTATTATTGCTTGTTGTCCAGCTAACGTCTCAGAGGTGGTATTTATTTGCAGCCCTAATGGTGAACTTCCATGGATTCTGAACCACTTGTATAATTTGGTTGACTATCTTGACTCAAACCGTTGTCTGATATCCTCAAACCACCCTTCCCTTCCATTAGCCCCACTCCATTAACTTATACATTAAACTTTCACTCTTCCTAGAAAGTACAGGCTGAGGAGTGCCCTAAATGAGGTCTATAAAATTATAAAGGGGTTTTATATAGGGTACACAGAGAAACCCCGCTTGTGGGAGGACACCAAAATTAGAGGGCCATAAATATTATGGGGGCCAATGAATCCAATAAAAATTTCAGGAGTAACTTCATTACCCAGAGAGTGGTTAGAAGGTGAAAATTGCTACCACATAGCGTAGAGGAGAATAACACAGATGCATTTAAGGTGAATCTGAATAAGTACATGAGGGAGAAAAGAATAAAAGGATTCACTGATAGATTTGCATAAGTAGTGCAGAAGGATGTTCATGTGGAACATAAACACTGGCACAGACTAGTTAGGCTGAATGTCCTGTTTCTGTGCTGTAGGTTCTGTGAGTTTAATTCCATATAATTAGCCTTCCCACTGACTGGCCACAGGGTCTGCTCTTTGTTCGGGATACTGATCTCACCAGTCTTGCCATCATTTTTTGGGCTGCATCCAGAAATACACCCATATTTCAAAACGCCCTTAAGTATCATTTGGAACAAGAACACAGACTGACCAAATACGACGGCGATATAAAGAGAATCAGCAAATGCCAGAAATGTTCAACATCAGAGCATGGGACAGTGGGGGGTTGTTTTGGGTTGAGTCTTCTCAGTTCTGATAAAAAGACTACACCCAAACTTGAATCTTTTTTTCTTTTCCGGACCTTCTTTGCATTTACAGCATTTTCTGTTTTTAATTGAGCCAAACATATCGGCTAAGGAATTATTGGAGTTCGTCCCTCAGCGAGCGAGACAAATTTGACTTTTCTCTTCATCTTTCAGATTGCATCATTGAATGTCCAGAAATTTATGGTGAATTGGCTTCATGGTATATCACCTCATTGCTACCAATTGTTGGGGTTTTTCAATGTACTAATAATGGCGGATGCTGTGAATTTCTGGGCCATTGTGAACCTGAAGAGTTGATTTTATGGATGCGCCATCCCATTCAGCCTGTGGAAATCACAGGCACATTCTCCCGATGTTCCACACAGTCGTAAAATGAGCACTAAGGAATTCCGAGGTAGAAGTTCATCTTGGCATTACATTACCTTCCACTCATTCTGCTCCCTCCCCAATATTCAGTTCCTTCAACTCCAACAGAACTGAATATCACACGTGGTCAACACAATGCCACCTGCTTACTGCTGAACATGAGCTTCTAAATCCACTGCATCCCCTACCACACACCATCCTCCCCAAACACCCACCCCCACCCCCCCAATCTGGGCCAGGTTGTGACAAACTCAGTTGGTGTAGGTTCTTCATCGGAGTGCATGAAGTGTATTAATTGGTTTACCTTTCATGGTTAAAATTGGGCATCAGTAGAAACAGGGAGCATACATTTTCTAAGAACATTCGATTGGGAGTTGTATATTGGAAAATGGCAGGAATACGGAGCAATATTTCAATATATGTTGGCAGGGGGAATGTTCCTCACCACTGCTGCAATCTTGGGAAATTTAGCTGATAACTTGACGTTTTACAGTTAATTTATTTAATCTGAAAACCTTAGAAATTGTGGAACTCCTTCCCTCCCTCAGTCTTAACTCCTCCCCCACCCCTTCAGTCTATAGTCATTTAAAACCCAGTCTTAGCCTCAACTAACCACTAGGGTTTAAATTTATTTCTCCTCTCTCTTACTGTTCCACTCTAGTGTTACCTTGCCCTTTGGGCCTTGGCTCATCACCGCTATTTACTTGTTAATTAAAAACAAACTTTACAGGAAGTTCTGGGATAGTGAAACGGAGCAATTGGTTATGTTTATTTGACTCTGCACTGCCCTTCTCCACCACCCCCCCCAACCACCCCCTCCCCTGCTCCACCCCCACCTTCAGACCCTTACATGACAATGCTCCAGTTGCAGTTCTAAAAAGATTAAGCCATAGGCCTTGAAACAAATTCCAGGCATTTCTCAGGGGATTCATCTCAAGTTCAATGATTTGTTTATCAGGAGGGATTTGGCTGCTACATGTGTAGTGTGGTTATTGAGTAACCAGTGTTCTTGCAATATGTACCAACCAGTCCTTTATTGAGAGTAAATGAATGTTATTGTTTGGTAAGCGAACGTTAGGAGAAGGTGGGGGGTTTGGGGGCGGATGTGTCAACTAAATGCCGTGTGTTGAATTCTACTTACTGCACCATCATCAGTACAGCCAGTGACAGAAATAAGGGAAAACTTGAAACACATATTTACAGCGATATCTTCATTAAGGCCTTTGGGCAACACTTCCATCTTCAAAATGTCATTCTTCTGGTACAGTCCAAAAGATGATTTTGTTGAACCTTTACAGGGATGTCACAGGAGAATGCATCTCATTCTAGTCTTATGCAGTGAAATGGAATCCATTAGCACCATCCCATTACCTACCAAAGTTGCATATGTGGCAGGATCAAGGAATTAGCTGTTTTTAGATTGGGGTGGGGTGGGGTGGGTGGGGGGTAGAGAGGGGGAAAAGGAGTAGCTTGTGAAGAATTCACAATCATTAAACGTTTTTTTCACAAAATGTGGATGAAATTAATTAATTTCAAGCATTTTTTAGTCATTGTCAGTTCTGAGTGTATCTCACCGGTTAAAGAAACACATAAAGAGGGGGTACTTCTTTGTGTTCAGTGCTACCCTCTCAGCTTTCTCACTGTTAGGACATGGGGAAGTAAATCCCTTCCCTCCTCCCAGTCCCAAACATTGAATCTTATTTCTCCACCAATGCCACTGCTTTCTACTGGTCTGCCTCTGTACAGCTGCTGCTCTAGCAGTCTCCATTTCTATCCTTCTGCTGAGACATTACACTCTATCCTGGGCGAGCTCCAGCCAATTCCTGTGGTTCCGACCCTGTTCTGGAGGCTGCTGAACAACACCTGCATTCTTGCTCTCCACTTGCTTCCCTAGGTTGCTGACTCTGCTCCGCATCTCCTTCAGAGCTACCCTCCATCCTAAATCTATACCAAACATAGGGCCATAGGCAACAATCCCCAGGTGGACACCACCCATGAGTGACAACCTGAGAACATCCCCTTCATTCCCAGTTCTCTGCTTCCCATTCCCCTAGGCAACAACAACAACTTTAAAGGTACTATATAAATATATGAAACATCCCAAGGTGCTTCACAGGAGCATTACAAAACTATGACACCGAGACACATAAGGAGACATTAGGACAAATGACCAAAAGATTGATCAAAGAGGTAGGGCTTAGGAAGTGCCTTAAAGGGGGAAAGCGAGGCAGAGAGGTGTAGGGAGGGACTTCCAGAACTTGGGGCCAAGGCAACTGAAAGCATGGCCTCCATCGGTGGAGCAGTTATAATTTGGAAGGCACAAGAGGCCAGAATTCGAGCAGTGCAAATATCTTGGAGGGTTAAAAACAAAAAAACTGCGGATGCTGGAAATCCAAAACTAAAACAGAATTACCTGGAAAAATTCAGCAGGTCTGGCAGCATTGGCAGAGAAGAAAAGAGTTGACGTTTCGAGTCCTCATGACCCTCCAACAAAACAGTTCAACAGTTCTGTTGAAGTGTCAAGAGGACTCGAAACGTCAACTCTTTTCTTCTCCGCCGATGCTGCCAGACCTGCTGAGTTTTTCCAGGTAATTCTGTTGTTATCTTGGAGGGTTGTTGGATTGTAGGAGATTACAAAGATAGGGAGCGGCGAGGTCATGAGAACACAGCCCAAGGACACCACCGGAAAGGAATGCAATTCCTGGCACAGATCGGAGAAAGCCACATCAGATTAAAGTGCAATGGTAATATCGAGGGCTGCTGCTGTGTTTGGAGACAGAGGAAGGATTATTGAGAGACAGAAGGAAGCATCATGTGAAACCATCAAAATAGACGGAGTTTACTGCAAGATGCAGCTGGTGATTTCAGGAGCAGTAACTGTCCATCTGTTTACAACAGAGAGAGAAGAGAGATTGGGTCCTATCTGCTCCTAATGGGCAATTTCCCCTCCCTGCACCATCAAATACTTATGCCCTACTACATTTATAGATTTTCCTTAAAGGTGCCTATATCTCATTGTAGTTTGATTTTGAGCATTTATAGACGGTCCCTTAAGAATCAGTAGCTGACAATGTTACAATTAGACAAGCAGTTAGAATGCAGATAGCAACGAGAGTGCAGTTCATATGGTAGAATTTATAAATGCTGCATGTTATTTCAAATCTTAATTAAATCCCTTTATCATTTATTCTTGGATTTTAAGTAACCTGAAAACTGCTCAATATTTGACCAATACTGTACTTGGAGAATGTTTACACAGTTATTGTGCAGAAAAACAATAAGCCTTTTACAAGGTATTGCAGATTACCAAAAAACACAAAGGGTAGAGTGTTAGAAGATAGAGTGACTGCGATGGTCGTAGGCCTTCAGTATTGTGCATTCCTCTCATGTTGGCAGACTATTCAACCATGGAAGCTACCATGGGTAGATCTGATGCTGTCCGTATTTGCTGGCAGATAGGTAATAATCAGGGAAAGGTGTCCTGGCCAGTGCTTTCCCCCATTTTCTTCACCAAAGCCCTAGTTTTGTCAAATTTCATCTGTGATTAACAAAATAAACACAAGCAGCGACTGAACTTGGGCTGGCAGTTGGTACATTAACGAAAAGCCTTTGTGGATTTGAGGGGTGGTGGGCAAGGCAACATGGGCACATGTGGTCTGTATGCCCCAAGAGTCAATTCAGGATTGTAACTGTTTCCATTTGAAACGCTTGTAGAGGAGCTAATGGGAAAGCCACCTTTTCTTACAGATCCTCAACAGCATCAGAAGTGCTGCAGAAGTGTGGGCTGTGAACTGCTGTCAGACCAAAGACTTCTCATGAGGTGAACCGAACACAGGAACCAGGTCCGCTGTGTGTGCACTCTCCTGCGATCAGGCTCAACAATCACACAGAGCTCAAGAGGGTGAGGGGGACTGGGACTAAAGAACAGAGACAATTAACAACACATTGTCCCAGTGCCCAAGCCAGGAAACAGCCTTCCCACAGGGCCTCAAGACTCAGACTGACAGATTTTTATCAGGGACAGATGTCAAGGGACAGTCAGATCAGATCAGCCATTATCTAAGTGAATGGTGCAAGGTACTGAATGGCCTATATCTCCCCTTGCTATGTTTCTATGTCATTATTGCACCGACAGGGACCAGGAGAGTACCAGAATAAGAAGGCTAAAAAAAAACACACTAAAAACTAGGAGTGGGGCCATCTCACACACCCAATCTCTAGAAATCAGTACGGTTTAACATCGCTAGAGTTTGATTACTTTAAGACTAAAGTAAAACGCAAATTGACTGACCTGCCTGCATGATCTCACACTGATGCCCAAAGACCCGTGTGAAGGTGGTGCTGTTCTCTCCTGGGTTCACGGTTGTCGACATATCCATGTCTCCTTGGTCTTAGTCATGTATTGTGCCTCGTGTACTGGTTCCCAAGGCTCCTGTTTGGCCAGCCTCGCAATCCCACGACACAGACTCCAAAAGTTTCCTGGCTGAAGTTACAGCCCAGGAGAAGAAATTAAAAGCAATTGGTGAGCGGAGTGGAGGCTGACGGACACTGACTGGTCCCTTAGCACCACAAAGCCTGTCTCTACAGCACTCTCTCTCTCCTTGCAGGCAGTCAGGCAGCAATCTACCAGTACCACACAGCCTGCTTTGAAGTGCGACACAGCCAAACACTCTATATTCCAAACCTTCCCTCTCAGCAATAATTTTCTAATGTTTCAGTAGTCAATCCTCACAGATAGATTCCTCTCCCTTGCTGTTCTGCTGTCAACATTCAGTAGTAGCTCTCTGATCCTTCACTGCAGTCCAGAGATTTGCCCTTTAGACCGGCTGCTTTCCCAGTCGGTGTGTTGACTGGCCTTGGCAGCAGCTTAAGATTAGCTCATTGCTGAAAGGCTCTTCTTAAGGAGGGAGAGCAGCAGAGAATGCGGGCCACCTACTTAAGCCGTCTGCTTCTCACCAACAACAGTACCTCACTGCAACGGCTGTCAATTAAACCGTCAGCAGACAGAAAGGTGGAAGTTCAGTCTGGAGCCCAAGCCACAATACAAGGATTTCAGCCCTGTCCCTGCATTTAATAATCATTAATTAAGGATGAAGATTGAAAGCTGAGGACAGCTAAGGGGATTAAATCTGCAGCAATTTTCAAACCCCTCAAACTACAAAGTCTGCCAGTTAATTTTTGATTAATTGGTAAATTTATGACAGTTAAGAATCAAAAGTAACCCTTTCACTGCTGGTAAACTTTCCCCCCAGCTTTTTAAAGTGCACATTTTGCTGTCTTGCATTAAAACTGCTTTGGATTAATCTTGAATTATATTTTTGGTGCCAATATGCACACCATGTCCCCTAACCCCCAGATATTGAAAGATTTGTACAATTCTGAAAAAGAATGGCATGTTCCCCCCTGCAGTTCTCTGTAGCACTGCCTGCTGTTCCTGCAAAGCTTAGTGTGAAAGTTTTGATATTCTGTGCGGATTCACACCATAAGTGTGACAATTTTTGTTCTCACTGGCTGTATAGCAATGACACACAAGTGGAATTATCACCTTCAAAAACCCGTTAACTGTGTACTTTTCTACAGGCCTGTGCTCTATTCAAACTGAGTTCACCTACAATATGGTTCAAATGGTTTTTATTGGCGTTAGCCGGAATTTTCTGCCCCCGTTGGTGTCAGGTGTCATTCCGTGAGCGGACAATCTGACGAGAAGGCTAAAAATTGGTTTTACGCCGTTGTGAAACCAGTTTGTGATCGTCTGCTCTGCCCGTCAATGACGGGCCCCGTTTTCCATCGCGAGAGGGATCCTCTCTCATTCTTCTAAACTCCAGTGAATACAGGTGTCGGGAATGTCACTTTAATACATTTGCATCTAATTTTAAGCCCCACTCACTGGAATCATCCCCCCCACCCTAGGCTGGATTATCCGGGCACGTTGGCGTGATTGCATACTGACATGTTTCACAACTGTACATAAGCAGCGTGTACCTGGCGAGCTGAACTTCGCTCGGAACTTTGAGATTTGTTTGCCTACCTTTCTTTGGGCAACACTCGTGACCATCAGCGCCAGGCTTCACAGGCAGCACCACATCACTTTTGGGGGGCCTCACGGGCAGGTCTCCACCTACCAGACCAGCTGTAAGGCTTGGGTGACTTTTTAAAAGCTGCAGGGGAGAAGTGGCCTGAGACAGGGAAGAGAATGCAGGACGAGGGCTGTACTGGGGAAGAAGGGTATCCCAGGGTGTGTGTGAGGGCACATGTTAACCTGTGCAAGTGGTCTGAAGATTGCGCGGGCTGAGGAGGCAGTCTCCAGAGGAGATGAGGCTAGATGGTTATGTGATGGTGTGCGCAAGAGAATGGATGGTGATGTCCCTTGAGCTGGTAGTGAGTGAGATGCCAGTGAATGTGTGATGGGCTTGTGAGTTTAGAGTGATGAGATGGTTGCCTTATCCTGGTGGCACAGATGAGATCATTCATCCTCTTTCTGCATTGGATGGCTGGCCTCATGTGTGCAGCATTGACACTGATCACCACTGGCATTGCCTACCAAGTCAGACTGGTGAGACTGATGGGCTTCTGCAGCCAGAGTGGGGGTAGAGGACATCGCGGCAGGCTCCACGCTGTGCAGAAGGCATTCCAGGCATCCCAGTTGGAGAGGCTGCACTCTTCTTGGCTTTTGGGGCCATGCCTTCACCGGTGCCCCCCTGGGCTGCAAGCATTGAGAAGTGTGCGCACAGCTGCAGTTTAAATATGGCGGTCTGCATGAGGAAGTGACGAGGTAACGGAGTGGTGGGAAAATCGGAGGCGTCCTGCCAGCGAGATGGCATGTTTCCTGGTGCTGCATAATTAATGAGGCGGGAATGGGATGATACAATGTGAAAGCCGGCATTGAGGCCGATGGATAAAACATCCTTTTTCCCACCACGCACTAAGTGCAAATCTGGGACGATTCTGCCCTTTGAAGTACTTTGGGACATCCTGAGTGTGTGAAACATAGAAATATAGAAAATAGGAGCAGGAGTAGGCCATTTAGCCCTTTGAGCCTGCCTGCCATTCAATATGATCATGGCTGATCCTCTATCTTAACGCCGTACTCCCGCTCTCTCCCCATACCTCTTGAACCCTTTAGAGTCCAGAAATCTATCTATTTCCTTCTTAAACATATTCAGTGACTTGGCCTCCACAGCCTCTTGTGGTAGAGAATTCCATAGGTTCACCACCCTCTGAGTGAAGAAGTTTCTCCTCATCTCAGTCCTAAGTGGCCCATCCCATATCCTGAGACTGTGACCCCTTGTTCTAGACTCCCAGCCAGAGGAAACATCATCCTTGCATCCAGTCTGTCCATCCCTGTCAGAATTTTATTAGTTTCAATGAGCTCCCCTCTCATTCTTCTGAACTCCAGTGAATACAGGCCTAGTTACCCCAATCTCTCCGCATACGACAATCCTGCCATCCCAGGAATCAGTCTGGTGAAAGGCCTGATGTATGGTTACATGGTCTTTCTTTCACAATAATCTGTCACTGGAGGGTCACATCATTCCATTCTGCTCCAATCATTTATCATAATTGTACTCCAGTGTCTCTGACCACACTGCATACTACAGCAATAAAATCCAGGGCGTCCTCACACTGAAAATGTCATAAAACTATTTTTTTTCAATCTTTTATGTGATGTGGGTTGCCTTGTTGGTCATCCATTCTATTGCTAGCTGGGCCATTTCAGAGGGCAGTAAAGAGTCAACAAGATTATTGTGGACCTGAAGTCACATGTAGGTAAGGATGCAGAATTCCTTAGTGAATAAGATGGGGTTTTACAACAGTCAATGATAGTTTTGAGGTCACTATTACTCAATTCCAGATTTTATTAATTGAATTTAGATTCTACCAGCTGCCATGGTGGGATTTGAACCCATATTCCCAGAACATTAGCCTGAGCCTAGGCCCGTGACATTACCACTACACCACTGTCTCTACGTGAATATTATGTTCCTAAATAAGTGTATGTCTCCTAAGTATGTTGTCTCCCATTAAGCAGGGGCAACTTCACTGACGTGGGTATGTTCGCAGGAATGAATATAGTTGCATACCCAAGGGTTTCCTGTATGGCATGTTAGCTGGAGCCAGAAGACCAGTAGGGCAGCCAAAGCTCCACTTCAAGGATGCTTGCCGGCATGATATGAAGGCCCTAAACATTGATTCTCTCACCTGGGAGACACTAGCTGATGACAAGGGAAAATGGTGACTTCATCTGTGGGCCAGTGACACCACCATGGTAATCACTGGCTACATTGGCTTGGCAACAGGCAGCACAGAAAACAACAATGACATGTAATAACTACTTCACATGCAGCCCTTGTGGCAGAACCTGCTTCTCATGGATTGATCTTATCAGCAACAGTACGCCATGCGAGGCTACCTCATCCCCAGTGGATTTGTTTTGCTGCATGTCCAACATCTTACACAGATGGAAGGATGCTGACGACAACAAAATAACTGTGTCGGTCTTGGCTCAATGGTAGCTCTCTTGACCCTGAGTCAAGAAGGTCAGATTCAAATGCAACTCAAATGAGCACATAATCTGGGTTGTCACTCCATTGCAGTACTGAGGGAGTGCAGCACTATCAGAGATTCTTTTTGGATGGGACATTAAATTGAGGCCCCTTTCAGGTGGATGTAAAAGATCTCATGGCCATTCCCCCATATCCTGGCCATTATTTATCTGTCAATCAATAACGTTAAAACAGTCTACTTGGTCATTAGCACATTGTTGGAGCTTACTGTGCACAAATTGACTGCCAAGTTTCCTACTACAATAGTGGCTACACTTTAAGAGTAATCAATTACCTGTAAAACATTTGGGATGCTCTGAAGAAGGGTCTTGAAATATTACTTCTGTTTCTCTCTCCACAGATGCTGTTAGACCTGCTAAGTTTTTCCAGCATTTTCTGTTTTTGTTTCAGATTTCCAGCATCCGCAATATTTTGCTTTTATCTTAGATGTCGTGGAGTTGTAAAAGGTGCTATATAAATGCATGTTTCTTCTTTGGTGACAGCTCCCAACTGAACAATCTATAATGGTATTTAAAAAAACAACATCCTCACACCACAGCGATTTATAGGAAGCTGCCAACTTAGTGATCAACTTGAACAACAATGAATCATTCTTAACATCTGTCATAGGGAAAATGCTGGAATTTATTATTAAGGGGGTTTATAGCAGGGCACTTAGAAAATCTCAGTGCAATCAGGCAGAGTCAACACGGTTTTGTGAAAGGGAAATCATGTTTGACAAATTTATTAGAGTTCTTTGAGGAAGTAACTAGCAACATGGATAAAGGGGAACCTGTGGACGTGCTGTATTTAGATTTCCAGAAAGCATTTGAAAAACCACATGAAAGGTTACAACACCAAGTAAGAGCTCATGGTGTAGGGGGTAACATATTAGCATGGAAAGAGGATTGGTTAGCTAACAGGAAACAGAGAGTAGGCATAAATGATTAATTTTCGTGTTAGCAGGATATAACAAGTGGAGTGCCATTGGGGCCTCAACTATTTGCAATATAAATCAATGATTTGGATCAAGGGACCGAATGTATAGTTGCTAAATTTGATGATGACACAAAGATAGGTAGGAAAGTGAGTTGTGAAGAGGACATAAATGGTCTGCAAAGATATAGAAAGGCTAAATGAATGGGTAAAAATTTGGCAGATAGAATATAATGTGGGAAAATGTGAACTTGTCCACTTTGGCAGGAAGGATAAAAAAGCAGCAAATTATTTAAATGGAGAGAGATTGCAGAGGTCTGAGGTACTGAGGAATCTGGGTGTCCTGGTACATGAACCACAAAAAGTTAGTATACAGGTACAGCAAGCGATTAGAAAGCAAATGGAATGTTGGCGTTTATTGGAATGGAATATAAAAGTAGGAAAAGTTTTACTGCAGCTATACAGGGCCTTGGCGAGATCACATCTGGAGTATCACGTACAGTTTTGGTCTCCTTATTTAAGAAAGAACATAATTGTATTAGATGTAGTTCAGAGACAATCACTCAAAGTGATTCCTGGGATGAGGGGGTTATCTAATGAGGAAAGGTTGGACAGATTGGGCCTGTATCCATTGGAGTTTAGAAGAATGTGAGGTGATTTTATTGAAACGTATAAGATCCTGTGTGAGCTTGACAGTGTGGATGCTGAGAAATTGTTTCCCCTTGTGGGACAGACCAGAACGAGGGGACACAGTTTAAATATAAGGCTGTCTCCCACTTAATGTAATGAGGAGAAATTTTTTATCTCAGAGGGTTGTGAGTCTGTTCCCCAGAAATCAGTGAAGGCAGGGTCATTGAATATTTTTAAGGTGCAGACTCTTCATAAGGCTGGAATAGTTTGCAGGGGAACTGAAACCATAAAAAATTGCGCTGAGATGTAAGAATACGAGGACAATGAAGCCAATGTATGCGAGCTGGTCAATTAAAGGTCAGAAAATGCGCTCACTCTCTAATTAAGTTCCAGCATATAAATCCAAAATAGATGAAATAATTAGTAACCCCTCCTTAACAATTCAATATAGTTCAATGAATGGAGACTTGCTTGCCTTTTAAGATAGTGGATCCTCCCTGCTAGAGATGATTAGAGCATGTATTAAAACTCATGTACTGTACAACAAGGGCCCTTACTGGAGATCTCAGGACACTGGGTAGGAGATGGAAGAGAAAGTTTGGGCAGAATTTTATGGCAGCAGGATTTTATATTCCCGCTGAAGTCAATGGGGTTTAGAATGTCTTGCCGCATCTTACTGCCCTGACCCCACTGAAACAGGGCCATAAAAGTTTGCCTAAAGAGGTTAAAGAAATAGGTTTGGCAAGTTGGGGAGAGAATTACCATGACAGGAAGAGTCTATCAATGTGCAAAGGTAAGGTAATCAAAGCTCTAATATTGACTGGTGGCCACACAGTCAGAAAATTGAAGGGTGCAGACTCTCCATAAGGTTGGAGAAAATTGCAAGGGAACCGAAACCACAAGAAATTGTGCTCTAATGTAAAAGTACGAGGTCAATGAAGCCTACATATAGTCGGTATGGAAGTATGCAGATGGAAGTAAGTAAGACCCTACCAAGAGCAGACCCACAAGAATTGCCCCACTCCACTGCTATTACAAGAAGCAGGATAGAGAGTGGAAGAAGGGTGTTAACCCTTTGCAGAACTGGTCCCACACATGTTTGGTGTTCTCTGTTTTGGTAATTCATTTGGTAACGAATCACGTTTATTAATGTTTAAATAATTACCAAAACAAAGAACACCAACGTAATCAGATCACTGTGTGCATAGGTTCTAGTCATTGAGTGTACATTGAAAAAATATAGAAGAATGGACAATGTGAACGCTGGTGATCAAGATTAGTCAGCAGAGTAGAGTGAAGCCGTAAACGGCACGAGAACTGTTAGATGGCTGCTGGCACTAACAAATGGGTATGGGAAAATTGCACAAAGTAGCATCTCAAAGATGAAAACATCAGAACACTTAATGGGAATAGTTATTATCACACCTGGCTGTTGTACCTCTACCTTCACCCAGAGAACTGAGTACACATCTATAGTTCACTATGGACAAGGTTTAGGAGACTACTCCCTTTATCAGGAGACTACTCCCTTTATCCTCTACATCTTGATGGAATGATTACATCACTAACTGTTGTCACAACGACTTCCTTGTGACATCGTAAACATGGCTGAAGGTTTAACTAGTGAGGGGTAAGTGTTGGGGGATAGTTTCAGTGCAGTGGACTCGCTCAGTTTACACAATGCAGCTAGTCAGATACCCTCAGGCATGAGGTTCTAACTTTTACCAAAGTTTCTCCTCATTAAGGACCTTGGGATCTGTGCTATTTATTTGTGCTACTTGGATGGGACTAACCATTTTGTTAGGGAAAAGGGGGAAAAACATTTAGTTTTGATTATCGGTCCTGTTAAGCGCCTTGGGGCATTTTACTAAGTTGAAGGTACTATATAAATGCAAGTTGTTGTTCTCTAGGAATTGAAGGTGAAATTAAATGCTGCTGTGACAAACTCAGGAGAAAAAAAATCATTGGGATATTAAATTAAATTGATAGTTTTAATTTTCTTCTAGTACTTTTAATTATTCTTTTAAATATTACAGACCTCGGAAAATAAAAAGCTATTTGAATGGGCAAGGAACAACAGAAGTCTTAGGAAAATGTTTGGCCTCCTATAGATTACTGGAACTAATCTTTACCAATGGTAACAATGAACCTGAGGTAAAGGACCATGGTGGCCTCTGAAAAATAGGCATTATTCAACAGAACTGAATAAAGAATTGCATCCTTTGCTACATGAGTGGCTTTATAATTCTGGTGTAAATCACCAGGAACAATGAAGGGCCATTTGTATGTGGAATGAACCTTTGGCTACTGATGAAAATGGAGATGAATGTAGATCATGTCACCGTCACTTCTAAACGCGCATAACTGTGAAAGTTCTATTGTACATCTACATGATAATCCCTAATTATCACTGGCAAGGCCACAATCCATGGAACAGAATTCTAAGGTGAACTAAATGTGGGTGTGATTGCACACCCACATTCAGAAGGTCCTTCAGAAAGACCAATCCAGCCCCTGCCAATATATGGAGCAGCTTTGTTGGGGTGGGAGTGGGGTTGGAGTGAACAGTATTGCTGGGGTGGAGAGGAGGATCAGTATTGTTGGGGTGGAGAGGAGGATCAGTATTGTTGGGGTGGAGAGGAGGATCAGTATTGTTGGGGTGGAGAGGAGGATCAGTATTGTTGGGGTGGAGAGGGGGATCAGTATTGTTGGGGTGGAGAGGAGGATCAGTATTGTTGGGGTGGAGAGGAGGATCAGTATTGTTGGGGTGGGGGAGGGGGAGCAGTATTGTTGGGGTGGGGGAGGGGGAGCAGTATTGTTGGGGTGGAGAGGAGGATCAGTATTGGGGTGGAGAGGAGGATCAGTATTGTTGGGGTGGGGGAGGGGGAGCAGTATTGTTGGGGTGGGGGAGGGGGAGCAGTATTGTTGGGGTGGAGAGGAGGATCAGTATTGTTGGGGTGGAGAGGAGGATCAGTATTGTTGGGGTGGGGGAGGGGGAGCAGTATTGTTGGGGTGGAGAGGAGGATCGGTATTGTTGGGGTGGAGAGGAGGATCAGTATTGTTGGGGTGGAGAGGAGGATCAGTTTTGTTGGGGTGGAGAGGAGGATCAGTATTGTTGGGGTGGAGAGGAGGATCAGTATTGTTGGGGTGGAGAGGAGGATCAGTATTGTTGGGGTGGGGGAGGGGGAGCAGTATTTTTGGGGTGGAGAGGAGGATCAGTATTGTTGGGGTGGAGAGGAGGATCAGTATTGTTGGGGTGGGGGAGGGGGAGCAGTATTGTTGGGGTGGGGGAGGGGGAGCAGTGTTGTTGGGGTGGAGAGGAGGATCAGTATTGTTGGGGTGGGGGAGGGGGAGCAGTATTGTTGGGGTGGAGAGGAGGATCAGTATTGTTGGGGTGGAGAGGAGGATCAGTATTGTTGGGGTGGGGGAGGGGGAGCAGTATTGTTGGGGTGGAGAGGAGGATCAGTATTGTTGGGGTGGGGGAGGAGGATCAGTATTGTTGGGGTGGAGAGGAGGATCAGTATTGTTGGGGTGGAGAGGAGGATCAGTATTGTTGGGGTGGGGGAGGAGGATCAGTATTGTTGGGGTGGAGAGGAGGATCAGTATTGTTGGGGTGGAGAGGAGGATCAGTATTGTTGGGGTGGGGGAGGGGGAGCAGTATTGTTGGGGTGGAGAGGAGGATCAGTATTGGGGTGGAGAGGAGGATCAGTATTGTTGGGGTGGAGAGGAGGATCGGTATTGTTGGGGTGGGGGAGGGGGAGCAGTATTGTTGGGGTGGGGGAGGGGGATCAGTATTGTTGGGGTGGGGGAGGGGGAGCAGTATTGTTGGGGTGGGGGAGGGGGATCAGTATTGTTGGGGTGGGGGAGGGGGAGCAGTATTGTTGGGGTGGAGAGGAGGATCAGTATTGTTGGGGTGGGGGAGGGGGAGCAGTATTGTTGGGGTGGGGGAGGGGGATCAGTATTGTTGGGGTGGGGGAGGGGGAGCAGTATTGTTGGGGTGGAGAGGAGGATCAGTATTGTTGGGGTGGAGAGGAGGATCGGTATTGTTGGGGTGGGGGAGGGGGAGCAGTATTGTTGGGGTGGAGAGGAGGATCAGTATTGTTGGGGTGGGGGAGGGGGAGCAGTATTGTTGGGGTGGAGAGGAGGATCAGTATTGTTGGGGTGGGGGAGGGGGAGCAGTATTGTTGGGGTGGAGAGGAGGATCAGTATTGTTGGGGTGGAGAGGAGGATCAGTATTGTTGGGGTGGAGAGGAGGATCGGTATTGTTGGGGTGGGGGAGGGGGAGCAGTATTGTTGGGGTGGAGAGGAGGATCAGTATTGTTGGGGTGGGGGAGGGGGAGCAGTATTGTTGGGGTGGGGGAGGGGGAGCAGTATTGTTGGGGTGGGGGAGGGGGATCAGTATTGTTGGGGTGGAGAGGAGGATCAGTATTGTTGGGGTGGGGGAGGGGGAGCAGTATTGTTGGGGTGGAGAGGAGGATCAGTATTGTTGGGGTGGGGGAGGGGGAGCAGTATTGTTGGGGTGGGGGAGGGGGAGCAGTACTGTAGGGCGGGGGAGGAAAGAGCAGTATTGTTGAGGGGTTAGCATATGGATAATCCACATCCGGAAATAGGCTGCTTCAGACCTCTGAAAATATTTTCTAAACATACCTGGTCATTTTAATTCACTGTCCCTATATACAGTGATATAAAACCAAATAATGTAAGATCATAGTGAGTGTCTAACAACAAGGACAATGGGCCTAAAATGTGTCAGCTATAAATTATCCGGTGAGTTGCTGCTACCTCATGGATATTGGAAACGGCTGGGATTTAGAGTTTGGCAGTGGTGGGATAGGCGACCCTGGCATAAAACCAGCAAAGATGGGGTGGGGGCGGGCTCAGTCGAGTGCTTGGCAGCTGGAATTAGGGGTTTCGACCTTGGAGGTCAAGGGGTTACATGACCTCTTGGCAGAACTAAACAAAATGTGGTGAAATGTGACACAAGGGAAGCCCATATATGGACAGTCTGGATTTCCATATATGGAAGGGGCAATGCTCAGCCCAATGTTTGTGACCTTTTTTCCATGAGCCTTGCGAAAATGTTAGGTGTGGGCTAATGGCTGGGCCTTCCATACATTTGGCAAGCTCAGCAATGTGCATTAACCCTTAGTAGAGCCTAAATGGTCCCAGATGGTAAAGCATTCAATATTTAAAAAAATATTTTTATTTATTATGGCTCAAGGATCAGACCAAGCCAGTAGGCTCCTTTGGAGGGAACCCTTTTTAATGGCTTTTGACAGCCTGTTTAGCTGGAGCTGGAGGAACTGAACAAAATGTGCAGGTGAAATCTGACACAAGGGAAGTCCAAATATGGATGGTCTGGGTTTCTATATATGGACTTCCCTAGTGCCAATTTCACCTGCACAGGTTCCTCCAAGAGGTCCTGGTTACACTTCGTCTTGAAGCCCCCAATTCTGCCAAACAATCTTCTAAGCCTTCCCTATATGTCCATATACAACACCAACATATATGGAGGCACATTGGATTAATTTGGCCTTTCAAAATGCAACACCAACATTGGCATTTCACATATTGAAATCCAAATTGACCCCTGGGTCAGCACACCAGGCACTGGTTTGACCTTACATATATGGAATTCCAAAAATATAACCCAATCCACCTGGACTGGTCCATATATGGACGTCTTCATGGACATATATAGTAGTTAAATGGGTTGACCCTAAATAGTGAATTCCAAATATGGTGGGCCCTGGTTCCATATATGGAATTTATGGGCTCCGATTGTTGCCATATATGGTTAATGTTCCAATTTTGTCCAAATGAGGTATTCAGCAACATCCATATTTGGTAATTTCGGAACATCCTGTTCCTCGAAAGAACAGGACGTTCCATAAAAGGCTATAAATTGGCACCGATGGGCCTTCTGGAGATAAAATTCCAATCATGGACCTTACCATATTTGGGTACGAGATTGGTGACGTGATTGGAGAGGGTACATATTCCACAGTGAGAAAAGCCTTCTCCCAAAAGCTTCAGAAACCTGTTGCCATAAAAATCATTGATAGGTCAAAACAGTCTGATGACTACATAACAAAGTTTTTGCCAAGAGAGGTATCCATCTTTGCAGAATGTTCACACCCTAATATTATCAAAGTATATGAGGTCATTAAATCGAGTGAACATACATTATTTATAATGGAAGAAGCAAAAACAGATCTCTTTGACCTGGTTGACTCTCAAGATTATTTCTCTGAAGAGGTTGCACGGCCATATTTGAAGCAGATTGCTCAGGCTTTGGAATATTGCCACGTTCATCACATTGCACATCGTGATACTAAGTGTGAAAACATTTTACTTACTGCTGATAATATCCCAAAGATCACTGACTTTGGCTTAGCAACTTGCATAAAGGGATCAGATAGTTGCCCTTGTTCAACATTTTGTGGATCTGCAGCATATACTGCCCCTGAGGTTCTCAATGGTGACAAATATGATCCATTTAAAGCAGACATCTGGAGCTTGGGCGTAGTCCTCTATGTTATGGTGACAGGCTGCATGCCTTTTGATGATAGTGACCTTTCAAAGCTCAAGGAGCTTCAGACACAATCTTTACAATTTCCCCCATCACCTTCCCTGAGTGACTGCTGTCAAAACCTGATTAATGTAATGTTGGAAAAAGACCCAAAGAAAAGAGTTAGTATTAACCATGTGGTAGAGCATCAATGGTTTGAAGTATCAAATTAAATATTAATATCAAAGTATTAAAAAGGGCTCGTCCTCCAGGACATCTGGAGGACGCCTTTTTTTTGCCGTTCAGCGACATTCCCATATATGGATATTCCCATATATGGATATTCTACACGGGAAATACATGGGCTTTCCATATATGGGAATACTGCTGAATGACAATCCACATATAGAATGGCCCTCTTAAGGAATTTTATCTGGGACAGTACACAGGGGTGAAGGCTCAACTTCACACCTGGACCAATAGCCACTAGGCTTGGTTGAAAGTTCAATTTTTGATCTAAAAAGTGGCCCTTCCAAAGTTATGGATGTCCATATAAGGAAATCACAAAAAAAAGCCATATGGCATAATCCCGGAAAAAACATATACATCATCCATGGAAGGTTAACAGTGGGCTTTAATTTGAATTACCCCTGGATGGATTCATTTCGGTCCATGATGGATCTTCCAATCAAGCCAGAAGGAAGGCCCAGCTTTAAGATCACATTTTCATCCACCAAAGGCCCAAAAAGTGGCCCTTCCAAAGTTATGGATTAGTCCATATAAGGAAATCCTACTGAAAAAATTCCATTAAGGCCCAACCAGGAAAATTGGGCCTCCCATAATTCCTTATGCTTCCAGGTTATTCATATGGAAAAATCTGGAAAATAGCCTGACATTGGATTTAGATTGATTGAATGAGGAATCATCCCTTATATGGAATGCCCAGCCCAGCCTGGCTGGAAATTTCCATGTATGGTTAACAGAAAGCTGTAAATTCTACATCTGATTCCACAATCAAGGAAGTATTCCTGAGCCCATTTTTTTTAAGCTTTTAGACTCAGGGTTGAGGGTTGGGCCTGGATCACCATGGCCCAGTGAGGCTATTATTCCCTATGTGGATAGGTAGAATCTGAAGAGTCTGGTTAATGTTATGGTTAAAGGAATCATTTTTAGTTTAAGTTAAGTTTTAGTTTAAGCTAGGTGGAGCTGGGACATGGGATTATTATCCATATGGAATGCCCTAAGAATGTCCTATATGTAGGTCAGCAGTGGGTCTCGCCATGGAACTTACCTGAAAAAGTTAACTCCATAAAAGCCCGGATAAATGGTCCCATTAGAAAAGGCTAGGCCCAAGGTCAAACCAACCAAATCATTAAATTTTACCAATATGATCAATTAAAGTTTTGTAGTGGCCTCAAAACCAACTCCAGTTAAGGCAATCATTGGCATATTCAACAGCTTGGACTTGGAAGGGGATACAGATCAGCCATCATCTGATAGACTGGCAGAACATAAATGGAGCTGGATATTGTAAAGTGTGATGGCTGGAACATAACATGTAATCATTGATTTACCACTGTTTCCATGGTGACAACTTGCCCAGTAAGCCACCATCAAGGGGCAGGATGTCACCATTCATACCTTTCATTTCATTGCCATTTAAGGTACACAGTGTTTCAGTTTTTTTACTTTCAGTTTTTTTTTTTACACAAAATGCTGATTCAGTAGGTTGTGGGTTCATCCCACTAAGGTCGTCGCACAAGATAGCACCTCTAAGAGTACTGCAAATCAGACCAGATTGACTCAGATCTCCCCTTTCCGGTCATAAAATATCTCATGGCCCTTTCTTGAAAAGTGGAGTTCTCCACACCCTGACCAATATTTATCTCTCATTATTCATTCGGCAAGCCTGGCATTATTGGCTAGTCACCATTGAGGGATTTAGCCTTGGACTGCAAAACAATTAATACATTGACAAACAGAAATTTAAAATGTGTTAATTATTATTAATTAACCCTGCCAATACATGCCTCAGGGGTTGAGTGGGAGTTGCTGCCTGGAAGAAGCAGGAATTTAATCTTGCATGAAAGCAATCAACCTCTAAAACTTCAATGTTAGCTAAGCAGCTAAATTTGCATGAAATTCCTCCAAAAAGGCTGCATTAAAATGTAGCACATAACACTGACTGTTGGCAGGAGGTTCAACCACTGGGATCATTAAAGCTGAGTCTGCTACAGTCTTCATCCAAAGACACAGACTCAAGAGCAGGGGTGTTCTCCCTGGCTAATAAGTATCCTTCACCCAACATTAAATAAAAACACATGATCCGGCCACTATCATATTGTTGTTTGTGGGAGCTTGCTGTGAGCAAATTGACTGTGGTGTTTCCTACATTACAGCAGTAGCTAGTCTTCAAAGTTGCTTCATTGACTGCAATGGGATGTCCTGACAGGTGCTATATAAATGCGAGTCTATCTTGTTTCTCTACTGCCATCAGGTTAACTGGGGACTTTAATCTAAGCAATCAGCATGTTCTCGCTTAGTAGTGGGGGAGCTGATGTAACATTACATAAGCATTCTGTTTATTTAACAACCTGACAATTATCCTCTCTAATTTTGAGCTCCAGAAGTCTGTTGTTTTCCTTCTGAGATACCTCCTGGAATAATCTGGTGATGTCAGTCTCTGACTCCGTTTGAGCAATGAGAGATGGTGGCACAGGGTGAGGCCTTGAGCTGTCACTCGGACAAATCCGGGTTTGGGTCACACGCCAACCAGCCTCCAGCCTGTACCTTCATCACAACATCGCAGACGACCAGTGTCCACCGCATAGAACACAGAATGGTTCACAGGAGGTCACTTTGGTTCCCACAGGAGGTTCCCCCACACCTTATACAGTACATTGGTTATCAGTGAGATCACTACAGGGTGGGTTCCTCTATAGCTTGTGTGCCTCTGGAAAGCCTGGGTCATTTTAGAAAGTGTCTGAAGATATTCAGCCAACGAGAACATCACAGCTGAATCCACTCCCATTTTCATCCACACATTTACTTTCCCACAAGGGGCTGCAGATGGAGATAAGGAAATAGGCAGATTTTTTTTCCCTATCCCAAGCCCAGCACTCTGTTTAATTCTTCTCTACGCACAGAAGCTAGTTGTAGCCTCTAATTGAACCATCCCTGCAGCCATCCTAGCTGAGACCAGCTGATTCAGAACAGACTTGACTTTCTTGGTCTAAATGGCTCACTCTCACCCAGCAAGTGAAGACGGTAGCAGTCCCATTGTGTTTATTATTGACCACTGATTCTAGCAGCTTGAGGTCTGTTTCTCATTCTTAAATATATTTTGTTTTGTGGAACCCACTTCAGTGACACTTACTGCATCCCAAGTGGAAACTGAAATCACTGAGAAACACAAAAAGAAAATAATCTTCCTCTTATATTTAGGTCAAGATGCACCAGGAAAATCACTGGATTTCAGGAAATGCCTTTAATTACTGACCTCTCTGGTTAACCCTCCAGCATGCATATACTTTATGCGATATTTAAGTTCTGCATTTGGAACCACAAGATCACTCTGTCTGTGGTGGTGGTGGTGTTTCAGAAAGTGTGGTTCACAGGGCGGGTCAGTTCATAAATGGTGCACATTATATTGAACTCTTACCTGACAAGAATGGGTGGGGTTGCCAACATTTGTTTAGAGGGATAATTGGAGATTTGATCATGTGACATTCTGACCAAGAATGTGATGTGATTGTTGGATCACGTGACACCTGGCTCTGTGAGAAATGCTGGGTCTCATGTCCATCCCGTCCCCTAGTCATTCTCCGTGTACCCTATTCTCCAGCCTTCATCGCTGTTGCATTCCCCCTACTCCCCACCCCAGCCCCCAATTCCCAGACCACATGTCCTTTCAAGTTCCCATTCCCCAGCTCCCCCACAGCTCCATTTCCCATCCATTTCTCCCCCACCCCCCCCATCTCTCCCCGCAAGCCCCAATTCCCCAGTCACCCCACTCTCGAACACCCTGAGCACCAATCCCATTACCCCAATCCCAATTCCTGATGTCAGCCTGGTGGGCCACAGGTCTCTGGGTGCCGGCTCCATGGAAAAGGCTCGGAAGTGACTCTTTAAAATTAAGGTTGTTTAATCTTATTCTGACTCCTGATACCAGTCAGTCATTATTTACAATACCTCACGTACTGTGAAAAGACAGCTTTTTATCTATCTCTGGAACCGAACCTCTTGACGAAGAAGATCCCCAAAAACCTGGACCCAAGTCCTGAGCACTTCTCTTTAATTTTGTTGGTAGTATTTTAATGATTAGTTTTCACATGGTGTCTCTGCTTTGAGCTTTCTTAAGCACATTCATTAAATCTGTTTTCTAAATTGTTGCTTGTTCTGTTAATTAGAAAGCATGGAAGAGCCAGGCGATGGATTTTATGACTGTAATTATTCTTTGATGAGAGAAGGTTAATTTCTAAACCCGTTTCTAACTGCTGCATTTTCTTTAAGTATAAAATGAAGGGCACTTTATGTCTCTCAGCTAGAAGGAGCTGATTTTCATTTTCATGATGAAGACAATTACACTCCAGTTACACCTGCCCCATGAGCTTCCATTTTATAAATGGACCTTAAGTTCCTTAAAATTCAGAGTGCACTTTCATCTGCCCAATGTTTCAGTGAATAATTTCATAACACTGAGATGGCAGTGTGTACTGTGTACACACTGTGTACCTTACTGTGTACGTCAATGACTGGATTGTGTCATGTATGAATGCTCCTCTTTCTAAATTGTGAACTATAAAAACATTCATGCCAATTAAGACATAGGGCTCTGGGGGCGGGAAACAGGTCAGGACTGATTCATACAGTGCTGACCTGTAGTAAATTCTAGATTCAATACCCACCCCCTTCTCCCCACCATCCCACCCCCTCCCAGGTGAATCAGTCACTCTGTGGAATTTTTGTGGAGGTATCCTCTTAATTGGCTTGGAGACAGGCTCCCTGTCCAAGTGAGGGTAAAGGGTGGGCTCCAAAGACCTTTCAGGTTGAGGTGCAGAAGTTGGGAAAGCTGGGGGCTGCTTGGAATGGCATTGGGAAACTGGCATGCTAGCCAGTGGTGGAACTTTTAGGCCCCAGCCGTCTGCATTCTGATCTTGACAGGGCCCAAAAATTCAGCACATAGTCTTAGAACTTACAAACGATTTTATTTAGATGTTATATGAATACTGCATATTACATATTCCCTTACATTCCCTGAAATGCTCCTACATTCCTGATATGCACTATCTCAAAGGCACAACTTGCTTTCTGTATGTGTGGACTGCTCTTTGACCTCACATGACCTGTGGAATGTCAATATAAAGCTGTAACTGTGTCTCTGCTCACTGAGCTGCCAATCACAAAAGGACATAGACAGTCAAGGTCTTGGTCTCTGCCCATTGCTCTCCAAAACAACTAACAATCAAAGACATGACCTCAGGTCAGAACCTGGCCTCCTCCTTGTCTGGCTGGCTATATGCCAACAGCGCACTCTGACTGTATTCCTGAGGAACAATGTGGATCATCTTTCACAATAGTACAAGATATTTAGAACTGCAAGTACTGCCCCTCATTGAAAATAAGTGCTTACTTTTCACTAGTGGGTTCTCAAACTGGGGTCTGAAGACCTGTGGGGGTCTGTTGAAAGTTTCTAGGGAGTCTGCAAAAATCGGGCAAAAATTCTGGGATCAAAAATGTGCTCCTTCCCCGTGCTGCTGCTCCCTCTCCATGCTCCAGCTTTTCCCCCCATCTCTTGCTCTCCTCTTGATTCCACTTGTCCCCTTGTGCTTTTGCTTACTCTCCGGCTCCTGCTTTCATCATGCTCCTGCTCTCCCCATGCTCCTGCTCTCCCTGTGCTCCCCCTGTTCCTGCTCCCTCTCTAGCTCCCGTTCTCCCCATGCTCCTGTTCTCTCCATACCCTGCCTCTTCCAGCTTCCTGCCAAGGATCGGACTGACTATGCAGTGAGCAGCTGGGACATCCATCTCTGATATCTGTAACTATCTTAAAACTATAATGAAAGCACTCTTTACCTGCAGCACTTTGTATTATAATTTAGATGGTGGGGGGTGGTGGTCTGTGATTACTCATCTATTTGAAAAGGGGCCCTTCATTCAAAAAGGTTTAAAAACCACTGCTTTGGTCTATAATTCTGTAAGCAAAGGTAAACCTTCACCTTGAGAAATCCTTTCACAGACAACTGTCTGATCATCTCTGATAACTTTTTATTGCCTAACTTTGCATGGCCTTGGAATGCTAATTCTAAACATACAAGAATATAAATAAAATAACATGTAGGCAAAAATCCATTTTGCACATCTCTTTACGCCGATCCGGTTGTGGTGCCTCTGGTCACCTGCCAATCTCCAGTAACCCATGGCATTATTCCAGTGTGATGGTAGGGGAGGGATGCAGAGCAATATGGTTAAGTTAAGGTGCCCAGTGATGCCCATTACAGTGCCAATGGTAATTATGACATCCTAGAGCAACATTAGAGAGATGAGGAGGAAATTCCCAGTTTTCTCCTGTAGCTTTTTTCCCTTTTCCTGGGAGTGAATTTTGCTAGTTGTTGGGGCAGCAGTTGCACGGGTTAGTGAATGGGATGAGCAGTGAACCCCAAAGTCCCAATGGTTTTCCTTCACTTTATTTGGACGGTTCTGTTGGAAGGAAACGCCCCTCGGAAGATGCCCCGTATTTGTTGCACTTGGGCAATGGCGCTCGATCCTTTAACAGTGACACAGCCACCAAATCGGAGCGAAGTACAGAGCTAACTCCCTGCAGCCAGGAGCTTCAAGTTATTGGGCGCCACACGCTGATAACAGGAGGAAATGAATGATTTCAAGCTGAGGGTCAGAACTTTTTTAAATGTTTACTCACAGTCGTTGGATTTCAAATATAATCTCTTTGGCCTTTGGCAACATTTAATGTTTGGGAGGGCAGGTCGCAGCAAAAATAACCCAGGGTTGGAATTTTCCAAACTGTCTTTTTTTCTCTCCAGTTTGCTTTACTCGAAATTTCTCATCCCTTCCCCTCTCCTGAAGCCATTCACTTCCTCGCGAGTATATGATCGCACTAATTATTCATCAATATTGGCAGCAAATGGATGACAATGGAGACAAATGCAGTTGAGCCCAAACCTGTTTCACCCAACATTCACCCATCCAATGTGGGTTGCTGCTTAGCAGTGCAATGCACTGTAGTACCCCCATCCCATTCCCAGCTTTTGTATGAATAGGGATGTCTGTTGCGGGGGGTGCTTAGGTCATCAATTTAAAACAGTTCCAATGAGTGAGTAATTTGTTACGCAGAGTGAGCTTTTGGAGTATAGAATGCTTCAGAGGTATTGTTGAAGCATACTCTTTAAGGAAAGATTGGATTAATATTTGAAGCAAAAAAGGATACTGGGCTATGGGGAAGAGAGAAGGGCAATGTTTAAAATTACTCTAGCAAACAGACAGCACAAACACAGTAGACTGAATCACCTCCTGTGCTGTGGGTCTGTGGTTTGAATGAGGCAGTGGTGTATCTCTGTTTTGCAATTCATATTTTCAAGGATAGTCTTCCAGGGTCTGACTGGCACCTCTGACTGGTTCCCAGCAACACAGAACATAATTAATAGGATGAGCACAAACCATACAACTTTTGTTTCACAAAAATATACTTTATTCATAAAATGTACATTACATTATAGTTCAAATTTTACACTATGTAAAGTCCAAATACAGATCCAATTCTTTCAATACATTACGAGGTGCCTTGCGCACACTGAACTTGCCATTCCTCCTCTAGTTATCCTGCCTTAAGAGGGCAGGGGCCTTCTGCAGTATGGCTGACCAGGAAACTCTCCCACTCTTACAGCCTGCCATCAGGTGTATTGGAAGGACTGTTTGCCACATTATAAATGCACCTTCCATGGCCATCAAGTCCTGAAGTCTGGGACTTGAACCCAGAGCTTCTAGCCCTGAGGTAGGGATGTTACTTTTGAGCCACAAGGCGTCTGTGCTCACCCTTACATTAACATTTCATGTCAAACATTCTCTGCTCCCTTTGGCCAAAGGGGTTTTACACTGCTTCCAGTCTCGTAGTGTACTATGGTGGGACGGCATTAGACAGTGACCTTTCCCCATTGAACCTTTGTGGTGGCTGCCCCAATCCATCCCTCAGCACATGGTCCTGGACCTTCATATGTGCTGTTCTGCAACACCTGGTTGTTGGCAGCTATTTGCACTGCATCTTTGGGCAGAACAAAGAACGTCTTTCATTGAGGGACTGGACTTTTAAAGACCCTCTTTGCAATCGATTGATCACATCAAGTAAAGTGAGAAATTCAAAATTGAAATAATTTCGTCATTAGGTTTCTTTGCAGCTGACACTGTGCCAAAGTCCAGGGTGAGGGACAAGTACCACCCAAGCTCACTCAAATTATTCCATAAACCCCAATCCTGGAAAACCTGCTGAGCATGTAGCAGGCATCTGTTAGCTGGATATTCAACCTTGGGAAGCATCACTAATGAAACCGATCTTGGCCTTGTCCATTGTCAGCATAATTGCGCTTTCAAATATGGGCCAATGGTAGAGATCAGGAGCAGGAACTCAATTTTATTTTCCCATCCCAACTGCCCTAGGTCAAATGCTGCCCTGGATGCCAGGGACTGAATGTGAATCCTTCCTGGGACCATTACTGACACAGAGGGAGATTCAGAATGAGAGTGTTGGATACATTCACTCAAGTCCCATTTCACAAAAGTGGTGGTGAAACTCCCCTATCACATAAAGTAGCTGAGGTGAACAGCATAGATGTATTTAAGAAGGAAACTTGATAAACACTAGGGAGAATGGGATACAAGGATCTGGTGATGGGATTAGATGAAGAGGGTGGAAGGAGACTTGTGTGATGCATAAACACCAGTATTGACTTGATGGGCTGAATGACCTGTTTCTGTGCTGTGACAGAGTCACACACACACTGTCTCATTCCCTCTTCTGTGCTTAGAGCCAAGGAAGCTGTTAAGACACTAACCTCACTGTCACTGACTAGTCAGTCTATAGAACGTGCACACATGGGACATCAAATGAGGACACAATCGGATATTCCCCAACTGTTTTCTAACAATCGCAGTTGATGTGAAAAATGGCCACTTGGGTGAGATATAGAGGGCAGTGGGGCTCGTATACCAGGAAGGAATCAACATAGTTAGAAAACAAGGAAAAATAATTTTTAAAATGACATGGAGTTAACGGAGCTCATGAAAATTCCATAATGAACCTGAAACTGTGTGAACACTTAAGGTGCTCTATATTGTGTAAGATAAGGGATTGAACCCAGTAGCCTTGTTTGTGCTGCACAGCTAAATATTACATTTTCCTCATATTAGGAAGGTTGATTGTTTAAACATGAAAATTAGTTAATACCGATTGCAACATGAAGAAATGTTGAGGGAATGAGGAATGGTTGCACAGACCAAATGAAAGCAAAGATATGCAGTAATGTCTTAAAATTTTATAGCCCATAAGGAGGCTGTTTGGCTGTTTGCTTGGGTTACCAACCCTCCAAAGATTAATCTCAAACATTGCTGCAAGCAGAGGATAAAAGTCATATTGGCTTGTGTTTTTACTTATTATCTTTGATATCTAATAAACAAGTGCTCAAAGTATTGGAGATAAGATGAGTAAAGGCTTTTTGACTGGATGGGGCAATTGAAGGCTGAAAGTCATGTGATAAAACCTCCAGGGATAGGTCCACTTGTGGTTGGTAAGCAAAGCCATCATGTCTAGTCCAGATTTCCAAATGATCTTTCAGCTCGTTCCCAGTCTCTTGCCCTTTTCCTGCATCCTCTTAATTTATAATATTTTAGTAACATGGTAGTGGGCAGTTTGAGAGTCAGTTGACTTGGGGTTTAGGGTTGGCAGCCAGATGGGTGTTTGGAAAGTTCATGAGCAGGCTGGCGGCTGTTTCTAACATGTAAATCAGACATCAAGATTCAGGATCTTTCCCCACACTATCTGATCATATTGAAGTTTCAGCTGTTGGGGTGGCTTTGGGCTCCCCTTCCATGAGGACCAAAGAGTGGACATCAGGCTATTTCACAATCCTAACTTACATTGTTCCCACATCTACCACTTTCCTGTAGAGATGATAATGGAGAACAGGAAAGAATGATTTTTCTTCACCTTATTTCAGTGGCACTATGGCCAACTTAGCATCCTCACTGCCATCCAGCCAGAAAACAACTAATTCGGCATAAACAAGGCACTGAATTTTGGTCCTTCCTACCCATCATAGCTCAGGTGCATGCTGGATGCTACCAGCGGAGTGAAAGCAAGACACAGCCTTGCAGTCATGATTCACCACACGATGTTAATTGCAACACAACAAGGTGATGGTGAACAGAAGGCATCTACTTCTCCACAGGGAGTGAAGAGGCTTCAGTCAAGGCTTTGATGAGGTTATGCTAGGAAAGGGTTTGCAAAAGGAAAGAAAAAATAAAATTAACAAACATAGGATAACACTGTGTCCCAAAGAATCCCATTCTAATGAAAGTAGGGATACCATCTCAGAGTGAAGCTATTCCAGGAGATTTTTTACCCCTCCCCCAAACGTTGACATCATCGATTCATCTCCGACTGCCATTTCCAAACCCGTGCACAATAAATCCATCGTTTTTTGTTTTGGTGTGAGACTCTGAGTCGTCACTCAGTAAAGAGCTTTCTAAGTTTGGCTTTTATGCCTTTATAATCAATGCAATTCTCTCACCCAGCAGCAAAGCAGGAATCTGGTAGCAGTACTCACTCTTATCTCTCAGCTACACAGGGCTTTCTCTTCAGCCAGGTTCCCGGTAGCTGTTAACGCTTTCTGGGGTGGACTGGACTGCAGGGTATGAACTTTCCCGGCAGGGAGGGGCAGTTGAAAGTTCAGACAGTCGCCCTTAATTGCTCGCTTCTTTAACTCCTTGCTAGACTGGCTCCTTCACTTTCAAACTTCTCTCTCTGTCTCAACTCGAGGTTGGGTTGACTTGAGGCTTGCTTGCTCTCAGGCACAGGACTGGCTGTCGGTGGGGGAATTAAATGACAGGATAGCAAGCAGCAATGTTCATGAGCACAGAAGCCATGTAAATGCTTAATGTCATCATACTGCGCCTACACAAGAGAGCTGCCTGCGAATGCACCGCTCACCGGTGATCACCGAGAGCCAATTAATGGAATCCTATCGTTTTAAAATCTCCTGGACTGCTTTTAATAACTGCTGGGAGATTGAAGGCAAATCCAGTAGTCTCCTGATCATCCCAGAAGGTTTGGCTACCCTAAATGAAAGACTAAAATGAGTGATGGTATTACACAATGTTTGTTAAACGTTATCCCTCCCATAACAGATTGTAAAGAACTGTGACACGAGAGTGACACCTGCTGTTGGCAGGGTGAAGTACACAAGTGTACTGATGGTAGTTAAAAGATGCATTTAAATTAATCCGTAAACTGAGGTCATCTAAAATTCTGCTACCTACGTTCATAATTGCACCAAGTCCCATTCACCCATCACTCCTGTACTTGCTGACCTATGTTGGCTCCCAATCAAGCAACATCTTGATTTTAAAATTTTCATCTTTGTTTTCCAAGTGCCTCTATGGTCTCACCCCTCCCTACCTTTGCAATCACCTCCAGCCTGACAATCTCCTGAGATATCTGCACTCCTCTAAATCTGGCTTCTTTACCATTCCCGGTTTTAATTTCTCCACCACTGGTGGTCGTGCCTTCAGTTGCTAAGGTCCTTAGCTCTGGAATTTACTCAAACCTCTCCACCTCTCTTTAAGATGCTGCTTAAAGCTTATGGTCATATACCCTAATATTTTCTTCTGTAGTTGGTGTCAAGTTTTGCTTTATAACACGCTTGTAAAGGTGCCTTGGGGCATTTTATTACGTTAGGGGTGCCTCATAAATATATTGTTGTTGAATGAAACAAAAATGGTATGTTTCATTCAATTTTTTATTAGGAAAAAATTGTTCTTCCACTTTCTGCCTCTCCAAAGTCTGCTGATTCCTCACCATCGTACAGCTCCAATTGTTAGTCACTCTCCTGTTAGCCAGTGTTCAATTTTGTGCCCAATTAATGCCAGCAAATTATTCATTATAAAGGAGCTCAAGCTGGTCACCACCTGACATTCACAGACACATCTACCACCTAAATAAGGATTGGATAGTTTGTCATTTGTGGTAGTACAGAACTTGAGTATTGCTGAAAAGAAAGAGACAGAGTTTTGTCTTGCACTCATCAGGACAGATGCAAGAATTTCAAAGGGAACAACAATTTATACTGTATGAGAATAGGGTGCTGATTGGTTGAGGCATTGCCATTGGATAATTTTTCCTCACCTCCCGGCCTGGGTGTAGTTGTACCACTCCTATTATCTTCCCAACCAACTCTGAACAGACTGGGGATTTGACCTGGAAATCCCAGGTCCAGATGGCTCAATGCCAAATCAAGGGTAATTAAATGTTTCTTGGTAATTATTTTTAAACTTACTTACATTGTTGTCATAACCATTTTCACACTAGCTGAAGCGTCAACATAATAAGCCTATTATACAAAACTGAGTCAGAAATCAAATGAGTGGAAATGCAGTGACACCTGCCCAGACAGTCAAAACTTGCAATTGTGATGTATGGTGTTGCCTAGGGTGCTTTACTTTTTTTTAAAAAAAGATTTCCCTTTTTGCAGTTTTTAAAAATCTGTTTGTCATAAGGCAGAATTTTGCCTTTGGCGGGCAGGCTCGGCGGATGGGGGCAGTCGGGAAGCCGACCACTGTCCGTGATCGGGACTGGACCGTGATTTCACGCTGAGCACTGCCTGTGCGGGGGAGAGGAGCGAGCGGGCCGAGCATGAACTGCACATGAGCGTTGCATAATCTCCCTGAGGCACAGAGCACCCGCTGACCGAACTATCGCACAACTGCGCATTGATGTTGGCACACTTGGCTGACATCAATGCCGGTCATTTCACACTCGAATGCCCACCTGCCAAGCCAAAATTTCTACCCTTAGACTTTCCAGCAGTAAGATCCCTCTCAGGGTGAGCCAGGAACTCAACCTTTGGTTACCATCCATAGCCACACAAAACCTGCTCCTAGTCATCATGAATCACCCACTCAGTCCCATGAAAATATTCCCCCCTACCCCCTTAGCTGCTGTGAAAAACTTTGCTCTGCACTCCCTAAACTTGCATCCTTCGCCTTGGTAATCACCCCTCAATGGTCTTTTGGGACCTCTGCGCAGACAAAGGATGTTCGTGGCCTTCGATGCTTGTTTGCACGCGCTATTTCAGAGCACATTATTAGGTCAGTCACCAAACAGTAATGAAGATTCTAACAAAAAGTGAAAGTTCCTTGTTGCCCCAATGAGTTATCCTAATGTGTTAAAGGGACACTGCAGCTGCCCAGGCAATACTGCAGATAAACATTGATGCCCAACCACCTCTACTTGCCAGCTTCCAAAACTGCAATATAATTTGCAATTTAACTACAGGTAAATGCATCTCAAAAATAAGGACAAAATGTGGTACTTTATTAAAATAGGGACTGAATTAGATTTGTACACTTTAGTTCAACTATACCCAACTATCTACAGTAGTTCATCGGAATACTACATGACTCCTCAAATGGGAAGCCACTGGAGTTCACAACTATTCTCATTTAAAAATGGGAGAGTGGCCCGGTAAATTGAGTGGACAGCAACTTAACAGATACTTAATTGTGTGCTGAGTTAGTGACTGCAATCCTCCAGAAGAAACATTTCTGATCTGATGTGTTCCAGCAGAGGAACAATGAAGACGGTTATTTGGACTCCTCTGTAGCAACAGTTGCCCTTTAATTAACCTCAGCTTTGCCCATTTGCAGCAATTAGCCTCTTACTGACCTTAAAGTGATTCTAGTTACAGCACTTAGACGTTGTAACTTTAAAGTAAAAAATTCCACCTTGGCAGACTAATAAATTGTTAGTTAACAGAACATCTTCTGATTTAATGTGAAGAGCACCACTGGGGACATACTAGTTTCGAATTAAAATCTTGTCTTTACTATCTGTCACACCACACTTAAGACATCACATTTGCAGAAGAATCTAAAAGAGTCATTTTTTTGTTTTACTTTACTGACCTTGGTAACTTAGCCTCTTCTCAAGGGGAGTAACCAGAAATTTATCAGCAACTGCCAATCCAGAGGTAAGCTTTCTTCCATGACAGTAAGTAGGCTCTAATTAACCTTTAGATATGTCTGTCCACAGCAGTTATCCACAGGCCCTTAAAGGGGCTGGTCAGGATAACACATCCTAAATTTAACAGCAGGGAACTTTTCTCAGGTCATCTGTCAGGAAATAGTTATCCATTCCCATTTTCAATTATGTAATATATTGTGTTACATAGTATTAGTCCGGTTATCTTCACTCACCACAAGAGAGATCTGCCAGTTTTGGATTACAACAATTATTTTTGCACTTACCACCATGAACTCTGAGTAACTTTTCCTTATTACTCCATCTGCCTTCTAAGTTACATACCCCTTTGGACTGTGGCATATAGTTTAGGTCTGATGGGAGAGCCACGGTTAAGTATTTTAGGATAAAAGCAAAAAACTGCGGATACTGGAAATCCAAAACAAAAACAAAAATACCTGGAAAAACTCAGCAGGTCTGGCAGCATCTGCGGAGACGAACACAGTTAATGTTTCGAGTCCAAATGACCCTTGAACAGAACTAAGTAAAAATAGAAGAGAGGTGAAATATAAGCTGGTTTAAGGGGGGGTGGGACAAGTAGAGCTGGATAGAGGACCAGAGATAGGTGGAGATAACCAAAAGATGTCACAGACAAAAGGACAAAGAGGTGTTGAAGGTGGTGATATTATCTAAGGAATGTGCTAATTAAGGATAGAAAGCAGGACAAGCAAGATACAGATAGCCCTAGTCGGGGTGGGGTGGGGTGAAGGAATCGAAAAAGGCCAAAAGGTAGAGATAAAACAATGGATGGAAATACATTTAAAAATAATGGAAATAGGTGGGAAAAGAAAAATCTATAATAAATTATTGGAAAAAAACAAAAAGGAGGGGGAAAAATCAGAAAGGGGGTGGGGATGGAGGAAAGAGTTCATGATCTAAAATTGTTGAACTCAGTATTCAGTCCAGAAGGCCGTAAAGTGCCTAGTCAGAAGATGAGGTGCTGTTCCTCCAGTTTGCGTTGAGCTTCACTGGAACAATGTAGCAAGCCAAGGACGGACATGTTGGCGTGAGAGCAGGGTGCAGTGTTGAAATGGCAAGCGACAGGGAGGTCTGGGTAATGCTTGCGGACAGACCGAAGGTGTTCTGCAAAGCCGTCATCCAGTCTGCGTATGGTCTCTCGAATGTAGAGGAAACCGCATCGGGAACAACGAATGCAGTAGACTTAAGTTGAGGGAGGTGGAAGTGAAATGCTGCTTCACTTGAAATGAGTGTTTGGGCCCTTGGATGGTGAGGAGAGGGGAAGTGAAGGGGCAGGTGTTGCATCTTCTGCGGTTGCATGGGAAGGTGCCATGGGAGGGGGTTGAGGTATACGGGGTGATGGAGGAGTGGACCACCAGGGTGTCACGGAGGGAATGATCCCTATGCAATGCCGCCCGGGGGGGGGGGGGGTGGGGAGGGGGTGGTGAAGGGAAGATGTGTTTGGTGGTGGCATCATGCTGGAGTTGGCGGAAATGGCGGAGGATGAGTCTTTGAATGCAGAGGCTGGTGGGATGATAAGTGAGGACAAGGGGGACCCTATCATGTTTCTGGGAGGGAGAAGGTGGTATGAGGGCGGAAGCGCGGGAGATGGGCCAGACATGGTTGAGGGACCTGTTCTTCTGATATGTCCTCCTTCTTCCTTAACCGAGGTTTTTCATCCATGGTGGTTGACAGGGCCCTCAACTGTGTCCGGCCCATCTCCCGCGCATCCGCCCTCACTTTCCTCTCCCTCCCAGAAACATGATAGGGTCCTAACACGTAGCCCTACTACACCAGGCCTCTCATTACCGTGTGTTGGTCTGTGCTTTCCCAGCTGATGACCAATAGCAGTTACTTAGGATTTTGTTACATCGCAAGAATACATTCCCACATTTAAGAAATTAAACAGGGCAAATGAAACCTATTTCAGCTCTCAGTGGGTCAAAGAGAATCAAAACTCCTCTGTTAATATCTGCATGCAGGAACTGTGGAAAGCTACTAACAATAGGGTTCTGGCTGGTGGCAGCACTACATTCAGCCAGTAATTACAATAGCCATCAGACTGGATTTTGCTGTAAATTATGGTTATTTTTGGAGAGGTTGGTAGCACTCTTACCTTAGGGCTAGAAATTTGCAAATTTGAGCACTGTAACTGTACAACATATCTGCCACTGCCAACCTACAGGCAATGATAATTCCATAGCATTTGTCACAAACCCCAGCTTAACGGTTTGACCACATAATCTAAACTGATGGCCCAGTGCATTATTGCATTGTCGTCAGAGGTAGCAGTCATCAGAATGAGACATTAAACTTAAGCTTGGTTCTGCCTATGCATGTGGTTCAGGTGCGAAGTAAAGATTCCATATCATTGTTTGAAGAGGAGTAGGGAGTTTCCCAACCAAAATCCTTCCCTTAACCAACACCACAAAAATCAGATCAGTCATACATCTTTGCTGTTTGTAGAATGTTACTGGATGCAAAATAGCTACTGCTTTTGGCAAAATTAGCGACACTTCAAATTAATTCACCGTATCTGAAGCGCATCCAAGATATAACAGAGAAATGATAAAGTGCTATGTGAACACAGTGCAACAGATTCTCCCTCATCAGATGATATGAAGGATCCTCTATTAATTTCAAAATATATGAGTTATGAAGTCACAGCAGACACCAAACCGACTGCAACCTTCGCTATGGTGTATCAGCTGCCATCAGTACTTTGTGGCACTATTTGTCAACAGATGATTCATAGCTTCTACAAGAACTCCTGCCAACTCAATGCTTTGAACATGTCGATGCGCATCTTGTTTTGGGATGAGCACTGGCTTTGAGATATTTAAATCTGCAGTGTTCAATTACTGAACATTGTTCTTGATTTTCCTCCAATTTTCCACTTAGAACATAAGAAATGGGATCAAGAGTAGGCCATCAGGCTATTCGAAACTGTTCTGTCATTCAAAAAGATCATAGCTGATTTACTACCTCAACACTACTTTTCTATACTGTTGCCTTAATTCCTCGATTCCCTTAGTATCCAACAACCTATCATATCAATCAGTCTTTGACTTAAATACATTCAACAACGGAGCAACCACAGCTCTCTGATGTAGGAAATTCCAAAGATCCACAACCACTAAGTGAAGAAATTTCTCATCTCAATTCTAAAAAGGCTGACTCCTTATTCTAAGACTATTGGCGGGATTTTCCGCACCCGCCCGCCGCTGTGATCTTCCGGTCCCGCCACAAGTCAATGGACTTCTGGCTGGGGCGTCCCCTCACCCATGGCAGATCCCGCCCGTGAAGGCCTATGATTCTGAGTTTTAGCCTCGACAGAGGGAGCATCCTCCAGCATCTACCCTGTGAAGCCCCCAAAGAATAAGATAACACTTAATTTTTCCAAACTCTAGGAAATATAAGCCTAGTCCTTCCTGATAGGAGGCAATCCCCTCATCCCAGAAATCAGCTTAATGAACCTTTGTGCCATTGCCTCCAAGACAAGTATATTCATTCTTAGATAAAGAGACCAGAATTATACACAGTACTCCAGCTGTGGTCTCACCAATTCATTATACAATATTATTTCTTTAATCTTGTATTCCAATCCAGTTTTAATAAACACTAACATGTTTGCTTTTCTAATTGCTTGCTGAACCTGCATGTTGGTGTGATTTGTTTACAAGATCTTTCTGAATATCAACATTTCCCAATCTTTTGCCATTTAAAAAATGTTTTTCTATTTTTCCTTCCAAAGTGGATAACTTCTCCACGTTACCTTTGCCTTGTTCCTGCACTCACGTAACTTGTCAATATCCTTTTGCAGCCTCTTTACACATTTTGCTTATTTTCCCTCTTAACTTTGTATTGTCAGCGAACTTTTGGATACATTACACTCGGCCCCTCATCTAAGTCATTGACTTAGATTGCAAATAGCTGAGGCCCAAGCACTGATCCTTGCTAGACCCCACTAGTTAGAGCCTGTCATCCTGAAAATAACCCATATGTTCCTACTTTTCTGTACTTTAAGCAATCTTCAATTCATGCTCATATATTTCCCCCAAACCCAAGAGCCCTCATTTTGTGTAATAATCTTCTGTGTGGTACCTTATTGAATGTTTTTTGAAACAAAAATAAATGTACCACATGCAGTGGTTAGCCCTTACCTACCCTGGTTCTTGAGTTCCCATACTATTGCCTAGCTCTCTCAATTCACCAAAAGAGGCAACAGGCCATAAGTTTACCTTCAGAGTAGGGATTGCACCTATCTTTCACTTGGCACTACTCGTTAGCAGTATAGCTGGGAACAATATGCCATCCATGGGGATTTGTAGACAACATTGGCCCAGACCAACTAGTTACCACTACATTCAAGCATAAACGAATCACAGACATATTCCTGAAAGATATCTTAATTGCTGCAAAACAAAACAACTGGGAACATATGTCAATGAGTTTAAGTTGCTGTAAATTAGGAACAAATAATACATGCAATAATACTATATTCATGACTGCTGGAAGGGGGAAAGAGAAATAACGTTCACACTTCAATAATGGTTATGGGACGAAACACCAACTTGTAACTTTCCAGATCCTAATGTGTACTGATAGTTTTTGAAAGTTTGATGTGTTATAAAAAGTGGTGTAATATTATAGTGGGCAGCACCATTAGAAAGCAGAACAATCTTAAATAAAAACAGAAAATGCTGGAAAAACTCAGCAGATCTGACAGCATTAGTGGAGAGAGAAACAGAGTTAACGTTTCAAGTCCATATGACCCTTCTTCAGAGCTAAAGAGAAGCAGAAATGTGATGAAATTTATACTGTTTAATGGGAGTGGAGCAGGTGAAGCTGGATAGAAGGCCAGCGACAGGTGGGGGCTAAGGACAGATTGACAAAGATGTCATGCACAAAAAGACAAAGGGAGTGTTAATGGTAGTGGTAAGGACTAAAGGAGGTGCTGATAGTGGCATAAAGATAAGGAAGCAGAAGTTGTCAATAGCAGAACAAGGTAAGCACTCTGAGAAAGAACATGGAACAAGTAACAGATGGCCCTTTTGGGGGTGGAGTGGGGGATGGGGCGGTGGTTGGGGGAAAAGGGATAAAAAAGGGAATAAAACAATGAATAAAAATGAAAACAAGTGGATAAAACATAAAAATAAAAATACATTTTTAAAAAGGGGGTTAAAAAGGGGTGAAGATAGAGGAGAGAGTACATGGTCTGAAGTTGTTGAACTCAATGTTAAGTCCAAATGTTAAGTTGCTTTTAATCTTTAAAGCTTTCTTTATGTCATTCAGAACACTTTCCAGCTCATTTTCCACATGGATTGAAACTACGACAGTGCAATTTCATTATCATTCATAAACAATGCAATGCTTTCAAGGCATTTCACTAATGGAGTTTGCTGGCTTAAGATTAGCTGGCAACAACAGCTTAAAACTAGTCTTCAGTTCTTAAATCCTGCCTGAGAAAAAAAGAACCTAAAATCTCAGAATTGGGTTGGTGAATCCAAGGGATGACTGCAAGAAGAAAGCAGTTGAGAATCTCTCTGCTGTTATGTACAGCATAAGGCAATACTGGAGGACTAGGCACAGGCAAGTGACTCCGGAAAATAGCTTCAGCGAAAGTAACATGACTGCAACCTTTTTAAGCCAAACAATAATGTAAGGAACCTTTATTTTCTTCTGCTGAAATTTTTCAATCATTTTTTTCTTTGGGCTAATCTGAATTTTAAAAAAAACTGGGATTAAAAGTCTACTGATGACCATGAAACCATTGTCTATTGTAAAAACCCATCTGGTTCACTAATGTCCTTTAGGGAAGGAAATCCGCCATCCTTACCTGGTCTGGCCTACATGCAACTGCAGACCAATGTGGTTGATTCTTAACTGTCCTCCGAAATGGCCAAGCAAGCCATGCAATTCTCAAGGGCAATAAATGCTGGCCAAGCCAGTGATGCCCCATCCCATGAATGAATAAAAAGAAATTTACAGAAAACCACATCGATTTGAGGACTAAGTCCAAAGATAATGAAAATGCATAAGGTCCCATCACTTGCAACTTCCTTGTTTGCGTGTTCACTTACCCGCTCCATGTACTTTTACACCGCACTGCCCATCACATGAGCAATGTTCGGTTATCTGCGTTTGTATTGTCCGAAACTCTGCACTGATTGACAGGTACACCTTTTGAGCACAGCTCAAGTGTGGGATCGGTTAGTTTACTATGAGAGAGTAGAAATAGACTGAATATTAGGTGGTATGTTTTTTCTCAGAGAACAGTGAAGCTCTGGAATACAATACAGGCTGGTATGGTAGGTGCTGGCTCTCTGAATACGATCAGAGGGAAATGGACTAATTCCTGCTGAGGACAGAAATCACAATCAGAATGCAAGTGTCTTTATAAATCTTTGCAATCCTTGGTTCATATGACCACTTTGGCAGGTTTCAGTAACCTTGTTGACCCTGGGTTTTTCTCTTTTTCAATGACCGCGATTTTTAATTGGGTTGGGAATAAAACTGCCAGTGCCAGAAATCGGAAACAAAAAGCAAATATATGCAGTATACACAGCAGGTCAAACAACTTGAGTGAAGAGAAACACAGGTCATTGCAGAGTACTGTGACTGCCCAAACCAATGCTGCCTTCGCACGGCTGGGACCTATCCAATTGAGTCCCATTCAAAAGTATGTTCCTCCTTCAGAATTTTGCCATTTGCAGGTTTGCTCATTTATGAGCCTAATTCTATGTCTGGCTCTTCCAGCCCCGACTTAAATGGGAATGGTTTTCCCTTACATCGGGAATTGGACATAGGTGCTCCCGCCCAATTCTCCCAGCAGCAACCCCCCACCACCACCACAATCATGCCCAGTCCAGCAGGCTCCTTTAAATTCAGCCCATTGTGCGTACAGCCTTTGTCAACTTCCCCACAGATGTCTTTAGGCAAGCAAGGTAATACAGAAGATTACGTACATTGAATATAAACTGTGGGGTATTCTCAAAGTTCCCCATTCTAGACAGTAATTTAAAATCAATCATAGGGAAGTTAAGAGCTGCGCTGAAGCCCAGCTGTAACCAGCCTGGAAGGGTGTGATGTGGAAGTGTAGAGGCAACTTCACAACACAGCTAATCTGTTTGGTGTATGACCTGGCAGAACTTGATGCAGCTGTGTGGAGGAAGCTCTACTATGCACCTAACAGTGCTGTATGCACAACCTGAGTGTGCTTAGTGGGGTAATTTAGACAGTTTGACTCTAACTAAACCATACTGCACCCAGCCTGAAATGCCATTGGATTGGTCATGTGTGTTTAATATATATACACGCACAATATAGATTTATTTATATACAACAGTGGACACTACAGGAGAAATGCCTATAGTGGAAATCAAAGCAATTTGGGGTCAAGTTTCCCTTAGTTATGTAGGCTCAATCAGGGTGAATTAGCTGAACCAGTGCAGAAAATTGGGGAACATGAAACACAAGTCATGCCCCAAAAACACAAATTTGCAATTTCCTCAGTCTTTTACATTGGGAGGGGGGTGGTGTTCAAGGTTCAATTCACAGACTCAAGCCTCTACCACAAAACTGGTCACTCCAAGCCAAAATTGAGATATTCCACCGAATACATTCATTTTCTTAGGACCACAGGCACGAGCAGTCATGTTTTTAAGTGTTTACATATGAAAAGTATTTAACTTACTAAAAAACTGACTACTGTACAATGAAATTATTAAATGATTCAGTAAAGTTTTTGAAGTCATTTTCAGATTACTCATAGGCAGAGGACTGAACACACTAAAAATGTTTATTTTTGGCTTTAAACCCATTTTCAGCATTTAAGAAAATCTGCACCAGGTTACTGTACTGTACTAGAAGTATTTTTTTTAATGGAAAGAAATAATTTTGCTCTATTACACTGCCCAGTTGTGTCGGATTCGAGATTTTATGTTTGATCATGCAAATAAATTTTAGCGAAAACTTGCACAGAATTAACTGAACCAATGCAGTTCTAAGTGTATTTTCCCAATTGTGCCCAAAGCCGAAACTCTACCCTCTATCTTTAGTGTGACTTGGGGTAGCCCACAGCCATTGACAAAAGCTGCAATTTTGCTCCCCATCCTTAATGCACAATTCTTAATCACACTTATGAGGGGAGAACAGAGTCGAACCAAAGCATAGCCGACTCAGGGAAGGGGACCAATCACTGCCACTCCCATCACATTTCTCTGCAAATTTCAGAGATGTATTGGGGAAGAACTGGTGTATGAAGGCCAAGGAGAATATACTATATATATTCAATAAAATAGTGTGCTTTTCAAGAGAACATAGAAACATGAGTAGCAGCTCAGCCTCGAAAGTATTCCACCTTTCAATTGAATCATGGTTGAACTGTGCCTCCATTTCATTTTGTGTCTCAATACCATATCCCTAAATATCACTGTTACCTAACCCCTTAATGATCTTAATCTTGAAAATTTCAGTTGTCCAAGCATCCACAACTTTTTGGGGCAGCAGGTTCCAGATTTCCATTAGGTTGTGTGTGGGGAAAGTGCTTTCTAATTTCACTCCTGAATGGCCTAGTTCAAATTTTAAGTTTCCAAGGCCGTTTATAATTTTTCCTGAGATTTACTGCATAAAACGGAATGGAGTGCTGCTGATGGGGCATGACCAATGCTCTGTACGACTGAAGCATCACTTTTGAATTTCAATCCCCTTGAGATAAAGGCCAACATTCAATTAGTCTTTTTGATGACTTTTTTTGTACTTGTGCTTGTTTGCAAGAGTATCTAACCATCATTGTTCTTCCACAGCTCCCAGTCTGTCACCATTAAGAAAGGATTCAGACATCTTTCTCAGATCCAAAATGGATGATCTCAGACTTTCCCAGATTGAACGCCATCTGCCATTGTTTTGCCTACTCACTTAATGTGTCTGATTTGTAACTTCCTGTTTCCATCCACACAACTTACTGTGCCAGCAGTGTCACCTGCAAACTTAAACATACATCTCTATTCCCTTATGCAAATCATTAATATATATTTGGTGAAAAACTGAGGTCCCAGTACAGATCTCTGGGGAAGAACATTTGGCATACCCTGCCAATTAGAGAATGAACCCTTTATTCCTAGCCCATAAAAAAAGGCAATCTCAGCCTTGAACATTTCAATTAACCCGACATCTAGTCTTTTGGGGAAGCTTTCCAGATTTCCACCACCCTTGTGCAAAAAGGAAGTGCTCAAGACACATCAAGACAATAGTGCAACAACAATCTGGTTACAGAAACATTCTACACATTTATTCTCACAGCCCAAATTAAAATAAACCAAAAAAAAAAGAAAATTAACAATGCAATGAAGGAATCACATACATCAGACAGTGTTGCCTGAAAACACAATTTAAATAATTTTAAATATATCCTATGTTATTTAATTACTACAAACACTTCATACAATTTTTATTTCAACAAAGTCCCCACAAAAAGAAATATAACAAAACAGGAATGGTTTTGAGAGTGGGAGAGCTAAAGTGGCGTGGACTTCGCAAAAGAAGTTGATTACAAATTTTATTTTTTTTTAAAAGAGGTAGATCACTTTTAAGTTAAGAACAGAAATGGGTTGTGTGAAAAATAGTATCTCCCCCCCCACCTTCAAGTCTAAAATTCATCCGAAAAATTACAGTAGAAAGTGAAAAAGGGACTCAAGAGGAATAGATGACTTCCTCAGAGATAAAGAGGAAAATATGTTTGTTTGGGGGGGGGGGGGGGGGGGGGGGGGTTGTGTGTGGGAGGAGGGGGTGAGGGTTGAATAAAGCAAAATAAAGTCTCTATTTAAAGCCCAGAAAAAAAAACTGCAGCAGTGTTTCTGGGCATGGGACCTGGTGAGGACCAGTTTGGTAGCAGTCTTGTGCAACATTTTCAGTCTGTTATTTGAGGTGCACCTGCCATACAAAAAGGTATCTGAAAAATTATACAGCGGGAAAGAGAACGAGGGAGGAGCTGGGTGCACAGAGATAGCCTTGCACTAACATTCTCCCTTTAGACCTTTATCAGCAACAGCAAAAATAATAAATCTTATCAAACTGCATTTCCTTCCACACACACCCCCCCCCCCCACCCCCCAAAAAAACATTAGAAACAACAGAGGGGACTGAATTCCAGGTCAGTTCTGTCCCTGTTATTTCAAAGGGTACTTCTTAATGAAGACTCATACTTCCAATTGTTGCTTCGGTGACCATGCACAGCCTATGGCCTGATACTGTTTTTTTTTTAAATTTCCCAATTCACAAAGTGCATGCCAGATACCGTCTCTTTTGCCCCCCCCCCCCGCCCCCGAGTCTTGCCATTTCCCATAATCCCAGACAGGCCGCACATTCATGAAGGATCTGGTGCTTAGACACACACTGTAGAAACATTTCTTTTAAACTTCCTGCTTGCAGATGTTTGCATCAGCTCACTGGAAGATCTCTCTGAAGCAAATGACGGAAAACATGACAGATCATCAAGTTTCTTGGGTGCCTTTCAATCCGGTACGACCAATTTCTTAGACCCATTTGAATGGCAGTCTAGGCTCAATGTTTTATTTTCAGCTCAGTCATGAAAAGACAAAGAGAAACAAGGATGTTACCTCACCATCTTCATTGCAGAAACCTGAAAATTAAGAGCAAAAATTTGAGATTTGATTTCACTGCTTATGCTGCTCAGCAACTTCTTTACTATTTTCCACTATACCAATAAGCCTGAGGATCTTCTGAAAGCTTTAAAGACTTTGGAGCTACAGCCTATTATTTTGCACGATGGGACCATGTCAAAAATCATATTCTTTGTTATGTTACAAGAACATATGTCAATGTATTCAGGTTGCTATACTCAGTTCCTACCACCAGAGGTTCTCAGTGATCTACTGAAATGGTAGACTCCTTCCTCCAAACCCATGCAGTGAACACAACATCTGACAAGTTATTAGTGAAGATTGGCAGATTAAATTCCACCGGCTTTCATTTTCCCAAGGGGCATCCTTTTCTCCCCTAACTGGCAAAAAAATGTTTTGAGCTTACTGTGTAGCATGGTCACTTCTGAACCACAGGCATGCCTGTTGACTAATATAGTATTCAAAAGGATGCAATTCATAATTCTCAATCACACTCTCTTTGTAGTATATATTGAATCAACCTCTCTATAAACATTATTGCAAGAATTGAGATGTTGGGGAAGGGTGGGGTTAGGAAGATGAAGCATTTTAACAATACTCTATAGGGTCTTCTGTATGCAAAATATGAGGGAACAAAACCAGATAAGCCAACTGAAACACATTTTGGGCTTAACAGCATATATTTTCAGATTTATGGTTACTGGTATCCCTCACAAGAGCAGACCTTGATCTAGACTGCACTTTCGCTGTTCAGAATCTCGACTAATTCTACCCATGCTCCATACTTTTCAATATTAAAACTATCTTTTTTTTTAAATGATTTATGAACTCTGCTTTAACAATCATTTATCCCATGAAGAAACATTCCCCAACTTTCCCTTTAATTCTTAAGGTGATTATAATGAATTTATATCGTCCTGTCACTGTCTTAGTGGCCAATGGGAAAAAAAACCAATGACTATTAAGCTTATCATAGCCCTCTTCGCCATATCCTGATTAACTAATAAAAAATGCTTACTTCTCAAGTCTCACCATAACCCTCATCTCTAGTAGCATCATGGTGAACCCATGCTCCACCTTTTCTATTGCTTATAACAGGGTGTCCAAAACACCCCAATTGTGGCATAAAGCCTTGCACAAGTTCAGCATTACTTCTTTGTTTTTTGTATTCTATACCTCAAAGGGGAAAAAACTGTCTGCTTTATGACTTTTTAAAAAATTTGTTCATGGGATATGGGCATTGTTGGCAAGGCTAGCGTTTACTGCCTAATAATTATATATCCCCACACCTGCAGTTACCTGTGTATCTCTATACCATAGTCCTTTTGCTCCTCCATTTAAATAATACTACAATTTAAGGCTGGTTTCCTTGCCACCATATTACTTCCAAATACATTCTCTTCACATTTTTCTACATAAATTGCAGATGCGGTTCCATCGGTCCACCCGACTAGCATGTCCTTCTGCAGTCTTTACAACCAGAATACTTTATTTATCCTCTTCAGCATTTCTTCAAAGAATTTTATAAAGGTGATCAAATATGACCTGCCGCTAGTCCATGCTGAAAGGCCCCGATTAGCATGTTTCTCTTCCTTATACAGACGGGCAGTTCAACAACTAAACTAAGTGTAACTGACAATTTTCTGGATTATCTCTGTTCTTTGTTTTTGATAAGAGTGACACCATTTGATAAGGTTTCTTTTCCACAGAAGTGGAAAATTATAGCTAAAGCCTCTACTTCTTCCCCAGCTTCTCTCAGGATCCAGAAATGTAAACCACTATGCCTGTAATTTGTTTAACTTTAGTTTGAGTAATTTCTTCAGTACCATTTCATTTTGAACACTGACCTCCACTAACTTATATCTGCCTGGTTTGGTAGTTCTCAATGTAGTCTTCATATTCACCTGCTACGTAAAAAATTGAGGCAAAATATTTATTCTGTTTTGCTGCCATTGTCTCAGGCTCACCTCCATATCTTAACAGCCCTTCCCCAATCTTGGCTATCTTGCTGCTTGTAAATTATTGACAAAAGGCCTTTTATTTTTGCTCCATTTTCTCCAAAAATCCTTTAGCCTTTCTATTGATCTTTGTAATTTTCCAGAATTATCTTTATCTCGATTTTGTCTAATAAATGCCCTGTAGATGTTTATTAAAAATAAGTTTTAAAGATCACTACAGCCCAAGGTAAATCTGAGAACATTAAAATCTTTGACAATATTCACAAGGAATGTGACATCATGTAAAAATAGTTTGCTTTCTTTCAAGGCAGGTGAACGTGTTACATATGAGGAATCAACTTAAAAGTACTATTCACTTGGAACACAATTTCACTACTAAAAATGTCATTGAGAGCCAAACTAATTTGTTCTACAATTAGATTTAAGTGCCTTGTTATGTAGAATGTACAAAGAAAAGTAACAAAGAACGTTTAACCAGCCACAATTGGGATTGCCCAAGAGGTTACCACATGTTTGAGGACATTGCTGCTGGTTTTAGCAAGAAGCTAAAACAGTTACAGTACTCTGGCAGTGCACAATCTCCAGACTTCGACAAAACAAAACAGGGAACATTTCTTTTTCCAATATTCCCATTGGGATAATTCAAGTAATTGATCATTATTTTGAAGGACTCTTTTTATAATTCTCAAGTTTGCAACTTTACCTAAAGTTTGCACAACTCTTTTCCTCCCACCCACTTTTCAAATCTCTACAGCAATGCGGCTGAACCTTAAAATACATATTTCAGATGGAGAAGTGACTTTGTTGGATTACTTAAACCAGTTCACCCACAACCTTCCCACAAATTAGTCTAGAAGGAGTAAGAGATGGGATATTATGATGGGATACTATGAGGTAAGTGTGCCAAAAGTTACAGACTTTTCTTTATAAAGAAGTTTATGACTTACGTATAGCAACAAAGTTCGGACAGACACGATTTGAATAGTTTGTCAAATTTTTTTTTAAAAAAAGAACTAGATGATCATTTGTAATTTACCTGAACATCCTCTGAAGATGATCCCTGGTTTTCTTGGTCATCTTCAAACTCGCTATTATTGCTATCAATGGCTGCAGGAGCCCCACTTCGTGTAACAGCACCTGCTCGAGTTTCCTTTGCTTTCCCCATGTACTTCTCTGATCTTTTTTGCTTCATTACATTTGTTTTCCTCTGCCAAACAACTTTCTTATTCTTCATTCGAAGATACAGCCTTGGCGAAGTCAAGCCAGAAGACCGTTGCCTGGGATCGGATTTCAACTTCTTGCCCTCTGCTGGTGATGCTTTAGCTGATCTTACTGGACTTGTAGTTCTGGAGACAATAGGTGATGTGCTCGGCTTCTTTGACTTAACTGGAGGTACAGATCTCATTCGCTGCTGCAACCTTGGTGCTGAAGAAACAGACTCAGCTTGCAAGGGTCCCAACATTCTTCCTCTCCTTTTCCCCAAAAGAACAGGCGTACTTTGCAGCTTGATTTCAGTGTCTGCTGTCCTCCTGCGCTGGCTGCCTCCCTTGTCACTGCTGGCAGGTGAATGAGAGCTAGACCCTTTTGCAGGAGGGGATGCCGGTTTCTTGGGGCAACTGTATGTAACGTGTTTGTTCAGACTTCCCAGGTAAGTGAATTCTTTCTCGCAGTAAGGACAATTGTGGCTTTCTGAGCTCCTGCTTTTCAAGATGGCCTTTTCTTTGGCAGATGATCGGTTCTTCTGCGAGATTGCCTTCTGAACCAATTTGTTCTTTTTATTCTTCAGAGCGTTCATTTTGATCTTATTCATAGTCACTTTTGGCTTTGTCTCAGTTTCAAAATTAAGCCTTTTTGGCTGCCCCATTCTCCGGATGGTATTCTGCCTGACTGGCTCTGCAGCAATTGCCCCATTTTTCTTCCACACTTTCTTTTTCAGCGGGATTGCGTTCTTCTTTGGGGTGTAGCGTTTCTTGTCACTGGCAGATGCACAAACCAGGATATGTTTGTGCAGTGCTGGCATGTTATCAAAGCTCTTGCCACATTTTGTACAGTGGATAGCTGTGCTAAAGGTCTGAGGGATATTGTGTGTGGTAAAATTTACAGCCGATGACACTGCACTGGCAGGATTACGGTTATGATATTGAAATGGAGGAGGCTTAAAGCTAGGGTAGCGTTGATTGAGACCCATACGGACATCGGGGCCTTTTGGCTTTATCCCGGATGCCATTACCTTTATTGTAGTATACAGTTCCTCTGTTAAGTCATTAGAATCATCATCATCTTCTTCCCCCTCCTGAGGTGGCAATGCAGAACTTTCTCCTAGAGACTGACTTGGACAGCTGGTGGCTTTGCCTGGATCAGTGAAATTTTGAGGCCTCAGCATTCCATTTTCCAGCTCTATGTGTGTGCACTGCTGGTCAGGATGTAGGTCACGCTGATGATGCTGCAAATTGCAAAGGAATGCAAACTCTTTTTTGCAGACAGAGCATATGAAAATTTTGCCCACCCCATGCAAAGACGACCGGTGCTCAGATAACGCACTGGCCTCTTTGAAAAGCTGCACACAAAACTCACATTTGAAAGGCCATTCTTCAGCATGAATCAACAAATGCTGGGTAAGATCCTTGATGGAAAGGAAAGGAGTTTCACAGACATTGCACTGAAAGCTTTTTGTGAATGTTGTTTCAGCTTTCTCCTCTTGTACTGAAAGCTGAGAATTTTCTGCACTCTCCTGATCATCATCGACAGGGTTTTTAATGAACATGTCATGGGGGGATTCTGGTTCAATTGTGGGTGGAAGAACGCTGTTCATTTCTTGTTCGCTATCCGTGTCTGGATAGCCGTCATCTTTAATTTCTTCCTTAATGTTTATGCTGACTGGTGATAAAGCAGGAGTTACTGACTGTAAAACTTGGGTCACTGACTCTGGAAGGGGTGAAGGTACGGAGAGGACAGGAGGTGGAGGAGAAGGAGCAGGGGTTGTGACCAGAGTTGGGGTTGTGTCAGGATGAGGTGGTGCCTCTACCTCTAGACATGGCTGAGGACTGCAGTCTGAATCTTGTTTATCAATCATTGTTAGATCCGTGCCATTGTATTCATTCATAAGTACCTTCTCTAACATAGAGGTTGTGGGTTTCTTCTTCTTACTGCTGTATGAAACTGGAGTACCAACTGGCCCCATTTCCTCTTTGACTTCATTGTCGCTGCACAATTTCTTATGCAAACTCAAGTCTAAGATGGCTACCCCAGGTCCTTCCAGTTCCATTTTTATATCAGGTTGTAGTTTGATACCACTAGATAGATCCAGAGGCTGGTGAGTGCATGGAGGCCGGCTTGGTGCGTATTCCTTGGAAGCTGTTATTTTGCACATTTCAAGGCTCATTGGGCTGAGAGTTTCATCTCGGCTAGAGAGACTCCAGGCAGGTGAGCTACCCTGGCTTTCAATTTTTGGTGCTTTTAGTCCAGGTAAACTTTCGCTCCATATACGTATAAAGTCAGTGTCCTTTCCTGTGCTGCTCAGTGCCGGACTATGCTGTGGAGAATTTGGCGGTGAACTTGTTCTCCTCTTGAATCGGCTAAATCCCATTGTTGTTGCAGTTGATGTTGAAGGACCAACTGAACCATCTGGAAACAGAGCTGACCTGTGTGAATTACTTTCCTGTATCTGAAGAAGCTGCTTAAGCTTTGAAGACAAGGTATTTTTCTCCTGATGTCCACTTAAACTGTTAGTGGTCTGACCAGGAAGAGACAGACCACCAAACGAGGAGACAACTGGTGATATAGTTTCAACACCTAGCTCGGTTTTAGTCTTCGGAAATGGTGGAGGGCTGGTGGTTCGCCTCTTCTTAGGACCTTTCAGATCACTGTCCGTTGGTTCCTTTAGAAGAGAGAGTGTTACTGGAACTTGTGTTGTCGTTTTAAGGTTCTGAGGAGATTCATCAGTCACTGGATACAGCACTGAAGGCAGTCCATATGGATTTGTGCAAGCAGTGTCAACCTCAATCACCTCGCAATTGCTGGTGCTGTTGTTTGACTCAATTTTGCCATCAATATAGAAGTTCAAGTTTTCAGAGATGTTACTGGAAACATCCATGATGAATGCTTGACAGTCATCAGTCTCCTCTTCCTCCTCCTCATCCTCTTCATCTTCAGTTTCTGTGCTTGCAATGTGAAGTCCAGCAGAAGCCCTGATTTGGTCTGATGATAGATCCTGCTCCTCTGCAGAGCTCTTCCGTCTCATTCTAATGCCCTTAGCCAAGAGGTGACGCTCGTGGATACGACGTTGGTGCCGACGTAAGTTTGTGTAAGAACCAAAAGTTTTTTTGCACAGTTTGCATGGGTGCTGGATTTTTGATTCACAGCTCTTTACGAGAGAACTTTCCAGGTTTGGGGTTGTTGCTACAGAATCTGTTTTCGTGTAATTTTCCAGAGCTATAGGATTTTCCAGTCGAGTTGAAGAATTAACACTGATGTCAATTGCTGCCTTTTCAAAATCAAAATCATCCTTTTGGTGCTGTCCAGCTATGTGCATTTTCAAGGTGGGCTTTTTCTTAGGCCCAGCCTCATGGCGTCGCTCATGGCGCCTCATGTTGATGTGGGTGCCAAAGGCTTTACCACAATACCTGCATTTGAAAGTGAATCCTTCTGTGGATATGTGGATGTGCTGGTGACGTTCCAGGCCCTGCTTTGTTGTGAACCTGCGCTCACAATTTTTACAAGGAAACATGTGGGTTTCTTCAACGTCTCCCATTCCATTCTGATCTCCTTTTGATTTCTGCTTCAAGGATTTAACAGAAATTTTCTTTTTGGGCAGACTCTCAATAGAATTGCTTTCTTCAGGCATTGTTTCTGCCTCAAGAGACATTTGCAGATTCTTTGGCTGAGAGAGAACCTTCTGTGTAACTATTTGGTGTACCACTACTCTCTCTTCTGGCAAATGGGCTGGTAGGGCACAAGGTTCATCCTTCTTAGAACCTAATTAAAAGAATAAAATTACTACAAAGCAAGACTTATATTATCACTTTAGCATTAATCCACTTCCCCCTCTCACATATACATTTACCATTCAATTCTAGCAAAACTGAACAAAGGAGACTAGCCAATGTGATAAATTAATGTATTTAAGAACCGTTAGGTGATGCAGATTGATTGTTTCACTATAGTGTTCATACGATCATAGACGGCCACCATTCGGTCCATAGATCTGAACCAGTTCTCTGTAAGAGCAACTTAACTAGTCCCACTTCCCAACCTTTACCCCACAGCCTTGTAAATTTTCTTTCAGGTGTTTATCCAATTGCTTTTTAGAAAGCCCTGATTGCATCTGCATCCATCACATTCAGGTTGTGCACTTTAGATCCTTACCACTCGCTGCGTAAAAGCAATTTTCCTCATGTTGCTTTTCATTCTTTTGTCAATCAACTTAAATCGGTGTCCTCTGGTTCTTGACCCTTCTGCCAATGAGAACAATTTCTCCATCTACTCTGTTTAGACATGTGATTTTGAATACCTCTATCAAATCTACTATCAAACTTCTCTTCTCTAAGGAGAACAATCCCAGCTTCTCCAATCTATCCCACTAACTGAAGTCCCTCATCTCTGGAACCATTCTCATAAGTCTTTTTTGCACCCTCTCTAATGACTTCACAGTCACCCTGAAGTATGGTACCCAGAATTCCATAGTGAGTTTTATGTAGGTTCATTATGTCACTGCTTTTGTACTCCAAACCTCTATTTATAAAGCCCATGATCTCATATGCCTTTTTAACCACTTTTTCAACCTGCCCTGACACCTTCAATGATCTGTGCACACGTATCCCCAGATTTCTCTGCTCCTGCATCCTCTTCAGAATCTTACTTTTTATTTCATATATCACCTCGCCTCCTACCAAAAGGTACCACTTCACACTTCTCTGCATTAAATGTCACTTGCCATGTGCCCACCCATTCCACCAGCCTGTCTATGCCCTCTTGAAGTGTCTATCCTTGTCACAGTTTTCAATTCCTCTGAAGTTTTGTGTCATCATTTGCACATTTTGAAATTGTGCCCTCTGCACCCAAGTCTAGGTCATTAATATATATCAAGAAAAAGCAGCGCTCCTAGTACCGATTCCTGGGGGACCCCTCTGTATCTCTTCCTCTAGTCCCAAAAATCAACTGTTCATTTTTGAAAGAACTTTACAGCCTTTGAAATTGGGCAGCAGTTTTGTGAGCAACAGAGGGTAAAAGAAATAGAAATATTCTGGCGCTGAAGGGATGTAGCAGAGTGGAGGCAAAAACACTGATGCAAATGCTGTCATAATAATTTCAGTAAATTGTGGCAGCAGAATTTCTACGCTATCCCTAAGCGAACTGTAATTATAATAATGCATCCTAATCACTAGACATGCATGTAGTATGTACCCTGTGGATGAGAGAGAAAAAATAGGTCGCATGGGAGGGCGGGCAAGAAGGAAAAGGAGTAATCAAGGGAGCAGCATCATGTGCAAAAGCTGTTTTATTCTTTTTATTTAAAAAAAAGCATTCCACCTTCAAGAGCATACCAAAGCTGCTCTTCATGGATCTTTATAGTTTTCCCAATGGCCTCAGAAGTTTTTTCAGTGTTCAATCCCACTTACCCATAACATACCAAAATTTTCTTTCCAACAATGAAAGAACCAAATTTTATTTTTGGATCAACGTATAATTTCCTACCATTTTCAGCATTAAGTTACATTTCCATTTGTCAATACAAGAGAATATGTGAAAGAAAACTCATCTATCCTGAGCACCATTTGAAAAACCAAGTCAAGGGAACATGATACAAAGGCTGGTCAATACCAGGTAGTAGAGGCAAAACCATGCAGACATTCAAAAAGAAGTTAGATGATATAATGGAGGGAATTATAAATATTTCTGTGGAACGATGGACTAGATCAGCCAAATTTCCTCCTTCATCTGTGCTCATCTTCCTGATAATTCGGTTCCAGCAAATATGTCTCATTAAGCTAATGAAAAGCAAATTTAGGTCAGATACTAGAGGGAGTTTCTTCATACGAAGATTATTCCAAACATTCAAAAATCCTAACAGAGTCACAAACTTTGGGGTGAGCTAGAATATCAATAACAGGAACTTTAATGGTTAATTAATCTTTTCTCAGCACTTTTTAATTTTCTTAACCTACACCAGCAATCTAATTTAGCTAATTATATTCATTTAGACTGATAACCTGGATACACAGAATATTAATAATTGACTAAAGAATAAACATTAATTAGGTAAAACATGCACACTGTTTTAGGACATGCTGCTTCTTTTCCAATTAATACATCATTTCATACTGTAAATATATGAGACCACAGCTAAGGAGCATGATACTGTGATGAAGAATTCAATGATCATAGTTATTCCCCTCAGTGGCTTAGTCCTCTTCCATACCGACAGGACTTGGCTGACTCCTGCAGAACTACAGCATACAAATAAAATCTGTTGTTGTATACTGAATGGAAAAATATTTAACTTGGTGAACCAAGCATGACAACTGTAGAGTAAAGCAGCCCTGTTAATCGTTGCCTATTTTGGACTTCAAAGGTGGTCCAGAGTTGCACATCTGAAGCATCATTTAACACTGTTAAGCTTTGTTTTACCCTGTGGGGGTTACTGTTTGGAAAATGAAGGAATGATGTGTGTATTCCATGAGTATTATTCCAGAACTCATAAGTAGAATCATCTTTGAAAGAATCTTTCTGCCTTTTGAAATTGGGCAGCAATTTTTGGGCACAGGGAGGGGAAATGAAACAGGATAGAAACATTTTGGGGCTGAAAGCACCCAACTGGATAAAGGATGGAAGCAAAAGCACCAATGCAAATGCTGTCATTATGATTTCTGTAAATTGCGGCAGCAGAATTTCTGGGCAATCCCTAATTGAACAGTAATTATAATAATGCAATTTTATATTGTCATTCCAGACTGTCTGGAATGAGCATTTGGAGTTAACACTATGGTGTAAGGGGCATAGAACTGTTGTTGATGAAACTAGCAGTAGAAGCAATTTGAGTTGAATGGAATCATTACTATAAAGTGCATTGACTTAGGTACAATTCTTCCTCCAGCAACATGGGAATAATATAGTAAAATGCACCTAGTGACAACAATGGGTGCCCATGCAGTCAAGGTCTTTATGGTGTGCGTTAAGACTAGAAGAAATGCTTCAGATTCATTCTACAAGCAGTATAGGTGATTTTCAATCTTCTGGCCATCTGGAGAGCTAACCCATGGATTTCTGGGCAAAGGAAAATCCAAGTTGAAAGAAGCAAATATATTTAAAATATGCAGAATAAAGAACCCATGAAGCCGACTATGATTCACTTGCTACTTCTCCCTTTTGAACTAAGATCAATTCCACTGGTCTTTCAACACATTTATCTGGGATTATGCAACATTTCAGGTAAACACTGCATGACTATCCTGCTGCTTCAGATCGTAATGAGGAAGTGACTATGACATCAGAACGGTAATTGCGACATTATGAAGAAATTAGTTTACTGCAAGTTAGAAATTATCGAAAAGAATGTGCAAAGTATTAGTGTTTTGATTCACAAACACTGCAGTACATTTTAAACCTGTAGCTAGTTATTAGCTATATTACAGATAGCCTGAACTTCAAGATAAAAGCAAAAAACTGCGGATGCTGGAAATCCAAAACAGAAACAAAAATACCTGGAAAAACTCAGCAGGTCCGGCAGCATCTGCGGAGAGGAACACAGTTAACGTTTCAAGTCCGAACTTCTGTTGAAGGGTCATTCGGACTTGATACGTTAACTGTGTTCCTCGCCGCAGATGCTGCCGGACCTGCTGAGTTTTTCCAGGTATTTTTGTTTTTAGCCTGAACTTCAGTAGTGTCAAAAAGGACTGTCTCAACTTATGTCAACAGTCTTACAAGACAAACAGGATAAAAGGTTCCAGGGACTGTACTAATTTAGCTGATGTCAGTCAAATCATCAAATGGGCTCAAATCCCTAGGATATGGAGGATTAAAAAATTCATCTGCAGCTCTTGCTGTTTTCTTTCGAATAACTGCTGCTAAAAAGTGTATGTGTAGGCACACGGTAAGGACTGGATTAAACTTGTCTGTGATGTCCTCCATAAGCTAATAGACTAGTGACACTGACTATCAACATTTATAAATGCCATTTTGGAGAGTTACTGGATGGTTGCTGACACCAATGGAACCATACCCTAGTTAAGGCTTGGTGCTTTCACTAGAGTAAAGGAGGAAGTTAAAAATTTTGCATTTCATTATTGCACAATGCTTGCCAAATAAAATTGGCTAGAAGGTAATGAACACTGAAGTACTACTTGTTCTCAACCAGTACTATTATAAGACTGTTTCTCCAAAATGTAACTGATTGTAGTCACGCCAGTTCTCAAAACCCATGGTGACTGGCATTAGGCAATCTATTTTCTGTATTTTCCAACAATTGCAGCGATAATACTGTGAAGGAAGTGACATTGTGACTATTAGGAGTACCCAGTACTAGTAAAATGAAACCACTTTTCAGATACAAACAACCGACAAAGGAGTTAATCTAACAAGAGTTTACCTTTGCCCGAAGCAACCAGTAAGCAATCCAGATAAGTTAACAATCTTAACAAAGGGTCAAAGGTAATCTTTGCGCTGCTCTAAAATTTAACACCTGCCAAAAATCTAACATGCATTTTAATTTATCTTGGAAATCAAAACCACTTTGTAACCAAGAGAGATGTAATCAGTAAAATTACTGCAAAGGAGGTGACCATTAAGTCAATCATGCCGGTTGCAGAGGAGTTGTCTATTCTAATCCTACTTCCCTCCTGTTTTACATGTAAACATACGAATTAGGAGGAGTAGGCCACTTGGCCCCTCCAGCCATGCTCTTATTAAATAGTGGAGCAGGCTCATCTGATTGTAACCTCAACCCCACATTCTTGCTTACTCCCAATAACCTTTCACCCCATAACCTTTCCCCCATATCTTTTTATATATTTTTAAAAAATACTTAGCCAATTCAATTTTAAATGTTATAGTATCTGCCTTAATAGGCTACTTGCAGGAAAGCAATCCACATTCTAATAACCCTCTTTTGATCTTCCAGTTACCATAACCCTTTCATAACTTTGAAAATCTCTATTTAATACTCTCCCATCCCATACTTCAATGGCTATTTGCTGTACCCTTTTCCATAGCTCCAATACGGTTCCTAAAATGTGATGCCAATACTTCATGCAATAGTCCCAACTAAAGTTTAAATAACGAATCAAACAAATTCAGAATACGAGACTTAACTGAAACCTTTAAGATCCTGAGGGACCTTGACAGCGTGGATGTGGAGGGGATGTTTCCTCTTATGGGAGAATCTAGAGCTGGGGATCTGTTTATAAATAAGGGTCACTCATTTAAGACAGAGATGAGGAGAATTTTTTTCACTGTGGGTTGAGTGCCTTTGGTACTCTTGAAAGGCGGCAGAAGCGGAATCTTTGAATATTTTTAAGGCCAAGCTAGATAGATTCTGGATTAACAAGAAGGTGAAAGGTTATCGGGGGTAGGCAGGAACGTGGGGTTGAGGTTACATTCAGATCAGCCATGATCTTATTGAATAGCAGGCTTGAGGGGCCGAATGCCCCACTCCTGCTCCTAATTTGTATGTTCATATGTAACCTCTTGCTTTTATACTCAATGCATCTACAGAGAAAGAAAATTCTACTTGCCTATTTATGGCCCTGTTTGCACTCCACTCAAAAGTTCTGTACATTTGCACTCGAAGATATCTTCATTCTGTTTAACATATAGCTCCTTCATCTATCCTTTTTTCTCAAAACATAGTTCACATTTCTCTGCACTAAGCTGCAGCTATTACTATTTACCTACACAAGTTATCCTGCCCATGTACTCACACAACCTTCTACATTTTTTGCCATGAGGGGGAAATAACGCAAAAAACATCAGCCCAGGTTCTTGCACCCTATCACTATCCACTGACATGTAGAATCAAAGAATGATACAACTCAGGAGACTACCATTTAGCCCAATGAGCCAGATATTTAAATGAGCTAGCTAATTAATCCCAATCCCATGGTCTTTCCCCACAGCCATATGATTTCTTTCCCTTCAAGTACTTATCCAAGTTTCTTTTGAAAATCACCACTAAATTTGCTACCACCTTCCTTTAAAGCAGCACGTTTCAGATCATAATATTCAAGTGTGAAAAAAATTGTCTCCCATGCCACCTCTGGTTCTTTTGGCAATCATCTTAAATCTGTGCCATCTGGTTACTGACCCTTCTGTCAATGAAAAACCGTCCTTCCTTATTTACTCTATCAAAACCATTCTTGACTTTGAATACCTCTTAAACCTCTAAGAAGAACTGCTCCAGCTTTTCCAGTTTCTCCACATAACCTCATTCTTGGTACCATTCTAGTAAATCCTTTCCGCACCCTCTCCAAGGCCCTGACATTCTTTCTCAAGTATGGCGCCCAGAATTGAACTGAGGATACACCGTCAGGTCTCCAGGGTCCTGCACCCTCTTTAAATTGTACTATTTAGTTTGTATGGCCTCTCTTCAGTCATCCTATCAAAATGCATCACTTCCACACTTCCGTGTTAAATTTCATGTGTCCATCCACGTCCACCATAAATCAATTATTATCGTCCTCATTGTTTGCAATATCTTGCTGGCAAGCATGCATGAGGACACGGAATGAAGTACAAATTGGGGCCAGCACTGATATTGACTATGGTCAAAGATCTTGTCAACACTCACTCGGCTCTTGCATGAAAAATAGCCAGCAGGGCATGCTATCAGTTGGGTATTCACATTAGTGTGATAGTAATTCAGCAAGGTTTTCTGGGGAGGGCATAGGGGAAAGAGAAAAAAGGACAAGAATCTGTACATCATTTCACTTACCCCCTGTGTTTTCTCTCTCCAGTGTTGCCACAATATTAGAAGCAGCCTTGGTTTTTCTTTGTTTGAATCCTTCCTCACTTCCAAATTTCTGTCGTCGAGCTTTCTTCCTTCCTAGAAGTAAAAATCAGTAAAATGAAAAAAAGTCAAGAATACAGATTTTTTCTTCCTTTGATTTACACCAACTTAATTTAAAGTTATTGATGAGCATGGAGGAGAAAGAAAGGGGAAGAGTTGTCCAGAGATTAAAAAACAAACTATGATTTCTTGACCTTTACCCCTTTGTTCTCCCTGTTTTGATCAGTCCTAAAGACAATACGAGTTCTAACCCGTATCTTACCCAAAGCATTAACCCATTTTCCTGCAACTAGCCGTCTGCATTTGCAGTTGCAGTATTTTCAATTTAGACTTAGATTTAACCAAATATATTGTTTTGACTATTTTCACTAGTTGGAGGATCTAGGACTTGGGGGCATCAGCCAAAATTTAGGAGCAGCCTTTCAAAAGTGAAATTAGGAAACACTTTTACACATGAAGAAAGGTAGAATTTTGGAACTTTTCCACGATTGTAAAAACATGTACAGTATCTAACATCTGTTGTCTATGTAAATTTTAAATCTGAAGTTGATAGATGTTGTTAATCAAATGCATTAGAGGGATATAGTCAAAAGTCCATATGAAATTAGGTCGTAGATCAGTCATAATCTCACTGAATGGCATCAGAACAGGCGCAAGGGGCTAAATACCTACTCCTTTCCGTTATTTTCAGATCCTGCATTTTGCTGCCAGAGAATTCACTGTGGCAAAAGAGGCTAAAAATGCAATGTACAGAATACAGCCACAGCTATATTTAGAGTCAAAATGACTCAGATGCTCTAGATACTAATTTTATTTTGAGAATTACATTGCAAAATGATGAAAGTTTTAATGTGACTCAGTAGTAAAATGATGAATGGAATTAGTGTTAAGTAACTGCCAGCACAGCAGCGCGACAACTTTTGAGCAGCTTTGCTGGGGCAGCATTCAAATCTGAGCCTTTGCGAAGAGTCTTTCATGCTATTGAGTGAATCTGTCCCTTACCTCAATTCTAAAACAATGTATTTGCAGGACAAACTTGTGAAACCAATATGAACTATCCCTTAATACTGATAAATTAGAATCAAAGACTTATTGTTTTGGATGTGAAACCTTTAGCTCTCAAAATGCTGAAATATTCATGGGTTTAGCAAGAAACTGGGGGTCAGAATTTCACCAATTGTGGTCAACCAATTTCATCTCTACCAAATCATCTCTATTACTTGTTTTAGTGCCAATTTTCTATCAACACAACAATTCTTTTCTGCATGAGGGCAAGTAATCCTGCAATACCTTGTTCAACAGTCAACTTTACTGAACCTAATGCAACAGTCTTAATGGAATATTTGACCTGAAAGGCATCACGGTCTCATCTGATCTTATTCTTTTTGGCTAGACCAGCATTTATTGCCCATCCCTAACTGCCCTTGTTCAGAGGGCATTTTAAGAGTCAACCACATTGTTGTGGGTCTGGAGTCACATGTAGGCCAGACAAGGTAAGGACAGCAGATTTCCTTCCCTAAAGGACATTACTGCACCAGATGGGTTTTTACAACAATCGACAATTTCATTCAACATTGGACATTTTAATTCCAGATTTTTATTGGTGTCAAATTTCACCATCTGCATTGGTGGGATTCAAATCCGGATCGCCAGAACATTACCCTGGGTCTCTGGAATACTAGTCCAGTGACAATACCACTAGGCCACCACCTCCTCCAAAACTTAACATGCACTTTAGCTAACTCAACAAAAATAGGAATTGGGACAAGAATCTTACATCCAATATAAAACAAAAACAGAAAAAGAAATACCTGGAAAAACTCAGCAGGTCTGGCAGCATCGGTGGAGAAGAGCACGGTTGACGTTTCGAGTCCTCATGACTCAACAGAACCCAACGAGCCGTTCTGTTGAAGGGTCATGAGGACTCGAAACGTCAACTGTGCTCTTCTCCGCCGATGCTGCCAGAGCTGTTGAGTTTTTCCAGGTATTTCTGTTTCTGTTTTGGATTTCCAGCAGCCACAGTTCTTTGCTTTTATCTTACATCCAATATGTTTTGCACAACACCTTTACCCTTTCAGTTAAGGTAACACTACATTGTGAAAGTACTGACCATGGTAATTTGAAGGTGATGCATAAAAACATCACTATAAACAATTTTGAGCTTTCCTTTAAAAATTGTGGCGAGTCAAAAATGTGGCCAAGCAACTAAAGAAGTGACAAATGCACTGTCACGGACAGAATTGTGCTTTTTCTTACCGTCTATGATCAATGTGCTTTGTATGTGAAGTGTGTATATTTTCTTACCCTCGGGGCGACAGTCCCAATTTAAATAATTCCAGCAGTAAGCTTTTTTGATAGTTTTAAAATAAAGAATGTTATTTATTATTCCACACTTGCCCTGGAGGCGTAAGCACAATGTCTCACTCGCCTCAAACACCATCACTCACACAAAGATTAAATATAGATGAAGAAAAAAGCAATGCAATTACAAAAGTATAATTGCCTCAGTCTCTCTTTCATGACAAGCCTGTAATTTCTTAGATGAGTTGATGCTTTTAGTTGAAGCGAAGGCCTTGTAAGCAGAGGCTTCTCAGTAAGCTGTAAGGCTTCTTGTAGTTAAATTTCCAGTAGATTGGTTCTCAGGCGAACTTAAAGTTAGGACAGGTTGGAGTGAGTCCATCTCTTACTTCCAAGGTATTGCTGTTTATTACCTCGGCGACTTAGTTGATTGCAGCTGGTTCGATGACTTCCTGATGGTCTCTTTGCCTCTGCAGAACTGATTCAAGCTGTTTTAAAAACAGGCAACAAACATGGCTGAATCATCCATGTGGCCTGCGACAAGTCCAAAGTCCTTTTCTAAATACGGTGGATGGCCAGTTCTATAAATATCCTGTGTTTGTTATTTGACACTTTGAAATTTACCCAGTCTGGATTCAAATAAGAGAACATTATAACACAATGACAGGTCGATGGGGACCCATTCACATTCATCTAACACAGTTTTGACGTGTCCTTTGTCCATGGTGAACCAGAAAGACAAATCAGTTGGAATGCTATCGTCCTTTTATTGATGTTCTATCCTTAAACAAAGGGATGTGTGAATTTTCCAGATGGCTGTGAATGTCCATATTTAATAAGGTATTGGCTCGAGTTTCAGGATTGTCCAGAGCTGATACTACCAAAAGTCACATGGTTTGCAGGTGCCATTTTAACAATGTTTGTGTTCAAAATTTTAAAGTATTGCCTGAGGGTTCATAACATAATGGATCTTACACTACACACAAAAATAGCTGAAAATTAGCACCTGAATGGTCACTTAATTGGAACAGCAATGCAAAGGACTGGATGAGACTGAATCTAATTATTAAAATCAAAATAAATTAAAACTGTACACCACTTAATCTCTCATCTTTTGCCAATCTATAAATTTCCTCGAATAGGATGACAGCATCTACCTCCACAGGCAGTCTGCACCGTAGATTCAACCACAGATGATGGTGAATATATATCGTCTACACTCTTTTGAGGAGGCATGCACAAAAGCTGTTCCAAACCAAGTACATTTTACAAACAGCAGCTGCATTGTGAAAATAATAGGGTGAAAAACCCAGAGAAAAAAAAAATCATCTGTGGGAGAGCATGTGTGTCGCGACATGAACTAATCTTAAAATCAGCAACTTCAGCTCGTTTCAATTCTGCTAAAATAGCATTGATTTTCCTCAAAATAGCAACTAAAATGTTCATCAGGACAGTGTGATTGGGAATATGATTAATAAAATAAAAAGTCATCAACATTTCACTGGAGAGTAATTGTGGATATATGAAATAGGCTAAAATTTAGTTCTTTGACCAAGCTTTTGGTCAACTGCCACCATATCTCTATGTGGCTCAGTGTCAAATTTTGTTTGAATATGTTCCTGTGAAGCACCTTGGGAAGTTTTTAAGAGTACAAAGCTGCTAGATAAGTGCAAGTTGTCCTTGTGATTATTTGCTTTGTGAAAAACATACAAAAAGGGAATTATAATTTCTATTCTTCCGAACGTGAAGTGTGCCTGGAGAACTTAATACCAAGATGGCAAGCTGGTGGTTATAGGTAAATCACAAATCTCTCAAAATAACTGAAGTATGCTGGCTAAAACTGTGAAATGTAATTGTATCAATTTGCTAAAGAGACAGCACTGCAGTAAATCCTTCAGTAACTGTCCTTTATTGTTGATGTAGACCTCATCAGCTACAACTTTCAGCAATGGAAATAACAAAGTAAAAACCTGCAACATATACAATACCACAAACTAGTTCTGTTAATTATGACAATTGGGAAAGCAACTCCACTCTAACCCATCCCTGCATGGTTCTGGAGATTCCTTCAAAATACAAAATGTCAGAATAATATTTTAATTCCATCTGTGCATTTCAAAGTGCTTTGCAAATTTTGCACTCACGCAAAGCCATTCCTTATTGCTGGAGGTGTAATAGTATACAAGGACCGAGACTGGCAAGGATCTCTGACAGTCAATGGATTTTACAACCGGGAGCAAGCCTGCAGCCACAATTCTAGGATGGGAGGCAACTAAGGGGTGTGATGGCATTGAGAACTAGAAAAGAACCACAGTGGTTGCCTGTTGTACAATAGAAAGGGAACACTACTCTCAAAGGGCAACTTTTGCATGGATGATTCTCTTTGCCTCTCTCCTCATATCTTCCCCCAACAGGACAATCACCTATATTCCATTTTGTATGTGAACAACAAATAGGAAATGGGACAATTTCACATTACTGAAAAAAAATGGAACCACAGTGAAGGCTTCAAAAGTCTTGCTTCAAATTTGGTGAAATCTAATTGAATATTTTTAGTCACGATGAAGATTATTCCTAATCAATCTATTTTAGCAAGGAAACCATACCCTGGGGGTTACCACTGACCAGAAACTGTGGCTACAAGAGCCGGTCAGAGGCTAGAAATTCTGCAACGAGTAACTCACCTCCTGACTCCCCAAAGCATGTCCATCATCAACAAGGCACAAATCTGGAGTGTGATGGAATACTCCCCACTTGCCTGGATGAGTGCAGCTCCAACAACACTCAAGAAGCTTGACGCCATCCAGGACAAAGCAGCTCGCTTGATTGGCACATCTACAAACATTCACTTACTTCAACGCCAACGCACAGTGGCAGCAGTGTGTACCATCTACAAGATTCACTGCAGAAACTCTCAAAGCCTTCTTAGACAGCAGCTTCCAAACTCACAACCGCTGCCATCTAGAAGGACCAGGGCAGCAGACAGATGGGAACACCACCACCCGGAAGTTCCCCTCCAAGCCACTCACCATCCTGACTTAGAAATATATGTTGCTTCATAGTTGCTGGGTCAAAATTCTTGCACTCCCTCCCTAACAGCACTGTGGGTGTACCTACATGGACTACAGTGGTTCAAGAAGGCAACTCACCACCACCTTCCCAAGGGCAATTAGGGATGGGCAATAAATGCTGGTCTAACAAATGACACCCAAATGCCATAAATGAATAAATAAAATTAAAGAATTCACCCATTTAAGTTTTTTGGAAAAATAGGAAAGAATAAAATTCCTTGCAGTAATCGGATGAAATAGCTCAGTTTGCATCAGGCAGTCACCAGGTCACCTGCAGAATTCCCACTTTCCCCAAAATATCACTTATGAAATTACTCTCGCACCTTGGCACTGCCCCAGTAGCGTTTCTCTGCATTTTACTTTGTGAGTTACATTGTATTGTTTACAAGCCATATATTAAGATATCTACTAATACCAGAGACACTTTCATTAAGTACCCTTTTCCTGTCTGCAAAGGCCAATTACACACACAGATAATGTTTGCAAAGTGATCATACAGGGTGGCTGGTAGGGTCCTGCTGCGATGTCTAATGTTTACAAGATCTGTTTATTTGTGGGATGTCATAGAGGTATAGGTCTGCATGACGGAGAATCCAATAAGGTCGTTAAAATGGATAGAATGGCTGTTGCCATTAGTCAACTTGCAGCTGTCCCTTGGGACCCAAGGGAGGGAAGCCAAGGTTTTTTGGCGAGGCTTGGAAGAGCATTCTGTTCCTTCTGTCCCACAAAGAGCATGAAAACACAACATTTTTGGGCGTCTTCTGGCCTAGCATCTGCTTGTGGAAAGTTTCACTGGCAGGTATGGCACTGTATGCCCCTCACATGATCTGGTGTTCTAATTGCTTTGAGATACTAACGGTCATACAACCCCAATAATTTTAAGTATTAATAAAAGCCTGCAGATGCCCCAACACTGCCAAAACCCTTGCATATCAGAACTGATGGAAAGCTGTTCAGCCTTGCTCGCCTGAGACAAGGCAAAGGTGCGCATAATCCTCATCCAAGAGTTTCTCCATACTGATGATGCCACACTAGCATTCCATACCATAGTATGAGGAACACCTTCAGCGGTAAATGGAGAGATTCTCTCAAGCCTGTGAAGAGTTTGCTTAGACCATCAGCATCAGGAAGACAAATGTCATGTTCCAGGACATTGCCATACCGCCATCGATCAGCACTGACAATATGACGCTAGAGGTTGTTGACGGTTTCACATATCCAGGCTCCACAATCACTAACAATCTGTCACTTTATGCTGAAACCAGCACACACGCATTGCAAAAGCAGCAGCTGAGTAAGTGTGTGTGGAACAACAGCACCCTGACTGAGAACACCAAAGTGAAAATCTACCAAGCCTGCATCTTCAGTACACTCCTGCACAGTACTGAGACCTGGACAACATATGCTAGGCAGGAGAAAAGGCTCAACAATTTCCACCTTGTCTCAGGCGTAACCTTGGCAGGACCAGGTCACCAACTCAGGGGTCCTGCAGCGAGCTAATTCCATCAGGATACACCCATTGATAATCTATGTAACCCTATGTAATGCAACAATTCATTTGTAATTAATTTATTTCCAAACATTTTTCTTCGTGTCATGGGATAATAAGCACAGAACCATCATCATTCAAACCCCAAAACCTGATTTTAGTGAAATCTCACTGTCAATAAGTAAACATTATAGCACTGAGCCAAAGTGACTAGTAGGTCCCATGTTTGAACCCTGGACTATGCTGAGTTAGCACCAAACTGCAGGTGGCGGGGAGGGGGCGATATAAAAACTGGTCAAGTTTCCACTTCTGATCACTATCCCTATTGAAGAAATTGCACTTGGATGTTGGGTAGGACAGGATTGAGCTGTGATGAACATCGTTCACTGTTTAGGTTTACAGACAAAGTACAGCCACTGGGGAAAGGAATAGAATACTTGCAACGAATAAATGTCTTCTTTTGGAGGGTTGTTGAAAATTGCTGATAAAGGTGGTAAAAAAAAATCAAACGGCCAACTTTTTTAAATTTAGGAATTATACTTAAAAGATTGAAATGTGTGAAAATGTCAAATTATTTTGAGTTCTGTGTATTTATTAACAAAAATTGCAGAGCCAGTCCTCCAAAATACATTGAACATATTCACACCTTCCTTATACAAAAGCCTGTTAACAATTGCACACCTCTTTTCTTGGCCATGGAAGATAAGTAGGTTACAAGTGGAGAACTGCATGCAGAATTGAATTGCCACATGAGTAAATGCTGCCAGTTGCCTTGTTCATACTGCAATCCACTCGCTGTTCTATTTTTATAGACAAACCCATCAATGTAATTTTCAGTTTGGTACAGATTAAAGTTCAATTCTGCCCCAATCTCTTTTTGTCAGTGAGATTACAAATTTAGTGCCAAATTGGGGGTCATTTTTGGTGTGGACTGAATTCCCAAAATCAGTTCACATGGGAACAATGCAAGGGACAACTTACATTCCTCTGCAGTCGCACACGCAAATGGTATTTTACTTTATTTGCAAACTGTGATTTCTTTATATCATTAAACTGGTGATCTTGAAAAACAAGAATGCACAAGTTTTGATAAACAGCAGACCTAATAACGCAACAGCCTGTAGGTTACTAAGAAACAGCTTGGTAATTAGAGACCAATGACACACCCTACAATGTGCGTTCTCAAGCGCAATCCTTCCAGCCTGGTGATTTTAAAATTAGCCAAGATACTTTTATTTGGCGGAATACATAAAACTTATTGGGGAAAGGGTATGTTAGTGTAGTACAATAAGTATTACACTAACAATTCAAAATTTGCAAGTACAAATCTTGTCATGGCACACTGTGGAACCAAGTTCACAAATCTGGTAATTTGTGACTAGCTGCTATAAAAACTCAAAAGGCCTATTCATATTTGTCCCAAAAGGAAACCCGCCACCCATAACCAGTCTGGTCTACATATGACTCCAACCCCACACTGATTAATCCTTAATGTCCACTGAATTGGTTTGACAAACCAAATCAGTTGTTCCAGAAAAAGTTGCTAGAAAGACTACCAGCTTCTGTGGCAAGTAGTGATGGGCAATAACCGTGGCCTATCACCTCCCATATCTCTTGATAAAAGTCAAATAAAAACAGCAAACTACAGGCAAATTGCTGCTCAACAGAATGTTTTAGTGAGGCATTAAACTGGTGCATAAGCGATTTAATTTGTAATACCTTCAAGCAAGCCCCGATTTTTATCCCTCCATGATTGGCGAACATGCTTCCAGTTTTCAAGGCCTTAAGCGCTGGAATTCCACCCTCCTTAAGATGCTCCTTAAAACCTACTTCTTTGGCCAAGATTTTAGTTAGCTGTCCTAATACCTCATGTGACTTGGTGTCAAATTTTGTTTGATAACACTCCCATGAAGTGCTTTGGGATGTTTCACTACATTAAAGATCCGATAAAGGCAAGTTGCTGTTGCTGTTGCTCATTAAATAGAAAACTGCCCCAGAGCTTAGCAAAGGCAAGTCAAAATGAACTTAAAAATCTTTTGTATGGCTCTCAAAAACAGAATTTTAACAAATATAGTGTACAAGTTTGCCTCCCTAATAACTAAGCGCTTCTATATGTACCAAATAAAGGATAAATTTAAGTGTATGAGCAAATTCCTAATGCATACTTTAGTTATTAAGCTTCATGATATGTGCTTACCCACAAGGCCAGAGGAGGACATCATTTTTTCTTACAAATAACTTTATCCTTCTGAAGTGGTTTCATCCATCCCTCGTTTTTTGGATGAAGTATCCCTTTCACAACTGTCAATATTTGAAACATGCACTGAGAGGAGTTAAAAAGATAAAAACAAAAAACTGCGGATGCTGGAAATCCAAAACAAAAACAGAATTACCTGGAAAAACTCAGCAGGTCTGGCAGCATCGGCGGAGAGGAAAAGAGTTGACGTTTCGAGTCCTCGTGTCCCCTCAACAGAACTGGGTGAATCCATGGAGAGGGGTGAAATATAAGCTGGTTTAAGGTGGGGTGGGAGAGAGAAGTGGAAGGGGGGGGGTGTAGGGACAAGCAAGCAGTAATAGGAGCAGATCATCAAAAGATGTCACAGACAAAAGAACAAAAGAACACAGAGGTGTTGAAGTTGGTGATATTATCTAAATGAATGTGCTAATTAAGAATGGATGGGAGGGCACTCAAGGTATAGCTCTAGTGGGGGTGGGGGGAGCATAAAAGATTTAAAAATAATGGAAATAGGTGGGAAAAGAAAAATCTATATAAATTATTGGAAAAAACAAAAGGAAGGGGAAGAAACAGAAAGGGGGTGGGGATGGAGGATGAGCTCGGCATGATGCTGAACTCTTCTTTCGCTGTCTTCGTCTCCGGGCTCACTTCTTTGGGCAGGAGTCCTCTCCCTGTTCAACGGATCCTTTTACCCACCTCCAATATTCTCCCTCCACCTGGACCCCTCCCTCTGGATTCTTACCTTCTCTTGATCTTTTCATTGAGAACTGTCGGTGTGACATTAGTCGTCTCAATTTCTCTGCTCCTCTCACCCATTCTAATCTGTCTCTCTCTGAACTTACTGCACTCTGTTCTCTCAGGTCCAACCCAAACACTGTCATCAAACCAGCTGACAAGGGTGGTGCTGTTGTTGTCTGGCGCACTGACCTCTACCTCGCAGAGGCTGAGCGTCAACTCGCAGACACTTCCTCCTACCTCTCCCTGACCATGACCCCACCACTGAACATCAAGCCATTGTTTCCAGGACTGTCAATGACCTCATCTCCTCTGGAGATCTTCCTCCCACAGCTTCCAACCTGATAGTCGCCCAACCTCGGACAGCCCGCTTCTACCTCCTACCCAAAATCCACAAACAGAACTGTCCCCGTGGACCGATCGTGTCAGCTTGCTCCTGCCCCACGGAACTCATTTCTCGTTATCTTGACTTCCTTCTCTCTCCCCTTGTCCAGTCCCTTCCCACCTACATCCGTGATTCCTCTGACACCTTACGTCTCACATCAACAATTTCCAGTTCCCTGGCCCCAACCGCTTCCTCTTCACCATGGACATCCAATCCCTCTACACCTCCATCCCCCACCAGGATGGTCTGAGGGCCCTTAGCTTCTTCCTCGAACAAAGGCCCGAACAATCCCCATCCAACACTACTCTCCTCCATCTGGCTGAACTTGTTCTCACACTGAATAATTTCTCCTTCAACTCCTCTCACTTCCTCCAAATAAAAGGTGTGGCTATGGGTACCCGCATGGGCCCCAGCTATGCCTGTCTCTTTATGGGGTACGTGGAACATTCCTTGTTCCAGTCCTACCCCGGCCCCCTTCCACAACTCTTTCTCCGGTACATCGATGATTACTTCGGTGCTGCTTCATGCTCTCGTCAGGACTTGGAAAAATTTATTAATTTTGCTTCCAATCTCCACCCCTCCATCATTTTCATGTGGTCCATCTCTGACACTTCCCTTCCCTTCCTTGACCTCTCTGACTCAATCTCTGGTGATAGACTGTCCACCAATATCCATTACAAGCCTTCCGACTCCCACAGCTACATCGACTACAGCTCCTCACACCCCGCTTCCTGTAAGGACTCCATCCCATTCTCTCAGTTCCTTCGCCTCCGTCGCATCTGTTTTGATGGTGCTACCTTCAAAAACAGTTCCTCTGACATGTCCTCCTTCTTCCTTAACCGAGGTTTTCCACCCACGGTCGTTGACAGGGCCCTCAACTGTGTCCGGCCCATCTCCCGCACATCCACCGCCTTCTCCTCCCTGCCAGAAACATGATAGGGTCCCCCTTGTCCTCACTTATCACCCCACCAGCCTCCGCATTCAAAGGATCATCCTCCGCCATTTCTGCCAACTCCAGCATGATGCCACCACCAAACACATCTTCTCTTCAGCCCCCCTGGCGGCATTCCGTGGGGATCGTTCCCTCCGGGACACCCTGGTCCACTCCTCCATCACCCCCTACTCCTCAACCCCCACCTATGGCACCTCCCCATGCCCACGCAAAAGATGCAACACCTGCCCCTTCACTTCCTCTCTCCTCACAGTCCAAGGGCCCAAACACTCTTTTCAAGTGAAGCAGCATTCCACTTGCTTTTCCCCCAACTTAGTCTACTGCATTCGTTGCTCCCAATGCAGTCTCCTCTACATTGGAGAGACCAAACGTAAACTGGGCGACCGCTTTGCAGAACACCTGCAGTCTGTCCGCAAGAATGACCCAAACCTCCCTGTCGCTTGCCATTTTAACACTCCACCCTGCTCTCTTGCCCACATGTCTGTCCTTGGCTTGCTGCATTGTTCCAGTGAAGCCCAATGCAAACTGGAGGAACAGCACCTCATCTTCCAACTAGGCACTTTACAGCCTTCCGGACTGAATATTGAATTCAACAACTTTAGATCTTGAACTCCCTCCTCCATGCCCACCCCCTTTCTGTTTCTTCCCCCTTCCTTTTGTTTTTTCCAATAATTTATAGATTTTTCTTTCCCCACCTATTTCCATTATTTTTAAATCTTTTATGCCCCCCACCCCCAGTAGAGCTGTACCTTGAGTGCCATACTATCCATTCTTAATTAGCACATTCGTTTAGATAATATCACCAACTTCAACACCTCTGTGTTCTTTTGTCTGTGACATCTTTTGATTATCTGCTCCTATCACTGCTTGCTTGTCGCTACAACACCACCCCCCCCCCCCAAAACCAGCTTATATTTCACCCCTCTCCTTGGATTCACCCAGTTCTGTTGAAGGGTCATGAAGACTCGAAATGTCAACTCTTTTCTTCTCCGCCGATGCTGCCAGACCTGCTGAGTTTTTCCAGGTAATTCTGTTTTTGCACTGTGAGGGGTTAACTGGCTGAGTAAACTTTAAAGGCTCCTTCAAATTTGAAAACTTAACATCCTCCTCAGATATAAAAACAAAAAACTGCGGATGCTGGAAATCCAACCGATGCTGCCAGACCTGCTGAGTTTTTGCAGGTAATTCTGTTTTTGTTTTTGATCCTCCTCAGATAGCCTGGTGGGTAAAAATATGGTTAGGTGTAGCATGAAACTTTTAACTAGCTGCTCTTAGGACAGACAACAATTGGGAGAGTTCAATTGTCTTTAGGATCACAGCTCCGTGTCTGTGAATCTAAGTAAACACATTAACAATTAGCCAATGTTCCAGCTCTCAAAGTCTAGATGAATGCTACTGGAAACTGCAATAAAGGAAGGATCAGGCTTAATGGTGGTATCGCCCATGTGTAAACAACACTCACTGTCTCAGCTCACACATTAAACTGGCTACTTTGGTGAGTTTGTATATAATTATCAGCAACCATGGAATTGTACCACAGCAACAGTCAGCAACTTCAAGAGACAGAGGCAGGAAAAGAAAACTAAATTGAGGGCGGGTAAGGGGAAACCCAACAGTTCCTCAAATATGTACAATTCAAAAGCTGAACTCCATGAAAATTAAGTAAAAAACAGATCAAAAGCAAAACAAACTAAGTCACAAATCAAAATTCAATGGATACTGGAAATCTGAAATGAAAACAGAAATTCTGAAAATAGTCAACAGGTCTAACAGCATCTGTGGCAAAGGGTTAACATTTCATGCCAACGACCTTTCATCAGAACAGTTTTGTCAAAAGGTTATTGACATCAGCCTTGATTTGAACATACAAATTAGGAGGAGTAGGCCACTCGGCCCTTTGAGCCTGCTCTGCCATTCAATAAAATCATGGCTGATCTGACTGTAACCTCTCGCCTACCACCAATAACCTTTCACCCCCTTGTTTATCAAGAATCTATCTACCTCTGCCTTAAGAATATTCAAAGTCTCTGTTTCCACCACCTTTTGAGGAAGAGAGTTCTAAAGACTTACTACCCTCAGAGAAAAATTTCTTCTCATCTGTCTTAAATGGGCAACCCCTTATTTTTAAACAGTGACCCCCTAGTTCTAGATTCTCCAACAAGAGGGAACATCCTCACCACATACACCCTGTCAGGACCCATCAGGATCTTGTATGTTTCACTCAAGTCCTCTTACTCTTCTAAACTCCAGCTGATACAAGCCTAGCCTGGATGTTAGAAGATAGTCTGTGAAGGTTTGAAATCTAGAAGCTACATGCTGATCTGTACTTAAAAAAAGAAAGACAGGCAATTGTCATCTTCAGTTACAATCCTTCACACCACAGGAACCTAACAAATTAGTTCTGAGTTCAAGAATAAGGAGCCTGTGACCAGGAACCTAACATCAGCCAAGTCTGGACCATAATGCTAACATACAAATTGTGAATGACCATTTATTGTAATGTACAAATTTCAATATGGTTGAAGGAAGAATCCAATTTAAGATTTGGAAAGGAGATTAGAAGAGCAGAGAACATAATATTTCAGCTGGGGAGAATTAAACTATTGTGCAATTCTTGGGGTTCCCAGGATGATGTAGTAAGAGAACTACTTGGAGCAAAACCCATTGCACTTCATTTCATGTGTACCAAGATGCACAAGGGAGATTTTTATTTTCATTAGCTGGGTAATAACCTGGGATGAAGATCATTTGGTTCTGTAATAAGTGGGCAATCCACTTCACCAGATTATAATCTAGACAGTGATGAAAATCTACCCCATAACCAATCAAGTTGGGCACAATAACTTTGATGTGTGGAGGATGCTGAATCAATCATCTTTGTCATCTCTTAAATGCCCAAGTACAGTGACTGCAACAGGCTATTACACTGTGCATGTGCGGTCTCACTGATCCTTTAGAATCAGTATTCGTTCACTGGAGGTGCATTCGATGAGTGATATGTTTAACTGCTCACAGGATTACAACTATGACTTTAGTAAGTTGTAACAATAAATGTGAGAAATTTCTGTATTATATCCAATTAAACTCAGAACATCCAGGAGTACAATTATAAATTACTGTATCTTCGTCCCATTTTGGGTTGTAGCCATAGAGATCAGTTTGAGCTATACAACACGCTGGTGAAGTACTGTTTACAGTTCTGTCACTGGTGATAGGAATAATTTGAAGCAATGTACTAACATTATATAAGCGTCAACCTGAAATACTTTTAATGCAAGGTTAGTGCAAATTTTCCCAGGTCACACATTGGCACAAACATAAAATAACCAACATCAATTGGAATGGAACATCCTCTCTCTCTTTTTACATATAGAAAAATAAAATACAGAAAGTTGCTAGTTATCTAAATCAGTGAAATCAACAGCATAATGGAACAAATTTCAAAACATTCAAAAAATAATTGTTTAGCAATGGAAGTGGAATTGCTAAATATGTGATATATTGCTGAAACATTTGCCCACAATACAACAAGTTGTTTCAAAAGTAAATCACTGGCTGTAAAGCACTTTGAGGTTTTCTGAGGGTGTGATAAGAACCATAAATGTAAGTGTTTTGTTTTTCCTTTATCGAATTATAGGGAACCACTCAAAATTTTATGAAAATTTAACAACGTATCAAACTCAATGAAGTAGCTGGTGAACATTATTGATTCCGATGAAAGATCATTGATCTGAATCTGAAGCTTCCGCCTACTTGCCGAGTATTCCCAGCATTTTTGTTTTTGTTTCATATTTTCAGAGTCTGTGATATTTTTGCTTTAACATTACTGATCAGCTGGTTGGAGACAAGGAAGGCTTTAGCACCATGATCCTAAGTCTGTCAGCAGAAAGTCACTTAGTATGCCTATACTCACTCTGGCCAAAAATAAATCTAATTGTACTGAAGTTGCCAACTGAGTTTTTGGAGACACAGGGTACTGTCTGTTGAGGCGCTGATTATTTGTAGCATGTTTTAATCCAGAACTTTAGGCAAGGAAGCTACTTATTAAAATTGCTCAAAAGCATAATGAAAATGACAAGGTATATTGACAGGATAATAAGCATGTTCTTAATGGACAGAGGGGAAAAACCTCTAGAATCATGAAACTTGCAGCATAGGATCAGGCTATTTGGTATATCTTGCCTGTGCAAGTGTTAATTCTTCACTGGAGCCACCTGATCTAGTCTCTTTTTCCTTGTCCTACTTTAGAAATTACCCTTATTTCTAAAGTAAACTTTCAAAACCAATTCCTTGCCATACCATTTGACTTCACCGTCTGCTTTCCCCCAAAATTTATTCTATCCACTTGCAGATCCACCATGACATTCTCAGGCTGAAGTGGCAGGTATAATATTTTCTTCTAATCTTTGGCTACATCATTCGCTTCACACATGCCAACATGCTTGCAGCTGAACCGGTGCCTTCCTCCACTTTTTCCTCCCATCTCGCCTCATGATCTCTGAGTTCATCTGTCCCTTGAGATCCACGCCCTACATCATTTACTCCAGTCCCACTAAAGTCTTGACCATCCAACTTTCCTTCCCAATGTTAACAGGTATTCTAAATAATTATCTCTAATGTGCCTCAAAATCAGTCATTGAATCCCCTACTCAAAACCAAGTGCCCAGCCTGTTTGTGCTTTCCAACTACTCCCCCATCTCCAACTTCTTTTCAAGTTTTTGAATATGTTGTTGCCTCCCAAATTTATAGCCATCTTTCCTGCAACTCCACATTTGAATCTCTCCAATCAGGTTTTCATCCCTACCATAGCACTGAAAGAGCCCATATCAAAGTTACATTTTACATCCTCTGATGATCACATAGTGCACTCCTCCCTGATCTGGCTGCAGCATGCCCCTCCAATGCTTTTAATCTTTCTTCTTCCTGTTCCTTTCCCCTTTTCCCATGGTTCCGCAATTGCGTAAAAATCTCTTAAATCGCCAGTAGAGGTTACCAATCTGTAAGTTCAATTGACACAATTAACAGGGATTATCTTCAGACAATGTCATACAATCTCCTTTCCTAACAGCACTTTGGGTGTACCTATACCATATGGATTCCAGCAGTTCAAGAGGTCAGCTCACCACCATCTTCTCAAGAGCAATTAGGAATGGGCAATAATTGCAGGCCTAGCCAGTAACGCCCCACAGCTCGTGAAAGAACAAAAAAAACCCCCAATTCTGCCCCCCTTTCCAGCAATTGTCGACCTGAAAGAGACTTCGCTATCAGACATCCTATTTGACCCTTAGTCAAGCTTCCTACCACGTAAACTCTCCAACACAAAAACCACCGACAAGTTCAGAATACTGGCCTTCACATCTGCCTCAGCCCATCTGCCATTTAAATCTTCATCCTATGTCTTTGTTGCAAGCTTAACTATTACAATACTTTCTTTCCCAGCCTCCCATTCGCCACTTCTGTAAACTTTAGTTCATCCAGAACTCTGCTGCCTTTAACTTATTCCAAATCCGTGTAAAAAATTATCCTAGTCTTTGCTGATGGACATTAGCTCCTGGCTCCTGAATGCCTTCATTTTAACATATCCTTCCTCATGTTTAAAATCTTTCATGGTCTTGTCCCTTTTTATACTTGCAACTTCCTCCAGCCCTACAACCTGTTCTCCTAACCTGTTGTGCTTCCTTCCTCCCTTCACCCATAATGGTGGCCATACCTTCAGTCTTGTAGGCCCATGGTCTGGAATTCCCCCTCCACATTCCTTCTCTCCTCCTTTAAAGCCCACCTTAAAATCCATTTCTTTGCTTAGATCATAACCCCTCATAATATCTGCTCTTTTGTCTCAGCATCTGGTCACACCTTAGTAAAATACCTTGGGACTTTTTAAAAAAATTAAAATATTCCAGAAATGCAAGTCGCTATTGGTGTTCATTTGGAAGTATATAGTTGCAAATTGCTCCCACCATACTTAAGAGTTCTACAGAATAAAAAGAGCCTTCAGCCCAACAGGTTTATGCCAGTGTTTACACTCCACAAAAACCTCTTCCCACTTTATTTCATCTAATCTTACGAGCACATCCTTTCCCCTTATAGACTTAATTGGTTTCTGCTTAAATGTATCTATGCTAATCACTTCAACCACTTCATCTGGTAGCATGTTGCATATTCTCACCACTGAGTAACAAGATTCCTTCTGAATTCCCGATTTTATTTATCAGTTACTATCATATAATTATGGCCCTGGAAACATCTTCTCTATGCCTAAATGGAACAAACAGGAAGGTTGCCCCAACTGAGGAACCACAAGCACAGAGTATAAGTGTTTTACCTGACTTCCTCTTTTATTAAAAATATAAGCACTTTTTAAACAACAACCTCAAACAGTTGGTTGCATTTTTGTGTAAAACCAGTTCCAGGCCTTCAGTTGTTCAAATGCAAGCTGGCAGTTATTGCTTTTAAAATTACTCATGTATTCACGTGCAAACTTTTGTAATAGCAATTCCACATGGGGTTTTTCTTTTACAATTTAATAAAATTATTGATATGGTAAGCAGTTTTGTCCAAACAACAAAGCATCTTCCCCTCCTCTCCTGCAACCCCTACTCCCCAGCAGCTGCTGTGCTTTCGCCGGTGTGGTTTTGTTTGGTTTCAGTTTGCTAAACCTACAACTTACATTAACAAAGCTCCTCTTATACAAATCCTTATTTCATTTTAACATTTTCTACAATAATCTCAATTTATGCATGTGCGTGCCTTGGTGAAAGAGGAAAGCTTATTATTCCACTAAAAAAAATGTAAACGTACATTTTTCTGACATTAATTTTTATGATCCTCACCGTCAGTCAGCTATCTTGCTGGATATGTCCACGATCACAGCTTATTGTCAATCTGAAACCTACGATCCTAGCCGCATGGCTCCTAACTACTCAACTAACAGACTTTACATGGCTTTTCTGCCTTTTAAATCTGAGGAAAATCGTACATCTCGTTTTATTTCTAGTCAGGCTTTTTTAAAAAATTAAAATCATTTGAGCACTGTAGTTCCTGCTGGAAACTTGCACTTCAATTTCAAGTAACATTACAACACATTTTGACACAAGTTGGAACAAACTGCTCTGCATCTAAAAACACACATCAAAAATTGATTTTACAATGAGTGCCCCATTTTCACAACCCTTTGAATGAAGCAATTGATACTGCTTTCGTTTTCAATGGCCTTGTCATAATTCTAAGACCCTCACCTCGTTCTGGAATGTGGGTGTTTAAGCATCAGCAGGGGTGAGTAGCACCCGCAAAATTTTGCCTCTACCTCCACCGTCCGACCTCGTCAGTCTCCTCCTCACTGGCACAGTTGACAACAAGATGTCATTGCATAGAAATCCTAGGGACAAATCCACCTTCTCCCACACCATGGTAAAAGCACATTGACAGTTTCAATGGGTATTTGTTGCTGTGCTAAACTGAGGTGTTGATGGACTGGGAGCCAAAAAGGGTAATGGTGAGCAAGACTTGATGAGGGTAGGGCAGCAGAGTTCTGGATGAGTCCAAGTTTATGGAGAGTGGCAGATGGAGGCTGGCTAGAAGAGCCAAAAAATAACCAAGCACCACAGAAGATCTGCGAGTATATAAACATTTTGCAAAAGGTAACCAATATTCGGGAATGATTTCAAGTCTTAACTTTGACAAATCAAGTCAACCATAACCACACACTAATGATTTATGCTAGCCTAGTTATGCTTACATGGTTTAAGATGTCTATATCCTAAGATTACTGCTGTATGTCATTGTTCTTTTTGAAACCAGTTTTTAAAATATTTTGTCGATTTACAGTAGTAGTGTTGGTTAACAATCCAGTATAATGTGTTTTACTTTGGGGACCAAAATTATATAAAAGAAATTCAAGTGATTATTTAAATTTCTTACTGTTCAAATATCGTATGTGTTCTCTCATTCTGCAAAGTGAAGGTTTACAATTGATAAAACATTCCAGTCAACAATCCTCCTCCCAAAACAAGGCACAGATTTTAAAACTTTCTTCCCCCAATGGAACTCCCTTTAATCACGTTTCAAAATCCACAACTTCACAAAAAAAAACTTTTTGGGCAATGCAGAATATCTTTTGGTTTCAATAGCTTTCACAATGCCCTGGGGTTAGGAAAGAGGAGCAGACCGATAATCAACCAACTGTACCTGCCACTGAATGAGGCACAGAAATCAGTCATTAGAGAGCAACTGCCAAACCTCCCCCATGATATTTGATTTTAAGAAGTGTGATGTATTTGGAGAAAAGGAGAAATGTAAAATTCTAGACAACATCCTAATATTTTGATCGGACACCAATGAATTCCTCACAGCAGCATGAACATATCACACCATTTGGAATACGGCAATTGTGAAGAAGGTTGCAGATGCCCGGTTGCTAATCACAAGAAGTTTAAGCATAATTTGGGTATACACTAAGAATTGTATGAATTAATTAAAAATTCTGTTCTAGTACATCTTAGATTTATACAAGAATGTTCAATTACCAAAGAGCACCAGGCTCATTTCTCTACCCCACCAATCTCAATCAGCTATTATTTATTTCCCACAGCTACGGGCCTCTAAATCATAGGACTTGCAAACCTTGCAGAATCTGCCAAAACATTAGTTTAGTGTTTGTAAGGTTACATTCTGTAGCTCAGTATATTAACCATTACTTGACTGAACACACTGTGTTACTTCTCATCCCAATGGCAAGGCTTACATACTTTAAGTGATCTGAGGACTAGTTAACAATAAAGTATCCTTGGTTCTGTTTGGCCCATTTTGTGCAAGTAAAATTTCAAACTCCTACCAACTTCTCCACCTTGACTCAGCAGCAACAGCAAAAGAAGCAGTAGGGAGATCAGGATTTTTTTTAATGCAGCAAGCTATGATGATTTAGAATGCATCACCTGAAAGAGTTGTGCAAGTGGATTCAATAGTAGCTTTCAAGGTGGAATTGAATACATATACTTGAAGAGGCAAAGGTTTTAGTGTCAAGGGAAAAGAGAAGGGGAGTGGAATTAATTGGACTGCTCTTTTGAACAGCCTGCACAGGTATGATGCGTGGAATATCCTCCTCCTGTGCTGCAAGACTCTATGCACAGCACAAGGCTGTGGTCAAGATTAGTAAGTGCAGCAAGGTTGGAATGAATACATTTATTACAAAGATGACACTTACCTAAATTGTTAAAACCAATCTTTGTGAAAGGATTAGCCAGCTTCAAGACAGTTAATATCTCATATCTAAACAGTACACACATGTGCATGCCTCCTGCCTATACATAAATTACTCAGTCAGAAAATCTACTTGATGCTTTAAATAGCACACTAATTATGCAAACATGTAAAAAGATGTATTCCATAAGGAGATTTAATATCCTTCTAATATGCTGGAAAACTAGCTTCAGAACTGGCCCTTCCTCTGACACTGCTTTGTTGTTCCTTTCTAGCAGTGAAAATGTCTTCATGTCAAAAAGAAAGTTTGAAAAGGGAATTCCAGCCTGTCACACAATGTTTGATTTAATCTGGGGTGGAGGGGAAAAATAATGAATGCGAATTTACCATCAAGGATTTCCATTACCGAATTTGCTGAAACTCCTACAACTTGCACAAGTATCCTAAAATTTGAGAACACTAATATGAAAGTCAATCATTTCCCTAACTTCAAGGAGCTTCCTGGTACTATTCAGAAGGCATGCAGCTATTATAATCTATCTGCTCCCTACCTATAATCTAGTACTTGTTCATTTCTTTCCAAGTCCCCCACACCAATTTTCACTCCTCCTTTTCTGGAAGCACAATGCTGGCAGCTCTCTGAAGTGTCAGACTTGGCTCAGTGGTAGCACACTCAGTGGGTAAATGCTGAAAGGCTAGTTCAGGATTATCTGTGCAAGCCTATGTATTTTTACAAGTCACAGGATTGTGGATCTGAGCTACAATCCAGAATTTGAGCATATAATCTAGGCTGTCACTTCAGTGCAATGCTAAGGAGTTGTTGAGGTGCCATCTTTTGGATAAAGTGACAAACCAAGGCCCTGTCTGCAATCACAGGTGGATGCAAATGATCCCATTTAATTACTTGAAGAGGGACAGGTAGTTCAATTGCCAATTAACTAATATTTATCTTAAATAACTTTATCAAAAATAACTTGGGGTCATTTATCTTATTGCTGCTCGTGAGATCTTGCTACACGTAAATTGGCTGTGTTTGCCCAAGTAACAATTGCAACTGCATTTCAGAAGTGATTGGGGCATCCCAAGGTCTTGAAAAATGCTATATCAATACAAGTTCCTTCTTTTCTCTGGAATTTCACTCGTGTCATTCTATTCCTTGCTCAAACCAGTTACTACCATTATTCGTAGCTTTGGATGCATCTTCAGTAATGGAGAACTTCAATTTGAGCAATATGAAGTCATATGGGGAAAAGAAATAATGTTGCCAATTTGCTTCTACTTTGGCATCATTTGGTTTTGCAGGTTCTAGGCCCAGTTCAGGGCTTGAATACACAACCAAAGTTGGCACACCAGTGAAGTGCAATATTGTCAGATGAGCTATCCTTTGGATGAAATGTTAAACTAAGGCTTCACTACCTATTCTGATCCATGATAAAGACCCCATGACGTTACTTATAAATGTAGGAAATTCTCCTGGCATCCTGACCAACTACTTCCCTTTAGTCACCATCACCAAAAACTGTAATTGGTTGATCACTTCACTAATGTTCATGCTATTTCACTTATTTCAAAAATGGCTGCATGTTTGCCTAAATAAGTCACTGAAATTCGAAATAATTCACTGTATCTGAAATGCCTTGAGATCGTGCTCAAAGAAATGATATACTGCTATATAAATGAGCCTTTGTATAACTACAAAAATATATCATTGACCAGAAGTGTGTTACTATGCAGTCTCCCAAATTCCAAGGGTGAGAGTGAAGTTTGATTTGCTAACAACTTACTTTCATAAAACAACCAAATTGTGACATGTTCTATTCACGTGACAGATTCAATTCATTATTTTGAGGTAGAGTGGTTTTACTTAAAAAAAAATAATTAGGAATTCTTGACCTTTTAACAGCAAAATCACATTGAGACACAAGTAATGCAGTTGTAAAATTTGGAAAGAGTAGCAAGATCTTGCTGATTGTGTGCCAAGTTCACTGATCTCAACTGGAGCAACACTTGGAGTGCCATAACTGGCCTCAGTGTCCCAGGCTAGGGAGGGGGAAAAATTCAACGAGAGTTCTTGCTCACTGTCCATACATATGCATTTTCTATTGGGGTTCATTAACTGATAAGTGGGAATCCAAGATATTTGATCTAAGTGCAGAATTCCAACCTACCAAAAAAAGATTCATTATACAGAGTTCCATATATGAAGCCAGCTTCCATGATCCATAATTCCTGAGCCAATAAATAACATTGAGCTAGTACAACATTGTTGTAAGGAATCTTGTTTTATAAAATAGTTTAAGTTTACTGCAGTCTCCACCGGTGACTAAAATGACTTTGGCATGTTACAAGCTGGTGATTTTATATGGATCTGCTTTTCTGTAGCTGACCCAAGAACAACATTCCATGGCAAACCAATTGTGTATTTATCAGGATTCACATCACTTGGGAGTAGGATTACTATTCCAGCCATTTCTCTTTGTAGAATAGCTACTTCCTGGTGAGGGGCAAAGAACAAGTCCTAAAATTTATCAATGTTCATATTTTCAGTTAAGTTTTATTTGAAATTTTTGTTTTGCACAAACAGGTTCTTTCCCATAAATGTGGTTACTGACCACCGTGCTTCAAAAAAAATCTCTCTTGCAACAACTCCATTATGGGTCCTGAGGCAGATCTGTATCAGTACCTTTTTTTTTCTAACAATGATAATATGGTACTGATGATTTTTGTTCTTTGAAACAGCCGAATAGGACTGCACTATTCTTAAAAGTTTATATGGAGGCACAATTTTAAAGGGGTAAAAGTTACATTACAATAAATTGCAAATGTGCCACCAGCAGCCTTAATAAATTCTAAATTAACCCAAGAGTCGTCATCTTTTTGTACGGTTCGACTTTGATTCTATTTTTTGTTCTCTCCCCACACCCCCAAATTAAACTAAATATTGTTCTCCAGTTTTATTTGAAAGAAAAAAGTCAGTTTCAATAAGTCAAATAAACAGAATCGAAATTAAAACCTCTCACATCCCTTTATTTTGCAGCCATCTTCTGAAGAAAAATATTTCATAGAAGTATTTTGTTAACTGGAAGGGTGGGGAAAAAGTTAAATATTGTATTGGAGGGAAGAGAAATAAAATCAATTTATTCAGGATGGTTGGGCATTTTAAGATTTTAGAAACACTTCATGATGTCATTTTTCTATAGTGTTTCAAAATTCGGAGATAAAAGATAAAGCAACATTTTTTGGATTGGTGTAAAATGCTGGGAACATTCAAGTTATTCAGTGAATTATTAAGCAGCTGCATCCATTTTGTAGGCCTCTGAAATTAGAAACTGCTTACATAACACAATTCACTAACACACTTCAATCTGCTTCCACACTTCCAACACTCTCCCAGAAGCAAAAAAGAGCCATCTTTGTCTAAATATTTCTAAAAGTCACAATCACAAACCTCTTATCAGTTCCAAAATCCCCAAAGTGTTAAAAAAGTGAGCTTACAGTTTTAGAAGCCAAGTCTAGAATTTTGTTAAAAAAGTATAAAGAGAAACAGTGGAGCTTTAAATGAGAAGTGACTGGAGCAGTATCTCTGCATTTTAATGTTCCCCTACACCAGTGCCGGAGTCTGAAGCTGGGAAGGTCATGCAGTCGCATTTCTCCAGCTGACATTCCAGTGCCACTCCTAAAGCACAACTGCAGTTTAACTGAGCTCACTTCATCCAATCCTGCAGCACTTGCAAAACTCAAAAATTATTCCTTTCTCCCACTCTCCTGATCACTCTGGAGAGTAAGTAGGAGGTACATTTTGTACTGCACTTGCCCCACCCAGTCACCAACCCAAAAGAACTATGAAGCTTCCCTTACCTTTCCTGCCTCTGGGAGAGCTCCTCTTGTTCAGATTATTACTTCTCTCTTCCTCTAGAGCAGCTGCAATGTCTGGGTTGTCTTCCCCATTGTACCACACCAACAGTTCTTCCCCTGGCTGGATGGGCTATAGACAGGATAAAGAAAATTGCACCAATCAGTGCCAGGCTTGTTTAAAAAAAGGCAGTCAAGGATCCTCGAAGTAGGCTGTGGGGCCTGGAGAGCTTAAACACTGCTCTACACCCGACTACAAAACTATTCCCTGACTGTGATATGATTACACTCCAACAGGAAGCACTCTTTGAACCAAAGCTAATCTCAATACAACTGGGAAGTGGTTTCTTAACAAAAGCACTGCATTAGCACAAGAGGGTGCAGTTAGTATTGGAGGTTCAGCAGAATACTGCAACCCCTGGTGGTTGGAGGACTATTGTGCTTTGATACATCTCAAAATAAAGACAAACTCTATACCTTCAAAAGAGGCCTACATTCTGTCTCACACTGATTATAAATCTCTCTCCCAGTATTTCCCCAATGTCGAAATTGTATGCCAGAACTAAAGGCTACATTTTTAGAGAAGCCACTTTGGCTAAAAATAAAACCTAGAATGTATTTGCGTTGACTGTTCGCACTGCAGCGATTACTTCAGCAAGGCTGTTTATTTCCTCATTTCCTCTGCTTGGTAGGCTGCAGTCTCACAGGCACTGGCCACCTTAAAGCATGTTAATCAGGTAGCCATAATTTGTGAGAGAGTCTCAACAATGTATCCCATTGGGGGTTAATAGATCGCCATCATAAGAGCAAACCCTGACTGATTTTCTCTTCCATAATCCAGGGCTGCTGATGTCAATTGTAGTGATTCCACTATCACCCAAGCTGAGATGAACTAATTTAACAGACAATGGATTGAATTTGAAACTTGTTTGTAGAGTTTCATAATTCAGCGGTTAAACTCACTGTGCTACGGGAAGTACATCGATATAATAGTGCCACTGTTTGCCCTACTGTGCTCTTTTTCACATCACCTGGTAAAAGCATTGAAGGGTCCTGCACCAGGACACAAATGCCTCAATTACATATTACCATATAAATGTTAGAAAAGAGCACATTAGACGCGTTTCATTATAAATGTTTAAGAATTTTCACTCTTCCTTCATCTTCATATGGCCTTTCCTCAACTTCTTTGTTTTCATTTCTGAGAGGCTATTCACCTATATTCATTACAAACCAACTGATTCCTGCACCCTCTCATGGCACCCCTCTTCCCAGAACCATGGTAGAGTTCCACCCCACCAGCCTTCACATGCAAAGTTTCATATCTTGCTACTTCCAAGTGATGCCACCTGCCAAATACATCTTTCTCTCCCCAAGCCTTTCAGCGTTCTGAAGGCTCCTTTCCCTTCTGCGGTACCTAGTCCACACCTCAGTCAGCCCCAACATTTCCTCTCCTGTTCCCACAGCATCTTCTCATGCAAGTGCAGGAAATGCTACACCTGCCCTTTCATCTCCTCATTTCTCATTTTCCAAGGCTCCTAATACTCCTTTCAGGTGAAACAGTGATTTGCTTGCTTTCAATTTAATGTACCGTATTTGCTGCTCACAATGCGGTCTTCCTCTACATCAAAGAGGTCAAATGCAGACTGGGTGACAAATTTGTGGAGCACCTCCATTCAGTTCGCAAGGGCTTCCAGTCACCTGTCATTTTAATTCTCTGTTCCACTTCTAGTCTGACCTTGGGCTTCTACAATGTTCTAAACGAAGCTCAATGAAAGCTCGAGTAACTCATCCTTTGATTCTGCACTTTTATAGACTTTTGACTCAACACATTAAACAATTTCAGTTCACACACTTTGCTCCTTTTTGGTTAAATTTTGGATGACAGCTGGTTGTAATAATTCTGCATTTTTCTATTAACATCTACTCCAGACACATCTTTTGTTTTACTTGTCCCATTACTACACTCCTTTGCTTTGCACCAACATCTCTTTGTCATTTAATCTCACCTGTCTTCCACCATATTACAGGCCCTTTTGTTCTTTTTTTATTAATTCTTTCATCGGATGTGGGCTTCGCTGGCAAGGCCAACATTAATTGCCAATCCCTAATTGCCCATAAGGTGGTGGGGTGAGCCCCTCTCCCCCTTTCCCTTCTTCTGTACTTGCTTTAATCCTCTTAATTTTCCCAGTTCTGATGAAAGGTTGCTGGCCTAAAATGTTAATTATGTTTCTCTATCCACAGATGCTGCAAGGCCAGCTGAGTACTTCTAGCATTTTCTGTTTTTACCTAGAGTTGTTCCATCCTTTTTGCTTCACAATGTAAAACAAAATTTTACCATTTTGGCCCCAGCAGTAATTTTATCAAATGTGCCAATCATGATAATTTACTTTTCTAATTACAAAGGAATACTATGATCTATGACTGCACAAAAAAGTGTTAATTCAATGTACAATGGAATATAAAAGTTATGCACTTTGGTTAAACCCCTTATAATTAGCAGACAATACAACCATTAGCAATAATTGAACATTTCAGTACAATGGCGGTAATAGTTGGGTCAAATTGAAAACTGGCTGGCAAGACATGGACAAAAAGTAGTTACAAATGGATTTGGACCTTTTTGGAGACCAGTCACCAGTGTCCTGTAGGGATTGGAATTAGGGAGATGAAACAAATGCGCCTACATTGGTAATGACAGTAATAGTAATGACTTGGTAATAATGCTCAATACAAAGATAAACTTCACAGCAGTTATGAAACTGGCAAGGGAAGGAAACAAGTACTTCCTTGTGGAGTTGTGTCAGACTGGGGAAGGTTGATTTAGGATTCATTGTTGAGACCACAACAGGATTCTAATTTACATAAATGACCTGGATCCAGAAACTCATTGCAAAGTGGTCAAATTTGCATTTGACATTAAACTGAGAGGTGCAATGATATTGGAAGAATGACCCAAAAACCATAGAATGAATTGGAAGAACTATGTAAATGGAATTACTGTGAGAGTTGTTCTGCACCAAAGGTAGTGTGCTTGATGGTATGTGTGCTACATAAAAGGAGTACAGCCAGCTGAGATTGAAGCTGAAAGAGAACCAGGAGTTTTAGTAGCCTTGACGCTAAATATGCCCAATCAATGCATGGCAGCAAATCAACTAGCTATTAGTCAAAATAGGAGAATGCAAGTCAAAGCAGGGAGTGATAACACTTTTCTGCTCTGGAAAAATGCACATTGAGTATTGGGTCCAGTCTGATCATTAAGAAACAAGGGGTGTACTCAAGTGCTGGAGGCAATGCAGAGAAGAGCCACAAAGCCGATCATCTCTAGTGTCAGGGGTCTGAGTTTCAATAAAGGCCAAGGAAATTTGGGTTTTTCTACCTGTGTGTTCTTAGAGACATACAAGGTAGTCATGGGACTGGAAAACTTAATGGTTAAATTACACAGAGAGTAGAAGGGGACACAGGTTCAAACCAGTAAAAGGTAAATTCTTCTTTACATATGGAATGGACGACACTTATAATGGACTTCCAAATAAATTGGTGGAGGTATCTTTCTGGATGGATGTATTGACCATAGCTATCTCTCAATCTTGTTTAGTTGCCAGCATTATCTGTTTTACAAACTTTTTCCATGCCTGTGGTAAGCCTACTGATGTCAGCTGGATCTTACTTTGAGCAGGTACATTGGCCCTAGCACCAAAATTCAGATGAGGACACCAGACTGACCTTTGATGACCTCTCTGGGAAAATAGGCTAATGACATTTCCAACCATCCTCACAAATGAATAATGATCATTCCAGTGTGATAATGGCAGGCTGCTGGAACCTTTCTTTGTTTAAAATTCTACATGGTGGCGATGAGTTACAGTGCTAATTCAATTTCTGGATTCTAAAGATCTGGTAAGGATTAATATATTAACAGAAGGGTTCCCTAGCAGATCTTATATCTCACCCTAGAACAGTTCTGGCACACCATAACCTAACTCAAGACAGGGCAGTGATCAAAGCTTAGGAATTTCTTAGTATGTATGATTCATTACTGCATCACGCAATGCATTTCCCAATCATCTACTAGAGGCTTCCAGAGTGCTTCAGTGAAACACTTACCAGCTCTCCAGTTAAAATGCTATCAGACAAAATATTACCAGTTATTACATATATCAGTCCTGATTAATCAAGAGCATTAGCTTGTTGTAGGAGATCAAACTGCTTTCTTATGAAGATATCTGCTACCAGTAACTACAGGCTTTATCAATTACATGTTTCTAAAAGAATGGCAACATCAGCAAGTGAACCACATCATGCAATACCATGAAAACAGAATTATTTATTTATTTATATTTGTGGTACTTCCTTGTATGCATTTATTTACGTACAACAGTCACTACAACCAACCCACTTCATTCAAACTATTAAAAAAATCCAACAGTGTAATTACGAATAAAAACAGAAAATGCTGGAAATGCTCCACAGATCTGGCAGCATCCATGGAGAAAGAAAGTTTAACCTTTCAGTTCAATGACTTTTCATCAGACCTGAAAAAACATTTCTAGTTCTGATGAAAGGTTATTGGCCTAAAACATCAACTCTGTTTCACTCTCTACAGATGCTGCCAGACCTGCCAAGTATTTCCATCATTTCCTGTTGTTATTCAGATTTCCAGCATGCACAGTGTTTTGCTTTGGACAATTAAATATTCTATCTTTCCAAGATTGGGCTGGTCCAGAGACAGCATTCTGAGTTGTGTAACTCAGGGTGAACTACTGGTATTTGGAGTTTTACCAATGATAAAGGGCAGGAGCAATTCAAACTGGAGAATTAAATGAGCTCAGAAAAAGCAACTTATACAAAGCTAAAGTCCATCAGCTCAAATAGCTATTCTGTTCCTTTAACAAGATAATACTTACATTAAACTCATGTAAAGGTCAAAATCTATAAGGGAATCTTGTGATGTCCATTAGGCCAAAAGCCTCTTATTCACCCATATCAATACTTTGCTTTATATTTGCTGGATATATCATCCCCACAGGGTTTTACCTCGTGTTAAAGTCTAATGGAGGATGTAAAACATATTTACACAGCATTCCTATTGAGATAAAAGTTTCAAGCTAATCTACGTTTTTTGTTTCCCTTATGACATTTGGTTGGGAGCAGAAGAAAAATAGCAACACAGCTTTTGAAATAAACATAACTATACTGATATAATCAAGGCAGAATACTGCAACCTCAAGTCATAAAAATTGAATGAAAACACAAGAGTAAAAGCAAGAGCCTGTGGAAGAGCCAGAACACACACGTCAGGGAAAGTAAGAATGTGCAAAAAGATTGATAGTATAGATAACAAACAGAAAGGGAACTGATGACCAAGAATCAAGGCAGACTTCGGCAGCAAAATTGACATTTTTTTTCCAGCTGACTGTAACACCACAGGAAATCAACTACTCAAATATAAAAGGTCCATCATTGTTTGGATTCACACTAAATTTGGATTCCTTTTTTAATTATTTACTTCAGTTGGAAAATTATTAAAATAGAGGGGTGCCAATATTGATGGATGACTATGGCAGAAAAGTCATAGAAACCAGCTTTTAAGAGAGAGCTTCTTGCAAATCAGTTTGGAAGGAGTCAAAGTGGGAAGAGTAGAAGTAATTGGCACTGCCCTCTTAGAAATATTGTACATCTGTAAAGTAATACTGCGATCACTGAAATAATTTGTGCATGTGCAGTAACAGCGAAGGCAGAGTTACTACTAGAAATTTTTCTGAAGTACATAGCAGGCTCATTAGGCACTTTAAACAGAAAAAAACAGGTTTATTATTCAAGTGAAACCCTTACAACTACTTGCTCAGATTTGCATTTGGAACGTAGAGGTTGTTCAGCATAACCATTAATAGATCTTATTCTTTCAGATGTTAAACGATCGGCTGTATAGTTACAGCACGTTTCTAATGTCTACCATTTCATTCTTTGGTAGGCAGAAAATTCCTCCCAAATAACTGCTTGAAGTTGGCACTGAATGATATTTATTAAATAGTGAGAGTTTTAGAAATCACACAAAGTAGAATGGCTGTGCAAATTGTACTAACCACAAAGTATCTCCAGGATGCATTTTATTCAATGCTGTGTGTTCAGACAAGGTTTATGCCAGTGGGAGGGTTAAGACTATAATTCTGTGAACTGTGCATTGCATAGATGATACACATCAGCAGGTAATAGTTTGTGAAGAATATCCTTTGGGATACAATCATTTGAACCAAAGAGCATCACTAGTGGAAATATTATTGCACAGCATTTACTGATGTGTATTCCATTTATGCTATCCAGTTTCCTTTGCTCTTTTTTTAATGTTGTAGTGCTGTAGACTGGCCAGCAGATTGTAAGAAATAATCAAAACAGTAACCCATATAATGCGGAAATTATTCTAAAGAATTAAGCTACAATTGGCCCGATTAATCCATGTCATTGTAGTGCCCCTGTGTCATCCTACTTCAGATTAGCTAACTGAACAGAGCCAGGAATACTGTACATTTGTAAAGTAATGCTGCAACCACTAAAATCATTTGTGTGTGTGCAGTAACAGTGAAGGCAGAGTTACTACTGGAGATTTTTCTGAAATACATAGCGGGCTTATTAAGCACTTTAAACAGAAAAAAGACAAGTTTTATTATTCAGGTGGAACCCTTAAAACTATTTGCTCAGATTAGCATTTGGAACATAGTAGATTGTTCAGCATAACCATTAACCTATCTTATTCTTTCAGATGCTAAGTGATGTGCTGTGTAGTTACAACATGTTTCTAATGTCTAGCATTTTACCTTTCATTTTTTTGGTAGGCAGAAAATTCTTCCCAAATAACTGCTTGAAGTTGGCACTTCTAATTCCTATGGTTTAACTTTACATCAACCGGTGCCTTTATCTACTTGGCCATTGGGGAACTTCTATCCGTTTGAAAACAAGTAAAATCTAAAGCAAATACTTTTAAAGATTTGCCATAAATGTTCAGCCTTATGCAGACACCAAACTGTATTTGTAACATGGTACATCTCCTGAACTGGAGTCTCAGAGGCTACCCCAACTTTAGTGTGAACAGAGTTCAGGATTGATGGCATACAACACTCACCTTGTGGGTAGTTGCAACAAAGTTGTACAAGGCAGGTTTGTGCAAAACAAGTATCGCAATATGAAGTACAAGAAGATAGGGACCAAGAAAAGGTTTTTGGCCATTAACAATACACATAAATTGACAATACCAAAATCTATGTTACCCAAGTGTAAACATAAGAACAGTAATTGCATGCATAAAATAAAAACTTCAGAAAACAAATAGTTTGAAAAATTTTATTGAGAAATCACTGACATTTGCTTTCCCATCTTAGTGGGTACTGTGGATAAATTTTTTGGGACTTCTTATATTGCTAAAAGGATTCACTATAAACTGTACACGAGCTTCAAAGTTAAAACAACAGCCATTGCTTTCAGCCTTCCTGGGAAGGCACCTCAGACTGCCAACCCTACAGGATTGCCCTGGAGGCTCCAGGAATCTCCTGGACTTTGCTGCAAGCAACCCAAGAGAAAACTCAAAGGGGTAATAAAAAAGTTGTATTTTTAAAAAAATTCTTTGAATGCATGTTTATAAAGTTACAAAAAACAAGAATATTGGAGATCAGGAGTAAAGGCTGTTTGATTGAGAGGGATATTTGGAATTAGAAGGTCATGTGATGAAACCTCCAGGATTATGTCCAGAGTTGGTAATTTAGAAGACTCTACAAAAAGAAAATTAAAGTTCATTAAATGACAGTTAATAATCCTTAGTTTCTTTCCAGTTGCAGTTTAAAAGCTCAGATGACAGACTGAAAGAAAATGGAAAAAAAATGTAACAGGTTTTTTTGCAGCACTATCAAAGAACTGTAGATGATTTGAACTTTACTTTTAGGTGGGGAGTGGGAAAAAGAGGAAGACGACAGATAGGCATCATGGAATATATTGGGAGAGAAAGAGGAGATGAAATCGGATCAAAGCAGCCTCAATGTTTTTCTTCAAAGGGTTTGAGCAAAGGAACCTTACAAGAAAACTTAATAGAAGCACATATTTATGACTGTTTGCATTTGTGCATGTATGTGTGGAGTGGGCAAGGCCAGAGTGCAACTCTATGAGAACTTGTACTAATCTTCACATCATCGGGATACGACTACCTTGAAGACTTTGTAGTAGATAGCCCTGTTGATCTCCAGAGGAAAGAGGTTCTGCTCATCGGAGGAGCGAGCCCAGTTCACGTACCGCAACCAGTTGCCTTTGTTTGGATCGGTAGCATCAATACACATCCACCCGAATTGGGGGAAGTAAACCTGAAAGGAGAGAGTTGACCTTGGTTAGTGGTAAGTACTGAGCCAGTCCTCATCACCAATGTTTAGTAACCATCAACAAAATATTTGTTGTGTGTTTTTTCGGGGGTGGGGTAGACAGGGTTGGAAAGGAAAATGGAAAGCTTTACTTTATTTGGCAATCTGCTAAGCTCCATATGTAGTAATTGTTTTAACTGTATACTTAGTATTTATTCTTTTAGTTCTGTCCCCTTATGCACAGAACAGAACCAAAAATAAGTCGAGAGAAAAACAGAAAATTCTGGAAAAACTCAGCAGGTCCGACAGCATGTGTGGAGAGAAAAACAGAGTTGACGTTTCAAGTTCGTATGACCCCTTTTCAGAGCAGAAAAGCTTCAGGTCATACGGGCTCAAAACATCAACTCGGTTTTTCTCTCCACAGATGCTGTCAGACCTGCTGAGATTTTCCAGCATTTTCTGTTTTTCTTTCAGATTTCCAGCATCTGCAGTATTATCAAAAGTAAGTTAAATTGGACCTATCTTCTTCCAAGTATTTGGGCAATCACTATAATTCACTAAATCCCTCAAAATGAACTTGCGTAAGAACATTAAAACAGAACTCCTGATAACCTCCAAATGATGGATCAACAACTAATGTATAAATTCACTAACCTTGTGCATCTCCTCTCTTGAGTGTGCTGGCTCTTAGTGTGAAAGGGGAGGAAAGTGAAGATAAATTTGGAGGATGATGCATTCAATCCCGTAGAGTGTACACAGGTTGCAGAAAGCTTCTAATGTGGCACAATTCAGAAAAAGATTTATGGAGATCCTGTAAACAAGCATCGTCAGTTCCATGCTAGTTTAGGACCAGTGAGGATGTCTTCCTGTGTAGCAACATTACAGTAACCATCCACTAGTTGTGCCCAAGTGATCAAAGTTTATACATGAGAATATGTAGCAGGCTAGTGAATCATAAAGGATATCACAGCTGAGCCTGATCCCACTCAGCGTGCACTTTCCAAGGGGGTCACTAGATTAACGCTTGCAGACGAGCCAACTACACAACTCTGAATTACAGATGTCTACAAGACATTGACGCTTGCGTATCATACGAGTCACATCAGTAATGAAGCTTATTTGAAGAGGCAACAAGAATTTAGCTAAAAGGTACAACTGGTCAATTATATTGACTCAACTCTATTTATTTTCTAATTGAGAAAGTCAAAAGCAAATAATGCTTAACCATACAGGAGGGTACAGCTGGTGGTAGAAAATCTCTCTCCCATCTTTTCTAACTAGCAAAGATCTGAACTGACTATGTTTAATTGCTAGTGTTCAGTCACTACACTTTTATCAAAGGAAATCCCTCCCCCTTGGGGCTATGTATCATCATCTCAATTTTACCTCAAGCCTGTAAAATTATTCCATTTTCTTCCGCTGTGAACATATAATTTCTAAATAACATTAATCACAATAATTTCAATTAATGCAATGGCACAACTTTCATTTTTAGTTTGTAAAAACAGGGTGATTAACAATTTATTTAACCTTGCAGCTTAAAGGTCATCTATAGGAGAATAAGGCAGTAGGAATGAAAGAGACCACTGTGCCAGTCACAAGTGTGACAAATTCCTGTTACCCTTCAAACAAAAACTAAGGACACATTATGGACAGCCAGTATGGGGGAAAACAAATCCAACCACGTACTCACTGTCCATATTACTCACTTGGGTAAAAATGCTGTCCTGAGAGATACAAAGTATACAAATCAGGACAATTCCAGGTATAGTTGATGGTGCAGTTTTAAGTTAATCTCAGCCAAGGCAGGAACACAATCAATTGCCTTAGCCTGCCCTAATAAGAAATTGGGGTGTTTGGGGTGTGGGGTGGGGGCGCGGAGGGAGGGGCTGTGGTAGGAAAAGGAAAAATGGCAAGATTCGTGTTGTTGATTGTTAGTCAGTGATCCGCACTGGAAAGTTCGTGTGATAATCAGGTGAGGATAGGCCCAGATTTGGCTGGGATATCCTTTGCATTTTTGCCAACACAAAAGCCTGAACAAGAAGAATGAATAATAAATCAAAATGCTGGAAGGTTGTTGACATCCACCGGATTGTATCAGTCAGCAATCTCAGGGGAGGGGGTTTAAGAAAAATGGGGAAATGCAAAGAAAACAGGAAAAAATATATGCCCTTATAAGTTCAATATTAACATATTTAAATATTTTTACTAAAACAAAAATAACGGAAGTAGGGGCTTCAACTAGTAACGACACAGAATAGGAAAATTCTACTTGGATTCTTCCTCACCCTTACAAAAAGTTTAGTTCAATGAGATATACTATAAACTAATTAAAATTCAATTTAATAGAGGTCACTTAGATCTCTCTCCTCAGATTGCACACTTGTTAACATGTAAAATTCCTTTGTGATTTTTTAATGCGGTTTAATGGATTAATAAGGGTGTTAATCCAATTTAAAGACATTTAAACAAATAAACTGAATCAAAACAGCACAAATTAATTTTAACACAAACACGTTAACCAGCAAATTGAGGAAATTGAACCACGGACAATTGGGAAAGTGGTACTGGATTCTTGAAGGTATAAAAGAGGCTGCCAAACAGGCTTGGAAGGGCAGAGATAGTTTAAAAAGGATGAAGGGAGTTTGAACTCCAATACCCTGGTGCCTCCTCCCCGCCACCCCTCCGAAAGACACTAAACCCCACTGTCTCTCCAATACCATCATATCCCAGCAAGCCAGAAATGAGTCCCAAATGCCCCGAAACCTCCCCCCAACTCAAACCCACTTTCCGCCTCATCCCAAGTTCCACTGGACCTCAAAACCCTCTTTCTCGGGCCTTTATGAGATACAAGTGTCACTGGCAAAGGCACCATTTATTGCCCTCAAAGACAATTAAGGATGGGTAATAAAATAAAGCCTTGCTAGTGATGCTCACAGCCCATGAATGGAGGAAGAGGCTTCCAAGAGAGAACAGACCTCCCTGACTCCTTCAATGCTCACAAGCCACTAAACCACATTTCCAGTGCTACCCAAGCTGAAAACTCTAATGCAACTAGGGCTGGCAATCTCATTGGAATAGGCATTCCAATTTGCCCAGATTCCAGGAACTGCCCATCATTTTTAAAATATCATTTTCCACTGCTTCTAAACCCTGGGACCCATGGCATTGCCTAGACCCTCAACTCCTTTCCCAGTGCTCCAAATCCTGGGGCTGCCCCCAATGCAGATAAGTTGGAGCTTCTGGTAATGTTGCTGGATACAACACCACTGTAATCATGAGCAATACCATGGGAATTCTAGTAGTAAAAATAAAATTTTTTAACATTATTAGATCCCAGCATCCAGATGGTGTTGTAACTTAAAAATTACAATGCAGAGGGATTCTTGTATTTCACACTGGGATTGAAACTTGAAGTGTTTACATACTCCTCAGACAGCAACTTTCAAACCCACGACCCCTACCATGTAGAAGGACGGCAGATATATAGGAACACAACCACCTGCAAGTTCCCCTCCAAGCCACTCATCCTGACTTGGAAATATATTGCTGTTCCTTCACTGTCACTAGATCAAAATCCTGGAACTTCCCTCCCTAACAGCACCATGGGCGTACCTACACCACACAGACTGTGGTTCAAGGTTCTATAGATTCAAGACGGCAGCTCACCACCACCTTCTTGAGGGCAATTAGGGATGGGCAATAAATGCTGGCCTAGTCAACAATACCCACATCCCATGAATAGAAAAAAAATGACCTTTGGTGTGGGGGAGGGGTAAGGAAGTGGGGTAAATTAGTTTCTTATGGTATTACATAGCAGGAGCAGTTTCTGTCTTTGCTATTTCTAGCAAAATGGTAAACCTGAAAATTTCAAGCGCATTTACAATTTATTTAGAAAAAGTGAATGTAGGAAAAACTGTCATTAATGTTTAACGGCCATAAAAAGAAACTCTCCTTCACCTAAAGCTCCAAGATCATGGTTAAAAAAAAGTGAAATAGGAAAAGAGCATTTGGTATATTATGTTCAACAAAGAAAGTATAATCCCCACTCTATCTTGTAAGATGATGGCTTGTTGTATGGTGCTCAACTGTGTTAAAAGCATTGCCTGGTGTGGCTCAGAAGCTCCACTCTGAGAACATAAACAGTAGGAGTAGGCCATTTGAAGCCTTGAGTCTGCTGCACCATTCAATAAAGTTATGGCTGATCTTCTACATCAACTCCACTTTTCCACCCTATTGCCATATCCCTTGGTTATCTTAGTGGCCAAAAATCTATAATTTCAGTCTTGAATATACTCAACTACTGAACATCCACAGCCCTCTGGAGTACAGAGTTTCAAGGATTCACAACACACTTATATATTAGCTGACTTAGATGAAGAGCCACAGTAATATATCCAAGTTTGCTGACCATACATTGTGAGGATACAAATAGGCTGCAGAGGGATATAGGCAGGTCAAGTGAATGGATAATAAAGTGGCAGGTAGAGAATAATGTGGGAAAGTATGAGGTTGTTCACTCACTAAGAAGAATAGAAAAGCGGAATTTTAAAAAGTTTCTCACTACCTTAAAGAAGTTGATGTCCAGAGAAATTTGGGTGGCCTCATAGAAGAAACGCAAAGCAGCAAGCAATTAAGAAATTAAATGGCAGGTTAGCCTTTAATACAGCCTGGAGTATTAGAGTAAGGAAATCTTGTTACAATTGCACAGGGCTTTGGTGGAACCACACCTGGAGTAGTGTATTTTTTGGTCTCCTCATCGAAGAAAGGATATACTTTGCCTTGGCGGTGGTGCAGTGAAGAAGGTTCAATAAATTGATTTTTGGAATGAGAACTATCTTATGATGAAAATTTGAGCAGACTGGACTGCTACTGTATTGAATTTAGAAGAAGAAGACGACGAAGAAGCCGTCATTGAAATTTATAAGATTCTGAGGGAACTTAAATAGGGTACATGCTAAGATGTTGTTTCTGTTGTGCTTCTATGTCTGTTTTCCACAAACTCGTCAATCTCACATCAAAACAGGTAACCTATATGTAGATTTGGTTTATATGAAGATACAGTAGAGTGGTTCAACAGACAGACTTACTATATGGATTCAGCAACTATTGCTCACAAGGACAGCACAAGTACAATTCTTACACTAGCTGTGGTCACATGCCACTTTACATCCTGGTTACTTGCTCATTTACATATCCATTAAAATGATATTACAACAGTTTCCACTGGTTGGAGATTCTAGAGCTATGGGACACAGACTCAGGGTAAGGGGTCAATCATTTAAGACTGAGATGAGGAAGAATTGCTTCACTGAGAAGGTTGTGAATCTTTTGAATTCTCTTCTCTAGAAGGGCTGCAGATATTCAGTTGTTGACTGGACACTATTCATGTCTGAGACAGGCAAGTAAACGTTAGGACTCCATGGGAATCGGGGATATGGGAAAAGACAGAAATGGGGCTTGGACACAAAGTCAAGGTCAGCCATGATCATACTGAATGGTGGGACAGGTTTAAAAGGCTGTATGGCCTATTCCTGCTTCTATTTTTTTATTCATTCATGGGATGTGGGCATCGCTGGCTAGACCAGCATTTATTGCCCATCCCTAATTACCCTAGTTCAGAGGGCGGTTAGGAGTCAACCACATTGCTGTAGGTCTGGAGGCACGTGTAGGCCAGACCAGGTAAGGACGACAGATTTCCTTCCCTAAAGGACATTAGTGAATCAGATGGGTTTTTATGATAATTGACAATAGTTTGATGGTCATCATTCGACTTTTAATTCCAGATTTTTTGTTGAATTCAAATCCACCATCTGCCAGTGGTGGGATTCAAACCCGGGTCCCCAGAATATTACCATGGGTCTCTGGGTTGCTAGCCCAGCCACAAGACCACTACGCTATCGCCTCCCCTATTCTCTCTTCTTTGAGTGAAGAAATTCTCCTCATCTCAGTCCCAAATAGCCGACCCCTTATCCTACATGCTGGAGCCAGAGAAAACAGCCTCTCACCATCTACCATGACAAACTGCCTATGATTTTTATAAATTTTGAGGTCACCTCTCATTCTTCTATACTCCAGGGAACATAGGACCATTCTACTCAACCTCTGCTCAAAGGTCAAACCCTTTATCCCAGGAATCAATTAAGCGAATTTTTTCTTTTTTGCACGCCCTTTAAGGAAAGTATATTCTTCCTTCAGTATAATGGCTGTCATTTAATCACTACTGCCTTTCAAAAGGGATGATGGCGCAAGGCAAAAGGAAGTGGTAATGGGACAAGTAAAGATTCAAAAAGGTGGGTATAGAGGAGCTGTATATGGCAACCACATAATCGTTATCTGCACTAGCTGTCTGAGAAAATAGGAGCAGTGGACTACCAGCTAATTTTAATATGTAATGAAGCCCTGAGGCACTGCAGCCCCGAATTTCCTGGCTTTATGTTTGAAGAATACCAAGGACAAGTTAGAAGGAGAAATAGGAGGGACAATGGTTTCCTGGATCAGTTGAGATAGGTGTACATGAAGAGCTTCGAGCCTAAAGACTACTGAATGTTTAACTAGCAATTACTGCAGCTGGAAAAAGTTTCTGCCTACATTCTATTAATCTTGCTAATGGGAATGTGAGACCACTGGGAAATTTTGATGACAACATCACCTAGTCACAGCAAGGGCTCCTGGAGCAGGTAGGACACATTGGGCCATAACCTCTGAGCTCTCCAGCATTGGATTTGGGGGGTACCCCAAAAATGTGCTGGGGAATCCCACTGGGAAGTTCCCAGGGAAGAATTTGCACGGCAATTGCCCAGAAATGCACACTTCTTCTCAACAATTGCACTGTGCTGGGAACCATCTGAAAATGCAGTTTAAATTGTAAACATCAGACGGTTCCTCCAGGGTTATACCAACAGGTACCCAGAAAATGTTAGAAGAATTAAAACCTTTTCTAACTTCTGGGTAACTATGGTAAAGACCTAACTGATCCCCCCTTATAGGGGTCCCGCTAGGGGATGATTTGACACCCCCCCCGAGATGTCCCGATCCCTGATTAACCAGCCCCTGCCAAGCATGGGATTTTCCCACCCATGTGGGACATCCACCCCCCCCCCCAGACCTAACTCTTACACCACTGACCTTACCCCCTGAAATTCTAAACCCCCAGTCCCCCAAATATTCTAGCCCCCACCCCCCCACCCACCAATGTCCGACCCCCCTCAAGTTCCCCAACTCCCCTGAAAATGCCCGACCCCCCCAAGCTTATGGCAGCAAGTGCTGTAAAGAGGTATGTTCTCCTTCAATTAGACTCTGCTGTGCTACCTGGATCTCACCTGGCCTCAGTTGGAAGTCAGACAAGACAGACTTGGGAAAAATATGGCACAAGTAAGTGGGCATGGAGTGGTAATCCAACTCTGATTGCCACTCCGAGGAAGTTACAGCCCACTACATTGTCATGGAGAGGAGCAGGAAAGAAAGAGGGAAAGGGCATAAGGCAATATGGTTGTATGTTAGTATGAATACAAATGTCAAGATCATTTTATTGATATATCATAGGCATTTACAACACACGGAGGCCATTCAGCTCATTGTGTCCCTGCTAGGCAAAATGGAGCTATCTAACCTAATCCTACTTTCCAGCTCTTGGTAGCTTTGTAGGTTACAGCATTTCAAGTGCTTATCCAAGTACATTTTAAATGAAATGAGGGTTTCTGCCTCAATCAATCTTTCAGGCAGTGAATTCCAGACCCCCTCACCCCTTTGTTAAAAGTAAGCTCCCCTCAACTCCCCTCTAATCCCTTTATCAATTAATTTAAATCTTTTTTAAATTTTTCCAGCATCCGCAGTATTTTGCTTTTACTTTAAATCTATATTGCCTCATTATTGACCCAGGGGAAATTGTGCCTTCCTATTCACTCTATCTAGACTTCTCATAATTTTATGTGCAAGTAAACCTCCCATCAGCCTTCCTTGTTCCAAAGAAAACATCCTCAATCTCCTCTGTATCCTCTCCAGTGCATGACATCCTTCTTGTAATGCAGTGACCAGAACTGTATGCAATACTCTAGCTGTGGCTAAGTAGTGTTTTATACAGTTCTAGCATAACTTTCCTGGCTCTTATATTCTATGCTTTGGCTAATAAAGGAAAGCATCCCAAATGTCAAATTCAAGTTTGCTGTAGGGTTATTAGGAGAAATCGGATCACACAAAAACCGAGGGGTTGGGAAAATTCAACACCGCTTATTCCAAGGATAAGGAATTGTAGCTATGAAGATAGATTGGAGAGGTTGGGATTCTTTTCCTTGGAGAAAAGGTGGTTAAGATGAAACTTGATAGAGGTATTCAAGATCTTGAGGGATATGGACAGGGTAGATAGTGAGAAACTGTTCCTACTCAAGAGAGCATCAAGAACCAAAGGGCAAAGATTCAAAATAATTGGCAAAAGGGATAAATACGGAGGCGGAAAATGTTTTCATCCACTCTGAAACGAACTTCCTGAAAGGTTGGTGGAGGCAAATTTGATTGAGGTATTCAAAAGAGAATTGGATATCTGCCTGAAAAGAAATAATGTGCAAGGTTACAGGGATAAGGCAGGTGAGTAGGATTAGGTGGAATGCTTTTTCAGAGAGCCAACAGACTTGATGGGCTGAAAGACCTTTTTCTGCACTGTAAAGATTGAGATTCTATTTACAGACAGGTGATGTTAGAGGGAATATCAGTGCTGTTTGAGCTGAAAGAAAATACACAAATCCTTCAGCTCAACACCTATAAAGAAAGGACAATCACATTCCATGCTTCCTGTGTTTTGTTTTATGTCTGTTTTACAGCATGTCTTTTTCCCAATTCAAACCAATTATTACTTGATTTTGTTTTAGAAAATCATAATCTGGTCCCAGTGATTCTATATAGTAAGTTGAAAAACAGTTTCAGACTGGAGACAGATCAGTACTAAAGCATATGGAGTAAACAGAAATTATAACTCAAACAGGTCATTTGGCCCACCCAGTCCACGTCAGCGTTCACTCTACACACAGACACTAACAAGTCGCATCATATCCTGGGATCTTGCAGGGTGACATTTTTTGAATTTGCGTTTCAAAATATTGAAGATAATACAATGTCAACTTTACAATAGAGGCTGTTAAAGAATTTGTCATAGGAACTAGTTTTACTACATTTTGGGGATGAAATTGGTCTAAGCCAACAGCGCGAAATAGGTTTGTGCTGAAAGACCGCTGATTTTTTCCAGCATGCCAATCTTCTTTTACAGAAGTTCATAAACAATAGTTCAAACTCTGAGACTTGTTTCATAGTCGGATTGTCAATTTTACTTGGTTTGAAATTAAAAATCTTGACAATATTTTCCACGAGAATGGAAAATAAAAACTGGTGTAGTGAAAAATTGGCTGCAGATTTGCCACAAGTCAGTTTTTCACTGGTGGTGTCAACTAATTTCATCCCCTTTATGTTTTATTAGTTGTTCTTCATTGCTTCAAAACAATCAGATGACAGAAAGTGAGCACAAGTTTGTCTAGTTATTTTCTTGCTGATTAAACATGCAAGTTGGCAGTCTTGCTGCAGTGAGATAGTTTTGTGAGCAACTAAACTACTGTGGTTCTTGCATTTCCTTGCATTGCAAGGCACATCTGGTGAAGTTAGATCTAGCTTTTCAGGTAAATTTCCCATTATTGCAAGTACAATGTTCATAGATACATAGAAGGGGTTGCGGAGGAGGGCAACGGGAAAGATGAAGGCCATTCATTACACTGCAAACAGAAGGAAATATTTGGTAGAATTTTCACCCCCCCCCCACCTCTCCCAAACCACCACCTGCATCCTCCACCCACCCAACCCCTCCGCCCCCCACCACAACCACCATCCCCCACCCATACAATCACCAGGACCGTGGCAGGTCAGGAAGCAGATTGCTGGAGTGGGCTTTCCAATGGGATTAGCATCCTGCTTTCAAGTTTCCCAACCAGAATGGAAAAGCATGATGATGCTCCCAATCTTTCAAAGGAAGAATTTCTAATTAAGGGACCCCAGTATGAGTCAAAGACGCTGAACTGTACGTTGATTCCTGAGGCGACAACCACCTTGATGGCCGCTGGCAATGCATGCCCACCTGGTCCAATAGGAAGAGGGTCTGGTTCAAGGAGGCTTCAGTTGTCAGCTTCTGTGAAAGCATAAACCTCCTGAGGCACTGATGCTCAGACATGCAGAGTGAGCTGATCCTCTGCCTGTGAACCCTGGGTTGGGAAGAGGGATGTCTCACTTGGAGCTGAATCTCTGGTCCAACCATATGGCCGAGGAGGAAACAACTGGTGCAGCTGCTGGTGTTGCTCCTGCTGCTAATCCTCTTCTTCCTCAGAGGTTCAGCATGCCATAGTGACAGCTGATAGCAGGGAAGTGCAAGGCAAGGTGTACTGACTTCCAAGAAATCAGCAATCATCTGTCAAGTAGCAACAGCACATTCAGAAGAAATGCAAATATCAACCTTTGACTCAGGCAAGGTTAGAGCTCTTCATTTTCACTGTTCAAAGCCTTACCAAACTGACAGTTTCACTGATAGAGCATACCCTACTGTGCACTCACTTGGTTGACCCTGGTGACTTGCTGACAGCTCAGGAAATGGGTGCACTGGTAGTTAAAGCCAGAATGGACAGTTAAACAGCAGTTGGTTGCCTATTTGCATATGACAGTTACTTGCCTGACAGTTCCATGCTCGGGTGAAATCTAGAAGTGGTAGCATCATGCCACGATCCCAACTTGATACCACTTTTAAAGGGTTTAATTCGTCCCCCCGCCACCCACCCACCACCCCCCCAACACACACACACACACACACACACACACACACACACACACACTAACCTCCCCTTGCCTGTTAAAATTTTGCCCATAGTATCAAAATACTGAACAAAGTCACAGAAACATGATGATTAGAGATCTGCTCCCATATTTGTATGAATAAAAAAATTATTTCATGGGATGAGAGCATCGCTGGCTAGACCAGCATTTATTGCCCATCCCTAGTTGCCCTTGAGAAGGTGGTGGTGGTGAGCTGCTGCCTTGAACTGCTGCAGTCTCTGTGGTGTAAGTATATCCACAGTGCTATTAGGCAGGGAGTCCAGGATTTTGACCCAGCGACAGTGAAGGAACGGTGATGCGTTTCCAAGTCAGGATGGTGAGTGGCTTGGAGAGCAACTTCCAGGTGTTAGTGTTCCCATGTGTCTGCCGCCCTTGTCCTTCTAGATTGTAGTGGTCATGGGTTTGGAAGGTGCTATCGAAAGAGCCTTGGTGAATTCCTGCAGTATATCTTGCAGATGGTACACACTGCTGCCACTGTGCATTGGTGGTGGAGGGAGTGAATGTTTGTGGATGGGATGCCAATTTATCGAGCTGCTTTGTCCTGGATGGTGTCAAGCTTCTTGAGTATTGTTGGAGTTGCACTCATCCAGGCAAGTGCAGAGTATTCAATCACACTCTTTACTTGTGCCTTGTAATGGCAGACAGTTACTCGTCACAGGATTCCTAGCCTCTGACCTATTCTTGTAGCCACAGTATTTATATGGCTGGTCCAATTCAGTTTCTGGTCAATGGTAACTCCCAGGTTGTTGATAGTGGGGGATTCAGTGATGGGAATGCCATTGAACGACAAGGTGTGATGGTTAGGTTCTCTCTTGTTGGAGATGGTCATTGCTTGGCACTTGTGTGGCGCGAATGTTACCTGCCACTTGTCAGCCCAATCCTGGATATTGTCCAGGTCATGCTGCATTTGAACATGGACTGCTTCAAGACCTGAGGAGTTGCGAATGGGGCTAAACATTGTGCAATCATCAGCGAACATCCCCACTCCTGACTTTATGATGGAAGAAAGGTCATCGGTGAAGCAGCTGGAGATGGTTGGGACTAGGACACTACCCTGAGGAACTCCTGCAATGATGTCCTGGCACTGAGGTGACTGACCAACAACCAAAACCACCTTCCTTTGAGCTAGGTGTGACTCCAATCAACAGAGAGTTTTCCCCGATTCCCATTGACTCTAGTTTTGCTTGGGCTTCTCGAAGCCACACTTGGTCAAATGCTGCACTTGATGTCAAGTGCAGTCACTCTTACCTCACATCTAGAGTTCAACACTTTTGTCCATGTTTAAACCAAGGCTGTAATGAGGTCAGGAGCTGAGTGGTCCTGGTCACATCAAGTATTCTCTTCTAGTTTTATACAAATTTACAGCACAGAAACTGGTTATTTGGCCCAGCTTGTCTATGTCAGCACTTACTCTCCACAAGTTGCTCCTCTCTTCATTTAATGCTATCAGCATATCATTCTATTCCTTTCTCCCTTAGGTGCTCATCAAGCTTCCTTTTCGATGCATCTAAGTTATTCACTTCAACTACATTTTTGGTAGTGAGTTCCAAATTCTCTCCACTATCTAGATAAAGAAGTTTCTGAATTCTGACCATCTTGTATTTACAATCCCAGTTTCGGACTTGCCCACAAGTGGAAATATTTTCTACATCTGCCCTTTTCAAACATACATATTTTTAAGGACCATTATTAAGACACACCTCAAGGTTTTTTCCTTCTAGGGAAAAGACATCCTGCCTGTTCCCCCTCTCCTGTTAAGTATGACCTCTTAGTTTTAGTATCAACTTTGAAAATCTTTGCTGCCCCTCCTTCAGTGCATCTTTATCCTTTTTATAGTATGCAGAACAGAATTCTATATTCAAAGACTCTAATTCAATTTCATTCCAATATTTCCTTAGTGGATTGATGGCAGTTTTGTTCACTGTTTCTTTTGTATTTCTGGGGAACAGCTAACTACTAAATTCTTGCTGCGTAAACAGTGCGCACCTCTGCAGGGAAACTAAAAGCTCAACTATTACACCAGTCATTTCATATGTAATATCAGGGGAAGGAACTATTTGAACACCTTGTATTAAATATTTTTAGCATATTTTCTTGAAGATATTGACAGGGTTTTTTGCTTTTGCAGCTCAAAGGTTATGTATCTCACACACACCAAAGCCAATAATAAATAAAAACAGAAAATACTGGAAAAACTCAGCAGGTCTGGAAACATCTGTGCAGAGAGAAACAGAGTTAACCTTTCAAGTCCGTATGACTTCTTCAGAGCTAAAGAGAAATAGAAATGTGGTAGATCTTACACCGTTTAAGATGGGATGAAGCAGTCAGAGCAAAAATCAGGGATAGATAGGAGCTATGGAGAGATTGACAAAGATATCATGGACACAAGAGAAAGGGAGTGTTAATGGTAGTGTTAAAGACTAATGATAGTGGCATAAACGTAAGTTAGCAGAATGTGTTAATAGAATAACAAGGGTCAGCACTCTATGAAAGCACAATATAGAAACAAGTAATAGATGGACCTGTGGCTGGGTGGGGGGGTCAGGGAAAAAGGATTAGAAAAATAAAAAAGGGGAAAAAAACGAATGAATAAAGATAAAAGCATTGTATTAAAAAAGGGGTAAAGATGGAGGAGAGAGTTCATGGTCTGAAGTTGTTGAACTCAATATTAAGTCCAGAAGGCTGTAGAATGCCTAATCAGATGAGGTGCTGTTCCTCTAATTTGCATGGGGCTTCACTGGAACATTGCAACAGGACAAGGACAGAAATGTGGGCATGAAAGCAAGATGTTGTTGAAATGGTAAGCAACAAGGTGGTCCAGGGTATGCTTGTGGACTGAGCAGCAAAGTGGTCACCCAGTTTGCGTTTAGTCTCCCCAATGTAGAGGAGACTACATTGGGATTAGCAAGTGCCGTGGACTAAATTTAAGGAGGTGGAAGTGCTGCTTCACCTGAAAGGAGTGTTTGGGGCCTTGGACGGTGAGGAGGGAGGAGGTAAAGGAGCAGGTGTTGCTTCTTCTGCGATTGCATGGGAGAGTGCCTTGGGAAGGGGATGAAGAGCTGAGGGAGACGGAGGAGTGGCTCAGGGTGTCACGGAGGGAATGGTCCCTATGTAATGCTGGCGGGAGGGGGGTGGTGAGGGGAAGATGTGTTTGGTGGTGGCATCATGCTGGAGTTGACAGAAATGGCGGCTGATGATCCTTTGAATGTGGAGGCTGGTGATGTGAAAGGTGAGGACAAGGGGGACCCTATCATGGTTCTGGGAGGGAGGGGAAGGGGTGAGGGCAGAGGTGTGGAAGATGGGCCAGACACAGTTGATGGCCCTGTCAACCTCAGTGACGAGAACCCTTGGTTAAGGAAAAAGGAAGACATGTCAGAAGCACCATTTTGGAAGTTAGCATCATCAGAACAGATGTGATGGAGGCGGAGGAACTGGGGGAATGGGATGGAGTCCTTACAGGAAGCAGGGTGTGAGGAGCTATAGTTGAGGTAGCTGTGGGAGTCGGTGGGCTTGTAATGAATATTGGTGGACAGTCTGTCATCAGAAAATGGAAACAGAGTGGTCTAGGAAGGGAGGGGAAGTGTTGGGGATGGACCACGTGAAGGTGAGACGGGGTGGAAATTTGAAGCAAAATCGACAGGCTTTTCCACATCCAGACGAAATCATGAAGCCCCACTGATACAGTCATCAGTGTACCAAAAAAAGGTTGTGGGAGGTGGCCAGAGTAGGATCAGAACAAGGAATGTTCCACATTCCCCACAAAAAGACAGGCATAACTAGGGCTCATGCGAGTACCATAGCCACATCTTTTATTTGGAGGAAGTGAGACAAGTTGAAGGATAAATTGTTCAATGAGAGAACAAGTTCAGCCAGGCGGAGGAGAGTGGTGGTGGATGGGGATTGTTCGGGCCTCTGTTCAAGGGAGAAGCAGAGAGCCCTCAGACCATCCTGATATAGGTGGGAAGAGACTGGACAAGGGGAGAGAGAATAGAGTTAAGATAAGAAGAAAAGTTCCCTGGGGCAGGAACATGCTGACACAAGTCCTGTTTGTGGATTTTGGGAAGGAAGTAGAAGTGGGCTGTGTGGGGTTGAGAGACTGAGGTTGGAAGCTGTGGAGGGAAGGTCTCCAGAGGAGATGGGATCAATGACAGTCCTGTAAACAATGGCTTGATATTCAGTGGTGGGGTCATGGTCCAGGGAGAAGTAGGAAGAAGTGTCTGAGAGTTAGCACCCAGCCTCTGCAAGGTAGAGGTCAGTATGCCAGATTACAACACCACCAACCTTGTCGGCAGGTTTGATAACAAAGTCAGGGTTGAACCTAAGAGAACAGAATGCAGCAAATTCAGGAGACAGATTGGAGTGTGTGAGAGCAGTAGAGAAATTAAGACGGCTGTTATCAGGCCGACAGTTCATCGAAGTCAAGCCCATTTCTATCCTCAGCTGAGACTTGCATGCACACACGATCCAGCACGAGTCACTGGAGGGCCAAGAGGAATAGAAATCCTCGTTGATTATTTTCCTACCCTAGCTTGAGGCACCAAAGTTAACTATAGTACCCAAACAACTGAGATGAGACCTATCAACTCAGATGAAACTGGATATCCAGGTTCAACATTACACATGTATGGAATTTATTTGCAAGCACAGAATCTGAATGAGGACATTTCTTTAAAATATTCAAAATATGAAGCACAGATGCAAAGAGTTGTTCTACTGAATGGTTTGCCACCAACTATTTAATTCGACTTCGGGGTCAATTACAAACATATAGAACCATTGAAAGGCTATGGCACAGAAAGCAGCCATTCAGCCCATTGTGTCTGTGCTGGCCGAAAAAGAATAAAAAACTAGCTGCCCATTCCAATCCCACCTTCCAGCACCCGGTCTGTAGCCTTGTAGATTACAGCACTTTTAGTGCAGATCCAGGTACCTTTTAAATGAGTTGAGGGTTTCTGCCTCTACCACCAAACCAGGCAGTGAATTCCAAACACCCAGAAGTCCCTGGATGAAGAAGTTTTTCCTCATGTATCCTCTAATCCTTCTACCAATCTGTGCCCCCTGGTAATTTAGCTCTGCTAGGGGAAACAGAGCATCCCTGTCTACTCTATCTAGGCCCCTCATAATCTTGTACACCTCAATCAGGTCACCCCTCAGCCTCCTCAGTTCCAAGGAAAACAACTCCAGCATATCCAATCTTTCATCAGAGCTGCAATTCCCAAGCCTTGGCAAAATTCTTGTACATCTCTTCTGTACTCTCTCCACAACAATTATGTCCTTCCTGTAACATGGTCACCAGAACTGTACACAAAATTTCAGTGGGTGGCCTAGTATAGATCCAGAATTTAAGAAAATATATTTAAAGCAAATACTAATTTCAAATGTTCTTGATGCCTACTAAATTAATTCAATACATGAAAATAAAGATCTTGCAAGGCACAGATTTGACAAATGCTTATTTAAATTGCTCAACTAATTAATGAGCTTTAATGATGTTTAAACATAGTACACACTTTTCCTTTTCACACAATGCTTGTGCATTCAGCCCAAAGGGATAATCAAATTGAGTCCAATATTACTCTGATCATCAGTGTCACGACTCACTGGGGATAGTGCACTGTAATATCAAGTCCCACTGCTCTCTAAGCCACGACAAATGTAGAAAAAGTATGATCAACCCACCTAATTGCTTAATTTGGGTTAACAGAATACGATCACCAGGCTTGTAAACTTAAGTAAATAACCATTTATTGAACAAATTGTCTTTAACCAGTGGCAAAAAAATATGAACAGCTAATTTCTAACTTTATAACCTAAACTCTATCCCTTCTTAAATCCTGATACAAACATATACAAGACACATAAGACACACAAAACGTGGATTTTAAGGGCGGGATAAAACAGTTCAATAGCACCAATTCCAGAATACACATTGGTTGATTTTGATTGATGTCTTCCAAATTCATTTCAGTTTTTTGTTGCTGGTCTTCCAGCATTTTCAGTCTTTAGTTCACTGCTTGAGTACTTGCCTTTCAATGTCTCTAACAGTGATTTTCCCCTTTGCTTCTTGACAGGTGTTTTCGTAGAGAGAGCAGGTTATGGAGATAGGAGGAGAAAAAGTCAGTCAGCTATTATTGTTATATTTCTCATCCTGTTCCAGTAGACATATCTTTCAAACTGCAGCCATTGTAGTTTTAAATCCAAAGTTCAACAGAAATAAAAGTATATGTTTTTTACATGCCTCCACCCTTAAAAAGAGATGAATCGCCAATTCAAAAATGTGTTTCATCACAAGGTATGTGACTCATGACAATGAAACACAGGACTTCCTTTCATCCATCCTGCTTCCCCTTACATAATCTTCAGCATTTCTTACCCCTCTAGTCTACTTCAGTATTTTACACCTCGGATAATGCATCCGCAATCACGTTATCTTTGCCAGCAATGTGAACAATTTTACATTGAATGGTTGAAACATTACACTCCATCTAAACAGTCTCACATTTCAAGTTTTAAACTTCTCAATGAATGCCAGCGGAGTAAGGTCAGTTTAGATTAGTGTTTCTTTGTTATTGTGTCGGACATTAATTTCAAAGTGTTGAAGAGAGTACAACAATGCTAGAGTTTCTTTTTCTACTGTAGAATACTTCCTCTGATATTGATTTAGTTTGTTTAAAAAGTACTCCACTGGCTTCTGTATCCCTACTTTATCATCTTGTAATAGGACTACCCCTACGCCCAAGTCACGAGTATCAATTGCCATTTTAAAAGGTTTGTTGGGGCGGTCAACACTGGCTCATTTATTAGGACTGCGTTCAGCTTTTCACAGGCTGTTTGGCATTCTGCTGACCATACCACTTTTGCCTGTTTTCTTAACAAATTGGTGAGAGGTATAGCTATTGTGCTAACGTTCCAATAAAACCCACATTCCCAAAAATCTCACCATTTCCCATGCTACCTTACATGCTCCTTTCTAGTGAGTCTTTCTAGAAACATGGATACATAATTCAACGTGGAGGATTCATCTTTCTACTTTAGGAACTTTTCCTTAATCACTTTTAATGGACCTCTTATTTCATGACCATAGATCAATTCAAAAGGACTAAATCCTTTATATTAATTTGGAGAACTTCTGGTAGCAAATAGAACATAAGAACTAGGAGCAGGAGTAAACAATTCAGCCCCTCAAGCCTGCCCCATCATTCAATATGATCATGGCTGATCTCATTTCAGCCTCAACTCCAATTTCGTGCCCTATCCCCATAACCTTTCAACCCGTGATTAATTAAAACCATCTATCTTCTCCTTAAGTTTATTCAGCGTCCCGACATCCACTGCGCTCTGAGGTAGTGAATTCCACAGATTCATGACCCTTTGAGAAAAGTAATTCCTCATCTCTGATTTAAATCTACCACCCCTTAGCCTAAAACTATGGCCTCTCATTCTAGAATGCCCGACAAGGAGAAACATCCACTCCATGTCTACTTTGTCTATCCCCTTCAGCATCTTATATACCTCAATTAGATCTCCTCTCATCCTTCTAAACTCTTGCAAGTATAGGCCTAAACTGCTCAATCTCTCCTAAGACAAGCCCTGCATCTCTGGAATCAATCTTGTGAACCTCCTCTGAACCGCCACTAATGCAACATCACCCTTCCTCAAGTAAGGGGACCAAAACTGTGCACAGCACTCCAGGTGCAGCCTCACCAATACCTTGTACAGTTGCACCAACACTTCCCTATTTTTATACTCTATTCCTTTAGCAATAAATGCCAAAATTCCATTTGCCTTATTACCTGCTGTACCTGCATACCAGCGTTCAGCGATTCATGCATCTGGGAGGACACCCAGATCCCTCTGCACTGAAGCATTCTGAAGTTTCTCTCCATTTAAATAATAAGTCGCCTTTTTATTCTTCTGACCAAAATGGATAACCTCACACTTATCCACTTTAAACTCCATTTGCCAAATTTTGGTCCATTCACCTAACCTGTCCATATCCATTTGTAAATTTTTTATTTCTTCATTGCAACTTACTTTCCCACCTATTTTGGTGTCATTTGCAAGTTTAGCTATGGTACCTTCTATCCCTGAATCAAAGTCATTAATATAGATTGTAAATATTTGGGGCCCAATGACTGAACCCTGTGGCACCCCACAGCTTGCCATCCAGAAAAAGGCCCATTATCCCAACTCTCTGCTTTCTGTTGGTTAGCCAATCCTCTAGCCAAGCTAATATATTACCCCCAACTCCATGTGATCTTAACTTTTGTATTAATCTTGTGTGGCACCTTATCAAAGGCCTTCTGGAAGTCCAGATATACTACATCTACAGGATCCCCATTTACTTGTTACATCTGCAAAGAATTCTAGCAAATTAGTCAAACACGATTTATTCTTCATAAAACCATGCTGACTCTGATGGATTGCATTTTGACTTTCCAAATGCCCCATTACTACTTCCTTAATAATGGATTCCAACAATTTCCCAACAACTGACGTTAAACTAACTGGTCTATAGTTTCCTACTTTCTGCCTCCCCAGCTTTTTGAATAAGGGCGTTATATTAGCATTTTTCCAATCCACTGGAACCTTTCCAGAATCCAGGGAATTTTGGAATATTATAGTCAATGCATCCACCATCTTAGCCATTGCTTCCTTTAAGAAGCTGGGAGGTAGGCCATCAGGTCCTGGGGACTTGTCACCCTTTAATCCCAATAGTTTGCTCAGTACTTTTTCTCCAGTGATAGTGATTGTTCTAAGTTCCTCCTTCTCTATACCCTCTGCACTACCTGTTACTATTGGGATGGTAATTGTGTCCTCTACCGTGAAAACTGAGGCAAAATATTAAGTGTATCTGCCATTTCTGCATTCCTCACTGTTAACTCCCCAGTCTCATCCTCCAAGGGACCAACATTCACTTTAGCTACTCTCTTTCCTTTTATATACTTGTAGAAGCTTTTGCTATCAGTTTTTACATTTTGCACTAGTTTTCTTTCATAATTTGCCTTTGCTCTTTTTATTTTTTTTTAGTAACCCTTTGTTGATCTTTAAAAGTTTCCCAATCTTCCAGCCTGCCACTGACCTTTGCAATTTGGTATGCCTTAGTTTTTGCCTTTATGTTACCTTTAACTTTCTTGCTTAGCCATGGATGCTTTCCCACCCTCTTATCATCTTTCTTCCTCTTTGAAACATATTTTACTTGGGAGGAATTGAATATCTCCTTAAATATCTGCCACTGTTCATCAACTGTCTTACCTTGTAGTCTTCCTGCCCAGTCCACCAGGGCCAAATCTGCCCTTATGCCTATGTAGTTACCTTTGTTTAACTCCAGAGCACTAGAGTGGGACTCAAGTTTCTCACTTTCAAACGGAACTTGAAATTCTAGCATGCCATGATTTCTCTTCCCTACAGGGTCCTTTACTATGAGATCATTAATTAACCCCATCTCATTACACAAAACCAAATCCAGAATAGCCCGCACCCTGGTTAGTTCCACAACATATTGCTCCAAGAAACAATCTCTAATACACTCTATGAACTCTCCCTCGAGGCTACCCTTGCCAATTTGATTAGTTCAATCTATATGCATATTAAAATCACCCATGATTATTGCAATGCCTTTCTTACATGCTCCCAGTATTTCCTGGTTTATACTGTGCCCGACTGAATTACTGTTTGGAGACCTATAGATTACTCCCAAAAGGGACTTCTTTACCTTGCTATTTCTTATTGCCACCCAGACTGACTCCAAGTCTTGCTCTCCAGTGCCATTCCTCACTATAGCACTGATAAAAGCTACACCACCTCCTTTGTTTTCCTGCCTATCCTTCCGAAGCGCTGAGTACCCTTGGATGTTCAACACCCAAACCTGTTCTCCCTGTAACCATGCCTCAGTAATCACCACCAAATCGTACCTATTTATCTCTATTTGTGTTGTTAACTCATTAGTTTTATTCCGAATGCTACGTGCACTCAGATACAAAGCCTTTAAGTTTGCACTATTGTCAATTTTCCCTACTCTTATTTGATTCTTTGGTGCAATATAGTGTTCACACACTCTGTCCCTTCCTTTCATTTTTGGTAACAATCAGCCTTGTTACTAATCAGCACTCTTACCCTCTCAAACTTTGATTTTTTATGTTTCCATGGAACTGAATCTACCCCCCCCCCACCAAACTATTTAGTTTAAAACCCTATCTACAAACCTAGTTACGCGATTCGCCAGGACACTGGTCTCAGCATGATTCAAGTGGAGCCCGTCCAAAAGGAATAGCTCCCTCTTTCCCTAGTACAAGTGTCAATGTCCCATGAATTCGAACCCATTTCTCCCAAACCAATCATTGAGCCACACATTTAGCTCTTTAATCTTATTGACTCTGTGCCAATTAGCTCTTGGCTCAGGTAGTACAGGTAGTAATCCGGAGATTACCACCTTTTTGGTTCTGCTTTTTAACTTAGCCCCTAGCTGCTCGTATTCCCTCAGCAGAACCGCTTTCCTCATTCTACCTATATCCTTGATACCTACGTGGACCACAACAACTGGATCTTTCCCCTCCCACTCCAAGTTCCTCTGCAGCCCAGATGAGATATCCTTAACCGTGGATCAGCCTTCAGGATTCTCGATCCTGGCTATAGAGAACAGTATCTATTCCCCTAACTATACTATCCCCGATTACAACTACATTTCTCTTTTCTCCCCCTACTTGAATGGCTCCCTGTACCACGGTGCTATGGTCAGTTTGCTCATCCTCCCTACAGCCCCCGCTTTTGTCCAGTCAGGGAGCAAGAATCTCGAACCTGTTGGGCAAGGGCAAGGGCTGAGGCTCCTGCAATGCTACTTCCTGGATCCCTCTACCTGCCTCACTCATAGTCACACCCTCCTGTCCCTGACCACTGGCCGAACTTAAGGTAGTTAATCTAAGGGGTGCGACCGCCTCCTGAAACACAGCGTCCAGGTAACTCTTCCCCTCCCTGATGTGTCGCAGTGTCCGAAGCTCAGACTCTAGCTTATCAACTCTGAGCCGGAGTTCCTCGAGCAACCAACACTTGCTACAGATGTGGTCGCGAGTTCCCACATCATGGCCCTGCATCTCTATTTTATTTAATTTGTTTTTCAATTTGTTTTTAAATTTCCTACTGGTCTTTAGTTTATCAATCTGTAAGATATTTCTCCTATTTACCTTTAATCTGAAAGCAAGTTAGAATAGAGATTCAAAATACACACTTTTAAAATCAACTAGAACTCGCTCTCTCTGCTGAATTGAAGCTGAAATGTTAGGCCTCCGATCCTGTGCCCCAGTGGTCACCTTTAACCTGAAATCAACTTAGAATAGGTCGTTCAAACTAGCAGTTACTTACCAACCAATGAACTTACGGTTTTCCTGTGATGTCACTCAGACATGGGGAACTTCAGAGCAATACCATCAGACTTTCAAAACCATGATTAAGACCTATTGCCATGAATACCCAAAGGATCGGGACAAAGGATTAGATTTCTTACTCCAGCAAAAGAGTTTGAGTAGCTCCTTTAATATAGTTATGGATTTAGCTGCATCATTTGATGAAAAAGGGGTTATCTTTCCTTTAGGTAAAAACCCTTTAGATCTCTCATCTACCTTATTCACTTCACCTGCATTCACAGCAGTGTTTAGCTCCAGATCCTTATTTGTAGTTAAAGCTACAGTTTGATCCGTGGCATTTTCTTTGAGTTCCCTTTTTGGACTCTCTCTTTACGAACTCCAATAAGTTCCATGGGCTTTCCTCACAACTTCCAGCATTCTGAATGTTTCACCTCCATCCTAAGTACCTTCCTTCCTGATCTGGGGAGGAGATCTTAAGGTATTCCCAGCTTTCCATTCTTTACTCTGGCTACTTGCCTTTCTTTCACTCTCCCCCACTTTCTATCTTTTTCAAATTTATGGGAATGATGGAAAAAAAAGTTTAGTTTATGGATCAGCCTATAATCACTAGCCATTACTGCTGCCTGTCTAGCAATTGCAATCCTTTGGTCTTCAACATGGGTTCTTAAGGTAGGGAGTTTTTAAATTCTTCCAAGAGAATGGTCTCTCTGAGAACTTCATAGGTAGTTTCAACTCCTAATGCTCATATCCACCTGTCAAAACTACTTTGCTTAATCCTTTCAAATTCAATGTAAGTTTGTCCAGGCTTTTTCCTTAAATTTCGAAACTTTTGATTGCATGCTTCAGGGACCAACTCATATGCACTCAAAACGGTCTTTTTCACCACATCAATCCCTAGAAACCTCTGCTGACGGTGAAGCATAAATTTCCTGTGCTCTGTCAATTTGCTCTGCAATGTCCAATTTTCCTTTGGCCAGTTCATCTATTTAGCCATCTTCTCATGAAATAAAGAATGCTTCAATATCCATTTCTTCAAATTTTGGAAGAGCTTGTACAAATTTAAACATCTCCCTACTGGGTTCTGATCTGGAAATAAGTCCTGTCTCACCTACTGGTGTCTCTTTTTTAACCATCAGCATTTTTAGCTGGAATTCTTTTTTTCCCTCTTTCCTCCTTTTCTAATGTTACAATTTCTAACTCCCTTTGAAATGTCCTCTTTTCTTTCTTTGCCCTTTGTTTTTCTGCTGCCACTAACTCAAGTTTTTTTTTCATTTCAAGTTCCAGCTTCTTCATTTCTAACTGAAGTCTCACTTGCTCCAGCTGTGACTCACTAGTGTCAGGTATCACTTCCAACTTTAAATCCTGTGCTATACCTTTGATTATCTCTGCTTTCCTAGCTTTGGCAGGCAATCCTACTCTTAATTTACTTGCCAATTCGATTAACCTGGCCTTTGGGATCCCTTGTAAAATCGTCAGGGACATCTCTTCCACTTGCAGGAAAGCTTTAGCAGTTTCCAATGGCATCTTATTTTTGACAGTACAAACATGGTGATTCCTTTTGGCTTTTATTACTTACTAAATCTATACCCTATATTGTCGTTGTCTTTTGTTCCAAAATATCCCAGGCAAGCCCCTAAACTTTGTCACAACTCACTGGGGATAGTGAGCTGTAATATCTAGCCCCACTGCTCCCCGAGCTGCGACAAATGTGGAAAAAGTTTGATCAACTCACCTAATTGTTTAACTTGGGTTGACAGAATACGAACACCAGGTTTGTAAACTTAATGAGTAAATAACTGTTTATTGAACAGATTGTCTTAAACCAGTGGTAAAAAAAGTAACTCTATAACCTAAACTCCACCCCTTCTTAAATCCGTATGCACACACACACATCAAGACTCATTAGACACACAAAAACATGGATTTTAAGGGTGGGATAAAACAGTTCAATAGCACCAATTCCGGAGTATAACATTCGATAGGCTGATTTTGATCAATGTCTTCCAAATTCCTTTCAGTTATTGTTAATGACACAAGGTGGTCCTCCAGCACTTTTAGTTTTTAGTTCACTGGTTGAGCACTTGCCTTTCAATGTTTCTAACAGTGATTTTCCTCTTTGCCTCTTGACTAGGGCTTTTGGACAGAGATTATAGAGATATGAGGAGAAAAAGACAGCTAGCTATTATTGTATGATTATGGAATCTGACACACAGGAGAGAGGGAGAGGCTTTAGGGTTTTTTCCTTTCAGGCTAGGAGCTATTCTGTTGCACTGCTCGCGCACAAATCCTGGTCAGCTAGTCAGGCGCCAATTAAAACGTTGTTGTCAGGCAGCTCCCTTGGTCCAGGACTCCTTTCCGACACCATCCTGTCTTTCATGGCACACTGTTCCAGGACTGCAACATTGTACATATCTCTCATCCTGTTCTAGTAGACATGTCTTTCAAACTGTAGCCATTATAGTTTTCAATCCACAGTCCAAAAGAAATACAGAAAAATAAAAAGATATGTTCTTTACAACAGCCCAAGAGAGAAGAGGAGGGTGCTTACAAAAAAAGAATAAATTCAACACTGCCTTTCATCTTAATGGCACTGTTGGTCAGAAAATACTAGAATTAATACACAAAGCAGCCAAAAAAATTTGCACATTTGAAACCAATACATATAGTTGAAGGTCAGATTCTAGAATGCCAACAGCCTCTACCAATAATAATATAAATGCATGAAGAAAACATCATGTGAAGTGAACAATCCTTGCTGTATGATACATCTAGAACCAATTTGAAGCAAATCCCATTAAGATCTGCAAGGTTGTGCACTTCTTCAACAAATCTGAAAACAGTTGAGTGAAAAGTGAAACCAGAGGCTGCCACTGGCAACCAGTGGAACAGGATTTTGCAGCACTATGCACATTTACAATTACCATGATAAACCTCTATGGATGTGCAACTGTACATTTCTAGATAACTTAGCACTACTGTGGGCAGTTTAAATGGGGGTAATGTATTACAGCAGAATACTGTTTCAATGCAACAGCATTAATACTTGGATTGTAGTGAAATGGTGCTCATGTGAAGTTTTACCATTACTGCATTTCAGACTTTTTGCATTAGAATTTCAGTGATCTGTAACGGTGGTATGTCAACTTCAGTTATTGGTGGATGCTTCCACGTTGTAGATTCGGTTCTTCAAGCCTGAACAATGGCTGGAGACAGTGTTTTGCTCTGTATTACTGTAGGTGCAATGTTAGTTGTGGCAGTAACAAGAGGAAATCATGATGATAAAATCAAACGCATCAAACAACATTGAAAAGTACTGGATTGGTGAGATTTCCAATGTAGTGGTACCAATATTCCATATAAGCCCAATGACAATGCTATCAGATTTTTCAATACTGCAGCTTATTATTTAACACTTTCACTGCATAGAGACTTTGTGTGGAGCATTCAAATTAAAAACCTAGTCACCTAGTCATGTGTGAAAATATTCTCTTGTTTTTGTATTTCCCACACCAATAAAAACGGAATCCAGTAACTCGATCCTTCCCCAAGACTTCTGCAAATTGCTTTAGAAAATCAAATATACAGAACTCCAGAATGGCATCCAAGAATCTTTCTCTCTTTTCACGTCCTTTCAACCCCCACCTGCTGCAAAGTGTCTCGTCTCTACTTATCTTCCTCATGAAAGTATGTGCTCAGCAGCACCACTGGTGCAGGCACACAATAGCACACTGCAGCAGAGTACTAGTAATTATGATTCTACTAATAGTATTAAATGCACACTTAATATACATATATCCATCATAGGTTCACCCAATGAACACATCACAAGCTGGCACAGATTTTAATCAAAAATATTTATGTTGTTGGGGTAGGGATTAAATATCTCATCCATTTAAACCAAATTCATTTTAAAATAATAAAAATCAGATTAAGAAGTTTTTTTTTTAAATCGAGGAGATAATGGACTTCAAGAGGGCAGACAAGCTGGTAGAACGGGTGGCTGGAATTCAACACAAAATAGTATGAGGTGAGACATCTTGGTAGGAAGGGAGAAGGAAAGGCAATACACGCTAAATGGCACAGTTTTAAAGGGGGTGCAAGAGAGGGATCTGCAGGTGTTTGTGCACAAGTCTGAAGGTGGCAGGGCTGGTTAACAAAAGCAGTAAATAAATTATGGAACCCTGGGCCTTATGAACAAAGGCATAGAGTACAAAAGCCAGGAAGTTATGCTGAACCAATATTAAACATCAATTCAACCCCAGTCATTCTATTCTGGGCACTTTAGGGTGTGGAGGCTTTGGAGAGGGTACAGAAGAGATTTACCAGAATGGCTCAGAGATGAAGGATTACAGTTACATGGATAGATTGGAGAAGCTGGGGTTGTTCTCCTTAGACCCGAGAAGATCAAGAGGAGATTTGATAGAGGTGTTAAAATCAGGAAGGGATTAAATAAACTAAGCAAAGAAAAACTGTTTCCAATGGCTGAAGGGTCAATAATGCAAGCACACAGATTTAAGGTGATTGGCAAAAGAACCAGAAATGATATTTTCTATTCAGTAAGTGGCTAGGATTTTGAATGCAAGGGTGGTGGAAACAGATTCAAGTGTAGCCTTCAAAAGGAAATTGAATAAATACTTGAAGGGAAAAAATTGCAAGGGTATGAGCAAAGAGCTGGGAAATGGAACCCTTTACTCTTTGAAACAGACAGAGCAGACTTGGTGGGTCTTACAATTCTATTACTCAATGACTTTTCAATCCCTTGACCCTATTAGTTGCCAAGATCATCAACTTCCTGATTTTTTTCTCAACTTACAATTTGACAACCTACTAGTATGCTGTATTTGTTCACTTTTGATCAATAAAATATGTTCTTTGAATTACACCGTTGTCTTGTTTTGAATATCTGACAATGTGATTGGAGTGCATTAATGCTTAAGAGGTTTCCATACAAAGATTTGAAAAGCACATATTTAAAACAAACATATATACAAACATATGAATTAGAAGCATGAGTAGGCCACTCAGCCCTTGAGCCTGCTCTGCCATTCAATAAGATCATGGCTGATCTGATTGTAACCTCAACTCTATATTCTCACCTACCTCGATAATCTTTTACCCCCCGTCTCACCAAGAATCTATCCAGCTCTCCCTTAAAAGTATTCAAAGACTCTGCTTCCACTGCCCTTTGAGGAAGAGAGTTCCAAAGACTCACTACCCTCAGAAAATATTTCTCAACTATCTTAAATGGGTGAACCCTAGTTCTAGATTCTCCCACAAGAAGAAACATTCTTTTCACATCCTCTCTCTCCATGCCTTTGGTGCAATTTATAACACAAATACACTCATCATGCAGGGTCTTGAAAGCAGGTTTTCAAGGAGATGTGTAAATTCTGTAAATGAACACCTTGTCCACCAAGTAATTCTCAGTTTGAATGAGGCCAAAGGTCCTGGCTTTTGGGGTTGCGATCATCATTCTCTGAAGCACGATCACCACACATTGTTCTCAACATATGAGAAAGGGCCAAAGGAATTAGTGCTATTTAAGAAAGAAACTTAGGACTGCACTTTACTTCCAGTTTAACAAGATTCCCAGAGATCAAAACCTGTACTAGAGGAATCCAATATGCTTACATTGGATGGAGAAAAGTGTGTCTCGAATTGAAACCAAACTTCCTTTTTTAAAAAAAAGACAATGAACTAAATACCTGAACATGAACATTTGAAGGCAAAGATAAAACTTTAAATACGCCATTTAACATAAATTGCTCATTGTCCATTTAGCTAAGAGATTGATAAAATTATTAGTCCAGAGGGAAAGGTAGGAAGCATGACACGTGAAGTAGGTTTTCAATTTAAACATATAACTACAATTAAAACAAGTAATAGACCAGTTTTCCTTCATTCCTAATTATAATCCACTTTAGTGTGCAACATACCAGTCAAGCACTACCGTGCCAATTATATATTTTTTGACACTAAAGTGAATGCCTCTTGAAAGTGTGTAGATCACGTCAAATAGATGGTTTCCAGATGTTCTGAAAGACTAGGATACTACTGTGACAGACCAAAGACTTTATATCCTACCAACAATTCCTCCCATTTACAAAAATCTGAATTAGGAACAGGAGTAGGCCACTCAGCCCTTCGAGCATACTCCACCATTCAATAATATCATAGCTGATCTATTTCAACCTCAACTTCACATCCCTGCCCACCCCCATAACCTTTCAACCTCTTGCTTATCAAGAATCTATCTGCCTTAAAAATATTCAAGGACTCTGCTTTCACCGCCTTTTGAGGAAGAGATTTCCAAAGACTCATAACCCTCCGAGAGAAAAAACCTCTCATCTCTGTCCTAAATGGGGGACCCTTATTTTAAAACAATGGCCCCTAGTACTAGATTCTCCCACAAGAGGAAACATCCTTTCCACATCAACCTTGTCAATACCCCTCAAGATCTTATATATTTCAATCAAATCACCCACGTCTTACTCTTCTAAACTCCAGATACAAGCCTAGCTTGTCCAACCTTTCCACATAAGACAACCTGCCCATTCCAGGTATTAGTTTAGTACGCCTTCTCTAAATTGCTTCCAATGCATTTACATCCTTACTTAAATAAGGAGACCAATACTGTACACAGTACTTCAGATGTGGTCTCACCAATCTCCTGTATAACTGAAGCATAGCCTCCTTGCTTTTGTATTCAATTCCACTCGCAATAAACAATAACATTCTATTAGCTTTCCTAATTACTTGCTGTACCTGCAAATTAGCCTTTTGCGATTCATGCACTAGGAACACCTATATCCCTCTGTATCTCTGGGCTCTGCAATCTCTCACAATCACTATTTAGATAGCATGTTTTTTTTTTATTTTTCCTGCCAAAATGGACAATTTCATACTTTCCCACATTATACTCCATTTGCTCACTTAACCTATCCATATCGCTTTGTAGCCTCCTTGTGTCCTCTTCACATCTTAATATTCTACCTATTTTTGTGTCATCCGCAAATTTAGCAACCATATCTTTGGTCCCTTCATCCAAGTCATTTATATAAATTGTAATAAGTTGGGACCCCAGCATTGATCCCTGTGGCACACCACTTATGTCTTGCCAACCAGAAAAAGACCCATTTATGCCTACCCTCTGTTTCCTGTTAGCTAGCCAATCTTCTATCCATGCCAATATGTTATCCCCTACACCATTTTATTTTTCTCAATAACCTTTGATGTGGCACCATATCAAATGCTTCTGGAAATCTAAATACAGTAGATGGTGAAGCATGCTATCCAAATACAGTACATCCACTGTACTGCATACATTACTCCTTCAAAGAACTCCAATAAATTGGTTAAACATGATTTCCCTTTCACAAAACCATGTTGACTTTGCCTGATTACACTGAATTTTTCCCAAATGCCCTGCTATAATGTATTTAATAATAGCCTAACATTTTCTCCATGACAGATGTTAAGCTAACTGGCCTGTAGTTTCATACTTTCTACCTCCCTTCCCTTTTGAATAAAGGAGGTACATTCGCTATTTTCCAATCTAATGGAACCATCCCTAAATCTAGGGAATTTTGGGAAATTAAAACCAACTCAATTATTTCACTAGCCGCTTCTTTTAAGACCCTAAGATGAAGTCTATTAGGAACCAGGGACCTTGTCAGCCTGCAGCTCCAACAACTTGCTCAGTACCACTTCCCTGGTGATTGTAATTTTCCCAAGTTCCTGCCCTCTACTTCCATTTCCTGAGTTATTAATTATTTCTGGGATGTTACTTGTATCCTCTATAGTAAAGGCCGATGCAAAATCTGCCATGTCCTTATTTTCCAATATTATATCAGAAAGAGTCATTATAGCCAATACAAAAATTGCCAACAATGGAAACTAGTACTGTATTTTGTCAGTACAGAACATGCAAGACAAGGGCTTTCCTGTCCCTTTGTCTTTTCACATGCAAAGGGTTCAACAGTCAACAATATTACCTAGTTACCTTGCTGCTAAATCTATCCAGTTTATAATGCAGGCTAGATTTAGCAACAATGAGTAACCATGCAGCAGTACATGTAGTCAGAAGTTACCAATGCAACAATCAATCCAACGAGGATTTTTCCTGATGTCAGGGAAAAGTTCTATAGAAATCAGTGATGTCAAAAGTACTTTCCTATTCTATAGGAAAGGGCTGAGAGATCAGAATCATAGAGGCAGACCCAAAGCAAGCTCTATCAGCTGCTGACATTCATTTTTATCACTGACAATACTTTGCCATCAGAAGTATTCCCAGGAAGCTCTGTTCAGAGATTTGGTAGCTCGCACAGTATTGCACGATGTCATTATGTTATAGTGTTGCCTCTAATGGCACTCTTGCTTCATACATATTATCACTGACTACTGACAGCAGACCATGCAGGTACATGAAATTCTGGCAACCAGTTTGAGGTGAGGATGGAGAATTGCCCAATCTTTACACTGAGGCAGACTTTGAACTTGGATGACTAAAGACCTGGATTTCAGATATATTTTGGCAGCGAAGTGTGGATAGGAATAACAATTTTGTATGGAATGAGCTTTAAAGTCTAAAGGAACAATAAAAATTAGGCAATATCAGTTTGTGCAGAATGAGAAAGATACTGGTATAAAACATTGTGTAATACGCTAATACACAAAGGTCACCTTCATAAATAAATGCAGAAGGAAAGTAACTCAAAATAGGGTGAATGTAATGGAGCACAAGTGTGTTAGTGGTAATGCAATGAAAGATACCATCCCATATACAATGCTGGATTTTATCACTGCATGAAATCTTTAATAAATTCCAACCAAATTTCTCTTCTACTCCAAGGTGATGATATTTCTGTGCAAATTTAGAAGACAACTTTTAGCTACAAAGCAAAGGAACTGACTGATTAAAATCTGACACACAAAAAGCTACGAGATCTCAAGACTTTGAACCAACAGGTGTCTCACAGGGAGCGTGAAACAGAGAGTGAAAGAAAAAGATCAAACTAATGCCTGGGCATTTACCTAATCTTTCCCTCCTTAAGTTGCTGACTTTTGCTGCTGAATGATTCTGTGGGCAATGGTCATTTTGCAGTACCTAATTCAGTGACTCTTAAATGTCAATCCATACAAAGTGTTGGTTAGTTATTTACCAAGCACAATCAAGCCTGGTCTTATCTTCATTTTTCAACAGGGATCATTGGATGGTAATCATGAGCTGATTTTCCATCTTTAGCCTACGCACAGGAAGTTCGATTTTAGCACCTTTACTACCACCCAGCTGAGACTAGCTAACTCTGCAAAGATCAGGAAAATGGTGGGCTTTTACAATATCAGGCATTTTAACAGTTAGTTACACAGTTACAGAGCACTACAGCAATAACAAAAACAATCAAGTTAAAATAACCTTTTTAATTTAGAAATTTTAAAATTAATTTAAAATTAGAAGTCAATTCATGTCAAGCTAACATATAAAACCAGGGCTCTACATCAGTCAAATATTTCTCCTACATTGTTCATGGAATAAAACACAAGTAATAAAATCACTAACCTTTCGGGTTTCCTTTGTATGCTTGGTAACAGAAAATTCCATAAATGGAAAATATAGGAGAAAATATATCGCACAACATTCTGATTGAAGGATTTCCCTTTCAGATGCTGGTAGGCCTGTTGTGCATTTTCTGTTTAACTTATTAATTATCAGACATTCTTGGCCAACTCCTTTAAATCTGTTAAAACACCTTTGGTAATTTTTTCTTCAAAGCAGAAGGAAAGCTCTTTCAGGCTGATAAATGTCTTCAACAGAACAGTACCTGTCCAAGATTATTTCCAGTTCTCACACAATGTAAACATCAACAGTAGTATATTTTAGGTTTTGAAAATATTAACAACATAATTTAAAACTAGAGGTGAGGCATGCTCTGGACACCCCATAAAGACGGATGACGCACAATACAACAATCATAGTTGTCTGGAATACCTTAAGTATTGTACATTCTCCAAATGAAATAAGTTAAATGTTCTATTTAAATGCCGATATTCAAACTGCTTGGATTTTAAAATCCCATATTGTCCCTTGGAAGCCGATTAACAAATGACTTGATACATTTATCCAATGAATTGTGGAGCTATTCCTGTTGAGCTATAGATCAGAAATGTTCAATTCCTCATCTATGTTAGTTGACATCAGTTGGGATGGCTAAAGAGACATCAGCATTCAGGCTGCAAATAACAGGTGTGAACAAATCAGCAGGTATTGTTCCTGATCACTATGCCAAACTCTTGCAGAGGTATGGACACCAAATAAGGATAGACGACATTTGATTATGATGCTCCCCACAAGTAAATAGCTTCTCACCATCACAGTCAAGGCCACTCAAGCAAGGTGATAGTGCAAGATAATTACTGCAACCCAGTGATACTGCTGATTTCTAAAGGAGGGAAGGAGGAAACTGGCAAGGAAATTAAGATGGAATACAAAGAAATATTTTTTTTAGAAGGTTGTAAAAATACTGAGAATTTGGCATGAGGGAAAATTGAGTTACCAAGAGAGGAAAGAAAAGTATCACCAACAACTTACCTACCTCATACCCTCAGAGTAATTTTAAAAGAATGCGAATTTGGCTCCATTTGGAGCTGTAAAAGTGACAAAATTACCCTAAGTCAATTTGGTCCCTAGTTCTCAAGGCAGAAAAATAACTGCATTGTATTGTTCAACTAGTTCAGAATCCCATTTTCACCTGTACAAATGCTAAGTTTTTTATTGCTTATGTTCGCAGATAACAGCCATTTTCAATAAAAGATGTCCAATAGCAGAATTCTGCAGCACTAGAACAATTGCTGCAATGAGTAATTACAACCTGGTTTCTGGCCATATCTTTCCTAATGGCAAATGAGAAACTGGACTTCCCCCTTTGCCAGTTAGTTAGAGATTCTGAAATAAAATTCATCAGACATGATGAATTCCCAAGTGGGAATGGGTTTAGATGTTCAGATTAAAAGGTCCCCACAACCCTCAAAACAGGCATATAACAAGGAGGGAAAAGACTCCCCCTCCCTACTTAAAGGCATCTGTCACATGAGAGAGAACATGTACAAGAACACTTGAGAAAGAAAACGAGACAGACAGGCAAGCAAAGTGCTGCTTATTATTAACCACTCAGAGTCCCATGTACAATTATGTACAACCTGTTCCTTTTTACAACACATTCTATGTAGATCTTCACACCATGTATTGCCCAACCCGTGATGCAGAATCTCTCCCCCAATCCAGATATATGTGGGGGAGGGATACATAGGAAGAGAGAAATATGTGGGTGGAAAACAATTAAAGACCAATGGCCACACTATGTCAGGTGAGTAATTTACCTTTCTTTTCCACAAATAGAGTGAATCATACACTCTCACAATTGTACACTTTAGAGAGAAGAAATAAATCAAAAAAGGTCCAGAAAACATCCCAGCTGCATTGACCCAAATCTAAACCAGTTTTTCCCAAATGAATGATGAATGTTAAGTATTGCTACATAGGTGTAACATTTGGCATCACCTAAACTGCTACTTTCTGATTGCTCTTTTTAATTCTGGTTATCCCCTCCAATGTGGACTTTGCACAACATCAAGACCTGGTTTTGCTCCAGCCATGTTAATCATTTGAAACATACAGCAATCTAGTAAAAAATGTGTACATTCTCTTAATTCCCATTATACATTTATCCTCGATAAACTGAGTGTGAGCTTTCACATGCTCCCTTTGAGTATAAAGTTCTATGTTTAATTTCTCTTCTTGTCCTGATGGCCGACAACAGGTACTAACAATTAGTTATCCCCCTTGTTGTTTACTTTGATCCACAATATTTCCACAGACAAATCATCAATGAGCTTGTCTGCTTAACAGTTACCACACTTCCAAAGTGAAGCCTGCATCAATCCCTTTCAGGTGGTTTAATAATTCTTACAATGACTTGATAGATAGTTTTAATTATGTATACACAGAATACCTAGTAAACACTAATGCAACATAATTTAAGAATTCACTTGAGATCCATACAGAGCTCTATAGTGTGGTGATCCTAGAGCTCGCGTGATCTGATTGCACCCAGCAAATTAAATGCTAGATTTGTTAACAAGAATATCTGGCCAAATTGGAGATGAAAATCAGATGTAAAACTGAATGCTAAACATTTAATAATTGTGATTTATAATGTGACATTGCTAAATATATTATAATTATCCCACATATACTTTTACCACAGAACTAAAGTTTTATTTTCCAATAACTGATTAATATTTATTTTCTGGCAAATTTATTTAATCAAGTTATAATAATATTGGCATTTCATCCTACGCTATTCCATAATGCCAATGAATAAGGCATTCCCTTGCATCTCAGACCAGCTCTACTGGAAACAATGCGAAGAGAGCTTACGCTGCCCCAAGTAGCGATTTCAGAAAACTAAGGTGCAGTTAACTGCACTTAGTTACCTGTCAGTTGTGGAAAGCAGACTTTAATCAGACAGTTCCCTTCAATAAAAAGTCAATGAACATTTTACTGGTGTAGCGTGCCATCATCCTAAAATTCAGTGGTATGGAGAAAACCTCTGTTTCAACTGAGGTAGATCCTTCCTCATTTTCGCTCTCAATGAAAGCAGGACCCTACAACAGGCTTGCATGAAACTCCACGCATGCAATAGCACAGACCTCTCAACTGATACAATCATAGGAATGAAGTGAGATGGTTAATCGTGGGTGCTATACAGAGCACAGATGTGAGGGAGGAAAATTCTTACTGGACACCAGCTGGAGGTTTAAAAGTTTCACTCAGATTTGTTCTTCTGATCTATATTTTTTTTAAACGAACAATGAATTGTTTTCTCTCCCTTTTTCTGCCAACTTTATTCCCACTCCTCCTGAAGTATGGTTCCCTGGATGTTGTCTGGTACTTTTGGTAGTCTTCATGTAGTCAGCCTGCACAATGAGCGTCAGAAGGGTATTCAACTCTGTGGGAGAGGGGTATCTCAGACAAGCTTAATCCTGACAATGATACATACACACTTTCCAGCAGGGGTCACTAGATAACAAATCAGTAGCAGAAAATTGCCATTATCCAGGGCACTGAGGCCGATTACACTACAAGCCAGAAATCAAACTGGGAGGAATGTTTTATTTAACTAAGGATCGTTCCAAGCCTTGCTGCTTAGAGATCTAGGTTCTCAGCTTTAACTTTAAATGAAATGCAGAAACATTTTAAAATATTCTTGGCTTAACATATGGCTATGAATGATATATTACTTTCACACCATCTGTATTTTTTCCTCCCATTTAGGCCAACTCGGTGCAACTTTGTACAGAATTGTTTGAATACCCCACATGTTAAGAGCTGGCAATGAATACTGGTTCATTCGACTAAGACCAGTGAACCGAACAACAGATTTGGGACTGAGGTAGTGTTAATCTTCAGATGTACTGTTGCTAAACACATTCAAACTGCTCACTGCAGCAAGAAGTTTTAACATGCGGGAAGTAATAATCTGAAAAATCTGGTTCAATTTCTGGTTAGACAACCCTCCCAGATTGTCCAGGAGTCGCCCAGAATAGAAAATGGATCTCTCAGTCGCTGCAGCCAGCACCTCTGGAGCTATGTGTTGTAAATTTCCTGCCATGGCCCCCCATGATGTCACTGAGTGCCACAGCAGAGAGTTGGGGCTGGCTGGTATGTCAGGTAAAACTAGATGTTGGTGAGGGGCTCAGGGGTTTGAAGGGTGCCCAGGGGTTAAGATGCCTAGAGAATAGGGGTCCAAGGGTCAGGGTAAGCACACACTGGGAGATGGAGTGAGGACATGTGGCCTATCATTTTCTAAAAGATTAGTAACAGCAGTATGGGTGGGAGCAGCGTTGAAATGAGCAGTCAATAAAGAGGTGATTGAAACTTGGAGACTTTGCTATGAGTAAAATGGTGAAAATAGTTTCCACTGGTGGGCAGATGGGAAACAAGGAAATGGAGACTAAGGGTTCCCACTGGAGGAGCCAAGGAGAAAGGAAGGGGGAAGGTTCTTGAATAGAGGGCTATTAGACTGCAGGATGTTTCACCACAAGTAGAATTGACTGGAAACCCTGACCAGACCTTTGTGCAGTACTGGGGGATTCAGGTTGTTGTTTCAAGATTATTGGGAATGGGGGAAGCGAGGGTTGGTTACAGATTACTACTAGTCGTAAGTAGGAAACTGGGGAATTAAGCCTATTACCATCAAATGCATATAGGCTAATCAGTTATAATATTTCTGTTGATAATGAAGGGAAAATCAGGCTGTTACCAATATCAATGCAATTTTAGTGAGTTACTATTAGTTCCTCCTACCTCAGAAAATCACTCCCCCATCTTTGATTTCCCCTCCACCACACCTTATGTTTCCGTTCTCCACCTACTTGTGGGCAGCCTCCTGGTTTTCAGAACGCCTCACCCAACAGTTGCTGGAGTGAAACTGTGAGCAAACGTACAGAAATACAGGGAACTAAGCTGTTGTAAAGTAAAAACATTTGCAGAAGTCACAGGATCAAACATCACATGATGAAACCTCCAAAAACGCCAACCAGGGCTAACAGTCCTAACCAATGACAATAAGCAGATTTTAAAATACTGAGGGGAAAATAACTGTTTTTTAATCAATGCCATGTACCCAATCCTTTAATGATCACTATTCAATGGCCTCTACAAGGTATGAATGTCAAGCATGGACAGGGTCAGTTGTGACTCCTGCTGTAATATTCTTCCAACACTCATCATCTCATCTCATGAAGAACAACCACTTTGGTAAGCTGCCGGGTTCCATGGAACAGTATGTCACCATGCCTTGAGTAGAGGGGAGGTAATATTAAATTCCTGCCTGGGGCCACCATCATAATGACACCTGCTGAAAAATAGGAGCATTGGAGGCATTGGGAAAGACAGGTTTGAATTGAGTTTTGGCATTCTGCATACTCGAATTGTTTTATTGCATAGGACTTTTTTTATTCGTTCATGGGATGTGGGCATCACTGCCAAGGCCAGCATTTGTTGCCTATCTGTAATTGCTCCAGGAGATGGTGGTGAGCCACCTTCTTGAACTGTTGTAGTCCATTTAATGTAGGAACACCCATTGTGCTGTTAGGGATAGAGCTCCAGGATTTTGACCCAGTGACACATGAGGGAGATGTGGGGGGAGGGGAGGGGGGGGGGGGGGGGGGGGGAATGAACCACTCTCCTTTGTGAATATTGATTTTTTTTTTTGCAATATTCTGTCATACATCATAAAAGCAAGTTTCAACCACTGTCCCAGTGTATTATTCACATTAATTATTACAACATATTAACCCTCACTCAATTTATGTTAAAGAATGAGCACAAAAATTGTTAAAACCTCAGGCTAGCTGCTCTACATTTTTTTAAATATCACATCACCTTTACTCCCAAATATTTCCTTTTCATCAACAGTCTCAAATAATCCAACAACTTTCTTAAAAACACATTGATATACAAAACAAATTCAGGCATCTGCCTCAATTTGTTTAAACAAAATGGTAGCAGATTACTTTGATGTTGTATCAAATGTACTGTAAATAGAATCTCAAAGTTCACTTAAATGTTTAGTTTGGGTTTTCTACTTTCACCAAATAAGCAGCACGCTGAAAATGATGCAGATAGATAGCCATTAAGATCAACTCAGTTAAGACTACAGACACAAACTCATGTCTTCTGTAATACAGCGCAATGAACACATGCATTGTTCCACAAGGTCAACACAGCATCTATAATTTAAACATGAAATACAGAGCAAAAAGCAAATGGAGTTTCATTTTGCAAAACATCAAAACTTCGGGAGACAAGAGAGTACCCAGCAAATAGAAGGATACTGAGTAGTCCAAAGGAATAGAGAAGGCTTACAGTATATGTTCTTAAAAGTAGCAGGACAGGTCGATAAGGTGGTTAAGAGGGAAGATAGCATGCTTTCATTTATTAGCAGAGGCATAGAATATAATAATTTGGTTTATAAGATAACAATCTACATGTAAAGATAGAGTCATGTGATCCAAGCTAGAGTCTGACAGTAAACCTGGGTGGTTTAATTGTTAAATCAAAAGGAAGAATCACATTGTGTTACTGAAAGGGAGGTGCCAGATATTTACACATTGTGAATTTAGAAACAGCAGTTTTCGTTCCCAGTAAGACCTTACTTTCCGAAAACCTGAAAGGTATTGTTGGTATCGTGAAGAATCTAGGTGGAACCTGTTCCTTTGTTTCCAAGATAAAAGCAGTGGTGATCAGAGATAGCTGATTAACATTTCTACTTGCATTCAAGGTTTGTGTGTTGCCTGTTGCCATGGGGAGGAGGATAGAGAAAGCCATTTTGAGATCAAGTTTCAGGCTTCCCTCTAAACCCATCACAGACATCACTGGGCACAGTTTTTGGTTTGGTGTAGTCTGCAGCCAGGAGAGCCAAAAGAGATTGATATTAGCCTGGTCTGCACCTTAAGCAGAGAAAATGCTGACTCTATCCTTCACCACATGAAAGGCAGGTGGGGCCTGAACTCAGTTTGAAGACCAAATTTGTGAGGAGTTAAAGCAAGGCTGGAGGATTCATCCAGCTCAAGCTAGAGGGAGGGTCCCCAGGGTAAACTTTCAGTTTAAGATAGTACTGGGAAAGGAACAGAATAGAAGTAAACCCTTGAGTGCTGTGAAACACTTTGGATCGGTTCCAGGCGATTGGACTTATACAGTGCTTTAGACACCGAGTAACGCAACAAAATTGGGTTTTTCGGTTGTCATTCAAGTAGAAAGTGGCAGACTTTGTTTAGTAGTTGAAAGTATAAGTTGCATACAAAAAGTTAATAGTGTTTACTTAATAGTGTTTTGTCTTTTGTCATCAATACAGTAGAAGTTCTTTTAAGATGTGAAGTCTTGATGTGCCATCCTTTCAGCTAATGACTCAAAGTTCAAATTTCTCTTCAAACTGTTATTGGTCTCAATGGAGATTCTAACAAGAGAGGTTATGCTAAAATGGTATATAATACTACTAGACTAGTTGGCCTGAGTACTTTGTAGAGTTCTGGTCACCACATTTCAGGAAAGATGTGTTTGCACTGGAGAGGGTGCAAAGGAGATTAATGAAGATGTTGCCAGAACTGGAAAATTTTAGCCATGAGGAAAGGTTGGATAGGTTGGGATTGTTTTCCTTGGAACAGGGGAGGCTGAGGGCCGTTTAATTGAGATGAATAAAATTATGACAGGCCTAGGCTGGAGTAAAAGGGATGACCTATTTACTTTAGCAAATGGGTCAAAAGCAAGGGGGCATAGATTTAAAGTAGTTGGTAGAAGGATTAGAGAGGAGATGAGGAAACAGTTTTTCACCCAGAGAGTGGAAGGAACTAGAACTCACTGCCTGAAAGGATGGTAAGAGGCAGAAGCTCTCATCACATTTAAGAAGTACTTAGATGTCTCCTTGAAGAGCCATGGCCTGCAGGGCTATGGACTTAGGATAGGAAGGTGGGATTAGGTATTGATAGCTCATGTTCAATCAGCACTGACACAATGGATCAATTGGTCCTCTTTTGGATTGTAAATATTTTATGATTTTTATGTTCCAGCTCATCGTTTGCACAGATAGTCTAATGAAAATTAAGCAACTTATGACAGATTGATCTCCAGTGACTTGGAGGTGGCAAGTTCGTATTTTTAAAACAAGTCATATTTTCACAAAACCACAAAAAGCCTGAAAACCTTTCCCCTTTTTTAAAAAAGGCAGTGTCAATTTTCCAGGACAGAGATGGTGGCAGGGAAAAGGAGGAATAAAGTGAAGATTGAAGAATGTAATTCAAACATTAATCACAGTTATTTCAGCAATAACACATGTATTTTTTATTAATCAGACACTTAATATACATTCACTTTCTGAATGAGTTAAAAGGATATTTATATTCAAGTATTTGTTCCCAAAACTAGTTACGTCTTTTAAATAAGACACTAACCACCTGGAATCCAGACAGCCCTTACCTCCCACATATACACATTGTTCTTGACCTGTGATTTTTTCTTCCTTTCTCCTGAGAATGGACCATATTTTCTGCCTTTCTGAATGGACCTTGTGGCCCACACACCTGAAAGACAAAGTTTTATGAAGCTACGTGGCCAAGACTTAATAATGAAACTTCAAGTGTTTATATTTCGGCTGAAAGAATATTCACTTAAAACTATGCTCGAGGTGGTAGGGAGCAATTGTGCATGGAGCTTTCTATCTGGTATTTTATTTATTACATCATACAGAACTGCTGCTCGCTTGTGAAAGCCTATGTAACATTTCTAAATGGCTTTGCAAATCTGCTTGGAGGTGGTAGGGATGACCAGGAGGAGTGGCGGGGGGTGGGGGGGTGCGCAAAAGCAACTACGATCCAGGCTCCAATTCATGATGCAGGTGAACCCTAGATGAGAAAATTGCTGAAAATTCACTAAAAAATTTGAAAGCAAGGGAGTACACCCATAACCAGATTTTAAACATCTATTTGGAGTTAGACTGTAGAATAACACTGAAATAGTGATTCTTTCCTCAATGTTTGGACAATAAAGCAGTGTACACAGTTATAAGATATTTTTTCTGGTCGTCCATTTAAATATAATGCACCTTACGTAATACTGACCTGCACTCAGTTAAACTGGACCAGTATAAAACGACAAAAGGTACAGTTCAAATAACATGAGTGTACAATCTGCAAGCTTCTCAAAGATGAAATCTAACTTTCTATAAATGCTGGTCATCTTTAGGTTCAAGAAGCTATTCACAAATACTCACCTAAGCGTTTTTCATCAACCGCTGACTGTTGTAAAGTCACCTCTTGAGGAAGTCCCTTCAAAACACGTTGAGGCACATCAGCTAACATCTCAATTTTAGGTGCAGACACTTGAACGCTCTACAAAGAAAGAGTTATAACAAAGATGATTTTATGAGCTTGGTTGTTATAAACTTATCTTCAGATAAAACAATTTTGTAACTGGGGATTTACAATGCACTTTCTATTCTCAGTCAGGTAATGCATGGGAAAAAAGGCTTGGATTTATATAGCACCTTATCAGAACATGCTGTTTGAATACAATGAGTTACTCTGAACTGCAAAGAGTTTACGAGTGCAACCAGTGGTGGTGGATAGGATAAAAAACCTTTTTAGGTCATACCATTGGATGTGGAACATCCACAAGGAGACAGGGCACTATTTAACTTTTCATTTCTCAAATGGGGATGTATGTGGCTCAATGGAGTATCATTATCCTGTGGGTAACATAGCTGAGCAATGGGCTAGTCTTGAACCGTGATTGATGTTGAGTTAGTTAAAACCAAAAAACTGCGGATGCTGGAAATCCAAAACAAAAACAGAATTACCTGGAAAAACTCAGCAGGTCTGGTAGCATCGGCGGAGAAGAAAAGAGTTGACGTTTCAAGTCCTCATGACCCTTCAGCAGAACTGGGTGAATCCAAGGAGAGGGGTGAAATATAAGCTGGTTTAAGGTGGGGGTTGGGTGGGGGGGGAGAGAAGTGGAGGGGGGTGGTATGGTTGTAGGGACAAGCAAGCAGTGATAGGAGCAGATAATCAAAAGATGTCACAGACAAAAGAACAAAAGAACACAGAGGTGTTGAACTTGGTGATATTATCTAAACGAATGTGCTAATCAAGAATGGATGGTAGGGCACTCAAGGTATAGCTCTAGTGGGGGTGGGGGAAGCATAAAAGATTTAAAAATAATGGAAATAGGTGGGAAAAGAAAAATCTATATAAATTATTGGAAGAAACAAAAGGAAAGGGGAAGAAACAGAAAGGGGATGGGGATGGAAGAGGGAGTTCAAGATCTAAAGTTGTTGAATTCAATATTCAGTCTGGAAGGCTGTAAAGTGCCTAGTCGGAAGATGAGGTGCTGTTCCTCCAGTTTGCGTTGGGCTTCACTGGAACAATGCAGCAAGCCAAGAACAGACATGTGGGCAAGAGAACAGGGTGGAGTGTTAAAATGGCAAGCAACAGGGAGGTTTGGGTCATTCTTGCGGACAGACCGCAGGTGCTCTGCAAAGCGGTCGCACAGTTTACGTTTGGTCTCTCCAATGTAGAGGAGACCGCATTGGGAGCAACGAATGCAGTAGACTAAGTTGGGGGAAATGCAAGTGAAATGCTGCTTCACTTGAAAGGAGTGTTTGGGCCCTTGGACAGTGACAAGAGAGGAAGTGAAGGGGCAGGTGTTGCATCTTTTGTGTGGGCATGGGGAGGTGCCATAGGTGGGGGTTGAGGAGTAGGAGGTGATGGAGGAGTGGACCAGGGTTTCCCAGAGGGAACGATCCCTATGGAATGCCGCCGGGGCGGGGGGGGGTGGGGGTGAGATGTGTTTGGTGGTGGCATCATGCTGGAGTTGGCGGAAATGGCGGAGGATGATCCTTTGAATGCGGAGGCTGGTGGGGTGATAAGTGAGGACAAGGGGGACCCTATCATGTTTCTGGGAGGGAGGTGAAGGCGTGAGGGCGAATGCGCGGGAGATGGGCCAGATACCGTTGAGATTCCCCACCCCCTTTCTGTTTCTTCCCCTTTCCTTTTGTTTTTTTCTAATAATTTATATAGATTTTTCTTTTCCCACCTATTTCCATTATTTTTAAATCTTTTATGCCCCCCGCAACCCCACTAGAGCTATACCTTGAGTGCTGTACCATCCATTCTTAATTAGCACATTCGTTTAGATAATATCACTAAGTTTAATACCTCTGTGTTCTTTTGTCTGTGACATCTTTTGATTATCTGCTCCTATCACTGCTTGCTTGCCCCTACAACCACACCACCCCCCTCCACTTCAATCCCCCCCCCCACCGCACCTTAAACCAGCTTATATTTCACCCCACTCCTTGGATTCACCCAGTTCTGCTGAAGGGTCATGAGGACTCGAAACGTCAACTCTTTTCTTCTCCGCTGATGCTACCAGACCTGCTGAGTTTTTCCAGGTAATTCTGTTTTTGTTGAGTTAGTTAATCTCACTCAGGCCATGAATACATCATTGCAAATTACTTCAATCCCTTGAATTTGGAGATGTTTAAAAAAAAGTGAGCAAACTAGTCATTAACCAGAAAGCCTTGTTGGTATCAGGTCTGTAAAAGATAGGATCACATTTAGCTACAATAATCCTGCAGTGAAACAGCTATCTGACATTCATCATCACACACGATTAATGCCATTGAGTTTGATGAAAGGCCATCAACTTGAAACATTAACCCTATTTCTCTCTTTGTAGATGCTGCCCGATCTGCTGAATATTTCAAGCATTTTACGTTTTTATTTCAGATTTCCAGCATCCGTTTAAGAAAAAACACTGAAAATTGGAGGAAGATAGAGCATGAATTCTTCAGAAATAACCTTCTCTGCTGCCAAGGTGGGAGATACTGCTTACAGCATTCCTGAAGATAATCTGAAACATGAATATGACCCCTCCTCAAACAACTGGGCTGAAATCTGGGATTTTTACGAGAATGGATATCTGACAGGGTGAACCACCAATGCAATGATTGGGAAATACGATTGTATCCAGCTGATAACCTTGGGCCTTCAATGCGAATCTTTGACCCAGTAAGTCTATCAGGAAATGTTAAACCACACAAGAAATAAAAGTAATCATCATAGTCATCCAACACATTTCTAGGCCACGAAAACAGCAAGGGATTTAAAACAATAGTTTGTAGTCAAGGAGGATAGACAAGCATGCCCACCGCAACTAGCCTCCCCCTCCCCCACTTATTCTTTGTCTAAGACACTTCATTTTGTTCCCTCTCAGCCGAGTGTGAAAGGTAATAAATAATAATACAGAATCCACTATACAATGAAAGGATTTGCATTACATTTAAACTTAATTCCTCCATTGCGAACTACAGGATCTCTCGCGAATAGGTACCCCCTTCTGATCGATTAGTCATTGGCTCACATCACTGCAAAACAAAGAGTGAAAACACATCTTAAAGAAGCAATACAACAATCTTAAAATACTTATTTGAGTTGGTAATTAGCACAAGAAATGTAACATTCTACATATCACACGCTCGGCCTCCCCCTCTTAGAATAAAAGCTATTTTTTTCCAATAATATACTTTATTCATAAAATGTGTAAAGATACATTATGTAATATTAAATTTGAACTATTATGGAAAATGTAAAATAGATACATTTCTTTCAATACAGTATATGGCACTCTCGAGGTGTCTCACTACACTTGCAACTACAGATTATAATTACAATAATCATTTCATGTCAAACATGCAACCTGATGAGTTTCACAAGGCTTGTAGCCCCTTGGTATCTAATGGTGGAAGGACCTTACTCAGTGGCCTTTACTATATTGAGCCTTTGCAGTGGCTTTAGTGTGTCCTTCAAAAGGAATGTGCCGATCTAATTGCCCTCGAGAGGGCAAGGATGAACTGCCTTCTTGAATCGCTACAGTCCATGAGGTGTAGGTACACGCACAGTGTTGTTAGGAAGGGAGTTCCAAGATTTTGACTCAGCAACAATGCAGAAATGGTGATAGAGTTCGAAGATGTGAGACTTAGAGTGGAACTTGCAGGTGCTCACATGCATCTGCTGACCTTTTCCTTCTGCGCGGTAGGGGTCATGGGTTTGGAAGGTGCTGTCGAAGGAGCCTTGGTGAGTTTCTGCAGTGCATTTTGTAGAAGGTTACACACTGCTGCCACTGTACATCGGTGGTGGTGGGAGCGAATGTTTAAGGAGGCAGATGGGGTGCCAATCAAACGGACTGGTATGTCTTGGATATAGTCAAGCTTCGAGTGTTGTTGGAGCTGCCCTCAGTCAGGTAAGTGGAGAGTATTCCATCACACTCCTGACTTGTGCCTTGTAGATGGTGAACAGGCTTTGTTTACTGAGGTTACTCACCTCAGAATTCCCAGCCTTTGACTTGCTCTTGAAACCACGGTATTTATATGGCTATTCCAGTTCAGTAACTGGCCAATAGTAAACCTAGGATATTGATTATGGGGGATTCAGCAGTGGTAATGCCATTGAATGTCAAGGGGAAGTGGTTAGATTCTCTTTTGTTGGAGATGGTCATTGTCTGGCACTTGTGAGGCACAAATGTTACTCGCCACTTGTCAGCCGAGCCTAAAATGTTGTCCAAGTCTTGCTGCATATGGACATGGGCTACTTAAGCATCCAAAGAGTCATGAATGGTGTTGAACATTGAATTAAAAGAGAAACAGCATTCATGGGATGTGGGCTTTGCTGACTGGACCAGCATTTATTGCCCATCCCTAGTTGCCCTCGAGAAGGTGGTGGCAAGCTGCCTTCTTGAACCGCTGCAGTCCATGTGGTGTAGGTGCACCCACAATGCTGTTAGGAAGGGAGTTCCAGGATTTTGACCCAATCAACTGAAAACATCCCCACTTTTGAACTTATGGAAGGAAGTACATTGATGAAATAGCTGAAGATGTTGTGCCTAGGAAGCTATGCTGAGGAACTCCTGGCACAGATGATTGACCTCCAACAACCACAACCATCTTCCTTTGTACTAGGTACAACTCCAACCAGTGGAGAGTTCTCCCAGATTCCCATTGACTCCAGTTTTGCCAGGGCTCCTTGATGCCACACTCAGTCAAATGCTGCCTTGATTGAGGGCAATCACTCTCACCTCAACTCTTGAGGTCAGTTCTTTTCTACATGTTTGGACCAAAGTGGTACTGAGGTCAGGAACTGAGTGGTCCTGCTGGAACCCAAACTGAGTATCAGTGAGAAAGTTATTACTCAGCAAGTGCTGCTTGATAGCATTGTTGCCAACCCCTTCCATCACTTTGTTGATGATTGAGAGTTGACTGATGGGGTGATAATTGGCCAGTTTGAATTTGCCATCCTTTAGGTGGATAGGATATACCTGGTCAATTTTCCACATTGCCTGATAGATGCCAGTGATATGGCTGCACTGGAACAGCTTGTCTAGGGGCATGGCTAGTTCTGCAGCACAAAGTCTTCAGTGCTATTGCTGGAACGTTGTCAGGGCCTTTGCTGTATACAGTGCCTTCAGCTGTTTTTTGATACCACATGGAATGAATCGATTTGGCTGAAGACTGGCAACTGTGATGCTTGGGATCTCAGGAGGAGGTCGAGATGGATCATAAACTTGGCACGTCTGGCTGAAGATGGTCGCAAATGCTTCAGCCTTCTATTTGCACTGATGTGCTGAGCTCTTCCATCATCAAAGATGATGTTAGTTAATTGTCCACCACCATTCATGACTGGATGTAGCAGGACTTAGATCTGACCATTAGTTGTGGGATCGCTTAGCTTTATCTATTGCATGCTGCTTCTGCTGTTTGGCATACAAGTAGAACTGTGCTGTAGTTTCACCAAGTTGACATCACTTTTTTAGGAATGTCTGGTGCTGCTTTTGGCATGATCTCCTGCACTCTTCATTGAACCAGGGTTGATCCCCCAGCTTGCAGGTAACAGTAGAGTGGGTGATATGCCAGGCCATGAAGTTATAGATCGTGGTTGGCTACAATTCTGATGGCCCACAGTGCTTCACAGATGCCCAGTTTTGAGTTGCTACATCTGTCGAAATCTATCTGCTTCAACACGATGGTGGTATCCTCAATGTGAAGAGGGGACTTTGTCTCCACAAGGACTGTGCAGTGGTCACTCCTACCAACACTGTCTCAGACAGATGCATTTGCAACAGGGAGATTGGTGAGGGAGGGGTCAAATTGGTTTTTTCCCTCTTATTGGTTCCCTCACCACCTGCCAAAGGCCCAGTCTAGCAGCTATGTCCTGTAGGATTCGGCCAGCTTGGTCAGTAGTGGTGGTACAGAGCGACCTTTGGTGATGGACATTGAAGTCCCCACCCATGATACATTCTGCACCCTTGACATCCTCAGTGCTTCTTCCATTTGGTGTTCAACATGGAGGAGTACTGATTCATCAGTTGAGGCGGAGGGTGGTAAACAGCAGCAGGTTTCCTTGCCCATTGTTATCCTGATGCCTTGTGACTATGGACCCCATGAAGTCTACGTTGAGGACTGTTGTTTGACTAGTCTGTTGGACAGCTCTCCCAATTTTGGCACAAGTCCCCAGATGTTAGTGGGGGGAACTTTGCAGGATCAACAGGGCTGGGTTTGCCGTCATCATTCCTGGTGCCTAGGTCAATAGCACGTGGTCCATCCAGTTTCATTCCTTCTAGACGTTGTAGTGGTTTGATACAACTGAGCGACTTGCTTGGCCATTTCAGAGGGCATTTAAGAGTCAACTTCCGGATCTGGAGTCACATGTAGGCCCGGCCAAATATGGACAGCAGATTTCCCTCCCTAAAGGACATTAGTGAAGCAGATGGGTTTTTACAACAATTGACAATTGTTTAATGATCACCATTACTGAGACTAGCTTTTAATTCCAGGTTTTTTATTAACTGAATTTAAATTTCACCAGCAGCCATGGTGGGATTTGAACCCATGTCCCCAGAGAATTAGCCTGGGCCTCTGGATTACTAGTCCAGTGACATTACTACTACGTTACCGCCTTCCCCTAAAATAAGTGACAGCTAATATTCGTGCCACACAAGTCCCAGGCAATAATCATCTCCAACAAGACAGAATGTAACCATTTCCCTTTGACATTCAACTGCATTACCATCACCAAATTTCCCCAACAGCAACATCCTATGGTGGTGGTGGTGGTGGTGGTGGTAAACCATTGACCAGAAACTTAACTGGACCAGCAGTTTAAATATTGTGGCTGCAAGAGCAGGTTACAGGCTGGGAACTTTGCAGCAAGTAACTCCCCTCTTGACCATCCAAAGCTTGTACAAACTGCAGCTCCAACAACACACAAGAAGCTCAACACCAACCAGGACAAAAGTAGCCCACTTGATTGGCACCCCATCCACCACCATCGGCACACACTGACAGCAGTGTCCGCCACATACAAGATGCACTACAGCAACATGTCAAGCCTCCTTCGGCAGCACCTTTCAAACCCATGACCTCTACTATTGAGAAGGACAAGGGCAGCAGATGCATTGGAACACCACCACCAGCAAGTTCCACTCCAAGCCACATACCATCCTGACTTGGAACTATATCTTGGTTCCTTCATTATTGCTGGGTCAGAAACTGGAAGCTCCCTTCCTTAGAGCAATGTGGGTATACTTACACTACGTGGACATCACCCAGTGCAGAGGGGGGAGCAGGGAAGGAGGAAGACCTCCTCTTGAACCAGCTCCTGGGCCTGGCCAAGTTGGCCATCAACAGGTCCAGGCAGCGGCTGATCGAGGGGGTCGTCCGCCCTGACGATCTACCCCTCTTCCGTGGCTACGTTCATGGCCCGGTGTCCCTGGAGAGGGAGCATGCATTGTCCACCGGCACTGTCGAGGCCTTCCGTGCTCAGTGGGCACTGCGGGGACTGGGGTGTTTTATCGACCACTTTAATCACATTTTGGTTTAATGTTTATAAGTTTCCTTTAAATTGTGTCTTTTGTTTTTGCAGTTTTCCTTTAAGGGGCTGCCTTTTACTTTGGTCCCTGGTTTTGTTCATTTAGTTTATTTATTTGTGCTCAAAAGAGTTCCACCATGTGGACATGGTTCAAGAAGGACAATTAGGGATGGGCAACAAGTGTAGACCTAGCCAACAATGCCCACATCCCACGAGTGAATGAATATAAAAATCCATTGCAGCACCCAAGACAGATAGACCTCAGCACATTGTTACAGCTCTTGGTGTTAGCATAAAGGTCTATGCACAGCTTGGTGCATACACACAAAAAGGTGGCCACCAGGATGAGGATGATGTTGGACACTTTTTTTCTCCTTTTGTACATCATGTCCCTGCAGACACGGTCCTTTTTTGATTTCCACATTAAGTGGAAGATAGTTCAGGTCACTGCCATGGCATAGGAGAGGGGCATGGACCAGATCTGCGCCACGTACAGCAACACCATCAGCGTCTCTCACCCGATAACTAGGATGGATAGGGAGGGTAGCTCCCAGATGCCCATTTTCTGCTTTGCCATGGCTAAATGCTCTTTTCAGATTTCAGCACATGCCCCAGCCCCTTCAGGTTGCCGGACCTGATGGTGAAGGGGGCAAAGGATCAATTGGCCCAGTTCCCAAAAAAAATGGCCTCGCTCTTGCTGGGAGGCCAGTTTGGAATGGTTGTAGATGCTCATCAGTCTGTGAACCAACAGCAGATCAGAGCAGAATATGGCAAAGTTGTCCATGTATAGAGAGGCTTTAACCTGAGTCCCCACCCCGCTCCCCCCAACTTCTTGTGATTGTTACTCCTCTTATGCCCACATCCTTCCTGATAGACTCAGCAAAAGTTTCAATGCAGCATGTGAACAAGAAAGGGAAGAGGGAGAAGCTTTGTCCAACTCCATATTTGATCCGAAAGATTTCCAATTCCCGCCCATTGATTGAAACTGCACTACTCTTGTTTGTGTTGAGCAGTTGGATGCACATTGGATTCCCTCCCCAAAACCAATTTTTGGAGAGCACATCCATCATGTAGTTGTGCAATATTCTATCAAAGGCCTCCTCCTGGGTAAAGGCAATCATATCCATGGGTAGCATGAGGTTATCAGAGATCTTCCTGTTAGGCATAGTGTAGATCTGATCACAGTGGATTGCCAAAACCAGAGCAGACTTGAAAACCTTTCATATTCATAAAACTAACAATAAAGGCTGGAATTACGGCTTCGCAAGTTTTTTTCCCCCTGCAAGACAATTCAGCAACCACAGCTTACTTACTGAGCCTATTTCGAATGGGAAACCCTATCAGTCAATAGTAATAGGCCCTTGATGGACCAAATGCTCTCCTTTTTTTTATTCATTTACAGGATGTGGGCATTGCTGTCTAGGTCAGCATTTTTGCCTATCCCTAACTGCCCTTGAGGTGATGGTGGCGAGCTGCCTCATTGCAGTCCCAACTGCTAAATTTGTTATCCCAAATCTCCCTGCTCATATATTGGATGAAACTACTCAATTATAAACCAAGATATCTGCTTTCTGGTCAATACTTGTAGCGACCAAGACCCACCTTGTTTCTAACTGGCACATTTCATAATTTATTGTGCACTTTCTAAAATGGTTTTTAATGGTGACCAATGTAACTGCAAACAAATGTACACTCATGACAAGGGAACAAACCTAACCATATGTGCAACATAAAGGCTGTGAGAGGTCACAATTTGAAGTGAAGAAGAATCATATTAGTGGCACTCACATTGTACTAATTATATGTGGTCAAGAAGCGAGCTGTGAATTCAGCCAAGATGTATGGTATTTAAAGCTGCTTCCACATCTTTCAATATCTGTAAATTACCCTCCTAGTAGCGGCTACGTTTTAATAAAACTCCCTGGTCATTTGAGGCATGGCAAAGATACTGTTGGTTAAAGTGTACTTTTGATCAAGTATTCTAAGTTCCTGCAGTTTTGATATACTGGAGTTTGCACTAAAAATGTTTCCACAGCTTTAGGTAGTATATATCAAGAGAAAAAAGTACATATGCATGCACTTTTCACAAAACTGACTTCCCTTTGTTACATTTTGACATGAAACTTGTGCCTTTTCCCCCAATTCCTGTGTTCACATTTATGGGTTTTGTCAATGTAAGCTGGTCACTCTGATTAGGCCATCAGGACACAAGGCTCCCACAACTCAAAAATGCTTTATTTTCTCACTCAGTGACTGAAATTTCGAATATCCAGTAGAAGGATTTGAAATAAGTTTCTTTAAAAATGTATTTCATAATGCCATGATTGCATTTATCCATTGAATTGTCTTCTATTTTTGTTAATGTCTTCATTAAAGTTTCTACTTGAAAATCTCAACTTCTCCCCAAAGGCTGGGAATTGATATCTTTGGCTAGATCTAGGAGATTGAGTATTGCACATCTGCACATGTACAGTGTACCTAATGTCCCCAGATGTATCAGTACCAGTCAGCTATGCTGGTGGAAATTTGTATTTAAAGCTTGTAGCACTTTCTGATCGAACCGAGGCGGGGGGGTGGTTTGAGGAGAAAAGGAGGAAAAACAAAAACAGTAAAGATGAAGAGAAGAAAATAAAGAGACACACATCCGAGACAGGAGTGTGTTTTTAACCATGTGCAATGTAATAGGAGATCAACTTGTGTAACAAAGTCAAAGCCAAAGCAATATGCATGAAAAAGGACAGACCTGCATGATTTCAAAACAGGGAATCAATTATATCTCTACACCCTGGTCCAATTATTCCCCCACCCTGTAGCCCCAGTTCATCTATCAGCTACATTTCATCTTGATAAAAGCAAAAAAACTGCAGCTGCTGGAAATCCAAAACAAAAAGAAAAATACCTGGAAAAACTCAGGTCTGGCAGCATCTGTGGAGAGGAACACAGTTAATGTCTCAAGTACGTATGACTCTTCAACAGAACTAAGTAAAAATAGAAGAGAGGTGAAATATAAGCTGGTTTAAGGGAGGGTGGGACAAGTAGAGCTGGATAGAGGGCCAGTGATAGGTGGAGATAACCAAAAGGTGTCATAGACAAAAGGACAAAGAGGTGTTGAAGGTGGTGATATTATCTAAGGAATGTGCTAATTAAGGGTAGAAAGCAGGACAAGCAAGGTACAGATAGCCCTATTGGGGGTGGGGTGAAGGAATCGAAAAAGACTAAAAGGTAGAGATAAAACAATGGATGGAAATACATTTAAAAATAATGGAAATAGGTGGGAAAAGAAAAACCTATATAAATTATTGGAAAAAAAGGGGATGAAGGAGAGAGCTCATGATCTAAAATTGTTGGACTCAATATTCAGTCCAGAAGGCTGTAAAGTGCCTAGTCAGAAGATGAGGTGCTGTTCCTCCAGTTTGCGCTGATCTTCACTGAAACAATGCAGCAGGCCAAGGACGGACACGTGGGCATGAGAACAGGGTGGTGTGTTGAAATGGCAAGCGACAGGGAGGTCTGGGTAATGCTTGCGGACAGACCGAAGGTGTTCTGCAAAGTGGTCACCCAGTCTGCGTTTGGTTTTTCCAATGTAGAGGAAACCGCATCGGGAGAAGCGAATGCAGTAGACTAAATTGAGGGAAGTGCAAATGAAATGTTGCTTCACTTGAAAGGAGTGTTTGGGCCCTTGGAGGGGGGAAGTAAAGGGGCAGGTGTTGCATCTTTTGCGGTTGCATGGGAAGGTGCGGTGGGAGGGAGTTGAGGTGTAAGGGGTGATGGAGGAGCCAACCAGGGTGCTCCGGACGGAACGATCCCTGCAGAATGCCACCGAGCCTGGTGTGTGTGTGTGTGTGTGTGTGTGTGTGTGTGTGTGTGCGTGTGTGTGTGCGTGTGCGTGTGGGGGGGTGGGGGGGGATGTGTTTGGTCATGGCATCATGCTGGAGTTGGCGGAAATGGCGGAGGATGATCCTTTGAACACGGAGGCTGGTGGGGTGATAAGTGAGGGCAAGGGGGACCCTATCATGGTTCTGGGAGGGAGAGGAAGGTGTGAGGGCGGATGCGTGGGAGATGGGCTGGACACGGTTGAGGGCCCTATCAACCACCGTGGGTGGAAAATCTCAGTTAAGGAAGAAGGAAGACATGTCAGAGGAACTGTTTTTGAAAGTGGCATCATCAGAACGGATGCGATGGAGGCAAAGGAACTGAGAGAGTGGGATGGAAGCAGGATGTGAGGAGCTGTAGTCAAGGTAGCTGTGGGAGTCGGTAGGCTTGTAATGAATATTGGTGGACAGTCTATCACCAGAAATTGAGACAGAGGTCAAGGAAGGGAAGTGTCAGAGATGAACTGTGTGAAAATGATGGAGGGGTGGAAATTGGGAGCAAAATTAATAACATTTTCCAGGTCCAGACGAGAGCATGAAGCAGCACCGAACCAGTCACCGATGTACCGGAGAAAGAGTTGTGGAAGGGGACTGGAGTAGGACTGGAACAAGGAACGTTCCACATACCCCATAAAGAGACAGGCATAACTGGGGCCCATGCAGGTACCCATAGCCACACCTTTTATTTGGAGGAAGTGAGAAGAGTTAAAGGAGAAATTGTTCAGTGAGAACACAAGTTTAGCCAGACGGAGGAGAGTAGTGGTGGATGGGGATTGTTCGGGTCTCTGTCTGAGGAAGAAGCAGAGAGTCCTCAGGCCATCCCAGTGGGGGATGGAGGTGTGGAGGGATTGGACGTCCATGGTGAAGAGGAGGCAGTTGGGGCCAGGGAACTGGAAATTGTTGATATGATGTAGGGTGTCAGAGGAATCGCAGATGGAGGTGGGATGAGACTGGACAAGGGGAGAGAAAATGGAGTCAAGATAGCAAGAAATGAGTTCCGTGGGGCAGGAACAGGCTGACACGATCAGTGTGCCAGGACAGTCCTGTTTGTGGATTCTGAGTAGGAGGTAGAAGCGGGCTGTCCGAGGTTGAGAGACTATGAAGGTGGAAGCTGTGGAGGGAAGATCTCCAGAGGAGATGAGTCAATGACAGTCCCAGAAACAATGGCTTGATGTTCAGTGGTGGGGTCATGGTCCAGGGGGAGGTAGGAGGAAGTGTCTGCGAGTTGACGCTCAGCCTCTGCGAGGTAGAGGTCAGTGCGCCACACAACAACAGCACCATCCTTGTCAGCAGATTTGATGACAATGTCAGGGTTGGACCTGAGAGAACGGAGTGCAAGAAGTTCAGAGAAAGACAGGTTAGAGTGGGTGAGAGGAGCAAAGAAATTGAGACGACTGATGTCACGCCGACAGTTCTCAAATGAAAAGATCAAGAGCAGGTTAGTATCCAGAGGGAGGGGTCCAGGTGGAGGGAGAATATTGGAGGCGGGTAAAAGGATCCGTTGAACGGATCTCCTGCCCAACAAGTGAGCACGGAGACGAAGGTGGCGGAAGAAGAGTTCAGCACGTGCCGAGCCTGAAATTCATTGAGATGAGAGCGAAAGGGTATGAAACTGAGTCAAAAACAGAATTACCTGGAAAAACTCAGCAGGTCTGCCAGCATCGGCGGAGAAAAGAGTTGACGTTTCGAGTCCTCATGACCCTTCGACCGAACTGAACTCTTTTCTTCTCCGCCGATGCTGTCAGACCTGCTGAGTTTTTCCAGATAATTCTGTTGTTTTGAATTTCCAGCATCCGCAGTTTTTTTGTTTTTATCTCCATGAAACTGAGTGCTTTGCTGAGCACTGAACGTTGAGCATCAGAGAGGGGAAAGTGAACGTTCAGCATCAGGGGGTATGGTGAATGCACGGCCGGGGCTGGGATTGGAAGATGGGATGGGGACAGAGGGACGGGCAGGGGTGGAGGGTCCTGGATGGGCGTTGGTGTCAATGAGTTTTTGGAGCTTGAGTTCCTTTGCACCTGAAAGAAAGAGACAAAGTTTCAAAAATGCGTCGGATGAGACAAAGAATAAAATAAAACTGGGGGCAAGGACAGCTTAGAAATAGGGTGCGTCGGTGCTGTTGGAGGGAGAAGTTGAGTGTGTTCATATGACGGCGCATGGCACTGAGTGGATCAGGATGCAATGAGAACAGCAGTAGTCAGTAGATTTCCAGCATCCACAGTTTTTTGCTTTTATCTTAGTGTTTAATTGACTGCCACTTCTCTTCAAGGAATGCCTTCAAGGAAGGTATTTTTGTTTTTATTGCAGTACTTTTATACTTTGGAAGTGCAGTCACTGTTACGATGCAAGAAACATGGCAAGCAATTTACTGCAGCAAGCTCCCACAAACAGCAAGTGATAAAGGCAAGATAACCTGTTTTAGTTATGTTGTTGAGAGATAAATATTGGTCAGAACACCTGGAGAACTACCCAGTTCTTCCGTCAAAATAGTGCCATGGGATCTTTTGCATTAATCTGAGCTTGCAGACAGGACCTTGGTTTAATGCCTCACTCAGTGCTGCACTGAAACGTTAGACTAGATTCTGTGCTCAAAGTCTCTAGGACTTGAACCCATACCTTCTGACTCAGAGACAGAAGTACTACCACTGAGCCACAGCTAACACTTCTGGGATGAAGGCTTGCAGAGATTAAATTTGAGTAGTTTACACAAATTATAGGTTGTTTCAGTGATGACAATTTGGATATCGTCCTCTCTCCATTGTGTTGTGAGCATCTTCCAAGTTATAATTTGTACTGTTGGTGGTGCAGCAACAGATGCATACTCTAGCTCTAGGACCTAACATAACCAGCTGCCCTTGATGATGGACTCAAGCTTCAAGGTTCAGATAAGAAACAGTATCCAGACTTAGATTTCCATTAGTGCAATAATTAACCTTGCCTTGTAACACTTTTATGTTGCCTGATGCCATGACTAACCCCCTGGGATTCCTGATGCTGTTAAACTGATTTCCAGATGGCCTGCTAGTAACGTCACAGAACAGCATGGATTGCAAGTCTGCCTTGATACAAACATTTCTTTTTCCTACTTATTAAAAGTTCTGTCAACCCTTTATCGTGGCTTTTAACCTTTTGTAACCTATGGGGACTAATCACAGAGACTTATGTTTGTATGGGGACAGAAAGCACTGACCCTCTACTATTTGAAAGAGGTATGAAAGCCTGCAATAACAGTCAGGTACCCTCCTCTCCAATGAATGAGCAAAAATGAGTACTTGAAAGCAGGGCACTAAATGAATTCTGGGATAAACCAGTGCTTTATCTAGATCAAATTTAGTAAAACAAACATTTTCTCTCTCCAGTTAGAAGCCAGCCGTACGTTGTTGGCACTATACTGTATCTGTCATTCACTGTACAGGGGATACTTGATGTAGGTTGTGTGAAAATGAGCCTCAAAACTCCTCTGCTTTACTCTTGGCTCCAAGAAAGCAACACTTAAGCAAAAACCCATGACCTCCACACACTGCATTTTATTGTCTAAGTGCATCCTCATTGGAGGTGCTCAGTTTGACTGCCTTCATGCTTAGCAAAAGTGGGACACTGTCAGAGGCTCAGGTTAACCAGCATTATCTCAGCTGAAGGTGGGAATACTGCAAACTTGCCACTGACAGCAATATAAAACTGCATACAATGTAGTGACATGCAGATGTAGCAGAGAGCTGGTTTGGGTGGGTTCACTGGTTTTTGCCAGCTGTGAATGCTTGTTGCAGCAATGTAGATTTTGCCAATGGTGTTGCAATAGCATTTGAGTTTCTTCAGACAGATGAACTGGCACAACAACTTGCATTTATATAGTGCCTTTAACGTAATAAAATGTTCCAAGGCACTCCACAGGGGAATCATAAAACAAAACGTGGCACAGAACTTATGCAATATCTAGGTTATATGGGGGAACTGTTGCTGGCAAGCCATCAATTGAAATTATTTTGGAGAATCCTTCTTGGTTTAGCCTCTAATATTTTTTTTAAAGAGCAGTCTATTTTTCACATTAGCTCAAGTCACAATGCACTTTTCACAAAATAAAATTCATGCCTCAGGTAATCACTGAAAATTTTCTATTTGTATAGCCATATAAAGTTGCTAGAAAAAGTAGCAAGCCTGAGGATTGGGAGGAGATTAGAATTCAGCAAAGAAGGACCAAGAGATTGATTAAGAAGGGAAAAACAAAGTACGAGAGTAAACTTGCAAGGAACATAAAAACAGACTGTAAAAGCTTATATAAGTACGTAAAAAGATGATCAGTGAAGACAAATGTAGGTCCCTTATGGTCTGAAACGAGGCAATTTATAATAGAGAACAAGGAAATGGCAGAGCAACTAAACAACTACTTTAATTCTGTCTTCATGGAGGAAGACACAAGTAACTTCCCAGAAATACTAGGGAACCAAATGTCCGGTGAGGAGGAGGAATTGAATGAAATTATTATTACTAAAACAATAGTGGAGAAATTAAAGGGACTGAAAGCCAATAAATCCCCAGGGCTCCATAATATATATCCCAGGGTACTCAAGGAGGTGGCCATGGAAACAGTTGGTTATCATCTTCCAAAATTCTGTAAATTCTGGAATATTCCCAGCAGATTGGAGAGTGGCAAATGTAATCCCACTATTTGAAAAAAGAGGGAGGGAGAAATCAGTGAATTACAGACTGGTTAGCCTAATGTCAGTAGTAGGGAAAATGCTAGAGTCAACTATCAAGGGTGTGATAACAGGACACTTAGAAAATATTAGCGGGATTAGACAAAGTCAACATGGAAATCATGTTTGACAAACCTACTGGAGTTTTTTTTGAGGACATAACTAGCAGAATAGATAAGGGAGAACCAGTGGATGTGGTGTATTTGGATTTTCAGAAAGCTTTTGTTAAAGTCCCACATAAGATTAAAGCACATGGGATTGGGGGCAATATATTGGCATGGATTGGGAATTGGTTAACAGGCAGGAAACAGAGAGTAGGAATAAATGGGCCTTTTTTGGACTGGCAGGCGGCGACAGCAGGGATCAGTGCTTGGGCCCCAACCATTTACAAAATATAGTAATGATTTGGATGAGGGAACCAAATGTAATATTTCCAAGTTTGTTGATGACACAAAACTTGATGGGAGTGTGATGAGGAGGGTGTTAAGAGGCTTCTAGGCAATTTAGAAAGGTTGAGCGAGTAGGTAAATACATGGCAGATGAAGTATATCGTGGATAAATGTGAAGTTATCCACTTTGGTAAGAAAAACAGAATGGTAGAGTATTATTTAAATGGTGGTAGATTGGGAAACGTTGATGTACAGAGGGACCTGGGTGTCCTTGTACACCAATCACTGAAAGCAAGCATGCAGGTGCAGCATGTAGTTAAGAAGGCAAATGGTATGGTTGCCTTCATTGAGAGAGGATTTGAGTACAGGAGCAAAGATGTCTTACTGCAAGCGTACAGGACCTTGGTGAGATCATGTGTGCAGTTTTGGTCTCCTTACCCAAGAAAGAATATGCTTGCTATAGAGGGAATGCAGCGAAGGTTCACCAGACTGATTCCTGGGGTAGTAGGTTTGTCATATGAGGAGAGGTTGAGCCAACTAGGTTGGTATTGATTGGAGTTTAGAAGAATAACAGGAGATCTCATTGAAGCATATAAAATTCTGACAGGGATGAACAGACTGGATGCAAAAATGATATTTCCTCTGCCTGGGGTTGGGGGGGGGCAGTGTCTAGAACAAGGGGTCACAGTCTCAGGATACAGGTTGGACCATTTAGAATTGAGATGAGGAGAAACTTCTTCACTCAGAGGGTGGCGAACCTGTGGAATTCTCTACCACAGAAGGCTGTGGAGGCCAAGTCACTGAATATACCTAAGACGGAAAATGATAGATTTCTGACTCTAACGGCATCAAGGGTAATGGAGAGAGAGTGAGAGTATGGTGCTGAGATAGATGATCAGCCATGATCAAATTGACTGGTGGAGCAGGCCCAAAGGTCCGAATGACCTGCTCCCATTTTCTGTGTTTCTATGTCTCTTAGAAACTTGACCTCACATGCATTTAATGAATGCCTCTGAAGCCCAGTGACTTATGTCCATAATTGCTGCAGTTATTTTGCACACAGCAAGATCCCACAAACAGCAACAAGAAGATGACCTGTTAATCTATTTTTGGTGGCATTGGTTGAGGGAGCAATGTTGCTCGGGTTACTGAGATAACTCATTCCAAAGTGCTATGGAATCTTCAACGTCCAGCTGAACAATCATACAGGCAGGGCCTCAGTATAACATTTTACTTCTTCAGCACTGCACTGGAGTTTCAGCCTAGATTATGAGCTGAACTCCAGGAGCTCTGTTTGCTTCCACAACTCACTGGAATATTTGAAGAGTTTTCTATAGCAAGTTGTATTCAATACCTTTAACAGTACATTACAGGAGGATGAAAACTGGGAAATTAACGAAGAAAATAAGCTGATTTGCTTTTTGTAATTTTGAAGTGAAACAAAGTTTAATAATTACTGCTTTCTACTCTGTTGCTTTTCCTGTTCTCCATCAGATATTAAAAAAAGACAGTTGGTTCGGCAGATAACTGAAGCTTTCAGATTTCCTGAATAAGGATTTAGAACTAGTTTTTCCACCAGTTTACTGCTCTTTTAATCACATGACTCATAAATATCCCTTAGGTCACCACACTCCATTGTGTACAAAATTTTAAGTTACAGTTTCCTGACCTTTGGTAGAAAAATACAAACATAAAACAACGTGACAGGAAAACAATCACTCGTGGTTCTGAAAAATGCTTCCCTATTATACAGACACACAAGTCTAGAAGAGTGCTATGTAAATGGAGCTCAGAGAGTAAATTAAGCGGATCTGGAGTGGACATGAGTTAGAACTAGTAAAAGATGGGCACATCTGTTGTTTTCGAATTACAACTGCACGGTGAAGATTTCTCCAAAGCGAATAACAGTTCAGATTGAATTCTACTTGAATGCACATGCGAGGTTGATTATTGAGCTAACTAGTCATTGTGACCTGCTGAGCTCCACAAATCAGTCCGAGGCATTGGCAGGCCTGCTCAAATTACAAGATATATATTACTTTGATATATTTGACAAAAAACTACTTACTTAGAACCTAGTTAATAAAAACCCTCCAGGATGGCTACCAATTACTTTGACCAAGCTTTTATATTACAAGATTGCACTGTTACCAATTTAAGCATAAAATATATTTTCCCCAAAAAGGACCAAGCTTTTATTTTATGCATATAGTTTAATAAAAAAACTCTGAATGGTTATGTTTTCTGTACCTACATGCAGTTCTTAGAAATTATTTTTAAGTACAGATTGTTATTATGAACAAACAATGCACAGAGTACTCGGAGAATGCAAAAATGAGGTGCATTATTATTTAAAAGCACAAGGAAGTAAATACTATCAAATGTACTTTTTGAAGTCAAATGTTGAGAAGTGTTTTACTATCGTTTTAATGAGCTGCCTCCAAACTCCACAAGCTTCACCGAAAGCATAGTGGTTATTTAAAAATGCCGGTTCACAGCACGTGAGGCTTGCAACAACCTTCAAAAGATGAAAGAGTAAAAGAGGTAAAGAGGCCAGCAGACAGACATTGGCCACTGATGTTAAACCACCATTTAAAAGACCAAGATAGAAGCAACCTTGATGGCATGGTGAAAAAGAGCACCATTTGATGTAGTACTCAACTAGACGGATCAGAAAGGTTTTCAATGTCTGATTTGAACAGTATGCCAGTGAGTGCCAGCCTGGCTACAAGTGGGGCTTAGCTGTACTACCCTCAATCCTTTCCCCAACTATAGCTGAATAGCCTGCCAACATCCCAGGTACACATAGAAGGAATGACTGCTCAGAAAGCAGTCAGAGGACTGTTAACAACCAAAGACCTGCACCTCAAATAAAGGGTGCATACAAACCACAATGTCCCATCCTCAATTCTTAGTGTGTGCTGTTTCAGAATTTCAACATCCCAGGCTAGAAGAGGAGAAGAGCAAGCTGGGGAAAGGAAATGTGCACAAGGGTTCTTATTTGTGATCACTATCCAGTGACTGCTGCTAAAGAATATGCATGTCACAAACAGGTGGGTGGGCCGGTCAGACGGCTAAGTAAAGATCAGCTGTTCTCTCAAAAAAGGTAACCAAGGAATTATTCAAATATGGGGAAAAGACATGACAATTATAGAAAAAAAATGTCCCCCTTCACATTAGTTGCTACAGTGATGCCAATGGTGGTGAAAAGCTATTTGCGTTCCAGTATATCATTCAATTCACCAAGAAGTTAATCTAATGCCACTAACCCTGGCAAAGCATGCTACTGACAAAAGAATGCAGTGTACCAGAAGTCTACAAGGAAGAGACCCAAATTGGCACATTTTGTTTTTAGAAGAAAACATGTTTAATTTATATTTTTGATACTCATTTTGAAACACTAAACAAAAATACTTCACTGACTTTTGTTCGTTTTGATGTTGTTCTATATTGATGATCCTTGCCTCAGGTCATCAACTGCAAAGTCCTCATCCATTCCTTTGTTACCTTCAGACTTGACTATTCCAACACTCTGCTGACTAACATCCCATCTTCTACCCTCCATAAAGTTGAAGTTATCCAAAACTCTGGTGTTCATATCGTATATATATATATATATAGGTTCGCAGTCTTGCAATGACTCTATATTAAAATTCTCATCCTTGTTTTCCAAAGCCTTCGTGGCCTCACTCCTTCTCATCTCTGTAACCTCCTCCAACCCTACACCCTCCAGGGTCTCTGTGTTCTTCCAATTTAGGCTTTTTGCATAAGCTGTGCTTCACCCGCCTAGGCCCTAAACTCTGGTATTTCCCTCTCCAAACTCCTTAAGACCTATCTTTTTAGCTAAACTTTAAGTTACCTGTCCGAATATTTCCTACTGTGGCTCGGTGTTAATTATTTTCATAATGTTCCTGTCAAGCTCCCTAGCACCTTTTCCTACCTTACAATACAAATGTGAATTCTTGTTATACAACTGGTTTACAGGAAGTGTTAACCCCGGAAGAGAAAAAAAGTGTCAACGCTTTTCCCTGTGCTTATTCATCTGTCCTTCAACACTCTGGAAACAAACTGGGAAAACTTGGGTAGCAATGCATCCTCAACCTGCAAGCTCTGATTTATGGATAACACACAGGATTATTTCAAACAAAAGCCGCAACTTTAAACACTTCTTGTAAAAAAAGCCAAAAATGGGCCGAATCTTCTGACCTCCGGATCATCAGAGACCAGGCATACAACTGAAGATGCACCTCGGGATCCTGTGGAAGTCCTGACATGCAGACCGTAGGAATTTCTCGGGCGTTTAAACTTCCGATTGGTAATTCCCTTGCTCCCCAGGATGCTCTGCAATCGTTTCCAACTCTGAGTTAGAGTTAGACATTTCGGACAGTTCTGCAGTACTTACCTGGGTAAGTTACCCAGGAAGTGTTAGACAGGTTAAAACCTAGTTCAACACCTAGGTAACTACACAACTGACCCCTCAATCACCCCACCCCCGACTATCCCCCTGAACCAACTACCCACTCACTCATCTATTCATGAGCATTCAAACTGGATGTTTAAACTTACCATATGGCAGCTAGGGCTGTAAAAAGGCGGCGAATCCTGTCTTCCCCCAACTCTACTCCGCTTCAGCAGAGTTGCCAATGGACGCTGCGCATTCTTGTGAAAGTCAGGCTTAGAAAGTCCCAGAATAAATTAACAGCAGCGTTGACTCGAGGAACTCTCACGCACAGCGGCAATCCGATAATCATTGCTGCTCCTCAGAAGATTCAATGTTGTGGAGTCAAAGGCAGGAATGTAGTCCGCCCACCACTGACTGAACATTATCTAGGTAACAGGTAACAACTTTGTACCTCCATCATCATAAAAACATGGGTCCCAAGAAAAATGTATTGGAGGCACAAGAAACCTGGGTTTCCCTTTCTCTGGCAACCAAATAGAAAAGGCTGCATGCTCAGAAGGGTAGAATAGTGTTCAGATTACATGGTTTCCACTTGAGTGCCTTTCCCCTGATCCCAGTTTCAATTCAACATTAAATACTTAAAGAGAGCTATTCTATTATTCCTTGGATATGACATGCACCAAATTTTGTTTAACAAACCATGAGATAAGCAAAAATAACATGAACTCCCTTTACACGCATGAGACTGCCAATTCAATACACACTCAGTTGAACACCTGTGAACAGTACACTTACCCAGCCATTACGGTACTTGCTATCCCTTTCTTTACAGGTGCCATGGACAATGGAACAGAGTGCACTCAGCAAGCCTTGTCCAACAATCACATTCTATTCCCAAAGTAAAACTGACCAGTTTTTGTTCCCCACGATGGTATTGGTAACTCTAATATTCTGTAAACAGATTTCCAATGGAAACTTTTTAAAACTGAATCCCTACAGCTGCACTAAATGCCAATTAAAAATACTGTACGCTCAGGGGCTGTCTCATAGTACATCTGCTCAAGAGGCACTCAGAAAACAAGTGGCTCTTCTTCAGATTGCATTGCATTTCCAAAGCAGCCTGACCTCTCACTCCTCAGATAGAAAATAGGGTTTTAACCCTCTGGTTGCTGATTGATCCTTGTTCATTTCATAAACCGAAAGCTCTGCAACCTGGATTATATATCCTCAAACTCTGAACCCATTTCTCTTTCCAGAATGGAATAACGCAGGAGTGAGAAGAATCTCTCCCAGATTGTTAACTTGTCTCCTTCAGATGCTGTCTAAGCTGCAATTGAATTTCTATCATTTTTTATTACAGTAAAAAATGATATTTCATAACTTTGAACATGATCAGAGATTTTTCTTTCCTACCAAGATATTAAAAATCGAAACTGATGTAAGACAGAATCATTATTTAATTGAAGTGAGAACTTGAAACACTTTGCCTCTCTTGTCGATTATAAAGGTGTGCCTTTCCCCTGAAGATACTGACTAATGCTTGGGTATGGTTCCTTGGTTACTATCAGCCCTCTATCACCTCAATGAAATGGCTACTACATAGGTGGGCTCAGACAGTGAGAATCAGAAGAGTATCAGTGTATAGAACCATACAAAGGCAATCAGAGTAAGGAAAGACATCACAACACTGGCCCTGTTCAATGTTCATTGAGTAGATTGGTCTCAATGGCTTTGGACTAATCAGAGTTCAGGAATGAGAGGCTGATCTTTTCTGCAGCCTATCAAATACACAACAGTAAAGCAACAGGTATCCTTTGAGGTCCAGTCAAGTGTTGGAGACTGGTACCCATGTGCCACTCCTGTGTTCATATACTGAAGTGGAAGTAAAAGCACATTGCATATGTACCACATGCACGGGTTCCATCCACTGGCACAGAGTTTGAGTATTGTGAATGCACGAAAGCTGAATACAGTGACACCACAGTGTTTGTTATATCCACAGTGCTGGCATAGGCCATTTGAAAAAAGGAGAGAGAGAGATGGGCCAAGGAACATGTCATAACAGCTGATTCAGCACGCAGGCCTGCCTGGAAATCTGACGCTACTATACCATGTACCAGCATGCTAGCATCATTAAAATATTTTAATTTAAGATGAACAGGACGTCAAAGTAAATTTCAAGGATAGAAAAATAAGATGAACATTAAACTAAGACCTTTTTTCAAGAAATTAAACAGTTTGTCCAGTTTCAGGTTTTTTGTTTTAAGATCAATACACACACTAGCATAAATAATCTCTCAAGTGGATTGATTAAGGTATTTTGAGAACCATTCAAGAACACAACTGTGGATTGGCTTCCAGATAGTTTACATTAAATGAGAGGGCACAAGTTGATGTTTAATAATTTCTGACATGGGGAATTTCTGAACCATCCTGGAAGGATATAAATGGGAAAAAGCAAGAAACATGCTGGCCGAGTCCTGTGCATCCCCTAACAATCAGCTATTCTGCAGTATTGCAAGAGCACTGGAGCGGATCAACTGCCGCAAACATTTCTTGACAATATAAAAAGGAACTTCATAATGAAATTAAAACAAAAATATATAAATAAACTTCCACAACATTATACAAATTCATACTCAAAAAAAAACACAAAAGTAGTTATTTGGTTATTTTGGAATTACTAAACTAAGGACAAAGTCTGATCATTCTCATGGGAGGGGTTAATTCATCCCACTGCTGCTTTCCATTCAAGTCAATGTCATTGTCTTTTAGACACAAGGGAAGCAAAGTGCCATATGTCACAGACGGGAAAACCACAGGCAACTCAGAACCCTATCCAGAAGCCAGCAGGTGTTCACCCTTCCCCCTGAATATCCAGCAAACAGCAGGCTAGAGCCAGCTAACAAAAAAACACTACAAACTCGCTATTAATGACAAAAAAGCCGCTTCCAATAACCCTTCAGTACACCAGGATTGTACGCTTCACAGTGTTCAAAATTCAGAAAATAGTTTAAATGAAAAGATTAAAAATGAGAACCATTTTTAGTCATGCCACAGCCTTACTGTCATATCCATGCTTTAAAATTTATAGAATCTATTTTTAAAAACTTAAAACATTCAAGGAGTTTCTATTAATGTTAACGGAACAGACTGGTTAGGTTGTGACGATGCTTAATGTAAAAGTCATTCCACAAACGGGTGTATTTTTAAAACAAAACAAGGTTGCTTCCCAGCAAAACCCTCAATGTGTCAGCTGACACCATAATATTCATGGTTTAAATACAAATTTTAAATAAGTAAACAATCTATTTCTCAACCTGTGACGTACAGCAACACTGAAAAAGCAGTAAACAGAATGGAAACTGAAAGCGGTGCAGCATAGAAATCAAAACCATATTTGGAAGGGTTTAAACAAGAAAAATACTCAACTCCTCCCAACATCTCAAGTGCTAAAGGCCTGGGAAGTTGTTGCTATGCCATAAAATGCAAGTTCTTGTTATTGATGCTGTTGAGAAGGGGAGATGGGGTTGGAAGCAAAAAAATTCAGCCAGAATTCCATCTCACCCTGGTGGAATCAGGATAGTTTCTAGCACCAGGTTTGAACATCTATGACACAAATTTTCCAGATTTCTATCCCATCCAAATGGCCTGGGTTTTAGATAAACAGCATGGTGAAATAAACAGGATACCTATAAAGAAAGTTTAGAGGGATCATTGGTAGGGAGTGTACATATTGCAATGCACAATACATTGTGGTTGATTTGAAAAGGTTCAATGCGCTAGCATCTTTTCTGCCCATCATTGTTAATATGTTCATAGAATCTGCCCCTGTAAGTGAATCAAAACATTTTGCATGCCCACAGAGAGTAAAGATTCTCAACTACGAGATCCAACCTTTATACACGATAAATGTGATAACATTTACAAACAGCAAGTCCCCAAGTGTCACATGATCATGAGTCTCAGAATCAGACCTTCAGGAATATGTCCAACTACTAATATTTGGTTCATGACATTATTTGAAAATTGGGGAAGTTCTCTCGGTGTTCAGGCCAATACTTAACCCTTGGCTTACTTCACTAAAAAACACATCTTATTGTCATTAATTTCACTGGTTTGTGAAATTTTGCTGTGCGTAAATTGGCTTACAGGTTTCCCTACCTTATAACAGTGATTATAATTCAAGTATACTTCATTGCTTGGAAAGCACTTTTGGAGTTCTGGTTGTGAAAGTAAATACATCTGTCTTAACACAGCAGAAGTTATGTTCTCTTTATTTGCATATAGCTGCCACTCACCCAACCACCCACATATAGGTAAGCAGTTTCCCCTGATGGATATGGCAATCAGAAAGCAGTAGGGATACAGTAGAGCTTTCTATTCCCACAACCCCTAGATTTGAAGATTTGGGGTGGAACTTGGAAAACGGAAAGCATAGAATTCAGTGTCCTGGTTTACACATTAAGATGGGTATCAGGAAATTGCCAACTCGTGGAAATATATTCCAGCAAGAGTCAGCAATTTCAATAAGAGAGGAGGAGAGAAACTGGAGGAAATTAAAACTAGCCCACATTTCTAGCCTACTGGAGTCTGGGTTGGGGTTCCTTTGAAGCTTGTTGTGGAATTTACTTTAACATCTTCCTTTCCAGCAGAGTTAACTCTGGTACATAATGCCTATGCAGTGGAGCTGGAGTAACTTTAAAGATCACACAGATCTATACATGCATAGGGTTGTCATCCCCTAACTGATGTCTACTGCTAACTTTAGCTGTAGTAGTGATCTGCCTAAGTGAAGACCCTCCGTTGTTCCTTTCTCCGTATCTCATGATCTTGCACTTTCCTCTTCAGTTGCTGATAGGAGCCTACCATTTTCAGTTTCAGTCAGCAATATAATTAGGGAAAAGAAAACAGAAGGTGGTTTCTCATTGCCTTATTCATATGTGCTTAAAGGAAACAAGTCTTCTTCCCAGAGGATCCTCCACCTGTAAGCAGCTGTTGTCCCTTGTGGTTCTAGTAATTCACATAAGTAATTAGGAAGGCAAATGGAATGTTGACCTTTATTGCAAGGGGGATGGAGTATAAAGTAGGGAAGTCTTGCTACAACTGCAATTGCACCGTTAGCACAGTTTTGGTCTCTTAAGGAGGTTCACTAGACTGATTTCCGGTTGGAGGGGTGCCTTATGAGGAAAAGGTTGAGCAGGTTAGGCCTATACTCATGAATTTCCAAGAAATGGCAGGTGATTTTAATGAAACATATTCTGAGGGGTGCTTCACGGGTAGATGCTGAGAGAACGTTTCCCCTCATGCAGAAGTCTAGAATTAGGGGCACAGATTAAAAATAAGGGGTCTTCCATTTAAGACGTAGATGAGGAGGAATTTCTTCTCTCAAAGGTCATTTGTCTTTGGAATTCTTTTCCCCATTGAATGAATTCAAGGCTGAGTTAGACAGATTTTTCATCTACAAGGCAATGAAGAGTAATGGGGGGGCAAGCAGGAAATGGGAGTTAAGGACACAATCAGATCAGCCTTGATTTTAAATTAAATGGTGGAGCAGGCTTGATGGGAGAACTCGATGGCCCATTTTTGCTCCTATTTCCTAAGATGTTATAGATCTTATGACCCTTCCAATTCTTCCACCATCAGCACCAAAAATTAAATGGTTCTGCTGTTGGTCATGGCTCGTAATCCTGAGCGTGGGACCTTTCCTTGAGCCTGGGTGATGTATAAAAGAGCAGGAATGACCACCTCCTGAGGTTTCAAATGATCCTGCTACCCTAGTTAGCTTTAGGACAGGTCTGAAATCACAAGCTGTGTTCCACATTTATGCTTAAATTACGTTTAGATGATGGTGTTCTGGGCTACTGTAATCTGGATTTAGCATTAGGCCAGGCATGTATGAATTTGCTGAACTGCTCCCATATACTACTGACAAACTGTGTAGAATATATGCACTCTCTTAAATATGAACTTGCCTGTAAAAAGGAAAAAGCATTCTGGCAGCACAGAGTGAATTAGATGATGGAATAGGAGTCAATGTGGAAAACTTTCTTCAGATCCTGCTAGCTACAACAGGGAGAAGCCAAATTACAGGGATAGGTTTTTCAACCACTATACAAAGACAAAAATTAGCCCACATAGCAGGAGGGTGGAACTACACTCCAACATGGAATCAGCTTGTTCTCAGCAAGGAGGAACATTTTAGGAGTTAACATATCTTACCACTGAGCACTAGTGCCAACCAAAATATAGAGAAGAGAGAGTGAGAGAGGTGCAGAACACAAAGTGAACAGCTTTAAAGTAAACATTAAATTACACAAATATCTTTTGTTTTAGTTTTAACACAGTCATGACTGCAGATTATATATTCCAAGAACTTGGTGGAGGGGTGGGGGGGGGGGTGGTGGTGCAAGACAATGAAACTTCACTATTCCAGTGAAACTTTTTTTTTAAAAAAGAAATATTGCTGATATACTTATGGAGTGTAGTTTACCCTCTCTCTCTACACTTCTTTCCTCCTTTCTTGAAGGTTTTGTCTGTGCTGAGGTAGAGATCCACAGGAGCAGCTGTGCTACAGTAACGTGCTCATGACTATTTGCAATATCAATCCAGGCAGAGGGCCCACAAGCAATTAGTTCACAGGGTCATCACAATCAAACCCAATCCTGTTAGCAATCAATCTAAAAACTGAAGTATAAATACAAAGAAAGACTTTAAAAAATTAAGCCTTTTTGTTTAAAAATAATGCAGATTACAGGACAATATGATAGAAATGTTTATGGAAGTATGGGATAGGATAGACAGGAACTGACTGTTTTGAGTAGTTGAGGAGTCTAGAATGGAGGTCCATAGATACAATTAAAATACAAGAGATTTAGAGCAAAGAGTAAAGGAAATGCGTGGCTGTGAAGTTCACTACCCAGGGTTAGTTGTTGAGGCAGGAGCTACATCAACATTTATAATGAGATTGAATAGATTATTTAAGGAACAAAAAACAAAGGGATATGAGAACAGGATGAATAAACATGATTTAACTATTTGATTGAGCAGAAGGTAAACACCAGCATGGACTGGTTGGGCAGAATAATCTGGTTCATGATGCAACTTTTATGTATTTCTCTTAAAATGCATTTCATCACACACACACACATATTCCAAAATGGGTCACAGGATAACTAACAAATGCAGGGACTAGAGCTGATTTTCCCCCTCAGGATCAATGAGGGCAACTGTACCATACCACTGCTTCCCTGGGTAAAATTAGCCAGCTGAGCACAGTCCAGGAATCAAACTCTCTGATCAATGACATAGTGCTACATTACACACAATGCCTTTAATCAAGGAACAGGGGAGCTGTTGACCATAGCATTTTTCCATTTTTACCTGTTTTATGAAAGGGGGATTCAGTCAAAGTAGGTATACTCTACCAGGTCATAAATATAGCTGACAAATATAATGGGAATAAAGCAAAATAAGATTATCCACTCCAAGATGGTTAGTTACCTTTGGTGAAACAGATCAATTGTAACACTGGTGGCATATGCAACCCAAGCAATCGGATTAGAGCATCAACTCGCCTGTCCTATTTGAACAACCCAGCTTGCGATAAGAATGAAAAATAAAAAACATTCAACAATCTTACAGATAGCTCCACAAAATGACAATCTTTCTTGCTGAAAAAGCATCAGGTCATAGGTTTCTTTTGAAATTGACACCAAAGCCCATTTTTTTCTGGGGGGGAGGGGAAAGATATCGCATTTTAAAAAACAGATTACAAGTGTCTATGTGCAAATATATGTTCAGAAACTCCGTTAGTGATCCAGTGTACAAGTGCACTGCAACATATGGTACTGAGCCAAATAGTGAAGAAAGTTGGATGCTCACTCTCAAATGCAGGGTTAACTGAAAGATGGGGGTAACAGTTGGACAGCAATAAGAGGAATCAAAGCTCCTGACTTCTGCTGAGGGTAGAAATCAGGTAAAGCTCCCACTCATAACTACCATCCATTAAACGTTCCTAGAAATATACGCCTGTGGATTTGTCAGCTATGGTAGCGCATTGGTTATATGTAACTGGACCAATGATCCAGAGAAAGGAGCTCACAATTCTACCATGCAGCTGGAGAATTTAAATCCAGTTGACTAAATAAATCTGGAATAAAAAGCTAGCATCAGCAATGGTGACAATGGAACTATGGATTGTCATAAAAATTCATCTGGTTCAAATGTGCTTTAGGGAAGGAAATCTGCTGTCCTTACCCGGTCTGCAGTTGATTCTTAGCTACCCTCTGAAATGGTCTAGCAAGTCTTTCAGTTATATCAAACAACTATGGAAAAGTTTAAGAATGAAACCGGACAAACCACCCAGCATCAACTTAGACACTGAACACTAGAAAGCCACAACTAGCCCAATCAGCCCTCCAAAAGTCCTCATCAACATTTAGAGGGGTGGGGACAGGGGTTTTGCCAGAATTGGGAAAGGCCAACATAGTCACACAGAATGTCTTCCAGCCAATGTCCCAGATTCTTCCACCATTATGTCTGGATACATCCTGCCCCACTGGCAGGACAGACCCAACAGGAATGGCAGCATAGTGGTATACTGTCGGAAGGAAACAACCCAGAGGAGGTCCTTAACAATGACTCCAAGTTTAATGGCATCAGGACAAACATGCATAAGGAAATCTACTGCTGATCACCATCTACTGCCTTCTTTCAGCTGATGAATCAATACTGGTCCATGCTGAAAACAACTTGGATGAAGCACTGAGGGTAGCAAGGGCACAAAACAGATGGGAGTCTTCAGTATCCATCACCAACAATGGATTGATTGAATCACTATTGACTAAGTTTGGCCAAGTCCTGAAGAAAATACCTGCCTGTCTAGGCCTGCGGCAGTGGTGAAAGAACCAGCAGAAGGGGAAAACCTACTTGACCTTGTCCTCAACAATCATTTTTTTAAAAATTCTTTCATGTGATATGATCACCACTTGCAAGGCCAGCAATTGTTGCTTATCCCTAACACCCTTGAAGTGGTGGTGGTGAGCTGCAGTCCCTCTGGTAAAGGCTCCCGTTAGGAAGGTAGTTCCAGGGTTTTGACTCAGTGACAATGAAGGAACAGCGATATAGTTCCAAGCCAGGATGGTGCATGGCGTTCCCAAGCATCTGCTGCCCTTGCCCTAAGTGGTAGAGGCCAGGGGTTTAGAAGGTGTTGTTGAAGGAGCCTTGAGTTGAAGTGAATCTTGTAGATAGTACACACTGCTATCAATGTGCATCGCTTGTGATGGAAGGGGGTGAATGTTTAAGCTGGTGGCTGGGGTACCAATCAATGGCTAATTCAACATCCTCCTGGAATGTGACACCCCTTGCATTGTACAAACATTCCAGCCGAGCCAACACAAAGTGAGCAGATGAGATGTCTTCACTAGCCAGCTCTGTACAAAGGCAGAGGTACTGGGACTCCTCATCTCCAATGATGTGCTTATGGTTTCACAGTTATCTGCCCAAAATACAATGGGTTCTAACAAGGTCCTCAAAGTCTATCGTTAGCTGCATGGCTCATTCTGAAACCACCCCATCACATGACTGAAAATTGAGCTGCTTGAATTGCTTTAATTATATAGCTTTTAGATTCTGTCTTCAGTTATAGCTTAACCTCAGAAGAGAAAACAGGACTCCAAGCTAGCAGCCTGCCTCCAATCTCCATCTCTCTCGAAGTCGGATCTCCAGAAAGAGTCCTGTATTTCACTTTAAGAGTGAACAACTTCCCAGAATAAAAGAATACTTTGCTGCATCTTCAACCAAATTCCTTGGACAGAGACCAGGAATTCTGTCAGACAAAGCCACCTGAAAGAACCTTCATTGGACATTGACTTACAGGACTCTACTCACGTGAATCAATGTCAATACCTTTTTGACTTTTTTTAAGCAACTTGCAGTTTGTAACTTCTTTCCTTTTCTTTCTCTGCCTCTCTACCTTGTATGTTCATGAGTGTGAATGTGTGTTGTGATCCATCCCTCAGGTTTTGAATGTGTTAATAAATCCAGTTGGACCTCAAGCCAGGGTTTGGGAAACACCACAGCCCATTTCAATAAGAGAAAGAATACTAAGGGAAATAAATTAAATTAGAAATTTAAACTATTGCCGTCACAGGTGAAAGAGGAGAACAGTAATAATAATTCAATCCACCTAAACTTGTCTGTAACAACTGTAATCATCTTTGAACATTCCCACTTTTGACCTTTTAATTGAGAGAAGGTCATTGATGAAGCAGCTGAAGTTGGTTGGGGGCCATGGACACTACTCTGAGGAGCTCCTGCAGTGATGTCCTGGAACTGAGGTAATTGGCCTCCAACAACCACATTCCTTTGTGCCAGGTATGTCTCCAACCAGTGCAGCATTTTCATCCCAATTCTAATTGACTTCAATTTTGGTACAGCGCCTTGATGCCGCACTCGATCAAGTGTCATGAGCAGTCATTCTCATCTCAACTCTCGAGTTCAGCTCCTCTGTCCATATTTGAAACAAGGCTGTATTGAGGTCAGGAGCAGGATAACACTGGCAGAACCCAAACCAAGCCTTGGTGAGCAGGTTATTGTTGTATAAATGCCACTTGATTGCACTGTTGACGACACCTTACATGACTTTGCTCATAATTGACAGTAGGCTGATGTGGGATGGGTAATTGGCCAGATCGGATTTGTCCTCTTTTTTGTAGACAGGACATACCTGGGCAATGTAGATGCTAGTGTTAACGGTTGCACAAGAACAGCTTGGCTAGGAACACAGCTAGTTTGAGAGCACAAGTCTTCAGTACCACTGCCAGGAGGCCATAGCCTTTACTGTGTCCAGTGCTTTCAGCGGTTTCTTGATATCATGTGGAGTGAATCAAATTGGCTAGAGACTGGCATCTGTAATGCTGGGGACCTCAGGTGAAGTTGGACCACTCGATTCTTACGAGTGAAGATGCAAATACTTCAGCCTTGTCTTTTGCACTGATGTGCTTGTTCCCCATCGCTGAGGATAGGGATATTTGTGCAGCCTCCTCTTCCAATACGTTGTATAATTGAATCAGTTGAATTTTTACAATAATCTAACAGCTTTCATGGTCAATATTTCTGGAGAGAATTAACCTCTTGGCCTTAGGGGTACTAATCCAGTACAGTAACTGCTACACCACTCTACCTTCATATTGGAGGACTGAAGAAAAGGTCTCATCAGAATTCTGTACATTAACAATTGATGCATTCAAGAGGGAATTTGATTGTTATCTGAAAATAAAGATTGTGCAGAGCTATATAGAGAAGCGGGGGAATGGCACTAGGTAAACTGCTCCTACAGAGAATCGGCGCAGGCACGATGGGCAGAATGGCCTCTTTCTGTGCTGTAACAATTCTGTGATTCTACAGGTGGCGGCACAGTGGTACACAGTTGGGAGGGATTGAGGATACTCTCCCATCGTGTTGTGCGGCACTACCACTGTGCTAAATGGGATAGATTTCGAAGAGATTTAACAACTCAAGATTGGGCATCTATGATACGCTGTGGGCCACCAACAGCAGCAGCATTATCCTCGAACGCAATCTGTAACCTCATGGTCTGGCATATCCCCCACTCTACCATTACCATCAAGCCAGGGGATCAATCCTGGTTCAATGAAGAGTGCAGGAAGGCATGCCAGTAGCAGCACCAGCATACCTAAAAATGAGGTGTCAACCTGGTGAAGCTATAATACAGGACTATTTGCATGCCAAACAGCAGAAGCAGCAAGTGATAGACAGGGCTAAGCGATCCCACAACCAATGGGTCAGATCTAAGCTCTGCAGTCCTGCCACATTCAGTCGTGAACGGTGGTGGGCAATTAAAACAAGTCACTGGAGGAGGATGCTCCACAAATATCCCCATCCTCAATGATGGGGGTGCCTAGCACATCAGTGCAAAAGATAAGGCTGAAACATTTGCTACAGTCTTCAGCCAGAAATGCTGAGTGGATGATCCATCTCGGCCACCCCCGGAGGTCTCCAGCATCACAGGCACCTGTTTTTAGCCAATTTGATTCACTCCACTTGATATCAAGAAATGGCTGAAGGCACTGGATACCGCAAAGGCTATGGGCCCTGACAACATTCCGGCAATAGTACTGAGGGCGTGTGCTCCAGAACTTGCCGCGCCCCTAGCCAAGCTGTTACAGTACAGCTACAACACTGGCATCTACCCAGCTATGTGGAAAATTGCCCAGGTATGTCCTGTACACACAAAGCAGGTCAAATCCAACCCGGCCAATTACTGCCTCAGCAGTCTACTCCCGATCATCAGTGAAGTGATGGAAGGGGTCATCAACAGCGCTTTCAAACAGCACTTGCTTAGCAATAACCTGCTCACGGATGCACAGTTTGGGTTCGGCCAGGGCCTCTCAGCTCCTGACCTCCTGATCAAACATGTACAAAAATGCTGAACTCCCAAGGTGAGGTGGGAGTGACTGTCCTTGACATCAAGGCCACATTGACAGAGTGTGGCCCTAGTAAAATTGGAGTCAATGGAAATCAGGAGGAAAATTTTCCACTGTTTGGAGTCATACCTAGCACAAAGGAAGATGGCTGTGGTTGTTGAAGGTCAGTCATCTCAGCTCCAGAACATCACTGTAGGCATTCTTCAGGGTAGAGTCTTAAGCCCAATCATCTTCAGCTGCTTCATCATTGACCTCTTTTTTATCATAAGGTCAGAAGTGGGGATGTTCATTGATGATTGCACAATGTTCAGCACCAGATACTGAAGCAGTCCATGTCCAAATACAGCAAGACCTGGACAATATCCAGACCAGGGCTGACAAGTGGCAAGTAACATTCGCGCCACACAAGTGTCAGGTAATGACCATCTTCAACAAGAGAGAATCCAACCATCGCCCCTTGATGTTCAATGGCATTACCACTATCAACATCCTGGGGGCTACCGCTGACCAGAAACTGAACTAGCCATATAAATGCTGTGGCCTGTCTACCATCTACATGACACAAGTCAGGAGTGTGATGGAATACTCCCCACTTGCCTGGATAAGTGCAGCTCTAACAACACTCAAGAGGCTTGACACCGTCCAGGACAAAGCAGCTCGCTTAATTGGCACCACATCCACAAATATTCACTCCCTTCACCACCGATGCACAATAACAGCAGTGTGTACCATCTACAGGACGCACTGCAGGAATTCACCAAGGCTCCTAAGATAGCATCTTCCAAACTCACAACCACTACCATCTAGAAGGACAAGGGCAACAGATAAATGGGAACACCATCACCTGCAAATTCCCCTCCAAGTCACTCAGCATCCTGACTTGGAAATATATTGCCATTCCTTCACTGTCGCTGGGTCAAAATCCTGGAACTCCTTTCCTAACAACACTGTGGATGTACCTACACCACATGGACTGCAGCAGTTCAAGAAGGCAGCTCACAACAACCTCTTAAAGGCAACAAGGGATGGGCAATAAATGCTGGCCCAGCCGCAAAGCCCACATCGTGTGAATGAATATAAATGTACATATAAAATAAAACAGGTATGTCTGTCCATTACAATATTAGTAGGAATGACCACTGCACAGTCCTTGTTGTGTCATGTGGCAATACGACTGCTGAATGGGATAGACGAATAATCGGTCTTGCAGCTCAAAACTGGGCATCCGTGAAGCACTGTGGAAATCAGCACAATTTGTAACCTCATGGATCAGCACATCCATCACTCTACTATTACCTTGAAGCAAGGGATCATCCTTGCTTCAATGAGGGTTGTAGGAGAACATGTTAGTAGTAGCACCAGGCATCCCTAAATGGTCAAGTTTAAACACAAGATCACATGCATGTTAACAGCTGAGAGAGCATGTGAAAGACAGAGCGAAATGATTCCACAGCCAATGGATCAGAACAAAGTTCTACAATCCTGCCATATATCCATACATGATGGGGAACAGTTAAACAACTAATGAGAAGAGAAGATTCCATGGACGTCCCCATCCTCAGTGGTGGGAGAGCTTAGGATATGGAATTCCAGAGGTGAGCAGAGTGACTACCCCTTGACATCACAGCAGCATTTGACTGAGTGTGACATCAAGGAGTCCTAGCAAAACCAGAGTCAGTGGGAATAAAGTTGGGGGTGGGGGGGTGGTGGAATTCTCTGCTTGTTAAAGTCATACCGAGCACAAAGGAAAAGACGGTTGTGGTTGTTGGATCAGTCATCTCAGTTCCACAACATCACTGCCTCAGGGTAATATCCTAGGCCCAATCATCTTCAGCTGCTTCATCAATTACCTTACTTCCATCATAAGGTCAGAAGTGGGGATGCTCACTGATGATTGCACAATGTTCAGCACCATTCACAACTCCTCAGATACTGAAGCAGCTCATGTCAAAATGCAGCAAGACCTGGACAATATCCAGGCTTAGGCTAACAAGTGGTAAGTAACATTCGTGCCACACAAGTGCCAGACAATGACCATCCCCAACAAGAGAGAATCTAACCATCGTCCCTTGACATTCAAATGGCATTACCATCGCTGAATCTCCCACTATCAACATCCTGGGGGTTAACATTGAGCAGAAACTGAACTGGACCAGCCATATATACTGTGACAACAAGGGCAGGTGGTCAGAGGCTCAGAATCAAGCAGCGAGTAACTCACCTCCTGACTCCCCAAAACCTGTCCACCATCTACAAGGCACAAATCAGGAGTGTGATGGAATACTCCCCACTTGCCTGGATGAGTGCAGCTCCAACAACACTCAAGAAGCTTGACACCATCCAGGACAAAGCAGTCCGCTTGATTGGCACCACATCCATCAACATTTACTCCCTCCACCACCGACACATAGTGGCTGCAGTGTGTACCATCTACAAGATGGGCTGCAGAAACTCACCAAGGCTCCTTAGACAGGATCTTCCAAACCCACAACCCCTACCATCTAGAAGGACAAGGGCAGCAGACACATAGGAACATCACCACCTGAAGTTCTCTCCAAGCCACTCACCACTCTGACTTGGAAATATATTGCCATTCCTTCACTGTCGCTGGGTCAAAATCTTAGAGCTTCCTCCCTAACACCACTATGGGTGTACTACACCACATGGACTGCAGTGGCTTAAGGCGGCAGCTCACCACTACTTTCTCAAGGGCAATTAGGGAAGGACAATAAATGCTGGCCCAGCCAGTGACACCCACATCCTGTGAACAGATAAAAAAGTGCAAAAGAAAAGGTTGGAGCATTTGCAATCATCTCCAGCCAGAAGTGCTGAATGGATGAGCCATCCACCACCTCTGATGCCAATTCACGCCATACAATCAAAATCAGCTAAGCACATTGGATACAGAAAAGACTATGGGTCCTGACAACATCCTGATTGCAGTGAGGTTTTGGGGCAAACTGGAAAGTGAAGTTTTTTCCGCAAAAATATACTTTATTCATGAAGTATCTGAAAGAACAAAGCAAATGTAGACAATCAGATCATCCATGATCATGTGTTCCAGAGCTCACTGCACTGCTAGCCAAGCTGTCCAAGTATAGCTACAAGACTGACATTTACCCAACAAAGTGGAAAATTGTCCAGGTATGTCCTGTGCACAAAAAGCAGGATAAATTTAATCAAGCCAATTAGTGCCCAACAATCTGTTCTCGATCTTAGAAAAGTGATGGAAGTTGATGTTGACTGAGCCATTAAGCAACATTTACTTATCAAAAACCTGCTCACCGATGCTCAGTTTGGAATCTATCAGGTCCACTCTGCTTCACATCACAGCCTTGGTCCAAACACAGACAAAGAGAGCTGAATTTCAGAGGTGAAGTGAAAATGACTGCCCTTGACATCAAGGCAGCATTTGGTGGAGTGTGGCATCAAAGAACCCAAGCAACACTAAAGTCAATGCAGATCAAGGGAAAATTCTCCATTGGCTGGAGTCATACCTAACACTAAGGAAGATGGTTTTGGTTGTTGGAGGGAAATCATTTCAGCCTCAAAACATTGATGTAGGAGTTAGTCAGGGTAGTGCCCTAGGCCTAACCATCTTCAAGTGCTTCATCAATGACCTTCCCTACAACATAAGGTTAGAGGGGGGGATGTTTGTTGATGGTTACATAGTGTTCAATTCCATTCACAACTCATCAGATAAAGAAGTAGCCCACCCTCGGATGCAGCAAGATTTGGAGAGTAGTCAAGATTGGGCTGACAAACGGCATTGCGTCAAACAAGTGCCAGGTAATGACCATCTCCAACAAGAGACAGAGTCTATCCACCTTTCCCTTGACATTCAATAGCATTATCATCACTGAATCTCCCATAATCAACATCTTGGTGGTGGTGGGGGAGGTCACCATTGACCAGCAATTTCACTAGACCAACCACAAACATTGTGGCTACAAGAGCAAGTTAGACATTCTGCAGTAAGTAACTCACCTCCTTACTCCCCAAAGCCTTTCCAACATTTACAAGACACAAGTCAGACATGTGGTGGGATACTCCCCACTAGCCTGGATGAGTGCAGCTCCAACAACATTCAACACTATCCATTACAAAGCAGCCCGCTTGACTGGCAGTACAGCCAGCACCTTAAACATTCACTTGGTCCATCACTGGTACACAATGCAGCAGTGTGTACCATTTACAAAACGCTTCATCGAAGCACCTTCTCAACTGCAGCCTCCACCACCTAGGAGAACAAGGGCCGCAGGCACATGGAAACATCATCATCTGCAAGTTCCCCTCCAAGCCACACACCATCCTGACTTGGAAATATAAAACCGCTCCTTCATGTTTGCTGGGTTAAAATCCTGGAATTCAACTATTTAACAGCGCTGTGGTTGTACCTGCACCCTGCTAGACTGCAGTGGTTCAAGGTGGTGGTTCAGCACCTTCTCAAGGCCAATTAGGGATGGGCAACAAATGCTGGCCTTGCTAATGACACCCACATCCCAAGAATTTTTTCTTTTTAAATTGATGACAGGATCAGGCCTGTCTTCAACGTTGCCACAGCTCAATCCCCCTGCCAACACTCATTACCAAGGCTCACAAAAATGAAGAATGCTTCATCGGTGAGGTGAGATAAAGGCAGTTAGTTGGCACCCATGGAATTATTCTTCAACTTTCAGCAGAGGATGGTAAATAACTGGAAGAAAATACGGATGATTAAGTATTCAAGGAAGAGATTGATACACCAATCTAAAACATTTTGAACTGCATGGCTTTTAAAATTAAAAACATAGCCTCAATTTCCATATTGGACATAAATCAAACTATTAGTCAAAGTATACCTCACTGTGGAAGAAACTATGATTAATTCTGCAAAATAAATGTATGCAAAATTGTTTCGTTTCACTATAAAACACAAATTAGTGCATCAGTGCAGTATCAGTCGAATAATCAAATGCCAGGTACTAGAAGAACTACATGAATGAGTAGTCCCATTGAACTAAAATAGCCCCTCCCCAAAACAATCCGGTTCTGTGCATCACAAACCGGACTCTTGCGAAAGATGTACTTTCCTGTTGTAACCACAGGCTAATATAAAGTAGATGTTTTAAAATTAATTTTATATTGTTACACAATGTACTGTGATCTATGTCTACTACAAAAGGCACGTCAAATTCAAAATGACCTCCATTTCATCAACATGGGGCTTAAAATAATGCTTATATTAAAACAATTAAACGTCCATATGGAAGGTGACATGAAACTTCTTGGAATTTCACCACTGAATCACCAAAACACATCCACATCATTTAAAAAAAAAATTAGTGCTCCCTTTGTTTGGGTATAGTTCAATAGGCTCCATTCCACAAACACAAAGTGAACTATGCAAAACTATCATATTCATATATAGGCTTTGACAGTGAGCATCACCAAACTATTCGAATAGGCAATCACTTTGCTGAGCTTATCCTGTCCTCACTCAATGCCTCCAGCAGAAGTGATTGGATAGCAATTAGGAGTGACAGCCTGAATTTTCCCTCTCTTAATCCAAAGATACTGAGGTCAATGGTACTGTCCATTGTTGCTCTGGATGAGGCAAGCTAACAGCACAAACTGGGGCATTTTGGTTTTGTATAGCTGAGCTTCTCACTGGACAAACGCACAAAGCAACTGGACAATTTATATAAAATCATTTGACAGTGATTTGCACAGAGTACAAGTTAGGAGTTTAAAAACAAAACTGAAAGCAAATATTCATCCTGAGCAGGCATTCTGTAATACTTACCATAGGCAATGCCAAGCCTCAAGCAAAGGGTAAATCTTTCTGACCATGAAGGCTTAAGCTTTATGCCACATAAAGACAGACAATGCAGTTTGCAATGACAGAAACATAGCAAGCTTAAGTACCTATAATTAGTTGGGAGATGTGCAAAATTTTGTAGAAAACACAATAACCTAGGCAATCCTGTTATTTGTGCCTAAGAACACACAGTACAGTGCCATCCTATTCTGTATACAAAACCATTCTGTTTCTCTGTCTGCCCGACTCATCAGGCTGCGCAGGAAGTTTAACCACCTCCTTTGTTACAGTGCAGACAGTTTAACCCTTTCGCTGCCATCTTTGTATCATGAAACTGTTTTGTTTGAGTACTTTTAATATCATTTTTGATAACAGTAACAAGCAAAATAATTACCTCCCTCCACACCCATCCACTCAGTGCCATTAATTAGGATGATGGGCAGCAGTGCCTAAATCACAAGGATGATTTTAAGGGAATATAAATGAAAGGGTAATTCCATCATATATCTTAAATGCAAACAAATACTAATGTTTGTTATTATCAGCAACCTGAGATATAGAGATCAGGATTTTAGTTTTATAGGTAGCTCTAAAGTTCCATGATACAATTCATCTGACAAGGAGGCAAAAAAACTTTATAGAACTCTGCGTTAGTGTATACTGCTTATATTGTGGTTGACATTTTAGTAGTTTAAAATAAGGAACAAAAGCGAAGAAAAACAATCAGGAATTTCCGGAACCCACAGAAAGTGGGGTAAATCAGGCAAGTACAGGAGCGAGAGCAATGGTGTTATACCACGACTATAGAATTGAATCACATTTGTTAACCCAAAGCAAAAAGATATGCTGCCTCACAGCAGGATACAACAAAGAATACATTTATTAAAAGTTCAAATAAGTTCTTCAGAGCAAGGTCATTGAATTTATTCAAAGCTGAGTTGGATAGATTTTTGATAGACAAGGGAGTCAAGGGTTGTTGCAGGGAGACAGGAAAGTGGAGTTGAGATCACAATCAAATCAGCCATAATCCCATCAAATGGCAGAGTGAGCTCAAAGGGTCAAATCACCTACTCATGCTACGGTCCTTCACTTAAGTACCCAATTTATAATTTCACACAACTGTGCAATACTGCTATTTGACAATAATCATAGAATGATTCAGCACAGTAGGTCATCATTCTGCCCATAGTGCCTATGCTTGTTCTTTGAAAGAGCTATCCAATTAGTTCCACTCTCCTGATCTTTCTTGATAGCCCTGTAAGTTTTTCCCCTTCAAGTATTTATTCAATTCCCTTTTGAAAATTACTACTGAATCTGCTTCCACCACCTTTTCAGGTACTGCTGTGGTTTTTGCTCCTGATCGTTATCCGATGACACCAACATGTGTGGCGAGGTCAGCTCAGAACAGCATAGCCGAGTACAATCATGTTCCCTCCACGGTCAAAATATCTTATTACTGCTCATTGGTTAGACTCTCACACAAAGAATGGTTTTGGATGAGGCAACAGCATGGAAACCACATTCGATCAGGAGACAGCACTGATCAGGGCCTGGGGGTGGAGTGGTGTAGTGTAGTGTGATTGGGAGGTGTTCAGCATTGGGAAATGATAGGTAGAGATAAAGTTGGAAAAATGTGGAGATTTTAGGCTCTGTAATATAAACAGTGATTCCCTGCTGGAACTGGTTGACTAAGTAGTGATAGCAGAACACCAAAGCAGAATAGATAATCTGAAACCACAGATTTCACTATACAAAAGAAAGACCCATCAGTTGCTTACTGAGACAAAGTTCTCCTTGACCTTCTGTTAAAAAGCCATGATTTCTGGAAACAGCTTAGGACAATTTAAACTGTTCTCAGCCATAAATTTAGAAGAGACTCAAAGTTTGGCACTTCCAGAAAGATCCAACATCCATCCTGTGTTGCAGTAAAATTCAAATTGTTCTCAGCCATCAAAGTGCTCTTTTCATCCTGAAGACCTGCAAACCTTTCAAACTATACCTTACACGGGATGACCAGAGGTAGCAAACTAACCCGAGTTTGGTGGAGTGGCCGGGGCAGATAAGGGAAAGGCGCTGGTTCATAAGTGGTTTTTCTTGAAAAGAAACTCATTTGACTACCATTCCGTACTTTGTATTTGTATAACTGGAGAGGGAAATGGACTAATGAAAACTATTTCAGGAAAATTAAATCGCCCATACATTTTTAACAAAGCAGATTCCAAAGAAAATTTAGTGACAGCAGACTGGCTATATGGAAAATTGTTCCCTGTGGCCTGTGAATGGTTCCATGTCATTTTTTGATTCTTTTTCTGATAGAATCCTGAATAATCCCTCCCTTTCAGGGGAACTAGAATCCCCCTGTATAGTGGAGACACTCAGGCACATTAACTAACTAAGGATGCATTCAGACAACTTTCATGTTCACCTGGTTTCAACTTCAGGCCGAGACGCATTCTGTGTAACATAATCAGATATTACTTACTTGAACTGACAAAAGCAAAGTGAAGAAGACTGTCTCACATTTTGCTTCACTCTATGTCATGTTTGAAGCTGCATCCAGTTACATTAACTGCAGCACCAGTGCTAAGGAAAACCACTTTGAACTAACTCTGTTATCAGTTCTGGCCATCACCCCTCAGGAAAGATAGAGTAGCCTTGGAGGGGGTACGGTGCATAGATTAGGAACAAAAACAAAAAATGCTGGAAATATTCAGGTCAGGCCTCCCACTGTTCCTATATTCCTCTTCACTCCATAAATACACTCCAAATACTCAATTGCAATGACCAGTATTGTACTTTGATATAACAAGTTGCACAAAATGAACCATTTGCACCCTGTCAGAAATATGTTGTGCCACTTAGAAGCTGTGGCCTACTCCTGCTCCTAACTCATATATTCATATGTAAAATGAAAGACTTGCAGTGTACACCTACTGGAAATGCATCCATTTATTGTTGAAGATGCTAGGACTTCCCACGTGCTGACCTTTATCACAAAGCAGCAAATTAAAATCAGTGAGCTTAAAACTCTCAAGATAATCTAGTTTCAATTTCAAAAGTACTTGTAGCTTATTTAGCAAATGAAATAATATTTGTAGAAAATATGCAGCATCCAAGATTGTAGAAGGTCCCTGACTGGAATATAATATACTGATTTGATTGAAATTTGGGCTTACAGAGTAGCTTCAGGGACCTTTCCAATCCAGTCTTCAACAATGCGGTCGTATGTATTATGCAAAAAGATAATTCTTCCTCCTTAAAATGCTTTTTATGCTGGTTTTAATAAGTTGTATTGTAACCTCAGTAAATTTACTGAATTCATTAAGACTGGTAGCCAGGAACACCAGTTTTTTAAAAAATTAGAACTGGGTCTTCCTGGCATCAGGTCCAAGCATAATCTGGCAAGGTTATTTGTGAGCTCCATAAGACATTACTCCCTCAAATCAACTATAATTGCAACTTTTGCACTCAGATCTCAGAATCAAATCTAAACTATAACATCCATCCCAGATGTTGGTTGTTCAAATCCCTTCAAGGCAATTTCAGCAATTAAATTCAACAAACCCAGTCATTGTGGGCCAGCACCGGATAGAGGACTGTGGATTGTCATAAAAACCCAACTGGTTCATTTATGTCCTTCAAGGCAGGGAACATGCCATCTTTACCTAGTCTGCCCTACATGTGCCTCTAGACCATACTGTACAATTAATTCCTAAATCCTGTTAAGAATTGCAAACAACTGCTATCATTGCAGATGGGCAATAAAAGCAGCCTAATCAGTGCTGCCCGTAATTCAAAATGAATTTTAAAAAATTAGTAACTCAACACAGACCAACAATCAAATTGGAACTTTCCAGTCTATATAGTTCAATTATGTGCTGCCTGGGGGTTTTTATTTCATGAAGTCTACTGTTTGATCATCAAAATCCAGATTGGCCACAAATTCCTCTAGGGATTCCTTGAAGAACACACACATGAAAGCTCAGCAGTTGGTGCTCAACTTCTTTACCTTCACAGGTCTGACCTTGAATCAAATATAGTCCACCTAGATTGAGTTTTGGATACATTCGGATTACTCCAAAGAACAACTTAGAAACAGCAAAAGGCATCAAGAATTGTTCTTTTTAAGTAAAAAAATGGTAAAGAATTCTCTCAGGTGACATATCACCTAAAGAACAATTAAACCAATAGCCTCCTGTCAAGGGAGCAGACAATTATCACATTTCATTCACTTGAAATAATGTAATGAGCAACCAAAAAGACAAATGGTTAGCTCTGAACTGTTATAGGAACAGGCAAAAATATTGCATCTGCTTTGCAAATAAACAGTATTTAAAATCATCATTTATGAAGTACGAATTTCACTGAGCCTACTGCAATACCAATGGAAATTTAGAGAAAACAGAAAATTCTGGAAGTAAACAAATCAGTAAGTGCCTGTGGAGAGAACAGAAACCATAGGTCACAGCATATAAGTCAACATTTGAAGCCTCAAAAAAATCCTTCCAAAAACGGGGTCAACTTATAGGCAGCATATAAAATGTGAACTGCCGTGTTGTTGTAGGTAGTCTTCATTTTGAAATGTGAAAAAACATAATACCAGTACTTTAAATTAAATCAATGTGACACATTCTATTTAATGAATTCTACAAGGATACCTTTAATCATAATTAAAATGTTTTAAAAACTGTTATGATCCTGTTAGAGACCATTAATGTTAAAAGAAATCTGAATAACCAGCAATTAACTGACAGAACAATGCCACAAGATTAAACTTTTTTAGTGAAAGCAAACTTTATTGAATATATAAAGAGAAATTAAACAAAACAAGCACCACTTCCTTAAGACTATAGCTTATAAAGACTTATGCTATAAACACAGCACTATCTTTTACTACCCACCCACCCTCGCCAAGAGTTCCCTTATCTTAGAAAATCTTGAAGGTTCATCCACTTTCCTGGGAACAACCCAAACGGTAAGTCACAAGCCCCAGGAATTGACTTTAATTCTCCTTCGAATGTTCCGTGAAGTACAAATTACATGGGGACCCTTCCATTAACTCTTGGTTAAGTGAATCTCCAATTTTCGCAAAAGACTTCACAACTGTGCACTCTTCAGCTTCTTACCTTGGCTATGGAAATACATAGACTGTTTCTTTTCCCTCCCCAGTCTGCTCCCACAGCTTCTGTATAGCCCTTTCCAAGCTGACCATTCAAGCTGACTATTTCTAATGGGATTTGGGCAGCATTTGTTGCTCACCCCTAATTACGCTTGAACTGAATGGATTGCCAGGCTATTTCAGAGGGCAGTTAAGGGTCAACCACATTACGTGGATCTGGAGTCACATGCAGGTCAGACCACGTAAGGATGGCAGATTTGCTTCCCTAAAGGACATTAGTGAACCAGATGGGTTTTTTCCGCGAGCTGACAAGAGTCTTATGGTCACTATTACTGAGGCTAGCTTTTAATTCCAGATTTTGTTAATTGAATTTAAATTCCACCAGAAGCCAAGGCTGGATTTAAACCCACACACCAGAGCATTAATTAGGGCCTCTGGATTTCTAGTCCAGTGGCATTACCACTGCGCCATCATCACCCCACTGTTTTATGCCACAAGCTCTCTGAGCACCACTGTAGTTTTCTTCCACTAGCTGCAAGCTAGAGTAAATCTTCCAACTGCTTCTTCTTCACAAAACCCAAACAGAACTATCAGCTTCTATCAGTGAATACACAGATAAATTAAACAAAAAAACCTTCTAACCAAGGCTCCACCCTGAATCACTATTTTCTTTAGCGGCGATGATTCAAACAGAAATGCAAATGATTAATTTTACCTTCAACACAACTCTTTGGTTTTACAACTCTTTCACCAGATTTCCTAGCTCCATTAAAAGCTTAGAGGTGGATCATTTGTTGTCAAATGTTTTCACTATCACAAGCTACCTTTTAAGTGTAATAAACTCAGGCTTGTTTGAGTTGTAATTAGATAAGTAGGGGCATAAGTAGGGAGAAACTGATAAGCAACTCTGATGTAATGTTAAACTCTAATTTCTAAAACTAAAAGTTATATTCTAAAACACAAACAAACAATGAACTATATTCTTGCAACAAAACCGCAGATTTCATTGTCTCCAGCATCCGACACAAAGAGTTCATCAAATTCATCTTGAGTCACTTTGGCTATGGCATCACTGTAAATATTCCATGCTGGATCAGATTTGCGGCTTTTGCTTTCAGAATCATTCCTTCACAAAAAATCATCTTCCTCCCCATCCACTGAATTGGATATTCCACATCTTTTGAACGCACTGATGACAGCTTGTACATTAATAGCATCACATGATTTGATAATGAAACCACACAAAACATCAAGCAGGTCAGTATGCATATTTCCACTCCTTGTGAAGGTTTATTTCCCCCTCAGTCAACCATCCACCTATTCCATTCAGCTTGAATATGACCCTTGAATAGCTTGTTGGGACATACATCCAAAGGTTGAACTATATAGTTATACCAGAGAGTCTAACGTCCAATGTGGGTGTTAATTCTTTGCAGGTGCCTCTTGATCTGATCAATTTTATAGGATCATGAACATGCCCCACATTAATAAGCTGCATTCTTTATATGGGGCACCAGGATGCCTATTCCGTGGGCCACCAGGATGCCTATTCCATACATTGGAGATGGAATTGGTTCAACAGCAAACTTTGATTGTGCATTTAACAGGTGACAACAGCAATTTGCATTTATTTTCTCTGTTAAAGATGCTATATAAAATCCCATGGCCGCTTCTCTTGCTTCGGAGAGTTAATTTCTCTAATACTTTACAAAATCAGACTGTGACAGCAGAGATCGAGTCTGTGCCAGCGCTTTTCTCTATAGGAGCCACCTCATGGTTGTAATGAGTCCTGTTTTTTTCCACATCCTATTTGTCCTTCTCAAGCAATACTAAATTCTCTTTTAAACATACTTAGACTCTGCTTCAACATTTTGTGGCAGAGAATTCCACATTGTAACGACCCTCTGTACAAAGCAATTTTTTTTCTAATCTTCCCATTGTAATTATTTTAAATTTGTTCCAGCTTGCCAACACTGAAAATGATTGTCACTATTTACCCTATCATAACCCTTCATAACCTTGAAGAGTTTTCTCAGCTCCAGTGAAAAATGTCCTAACTTCTCAAGTCTCCCTTTATAACCAACATCTCTGATGTCTTAAATCTACACTACACTTTTCCCATTGCTGTTATATCTTTACTGTAATGAGGAGCCCACAACTGCACACAATGCTTCAACTGCAGCCTAATTAAGGTTTAAGAGTCCAACATTAATCTTGCCAGCTTGGCTCAGATTTACTGTCAATTCTGAATAAAGTGCTCAGTAATTTCATCCTATATTATGTACTCTTACTCATCAAGAGCGGAATAAGAGTGATCAACCTATAATTTCCTTCTAATATCCTTTTTGAAGGGTGTCACATTTGCCTTCCTCCAGTCCTTTGATATAATTTTCCTTTCCCAAATTTTGGAAAATTATAGTCCAAGCACCTGCTGCTTTTTCCTTGGATTCCCTCAAGGTGTGGATGTAAACTTTCAAGTCCTGCTATTTTGTCTAATTTACATTTTAGTAACTTCTTTGGAACAATTTCTCTTTTGAATAATCGTCTCTACACTAATTTCTGACAACTTCATAACAGCAATTTCAGCTTCCTCTTTGAAAATTGAGGCAAAGTTCTCAATGAATATCTCTGCATTTCCTCACTAGCCCTACTGTTACATTAGTAGGGAGACTAACCTCATATTTCCAAGTGACCACAGTTGCAAATTACATTCTTTTGCTCATTTTCTCTCATGCTGCCTTATTGGACCTTTCCTTTCTAATCTTTATATTTGTCATAGCTTTCATTTTTATCATCTCCTCTGTGACTACAAAATGCTTCCTAGTTACAAATTTGATTTAATCTTCCTTCAATACTCTATTTTTTTCTTTACTGGGAATGATTTGATTTTAACATTGCCCGTTTCCTGTAGAAATATTTATCATTGTTGATCAATTCTATTTGCCAATGTTTCTTACTTTAAACTGGGCAAAAACCCTTTTTAATCTAGTGTCATCGCAGGAAAAAGGACATTCAGCCCATCAAAGTTATACCATTTTCTGCTTTCAGTCAAGTGCATTTGACCTCAATTTTTCTTTTTATATTCTTAATCTGACCTAGTTATATTGCTAATACAATTCTTTGACTTGTATGTAGCCTATTTACTCCATTTCATTCCCAGGAATAACTAAGTTATTTCTTCCTTGTTTTAATTGAAATATATTGACCAAGAAAGAAGTCCTGAACACATTGCAAAAGATTTTTCATTTTAAAACCATTTGCAATACCCCAATCTATTTTTCGATAATTAAGATCTCTCACACGATTGACTCCATTATTAACACACTCCTCTCTAATTTGCATACAAACTTCATTCATAACATCCCTCCAACTGTTCACTATACTACTAGTAATTTCAGTTGCTTAGTATTCTTCAGTTCAGTCCATACGGGCTCATTTTTTGGATAACTTCTCTATTTAAGTTCTTGCACTCTATAGTTCTGATAACATCACTAATTAATACCGTTGCCACTTCTGCTTTCTTCTTCCATAACCTCCCGGAATGTTTTCTGCACAATATTTAATTGCTAATCCTGACTCATTTTAGTACAACTACTGTAATGATTTTCTAATCTAATCATTAGCTCTACAGTTGATTATATATTTTTTATGTATTCATTCACTGGACATAGGTGTTGCTGGCTAGGCCAGCATTTACTGCACATCACTAATTGGCAATGAGAAGGTGATGGTGAGCTGACTTCTTGAACTGCTGTAGTCCATGTGGTGTAGGTACCAGTCACCACCTTTAACCTCTACTACTGATGCACAGTGGCAGCAGTGTACACCATCTACAAGATGCACTGCAGCAACTCACCAAGGCTCCTTTGATATCACTTTCCAAGTCCACAACCTCTATCACATAGAAGGCCAAGGGCAGTAGATGCATGGGATCACCAGCACCTACAAGTTCCCTTCTGAACCACACACCATCCTGACATGGAACTATATTGCTGTTCCTTCACCATCACTGGGTCAAAATCCTGGAACGCCCTCTCTAACAGTACTATGGGTGTACCTACACCACATGGACTGCAGCAGTTCAAGCGGCAGATCACCACCACCTTCTCCAGCGCAGTAGGGATGGGCAATAAAAATATTGGCCTAGCTAGCTAGGGCCACATCCCATGTATTGACCAAGCGACAATGAAGGGATGCCGATCTAGTTCCAAATCAGGATGGTGTGTCTGTTATTCTGGGTTTATCTTAGGATTCATTGACTTCTTATTCTAGAACAGATCTTGCTGGAGGCAATGATCTTTTGTTCAAAAACGTTTATTTACATGCTATTTAGAAGGTAAAATAAGACCAAGGCATAACTGGAGCTACTCTGAGATGCTTCACGCTCATCACCTCAGTGAGTGACATCAACGTGACATAGCTACTGAGCATGTGGGTAAAGTGAAATCGTTAGAGTTAACCCTTCACTCTACAGTGTGGGGCTTGGAGGGGAACTTACATGGGGTGTGTTCCCATGCACCTGCTGCACTTGTCCTTTGAGATGGTTGAGGTCATGGGTTTGGAATGGGTCAAAACAATCTTGGTGAGTTTCTGCAGTGCATCTTGTAGATGGTACACAATGCTGCCATTATGCATTAGTGATGGATGGGGTGCCAATCAAGCAGGCTGCTTTGTCCTAGATGGTGACAAGCTTCAAGTATTGTTGGAGCTGCACTCATGCAGACAAGTGGAGAGTATTCCATCACCCTTCAGACTTGCGCCTTGGTGGACAGCCTTGGGGAGTCAGGTGGTGAGTTACTTGCCACAAGGTTCCTAGCCTCTGACCTGCTCTTGTAACCACGGTATTTACATGGCTGGTCCAGTTTAGTTCCTGGTCAACGATTACCCGAGGATGCTAATAGTTGGAGATTCAACGATGGTAATGCCACCAAATATCATGGGGAGATGGTTAGATTCTCTCTTGTTGGAGATGATCATTGCCTGGGACTTGTGGGGCACGAGTATTGCTTGCCACTTATCAGCCCAAGACTGAATGTTATTCCTGGTCTTGCAGCATATGGACTCAGACTGCTTCAGTATCTGAGGAATTGTGAATGGTGCAGAACATTGAGCAGTGAACATCCCTACCTCTGACCTTATGGAGGGAAGGTCATTGATGAAGCAGCCGAAGGTGGTTGGGCCTATGGGGAGTCTACCCTGAGAATCTCCTGCAGTGATCTCCGGGACTGAGATGATTGACCTACAACCATCTTCCTTTGTGCTAGATATGACTCCAATCAGTGCAGAGTTTTCCTCTACAATTCCTACTGACTTCAGTTTTGCTAGGGCTACTTGATGGCACACAGTCAGATGACACCAAGATAGCAAGGGTAGCAGTCACTCTCACCTCACCTCAATTTCAGCTCTTTTGTCCATGTTTGGACCAAGGCTAGAATGAAGTCAGGAGCTGAGTGGCCCTGGCAGAACCCAAACTGAGCATCAGTGAGCAGGTTTTTGTTGAGTAAGCGCCTTGATAGCACTGTCGACGACACATTCCATCACTTTGTTAGTCATTAATAAAATACTAATGGGTACAATTTTCCACATTACCAGGTAGATGCCAGTGTTGTAGTTATACTGGGACAGCTAGGTTTGGGGTGCAGCTAGTTCTGGAGCACAAGTCTATAGTCCTATTGCCGGAATGTTGCCGAAGTCCACAGCCTTTGCAGTATCCAGTGCCTTCAATCATTTCTTAATATCACATGGAGTGGATCGAATTGGCTGAAGACTGACATCTGTGATGCTGGGAACTTAAGAGGAGGCCGAGATGGGTCATCCACTTGATTGAATATGGTTTCAAATGCTTCAGCCTTACTTTTTGCACACATATGCTGGGTCCCCTCATCTTGAGGATAGGGATATTTTTGAAGTCTTCTCTTCTAGTTAGTTGTTTAATTATTCACCACTGTTCCACAAATTGTCCACCTCAGTGTTTCTTCCATTGGTGTTCAACATGGAGGAGTACTGATTCATCAGCAGGAGGTTTCCTTGCCCATGCTTGACCTGATGCCATGAGACTTCATGGGGTCCAGAGCCAATGTTGAGGGCTCCCAGGGCAACTCCTTCCCAACTGTATACCACAGTGCCGCCGCCACCTCTGCTTGGTCTGTCCTGCCCGTGGAACAGGAACAAACCCAGGGATGACGATGGTGGTGTCTGGGATTTTGTAAGATATGATTCGGGTACTATGTCAGGCTGTTGCTTGACTAGTCTGTGGGACAGCTCTCCTAATTTTGGCATTAGCCCCACTGATGTAGTGAGGAGGATTTTGCAGGGTCCACAGGACTGGGTGTACCACTGCAGTTTCCGGTGCCAAGGTCAATTCTAGGTGACCAGTCCTGTTTAATTCCTTATTGGCTTTTCTTTAGCGGTTTGATACAACTGAGTGGCTTGCTCGGCCATTTCAGAGGCCAGTTAAGAGTCAAACACATTGTTGTGGGTCTGGAGTGACATGTAGGCCAAACCAGGCAAGAACAGCAGATGTCCTTCCCTAAAGGACATTAATGAACCAGATAGGTTTTGTCAACAACTGACATTGGTTTCATGGTCACCATTGTTATCTTTTAATCCCAGATACATTAACTAAATTTAAATTCCACCAGCTGCCAGAGTGGGATTTGAATCTGTGTCCCCAGAGCATTAGCCTGGGCCTTTGGATTGCTAGTCCAGTGACATTACCACTATGCCACCACCACCCCTAAATATTTTATTACACTGTGCATGAATATATACATTTTAGTTTAGTTTTGTTCAGTTTGGTATTTGCTCATCGTTTTGCTTTATGATGCAGATCATTCTCAAACTATTTTCTCCTGTTTAATTTTTAAAACATTTCTAGCCACCTATCTCCTTTACATCCAAAGCTTTCCTTGCAAGCTACTTACTACTACTCTACTTTTCCCACATTTCCCCCCACCCCCAACATTTTAGTTTCAAACCTCTCCATAATTCTAGATAATCTCCTTGCAAGGATATTGATCACAGTTCTGTTTTGATATAGACCATTCCATCACTACAGATTTGTACTGCTCCAGAACAGGTCCTGCCGCAGGAATATGAACCATTCCTCCTCCCCTGGTAAATGCCCTAAGAGGGCGCTGGCAACACAGACTTCCATTGGATTGGCCCATCATGATTATGCTTGACAAAGTACTGCAGTGATTTGCCATTGTCTTCTGCAGTATGGCTGACCAGGAAACTTCCTGCTCTTACCTCCTGCATCAGGCATATGGTAAGGATTCGACCACATTATGAATGTACTTTCCATGGCTATCAAGTCTGGAAGTGGGACTTGAACCCAGAGCTTCTGGCGCAGAGGTAGGGACACTACCAATGTGCTACATGACCTTGACGATCCCTCCATTCGTGAACAAATTATAAAATGTTGACATCAATTACTAAAACTCTATTTTGACTGATATTGCTCCTGTGAAGTGCCATGGGACATTTCACTACTTAAAGGCACTAGATAAATATAAATTGCTGTTCACAGCACTCAAGTGGATCAAACTGAATACCTTTATTCCCCTTTTTAGCCAACAGGCTTAGATTAAACTCATGCCAGATATTATAGTTATTTGCAATATTTACAGATAATAACAAAGCTTCACACTGTAGCACCAACTCCTTTTAGGTCCAAGGACAACAAGTTCTTAATTGGAGCAGTACCAAAAAACTGATTACTGCAGGGATACAAGAAGTTATTTCATTACATTTTTACCATGCGCACAAGTGAAGTTTTAAATTACTTGCCAAAAATAAGATATTAAAAAGTGTATGATTCAGTTGAATCTCAGCACCAATGCATAGTACAATGGCAGTACTTTCTCCTCATAGAACCAAACCAGCATATGCACACATTCTGTTATTAAATGCTGCACATTAAAAAGTGATACCGTAAACTACTGAATGCAAATTCTGAGAATTAATGTTCAATTTTGGGCAGCTACCATGGAGGACAGAAATACTTTCATGATACTAAATCATATAAAGAGTAAATCCAATTCAAGAAACATACACAAAGATATTGATAACTGGATTAAAGTAATCAAAAAATCAATTCTGTATCAGGGTACCAATTCGTGGTATAAAAGCAAAGTTTGTGAATGCTGGAAATTTGAAATAAAGACATAAAATGCTGGAAATACTCAGTACATCTGGCAGCATCTGTGGAGGGAGAAACAGGGTTAAAGTTTCAGGTCTGTGATCCATCATCAGAACAGTCCCATGACCCCTGCTGCAAAGTGTAGCTTTGTGAAAGTTGGGGAGAGCAAAGTCAGGCTTACTCAACTATGAAACCCTGGTGGTTTAGGAAGCTGACAAATATAGGTTTACAGGAGAAGAGAGCATTTGGATGAGATAGCAAAGGTCTGCCAGCACCTGTGACATTCATAGCCCACTAGGAGTTCAGGGGAGAAGTGGTGAATACTAAAAAAAATATTGTTGCTGACAAAAGTAGTTTTTGTTTCAGAAGTCGGAAATATGTGCAAGGCTTAGTAAAAAGTGAATCAAGGAGAATACTGCTTCCAAAGTCTGCAAGCCCAGCTCTGCTTAACTTCGGCTTAATACTGCTGCCTTCATCAGCAGCAGCCAGGACAAAAACAAATACAGCCAATAGGCATCTAAAAGAAAGAAATCTGGTTAATGTTTTGTGCATGGACTTTTAAATCAGAACTGTTCTGATGAATGGTCTCCACCCTAAACAGTGATCTCTTTTAGATGCTGAGAAATCTGCTGTGTATTTCCCGCATTTGCAGATTTTCTATACTATTAGCAAACTTTTTCATTTTTCGAAATTAAAATATGAAAGCAGAAATTTGTGGTGGAATAATTTGCCCCAATCAACCACAAGTCTTAAGTTGTTTTAGTGGAGGCAGGTAGCAAAGGAAACATCAGCACCTAATTTAAAACTAGTTTCATTAAGGTATACCTATTATGAAAGAAATGTAGTCAACTTTTAATACTACTACTAAAACAAAACTACACGGTGAATGTTGATATGATCATTGAAGAAATTAGGTTGGATTTGCTGACCCCAAGTGGGAATAGGGGAAGTATGGAGGTGTTAGAATTTACTTTGATTGCTTATCAAGGCCAGCCAAGGAGAGCACCAGTGAATTCAAGTCTTGAGATGATCACTGCATCTTTGAATTATACCAACATGCTTGAGCTCAGACCGAGTGAAATTAACATTGGCAGATAGGTAATGCCTATTTTTTGGCATTAAAATACCAATTTTAGTATTGGTAATACTAATGGAGCTCACACAGATATACATATCTTTGCTGAAGTAAGCTGTCATTTGTTGGTCAAATAGTTCTCAAACTCTTTCGAGCTTGCACCCACAAGAAGTCCCCAAATCAGTCTCACCACTACAGATAAATAATGGAAAGTCTATAAAACAAAGTCTATACCTCAGTTTTCACTCTCCTACTTTTCAGTTTCCCTGTCAGTTTGTTTCTGTAACATTTTTCTCTCCACCGCCTTGGTGGGATTGGGGTGGAGGGTGTCGGGGGTGGGGTTGGAGATTAAGGTATTGGACTGATCTCAAATCAGCCTGGGAGGAGCAACTGAAACAAGAAATGAAAAGTCCTCTTGCATGAAACGCTGGTTGGAATTTTTCTGACCTTCCCAAGTGGTATTTGCATTACTATTAGTGGATGCGTAAATAGCTAACCCGAAAAGCTTCAGCAAATCACTAAATGTAATCTCATGTTTTATTAGAATAATAAGAGTTGATCTTATTGAAACATGAGAGATTCTGAGGAGCTAGACATGGTAGATGCTGAGAGAATGCTTCCACTCTTAGAGGAGTCTAGAACTAGGGGACATAGATACAGATTGAGGGGCCGCCCATTTAACGCGGGAGGAAGCAGGAATCTCATTTCTCTGAGGGTCATGAAGCTTTGGAACACACTATCCCAAAAAGCTGTGGAGGCTGAGTCATTGAATATACTCAAGGCTGAGATAGATAGATTTTTGAACTATAGGGGAGTCAATGGTTATGGGCGACAAGCAGGAAAGTGGAGTTGAGGCCAAGATCAGATTAGCCATGATCTTATCAAATGGCAAAGCAAGCTCGAGGGGCTGTGTGGCCTACTCCTGCTCTTGTTTCTTTTGCTCTTATATGTTCACATATTGAGATTTGAAGAAGTGGAGGAAAAAAGTTACAAAATTTGAGTGAAAGCATGGCTGAACAGGTGGGTTTTAAAGCATCCTTTGAATAAGGGCATTTTGGTGGTGTTCTGGGGCACAATGGCTGGACTTTAAAGATAGTGCAGCGAAGAAGGGAAAAATACACAGCCAGACACATACTGCAGATTTATGTTGGAAGAAGAGGCTGTATGCTGGAGAAGATGGCAGCAGTAAAGTGGAATGAGACCATGCAGTGATCTCTAAATGAAACTTAGGGCTTTAAAGTTGATGCACTGGAGGAGTTAGTGGAAGTCAGAGGAAATGTGGATATTAGGCATGCAAGACTTAGCATAACTAGCAATGTTTTGTGGGTTGGGCGGTGCTTATGAGATTTGGGAAGTCTCAAGCCTTCAGAATTGACCACTGGATTAAACCAGCACCAATATAAACCAATATATTCAACTACTCTTCAGGAGTACCACACTTAAGATTTTGTAAATACAGCAAGTCAACAAATAATAAGAATGGCAACATATAATTCTTGGTAATGGTCTGACTTTCAACTGATGCACTGATCCAGGAGCATCCTTTTATTTCTATGCAATTGCAGAAATGTTTAATTTGGTTATTCCTATATAGTTAATTTTCCAAACTACAGCAACTGCAATTAGAATTGTTATTCCTTTGCAAAAAAAAAATCACATTGGCTATAATGCTCTGCATGGTTAATGTCTGTCAATGTACTGTCTTGCAATTTTTTGTTTTAACCCCTGAAGGCATAGAGTCTTTGCTTTATGCACTTTACTCAAGTGACAGCATGTTTTAACATCAAGGGATGTTACAACTGAGCCATATCCTCTCCACTGGAGGCCTATACATCCAAACTTCCTGCAGGAGTGATCAAGGATAGGAATCCTGGACAAATTATAAAACTTTATTCCCATACAATAGCTTGTACTGTGCCAAAACCAGGCAGTGTTGCATCCATGAAGGTTGTTTCAGTCAAAATATATCACAATGTATACTTTGTGTTGTAATATGTAAGGGTGCTATGCCAAGTAAGAGTTAAAAATAAAAATCTCAAGAGCTTCCATTTGTTCCTGTCCTAGCACAAAATTAATTTCACAAAAAATTGAATCAAAAAAAAATCATTACATGGTCTCCTTAACCAGGAAAGGATATGCCACGAAGGTTCACTTGACTGACTCCTGGGATAACAGAATTTTTCTGAGAGACTGAGTAAACTAGGCTTATATTCCCTAGAGTTTAAGAGAATGGGGTTATCCCATTGACAGGATAGATCTTGGGAGGACATTCCCCCTAGCTGGTGAATCTAGAATTGGGGCCATTATCTCAAAATAAGTGGCCACCTAACTAAGAATAAGAATCACTTGAAGGGTTGTAAATCTTCACAATTCTCTGCTCCAGAGAGTTGTGGATACTTAGAGGTTGAATATATTCAAGTTAGAGGTTAAAAGATTTTTGGATGGGATCAAGACCTGCTGAATATTTCCAGGACTGTTTTTTATTTTATATTATAAAAGTGGCTTTAAATTACCACCTCAAATTGTTCCCCTTACCATTCCCCAAAACAGGGACAACCTGCAGCTAGTACATCATCCAAGCTCATACATAAAAAAAATCTGGCACATACCAACATTTTTGCCTTTCCAATTTAAAGTGAACACAGTAAGAACATCTCACTCACTGCTATGCTTCACTGAAATTCTGGAGATTATTAAAGAATATAAATGGGGAAACGTTCTGTTGTAAGTATTCAGTGATAGTCTTTCTCTTTAACTTCTTTCCAAAACAAAACAGAACGTCATTAACCTTAGACCCAATGTTCTTGATCCTGAGCCCAAACGCTTGACATTTTAATAAGTGGGTACCAGTGATTCCTTTAAAAAATCAGGCGATCTTTGAAATAGACTGCACAAGTTAAATTTACAAGGGTCCATATTTCATCTGTATACAGTACGAACAGAAAGATTTCACACGATTTCAACAGGAAATCCTGAGAATTTGGAACATAGTTACAGGAGTAGGCCATTTAGCTCCTCAAGCTTGTTCAGCCATTCAATGAGATCATGGCCAACCTGTGGCCTAACTCCATATAACTGCTTTTGCCCCATATCCTTCAATACCCCTGGTTAACAGAAATCTATCAATCTCAGATTTAAAATTAACAACTGATCCAGCAACAACTGCCATTTGTGGGAGAGACAACTCCAAACTTCTACCACCCTTTGTGTGGAGAATTCCTGAGCTCCAACACTCCTGAAAGGCCTGACTCGAATTTTGGGCTCTTCTCCACATCTGTCTATCAGAAAGAGACAAGTGTGCACATTTGTTGAAAGGTGAAAACAACAATTTGAACCGGTCAATCATTGCATAAAAAAGCAGATTCAAAACAGATTCAGAAACTGGCAATAATCCAATACCTCTTGTGGTCATTGGAAACTTAGCAACTTACAATGAATCACACTGCTGGGTGACAATCACATTATCACACCACCTTCACACACAGAAACATACCTTAAAAATAATACGGAGCTCTCCCAGTGTCAAATAAGTGAAGACGGCACGGTTAGAACTAAGCCAAAGATCAGATGGCTCGTGGTGGATTCTTGGCCTGTGCTGGGTTAGCCAAGCACACCCAGAGCAGTGGCAAGGTAAGAGGAGGTAGATATGTCACTCCTATCCACAGTGGAAGAGCTTCCAAAGGTCACAAGTGAAAGAAAGTGCGGACAATTTTATAAGACTGGCATAACCTAGTTCCTATACCCAACAAGTATCACCATTTATGGGAGAGGAGAAAAGAAGGGTAAACAGGGGAGGGAGGAATGTAAGAAGCCCCTCACAATATTTTGGCAGTATTATTACAAATGAGTTTGTACAGAATGGTGTCTGATTGCAGGTGGAGTTCTGTTCATTATTATAATTATATTATGAAAAAGATGGCCAAACAATGGAGACAGTCCAGAAGGAAACTAAATCAAAAGCTGGGATGAAGCAACTCCATTATAACAAGCAACAGGAAAATTTGCAATGCAGGGTCGAAAGTCTAGAAAAGCCCGATATAAGTATTCAAAATCCTAAAGGGTCTACAAACGTCAAAACTTTTAACAGTCATAGATTTTACAGAAGTTATGGTGTTAAATTTAGGAAAGGAAGAAAAAAGGGAGAAAGAAAAGACAATTTCGATTAAACACTGGCCTCAGACAGTGGCCTGGGAATGGAGTTTATGACATGAAATTAATGGCTTTGGTCTTCCCAGTATTTAATTGGTCATTGAAAACTGGATTCAAGCAATCTGTATCCTCTACCATTAATACATTCACCTCCTCCCTTGCCTTTGGCTGTTATGGGCCATTTTGATGCTAAACTTAATAGCAACAGATGTATAATGTATTTTTTAAAACTTATTGTTCAATACACTTCCTGTTAACTCCTTCCACCATAAATTCTTAACCATGCTTATAATGGAAACAGTTTATGTAAACTTTTCATTCTCTATTTACAGCCTATCACCAGTAAAGACACTGAGCATGACATTAGCTGTTTCCATTATAAAGCTGGATATATTAAAAAAGGGGCAAAGCCAAGGCTGAGGACTGAAGCACATCTGAACACCCTGATTATCCAACAATCTCTAAACTCCACTTCATCTGATTGACTAGGTTGATAAAATCATACCAAGCTCCCTGCATAACAAAAGTCTGAAATCCTGAACTATATGAAGTGTATGAGAGAGTATACTGTGACATTTCCTAGCAGTCAAATAGACCACAGGAATCTTTTCAGTTCTTTACTTTCCTTAAGTTCCTACAGAATAGTAGAATGATGCACTAAAATGGTTTCATGTTGGTCACCCAAATGTCCTGAAGGCCTTCAAATTTGTGATGTGTTTTTTTTCGGTTGGGAAGGGGAGAGGCAGTGGTTCTGAATCTAACCTCAATGCACAGCCAGATATTCAAGTGCTATTGAACATGGATGGAGCACATTTGACTAACAAACTAACTCCAAAGTTTCCATCATCTCAATGATGTGCAGTAAAGCCCACTGATTTAAGGCTCCCCCTAAAACTCACAGATAACATGAAAGTCTACAGACAAAGAAGATCCTCAATGTAGGTCAGCAAAGATAGCGATTGGAGAGCAGGACATTGGACAAGCTAAAGTTTAATCTTGCCTGGGGAAGTGGTATAGATGCTACAACTTTTCCAACTTCCTTGGTTTGGGTAGTGAGGATTAAATAGACAGGTAATCAGCTTGGTGCTTGCTTTTGATTATTCAATGGCAACAGCATGAAATGTGAAACTGGGTTTCAAGAGCAGGATCAAGTTCAACTTTGATATCTTTCACAACTGAATACTGTTTGCCCAGAATTCACAGCACAGAAACAAGCCATTAGGACCAAACAGGTATATGCCTCCTGCCACCTCACCTCTAGAAACATAGCCTGCTAGTGTTCTTTTTACTCCTATGCTTATCCAGCTTCGCCTTAGATGCATCTGCACTATTCTCTCAACTACTCATGGTAGAGAGTTCCCCATTCTAACCAGCCTGTGGGTAAGTTGCTCCTGAATTCTTTATTGGATTTATTGATGGCTATCTTATATTTATGACACCTAATTTTGCATATCCCACACACCACCACAACACCTCCTCACCTGTACGTTGAAGAATAATTTCTACATCTAACTTATCAAACCGCATCATAATTTTAAAGATTTTCCAGTTCATCTCTCAGCCTTCTCTTTTACAGAGAATAGTCTGAGCCTGCTTAACCTTTCCTGATAGTTATAACTTTTGGCTCTGGTATTGTCCTTGTAAATCATGTTACCACATGAAAAATAGCCATCTGAGCAAGGTATTAGAGGGCAATCACTGCCCTTGGACCATGTCCTAGTAACGGAGTCAGTACAACAAGGCATGAAAATTGAAGAATGGATAAAACCTCACTGGTTTAAGACACCCACTAATTTTGGTTTGTCTGCTGATCCTGTGGTTGTTTTACATCTAAACTTGAATGCTGCGAATGGAGTTTTAATGTGGCTTCATATTTTATAAACCTACATTATTATCCCATTACACCAGCCAACAGAAGACACAATGACAGATAAAATGTGTGTCAAATAGCCATCAGTATGAAGTGACACAGTAAACAAAACAGTAGAGACAGAGCCGTTTACTATGAAAGTCACAAGTCACTTCTCTGCAGAAGTGAGACATGCCATCCCCAAGTCAGCAGACTTGACAAGCTCAGAAATGCAACCGTCTGTCAAATAACACCCTGCTTCCGTAACAATTTGCACTACAATTAGTTATTTAATTTGTTTCTTCTAAATTTCTTATGTACGTAGAGGTACGGACCTCCATGTTTAACTCATGACTCAAATTACTTTTAAAAATGCTTATTGTTTACCAATATTCATAATTTTCTGCTGTTTTTTTCAACACTTATGGCATCCTTGTTCTATGGATCTTGCCAATCAGCTGGTTTCTCCATAAAACTAAAATAAGAGCTCTCTGAATACAGTATGTGGTAATCTGAGGCGCAATACACCTTTAAGAGAACGTAAGCAGATTGACCACGTGATTGTATTACCCAATTGCTGTGTAGCGCAGGCTACATTGTTAATCAGTAGTTTTAGAGTACGGTTTGGTTTGAGAAGACACTTGTGTTAGTGCTCTGTTACTTATGTTAATAAACAGCATGCGCTTCATCTTACAATGGTCTCTTCGTCTGCATCATCTTGATTACCAACTCACTCATCAGTAGATAGGCATGAAACTGTGTTCATTGAGCAAAGCGACCTGACAGAAGGAACATAACTGGCGACAAGGCAAAACATGACCAGTCAACGACACCAAAGAAAGCCACAGAAATTAAACAGAAATAAATCAACTGTACTTTGCAGGTGATTCTAAGTACAGCCTTCATCATAGTCCTTGAAGTCATCTCCCTCCAGTATGCCATAGTTTGGCCGTATTGAACTAGTTACATTACATTGAATGCCTTGCATTCTTCTTTTTGCCAATGACATATCGAGGAAGAAGAGGCAAGTGATCCTCTTATCAACATGTGGCAGTAAAACACACCGCCTAATTCGTAGTCTAACGGCACCCAATGCCCCAGGTTTCAAGAGCTTTGATGAGCTGGTAAATCTTTTGAAAAGTCATTTTCGGTCAAAACCTCTCAGTAACAATGCAGCGTTTAAATTTAATTCGAGATGTCATGTCCCTGGAGAGACAGTCGCTTGCTACGTAGCAGCTTTAAAACAATTGACAGAGCACTGAGAGTTCGGGATGTCGATTAACGACGTTAAGCGACAGATTAGTTTGAGAGATTAATGAAGACACCATTCAAAAAAAGTTGTCAGAAATGAATTTAGACTTCAGCAAGGCGCTGGAGTTGGCGCTCACATGGAGAGCGCAGTCAGGGATTCAGAAGCAATCAAGGGAGCACAAAATGGCGCCGTCCTTCACTTCAGGAGGGAAGCACCAGTTGGAAATAGGGTGAAAGCACAGGGCTCTGCGGAAAGGCACGAAACAGCTACCATTAACAGTCCAGCAAAAAGCAATGGTTTAACAAAGAAAACCTACAATAACAACAGAAATGGAACCAGACAGCCTGCAAACGAACAACAATTTAAAAGATTTGAATGTTTCTTCTGCCATCCTAATGGACACATTATGCAACATTGTAAAAACAGATCAAGGCAAAACTTTAAGCAAAAAGGTAGAAATCATGAAATCTGCATATTAGAGAAACCCAGAAGAAACAGCGTCAGATATTTACTCACTGTATAACTTTTAAAAATGGGTAAAACAGAACCAATCTACATGATAGTGAAAGTCAATGAGAAACCCATCTGAATGGAAGTGGACACAGGGGCATCCATGACAATTATAGGAGAACATACGTTCAAATATATGACTGGAGGAGACCACCCATTAAATCTGGAAAATTCAGATGCTAAATTAAAATACTGGTGAAGACATACGAGTAAGGGGTATATGCAAGGTTCCAGTACAGTATGGAAATCAGTCTGTTAATCCATCCCTAATAGTGGTAGTAGGGGAGGGTCCAAGTCTAATTGGTCGGACTGGCTTAAGGAAATAAAGTTGGAGTGGACTGAGATTTTTCAACTCAAAGATGTGTAAGAATTATTACAGAAATATGCCTCTATTTTCAGGGAGCAGCTTGGAAAGATTCAAGGGCTGCAAGCTAAAATCCATGTGGATCCTGAGGCAATTCCCAGCTTCATGAAGGTGAAGCCAGTACCCTAACTACTGCGAGAAAAAGTTGATGTCAAATTAGACAGGCTGGAAAGGTTGGGAGTCTTACAACCTGTAAAATTTTCCAAGTCGGCAGAACCCATAGTTCCAGTACTAAAGCCTGACCAGAGTGTGTGAATTTGTGGGGACTATAAGTCGACCGTTAACAAAGTGGCCAGGCTAGACAGGCACCCTATACCAAAAATTGATATATTGTACTCCAAGCTGGCAGGGGAAACCACATATACGAAGCTCCACAGGAGCCACGCTTACCAGTGAGTCAAACTAGAAAAGGTTTCTCGGGACTTTGTGACTATTAATACACATAGGGGATTATACCAATATACCCAGTTACCCTTCGGAGCCTCATCAGTTTGTGCCATTTTCCAACGGACTATGGAAAGTTTACTTCAAGGGCTGCCTCATGCTGTCGTTTATCTTGATGATGTCCTAGTAATTGATGAAGAACACCTGGCTAACCTGTAAGAGATGTTGAAGCTTTTCTCACAAGCTGGGGTACGTTTGAAAAAAGAAAAATGTATCCTTCAAGCAAAAGAAGTGGTTTACCTGAGACACAGGATTGACTGCAGGGCTTTCACCCAACAGAAGAAAAGGTGAGAGCTATTTGTGAGGCATTAGGGAATGATTAACTATTATGGCCGTTTTCTCCCAAATTTGTCAACAGTACTGGCGCCATTATACGGTTTGCTCAAGAAAAACCACAGGTGGTCTTGGCAAGCTCCACAACAAGAGGCTTTTACGACAGTAAAGCAGTTGCTACATTCATCGGCCCTGTTGGTACATTTCGACCCAAAGAAAGAATTAATTTAGACCTGCGATGCATCCCCTTACGGAGTAGGGGCAGTACTCTCCCACCGGATGGCTCCAAACGGCCCACTGTTCTTGAGACGTAACTACTCAGTGGTGCAGAACGAAGATGCTCACAAATAGAGAAAGAAGGCTCATCCATTATATTTGGCATTAAGAAGTTCCACCAATACATCCATGGTTGCCACTTTACCATTGTATCCGACCATAAGCCACTATTAGGCTTGTTCGGCGAAGACAAGGCAATACCTCCAATTGCCCCTCTACGCATCCAAAGATGGGCACTGATTCTAGCTGCTTACGAATATACTTTTATCCACTGGCCGGGAAGCCAGATTACAAATGCCGACACACTGGGCCTATTATTTCTAAAAGACAGCAATGTGAACATCCCAAATCTCCAAGAACTTGTCTAATTAAACTTTCTAGATTTGTCACCAGTACAAATAAGAGTGGACAAACCACCACCTAGTTTTGTCTCACGTAAGGAAACAATAGGGATGGTCTAACAAACCAAAGTCTGATGAAATCAAGCCCATACGAGCTCATCTGGCAAAATGGCATCTAGCTATGGGGAGCAAGAGTCATTGTGCCTCCGGGAGGAAAAAAGCCATTATTGACCGAATTGCATAGTGCTCACCCCAGCATCTCCAGAATGAAAATTTTGACATCCAGCTACTTATGGTGGCCAGGGATGCATACACAAATCAAAAACTTAGTCAAGAGTTGCATAAAGTGCCAACAGCTACAGAATTGCCCCCTTTGGCTCCATTGCATTCCTGGGAATGACTAGGAAGGCCATGGGTCTGCCTCCACATTGACTATGTGGGGCCCTTGTTCCTCTTGATCATAGACGTTCACTTGAAGTGGATGGATGTATACGAATAAGATCATCCTCATCTGTCGCCACCATAGTCAGAGTTTTGCAATACATGGGTTACCGGAGATAATAGTGTCTGATAATGGAATGGCATTCACCAGTGGGGAGTTCCAAAGATTTGCTAGTCTCAATGACATAACACATGCTAAGACCTCGCCATACCACCCTGCGCCCAATGGGTTGGCTGAGAGGGCAGTCCAGACCTTCAAGTCTGGAATGAAAAAAACTGGATAGAGACTGTATGGTAACTAGATTATCATGTTTCCTATTCAACAATAGGACTACACCACACACAACACGCGGTATTGCCCCCGCAGAGTTACTGAAGAAGAGATGTCTCAGGACACGTTTGAGTCTCATGAGGCCCAATTTAGGGGGAGGATAGAGAGAAGTCAGGAGGCCCAGAAAAATGGACATGATTACCACAGTTGTGAAAGAAACTTCACTGTTGGAGACAGTTTTTGCAAAGAACTTTGAATATGGGCCCAAATGGCTATCAGGTGAAGTTAGCGCTATGACAGGACCTCTTTCCTATCACATATCGGTCAAAGGTCAGATAATTAGGAGACATGTAGATCACCTCAGAAAAAGGGAAACAGATCTACAAGAAAGGATGTGCCAAGCATTCCCATTTGAGTCTACTCCACACGTAGGAGAAACTCCCCTTGGTTTGTAAGTATCTATAGGATCCGTCGAGCCTGAAAGAGTCAAAGAAACAAACTTACAGGTTCCTACTGGAGGGTCTAATGGACAGATGACTCCTGAGAGGGGAGCCTCGGATAAACCATCCAAAGTCGTAAAACTACGATGCTTGACACATTTGAAGAAGAGACAGAATTTGTAGATAGTTTACTGATATAAATAGTTGATATATTGTATTATAAGTTGTACCTTCAAGTAAAGAGGGAGGGATGTGGTAATCTGAAGTGCAATACACCTATAAGAGAACGTGAGCAGATTGACCACGTGACTGTATGACCCAATTGCTGTGTAGCATAGGCTACATTGTTAATCAGTAGTTTTAGAGTAGGGTTTGGTTTGAGAAGACACTTGTGTTAGTGCTCTAATACTTATGTTAAATAGCATGCGCTTCATCTTACAATGGTCTCTTCGTCTACATCATCTTGATTACCAACTCACTCATCAGTAGACAGGCGTGCAACCATGTTCGTTAAGCAAAGTGATCCGATAGAAGGAATATAACACAGTAGTTGCTTTGTAATGTCGACGAGTAAAGGATATAGCACAGATGGCTTTGAGGTACAGTATCTTCACCAGTGAAGCTGCAAGTAGCAACTTATTTGTGCACTTATTTCATTCCCGTCCTATCACAAAAGCCTTCAGGAGTCCAAGAAAACAGTTAAAACTGCTTTGTGATGTAACAGCACATGAAATTTGATTATTTAAACTGGACTGACCTGTGATGTCACAAAGCTGCTTTAACAGATTCAGTTAAGATGATAAAAACATAAGAGTTAGGAGGAGTAGATCACACGGCCCATTGATCCTGCTCCGCCATTCAATATGATCATAGCTTCAACTCTATTTTCTCGGCCATTCCCCATATCCCCTAATTCCCTAAGAGACCAAAAATCTGTCTATCCCAGCCTAAAAGTATTCAATGTTGGAGCATCCACAGCCCTCCGGGGTAGAGAATTCCAAAGATTCACAACCCTTTAAGTGAAGTAATTTCTCTGCATCTCAGTCCTTAACGATTGGCCCCTTATCCTGAGACTGTGCCCCTGTGTTTTATACTCCCCAACCAGGGGAAACAATCTCTCAGCGTCTACCCTATCAAACTCCTTAAAAATTATATCATGTCACTCTAATCCCAGATGCCAAAACCATTTCTTTATTTACCCCTAGGAGGGTCCCACACCTGCTGATCGGAAAAGTCAAACAGCAAATTGACAGGATTCTGCATCAAAGAGTGATCTCTCCTGTTACAGTCCCCTCTTGTCCAAAATTCCGTGAAACTATTTTAAAGCATAGCAACATAGGGCAGTGTGAAATTTTCATCAGAGCAAGCTTTTACACAGAATCTGAACTGGCCCTTCGGGTAAGGCATTAAATTGAGGATTCCTTCTATAGTGATGCAAGATCTCATGGTGCTATTCAATAGTATACATGCTTCAGAAAAGGGAAATCATGTATAACACATTTATTAGAGTTTTCTTGAGGATGTAACTTGTAGGGTAGTTAATGGTAAATCAGTGGATATAGTATACTTGGATTTCCAAAAGGCATTCGATAAGGTGAAACAAAAAAGGCTGATGCTAAAAAGCAAGATAAGGGCATATGGAGTTGGGAATTGGGGCTGATAAATTAGCATGGATAGCGAATTGGCTAACAGACAGGAAACAAAGAGTGGGGATAAAAGAGGCATTTTCAAGTTGGCAGCCTGTAATTTGTGGAGTGCTGCAAGGATCAGTGCTAGGGCCTCGACTATTCAGTCTATGTTAATAACTTAGATGGAGAGACCAAGAGTAACGTGCCTAAGTTTGCTGACAATACAAAGCTAGATGGGAATGTAAGCTGCGAAGAGTGCACAAGAGTCTGCAACGAGATACAGACAGGTTAAATGAATGGGTAACAAGGTGGCAGATGGAGTGTAATGTGTGAGGTTGTTTACATTGGTCATAAGAATAGAAAAGCTGAATATTTTTTAGAAGACGTGAAACCTTGTAAATGTCGATGTTCAGGGAGACTTGGGCATACTCGTACAATACAATGAACACAGAAGGTTAGCGTGAAGGCACAACAAGCAATTAGGAAGGCAAATGGCATGTTGACCATTATTGCCAAGTGGTTGGAGTGCAAGAATAAGAAAGTCTTGCTACAATTATACAAGGCTTTGTTGAGACCACACCTGGAATACAGTGTGCAGTTTTGATTTCCACATTTGAAGAAGGATATACTTGCCTTGGTGGTATTACAGCAAAGGCAATTAGATTGGTTCCTGGGATAATAGCTTCTCATCATATGATAAATCCTGAGTAAATTGGGCCTATACTCTCTGGAGTTTGGAAGAGTGAGAAGTGATATAAAACATAGAAGATTCTGAAGGGGCTTGACAGGGTAGACACTGACAGGTGGTTTCCACTGGCTGGAAAATCTAGAACATGGGGCAGTCTCAGGATAAAGGGTCAATCATTTAGAACCGAGACGAGAAGAAACTTCTTAAATCATAGGGCCATGAATCTTGGAAATCTTATACCCCAGAGTACATTTAAGACTGAGAAAGATCAATTTTGGTCTCTCAGGGAATCAAGGGACTTAGGGAGCAGGCAGAAAATTGGAATTAAGTCAGAAGGTCAGCCATGATTGCACTGCATGGTAGAGCAGGCTCAAGGGGCCGTATGATCTACTCCTGCTTCTATTCCTTATGTTAGGGGGAGGGCGAACAGCCAAAGGTCATGGCACATATTGGTACCAACAACGTAGGTTAAAAAAAAGGGATAAGGTCCTACAAGCTGAATATAGGGAGTTAGGACGTAAATTAAAAGGTGGGACCTCAAAGGTAGTAATCTCAGGATTACTGCCAGTGCCACGTGCTAGCAAGAGTAGAAATAACAGGATATATCAGATGAATATGTGGCTGAAGAAATGATGTAGAGGGGAGGGATTCAGATTCCTGAGACACTGGGACCGGTTCTGGGGAAGATGGGTCCATGATAAACAGGACGGGTTGCATCTGGGGAGGACCAGGACCAATGTCCTCGGCGGGGGCTGTTTGCTAGTGCTGTCGGGGAGGACTTAAACTAGAATGGCAGGAGGATGGGAACTTGAGCAGGAAGACAGAGGAGGGGGGAAACGAGAGACAGAAAAGTAAGAAGCAAAAGTGGAAGGCAGAAAAAACAAGGACGGAAAACAAATGGGGTCATAGTGCAAATTAAAGCTAAGCTGACTAACAAGATTAAAAAGACAAGCCTAAAAGCATTGTATCTTAATGCGCGGAGTAATCGCAATAAGTTAGATGAATTAACAGTGTAAATAGGTTATGATATAGTTGCAATTACGGAGACATGGCTGCAGGGTGACCAAGGATTGAAACTGAACATCCAAGGGTATTCAATATTTAGGAAGGACAGACAAATAGGGAAAGGAAGTTGGATAGCACTGTTAGTAAAGGAGGAAATCAATGCAATAATGAGGAAGGATATTAGCTCGGAAAATCATGATGTGGAATCTGTTTGGGTAGAGGTAAGAAACACCAAGGGGCAGAAAACATTGGTGGGGGTTGTCTATCGGCCCCCAAATAATAACAGAGATGTAAGGGAAGGCATTAAACAGGAAATTAGAGACAAATGCAATAAGGGTGCAACTGTAATCATGGGTGACTTTAATCTACATATAGATTGGATAAACCAAACTAGCAATAATACTGTGAAGGAGGATATCCTGGAGTGTGTACGTGATGGTTTTTTAGACCAATACATTGAGGGACCAACTAGAGAGCAGGCTATCCTAGACTGGGTATTGTGCAATGAGAAAGGATTAATTAACAATCTTATGTGAGTTCTCTTGGGGAAGAGTGGCCATAAAATGATAGAATTGTCCATTATGATGGAGAGTGAAGAAGTTGAATCTGAAACTAGAGTCCTGAATCTAAATAGAGAGAACTACAAGGGTGTGAGGTGCGAGTTGGCAATGATGGATTGGGGAACCTTACTAAAAGGGTTGACGGTAGATAGGCAATGGCTAATATTTAAGGAACATATGCATGAATTACATCAATTATTCATTCCTGTCTGGTGCAAAAATAAAACAGGAAGGTGGCTCATCCATGGATTACAAAAGAAATCAGGGATAGTATCAGGTCCAAAAAGAGACAACATATAAAATTGGCAGAAAAAGCAGCAAGACTAAGGATTGGGAGCAGTTTAGAATTCAGCAACAGTGGACAAAAAGATTGATCAAGAAGGGGAAAATGGAGTATGAGTAAACTTGCAGGGAACATAAAAACTGACTGTAAAAGCTTCTATAAATATGTGAAGAGGAAAAGATTAGCAAAGACAAATGTAGGTCTCTTACAGTCAGAAACAGGGGAAATTATAACGGGGAACAAAGAAATGGCAGAAGAATTGAACACACAGTTTGGTTCTGTCTTCACAAAAGAGGACACATAATTTCCCAGGAATGTTAGGGAACCAAGGGCTCAGTGAGAGGGAGGAATTGAAGAAAATCAGTATTAGTAAAACATAAATGGTACTAGAGAAATTAATAGGGATAAAGACTGAAAAATCCCCAGGGTCTGATAATCTACATCCCAGAGTCCTAAAGGAAGTGGCCCTGGAAATATTAGATGCATTGGTGGTAATCTTCCAAAATTCTATAGACTCTGGAGCAGTCCCTACAGATGGGAGGGTGGCAAATGTAACCCCACTATTCAAAAAAGGAGAGAGAGAAAAAAGAGAGAACTACAGACCAGTTAGCCTAACATCAGTAGTGGGGAAAATGCTGGAGTCTATTATAAAAGACTTGGTAACAGAACACTTGGAAAGTATTAACAGGATTAGACAAAGTCAGCAATGGATTTATGAAAGGGAAATCATGCTTAACTAGAGTTTTTTGAAGGTGTAACTAGTAGAATAGATAAGGGAGAAGTGCGTGTGGTGTATTTGGATTTCAAGAAAGCTTTCGATAAGGTCCCACATTAAAAGGCTAGTGGGCAAAATTAAAGCACATGGGATCAGGGGTAATATACTGCCATGGACTGAGAATTGATTGACAGACCGGAAACAGAGAGTGGGAACAAACGGGTCTTTTTCTGGATTAGGCGGTGACTTAGTGGCGTACCGCAGGGATTAGTGCTTGGGCCCCAGCTATTCACAATAAATATATAAATGACTTGAATGAGGAAACTAAATGCAATATTTCCAAGTTTGCTGACAACACAAAACTGGGCAGGATTGTGAGGAGAATGCAAGGAGGCTTCAGGGCGATTTAGACAAGTTGTGTGTGTGGGCAAACACATGGCAGATGCGGTATAACGTGGATAAATGTGAAGTTATACGCTTCGGTGTTAAAAACAGAAAGGCAGAGTATTATTTAAGTGGTGATAGATTGGGAAATGTGGATGGACAAAGGGATCTGGGTGTCCTTGTACACAAGTCAATGAAAGTAAACAGACAGATGCAGCAAGCAATTAAGACGGCAAATGGTATTTTGGCCTTCACTGCAAGAGGATTAGAGTTCAGAAGTAGGGATGTCTTACTGTAGTTATACAAGGCCTTGGTGAGACCACACCTGGAGTACTACGTGCAGTTTTGGTCTCCCTACCTAAGAAAGGATATACTTATCATAGAGGGAGTGCAGCAAAGGTTCACTAGGCTGATACGGGGATGGCAGGCCAGTCACATGAGCAGAGATTGGTTCCACTGGGCCTGTATTCACTAGACTTTAGAAGAATGAAAGGGGATCCGATTGAAACATATAAAATTCTAACAGGGCTAGACAGACTAGATGCAGGGAGGATGTTTCCCCTGGTTGGAGAGTCTAGAACCAGGGGCCACAGGAGGCTATGGAGGCCGGGTCACTGAGTATATTCAAAAAAGAAATTGATACATTTTTCGATGTTAGGGGCATCAAGGGGTATGGAAAGAAAGCAGGAATATGGCATTGAGATAGAGGATCAGCCATGATCATATTGAATGGCGGAGCAGGCTCGAAGGGCCGAATGGCCTACTCTTGCTCCTAGTTTCTATGTTTATGTTGAAAGAAAATCAAGTGCTTTGCCTGGTTTATCAAGCAAAAGTACCAAAATAGTTCAACTGTTGCTCATCTCATTGACATTTATGGGATCTTGCGGTTTGCAAAACAGTGGACAAATCATTGTATTGCATGTAACTTATTCTAGATGAAGCATTTTGAACTGTTTCTGAAACATAAAAAGATGTAGACAAGTCCTCCCCCACCCAATATCCATGATCCATCAAAGATTGAAATAATTATGAAAGTAATGACTCCACTGTCAACCAATGAATCTCAACCAATATAAACAACATACTACAGTGAACAGGCTATTTTAACAGCAAACAGAGCCTCCATGAATTAACCAGTAACTCATAGCCAAAAATACAGCAAAGTATTCTGATAAAAGCAGTGTTATTTTGCCAGCAAAACTAAGCGAATGGGAGACAGCTACATAATGCACATTAAAAATCAATCCATGTCACTTAGTGTTTAACCTAATCATCTCCATTCTGACCAAGAATAGCGGTGTCACTACATGCAGCCAGTAATTATACTAAAAAGAGTTATAGGTGTATGACACTAACTGGCGGTGAAGTCATACCTGTGAAAGCATGATTTGTTATACCACTTAACATTTTACTGCTGTTTGTAATGATCATCATAGGACTATGTTCATTCTTTGGAGGGGTATCCTGGGACACACCCATTTTCTCTTTATATATTTTGGACAAATAAATATCACACACCAAAGATGTGCTTTCTTAAGCGACTATACTGTCGCTAACAAACAACCTAATAATGACACATTTTAAATCAACACTAACAGAATCTGAAATTGCAACCAGCAACTAAACAATGAAGAGTAATGCACATCACACACTATCAAAATGATTTATTTCCCAAGGCAGCACCTCTACTTACAGCAAGATTGCTTTCTGTTTTAATTCTTTGAATTGTTTCCAACTGGTAGACATGACATTAGCACACGAATGACCATATGCAAAATTTGCTCAATCTATTTTAGAAACATCATACCTCATAAATCCCTAGTATCTGACCTTTCATTTTCATTTGTATGAATGATAACTCTCTCCACAATAGTCTGGAGAATATGTGAAATCAGCTCACTGCTGATGAAAACACACTGGGGAACACATTATTTATTTTTAAACACATTGCTTAATGCGCTCAGGTGAAGTTGTTAACCAGTGGCACAGACCTTTAGATCTCACCTCGGGCTCCAGTACTTTCCCCAAATTCAACCACGTCATTCTCCACTATCTTTCCCACCTCTTCTTCAAAATCCTCACTGCATGCATCCTTTCTCTCCTGACACTGGTTTACTTTTCATTCCCTCCACTCCATCAGGTCATTCTTCCATCACTACTGCCTCACTTTACGAAACTCAAAATCTTTTTTCTCATATTTGTTCTCAGAATGTGGAAGGTGCTGGCATTTATTAACCATCACTATTTGCATTGAGAAGATGGCTGCAGGGCCAGTTTTCACTTTATGGGGTTACCAGAAGATTGAAGCAATGATGCTGGATTGGTGATATATGTTCGTCAGGATAGCCTACGACTTGGGGGAAAATTTGTTGATGTCGTATCCATAGTTCTGTTGCTTTTGACCTTCTTGACAGATGATGTTAGCTTGGTGAGATTCCGTAATGCATCCTGTGGAAACAGTGCCTATCACAGCACAATATGCCAGTGAAGGGGTGATGTATGGAGTCCTGTGCCAACCTAAAGAACTCCACTATCTTGGATAATATCAAACCTCTCGAGTATTGCTTTTACGCTACCTGTCCAAGAGAGTGCAAGAATTCCATCAAGCCCCTGACTGAACCTTATAAGTGGTGGATTGGCTTTTAGCGGTCAAGAAATTAGCCACTTGTCACTAAATAATCGGCCTCCGAGCTGCTCACATAACTAGTGTTAATATGACTAGCCCAGTTAAGCTTTAGTCAGTGACGACATGCAAGATGCTAAAAGTTGGGGACTTGGCAACTATAGTGCTACTGAAAGAAAATGGAGAAATGGTTTGGGGTTTTCTAGGTGAAGATGGTAACTGCTGGGCACTTGTGGGGCATAATTACCAACTGTCACTTTCCAACCTAAATCTAGATTTTGTCTGACAACTCTGTAGACTGGCAATGGACTACTTTATCATCCAGTAGCTGAGAATGGCACCCAACACCAAGGAATCATCAGCATGCAGCCGCTTCCTTCCCTGTTCAGAAAAGTTTCCTTAAAATCATTCCATTAAATACCCCTCCCTGACCGCATTTTCAGATCCCTTTTCTCTCACCCGTCAATATTTCTGTGAGTATTTCTTCAGAAATATTGTTCTCTAGATTCCTCAATCCATAGCCCAACTTCTCCACCTCAGAAGTCTCATTCATCTAAGCCATTTTAAACCAATTCTTCATATCTTTCTTTTTATATATCTTCTATCTATCCAAGCAAATTTCCCTCTCCACATCTCATCCAATCTATGAAGCTTTCCGCCCACTACTTCAATCCCCCTTCTGACCTAGTTTTTAACTTCCCAGTTTACTCAACTTCCTTAGGTTCAATGTTGCCAATGTCATTAACCTCTCCCTATAGTTTTGTTTCTTTCTTCCATTTCTGGGAGACTATGTGCTTTCATCCCTACCTAACTCTTATGGAACACTAACCATACCTACAGTCAAGTTCGAGATTAACTATTAAAACACTGCATAAATTTCAGCTGATGCAAAACTCCTTGGTCCATACCCGCTTCTACACAAAGGCCATCAAAATAATCACCATTATCCTTTCTAAATCCCATGATACACAGTGTGCTCTCAGGAAATAAACTTAAAAGATCCTAAATCTTCATTTCAAATCCCTCCATGGCCTTGTAACAGAGCAATATTTTTCATCCATCTGTCATTGCACACATTCTCCATTGGACTACTGCGCTTGCTCCCTAAACCTGGGGAGCCTATCATAGGGAAATCTTCAATTACTATACCCCTGTGATCTAGAACAATCTCCCAAAGTCACCTCCCTTTGTCAGCATGAACCTCCCATGTCTTTAACCATGCCTATCTCACCTCCCGCCTTATTCAAAGTTTTCTCCTTCGCACATATCCTTCCACCTCACACTGCAGACAACTGTGTACTTGTGAATGAGGGCTTCTATAGAAATACCTGTTCCAACGAATTTCAAAATGATGACTTAAATCAATGGTTCGACAACAGAATCCACAACAATAAAACTCTGCAAAATATCTTACCCACCTGAACGCCAAGATTAATTCTTCAAATTTTCACATTTATTGAAGATTTTGCTTTAACAGTTAATTACAGCTATCGCTCATTAAACACTCCTAATGTGTTCCTAAAGAACAGCATGCCAAATAAAAAACACTTTCCCATAAGAATCATATAATAATGGTGGGTTATGTTCCTGACCTGTAATTTTACATTAAAAACCCATTGGCTACTTTGAACCTAACTGGCCCAAAAATCCTGAGCAAGGGCTCAGGAGAGTGGCAGTGAATGAGGCAGCAATCAAGAAACAAGGAGGGAGTCTGGAGATGGAAGTAGCAGTTTGCTTAAAAAAAAGACAGAGCATGTGCAGTTACAATGCGGTTCTTGGCACATGCACAGCAACCATTCTAAAATGAAAATGGAGGCAATGCTAATTGGGCAAGTTCGCCAATTTACAAATAGCACTAAAACGCACTACGAAATGGGCGTTAAATGGGGTAATACATATTATAAATACAACTTCATGAGTTAATCAGTTCAGACATTGAGTAGATTGTGTTCCTATTGAATACAAAAATTAAGACACCTTTATGTCAAAAATTATTTTATTGCCCTATCAACAGCTTTATTTGAACTAATCCTCCAGCTGCATGAGCTGGGCAGCAAGCAATCATACCACCAAACCACTTTAACAAAAAGACACAAATGCAACAAAAGTGAACCAGCCATCACTAATAAATGACTAAAATCAATTATTACAAAGAAAAACTGCCCTTCCTCTATGCTTTACAAAAGGGGAACACTTAAGGGAAATTTTACATGAGGATTGATGTAGCCCAGACATCACTTTCTCAATGAAATATCAAGCACTGGTGCAAGCTGGTTTTCATTTTGCTCCTTCAGCAGTGGAATTATGGTCAGTGCTTCCCTGAAATCTTTTACTCATTAGCTCCAGATATACCATTTTACTCACCATTCTTCCTTCCATCTACATGGAAGTTTAAGAGAGCATAATTTCTACTCTAGCTCACTCTTCATCTGGGCTTTAAAAAAGTAATTCTCCATACACTTCTCGAAGCATATGGTGCAGAATTCAAAACATGCTTTAAATACAGGAGTGTTCAAACCATGAACGTAAACTACTTTAGTCTGCAGGGCCCAGTAATCTAGCCCAAACTCAGACAATTCTTTTTGTATTTATATTTTGCACTCGTTAGTTCCTCCGATTTGAATTTCATGGAACTAATGATTCTGGTTTTTTTCTAGCATTGGTATATTATTGGTAGATAAAACCTCAAACTAAACAAGATCAATTAGTACCAGCAGCTCAAGATATATGTGAAATTAAAAGGAATTGTCAAATAAACTTTACGGCAGCTTGGCTCAGTGGTAACATTCCTACCTCAGAATCAGAAAGTTGTGCATTCAGCCTCACTCCAGACCTGGAGCACATAATCTAGACTGGTACTAGAAAAATACCAAGGGACTTCTGCATTATCAGAAGCCTGTTTTTCCTAAATGAGACATTGCTGCTTTTTGAAGTAAAGGGTACAAAAGATCTCTTGGTATTATTGGAAGAGCAGCTTATCCCAATCCCTAGCCTAAATTTACTCCTTAACTAACATGAAGAATGGACTAACAAGTTATTCAGCTAATTGTTGCAGGCCCTTTGGTTGCAATGCTTCCCTACATAACAAGAATAACTACACTTCAAAAGGAATTTACTGTTGAGAAGAACTTTTCTTAATGTCCTGTTGGATGTAAGATTTGCTATGTAGATACAAGTTCTTTCACATGTGACTCATGAGGTTTCATAATGGTTCATGGAAACATAATAAAAACATGGACATCCCTGCACCAAGGTGTGTATTAGTAGTTGATGTACTTTTCTCCATTTCACCTGCAAAGTGAGAGTAATAATTATTTTGTCAGGGTCAGGGTTCATCTTAATGTATTGTTTCAGTTTAAAGTTTGCTATCTAATAAATGATTCCACCATCCACCCTCCCCACCACTTCTGACCTCGAGTAATTCCCCATTCACAATTTGATCTTCATCTCATTTATTAATAGTAGCTCTTCACTGTTTCATCTCACTGTTCTAGATGTGCCGTCCCACACAAAGGTTATGTTGAAACCTGGACCCAGCAAATCATTTCTGAATCTAGCTCTTTAACTCCCTTGATCTTTTCTTTCTCTTAGTATCATCAAGCTTTTAAAACCCAAACTTAGTGTCACCTAACCACTGCTTTGTTGACATCTGTATTCTCTCCTATTCTTTTCAACATTGATGGCGTTTTGCACTATGATGGTTTGTCTGTGTTTCTCAATAAAGAGGGTCAGAGGGCAGGAGCTAGTTATACATCTTCTTTGGGGCAAAGACCTTTATTCAGCTCCCCCACACTTAAGGAAACACGCCATGCAATGTTGTCACTACATTTGAGAAAGGGTAATGGTGAGCTTATGCAGTTTTTGTTATATTTAGTGGGAACCCTGTGCCACTGGCTCTTGCTGCACAGATCTTACACTGCTAGCAACAACCCCAAAGTAAAACACTGGATTCACTGAAAGTCAGCTGTGGAAAGACTCATTTAACAGGGCATTCTTGGCAACAACCCATAAAGAATCCAGTAAAGTTACTTTGAGGATTGCCAACAGCTGAGCAAAGCCCACACGCTGGGAGTCAGCGGCACTAATATGCTGCTAAACACAATATGAAAACAGCTTTAGTTTATAACATGTGTCCTCCCAAACCAGGTTTGCGCTTGGGGAGAGAACAACGTAACAGTAGGTTGAATTACTGACTTGGTAGGAACAGCTTGAAGTTTGAATCAAGAGGATTAGGTAAAAAGTGTAACTGTACAGCATTAAAGCAGATTAGCATGTGAGAACTTTTCAATGGTAAATTGATATTGAAGCACCAAATGAGCCCAAAGACGAACACTAACATGAGCCAAGATAGCAATCTGGTGTTACAGTTTTCTTACATTTGAAGATAAAGATACAGGGACTTCAAAGATTGCATATATGACACCGGACCTTTGATATAGGTCAATTATTCACTGGGAAAAGAAGAGCTGAACAACAAATCTAACCAACCGTTTCCTTTGCACAATTTATACACATGACCCCTTTTCCTCCTCAACCTTTAAGTGATAATTATGCTATTTGTGACTTACAGAAAATATGACATTACAATAAATCTATTTGGTGATAGGATAATCCAATAACTCTCAAGCGATGTAGCTGCAAGTACAATTAGATCAGCCCTTCCATGGAATTATGAACATCCAGCCCACAACCCCATTATTACTTATTGCATTTTGCCCGTTATTGCCTTGATAACTTTCCCCTTCCTCTCTTGAAAGGGCTAGGGTTGGATGGTGCCAGTTACAGGTGTTAAGTCAGGCTGAGGAGGATAGTCAAAAATGGAGGGCATTGCAGCCAAGGTCAAGTCTGTCCTAGCCAAACATTTGCATATGCTCCGAGCATCCCTGGTTGATTTTTCCCCTCCCTGGGTCAGGGGCAAAGTGATTATTTTAATTGTCCTTCAGGTGCAGAATATTAATATTGTAAACATAGAGAATTATGAAATACTTCCAATATTGGCCACCTAAATGTGTAATTTAAACATTCAAATAGAAATACACCATGAAATACCAGTAAGTCACCCTTCCAGTGAAGTGACAATACCAGGTTTATAGAATACGCAATTAAGTTACAAGGTAAGTTTGTCATCAGAATTGGCTTTTCCCATCAAATCAACAGGATAGGGATGGTTTCTTACAGTGTTTTATTTTAAATCTGTTTTGAAAAACAGCTCAAGGCTTTTTATAGAACTAATTCAAAAACTCCTTTGCATCACCTACAATCTTGCGCTAAATTCGCAGATTTTGAAGTAAATTTTTTGGACCTCAAGTATAAATTAATTTCAAACCATTTTTTAAAAAGAGTTAGACGTCTGAAAATTATTGCATATTGGGTATACCTGGAAGATCCATGAGCTGTTGAGCAGTTTTACATGTGCAGATATTTACATAGGATATACGCACAGCAAGAGGCCATTGGGCCCGAGTCCATGCCAACGTTTATTGTCCACTCAAGTCTTCTCCCATCTTTTCTTATCTAAGTGTACAATCGTAATCATCTTCCTCATATGCTTGCCTATGATGTTTGGCTAGGACAGCATCTATACTATTTGCTTTAACCGCTACCTGTGGTAGCAAGTTCTACATTCTTACCACTCTTTGAATGAAAAGATTTTTTCTGAATTCCCTGTTGGATTTCTTGGTGACTATCTTATACTGCTAGTTCTTTTTGATACATTGATCTGCTGTCTATAGAGTTACTTTATTCCTGAGCAGTGGCAGCAAATTTTGGGCACCCCAAAAATACCAAGGAGTCTGATGAAGTAGAATAAAATCTTACGATCCATAGGCACTAATAAAGCCATTTCTCTTACTGAGATCGAATTTCTACTACTGATTGGAAAAAGCTTTAAGCAAGACCAAAATTGTAAAAAATACAATTTTTTGGAACTATATTTTGCTGTAAGTACCATATTTATCAACCACTAAATTACCCTTTATTCACAGACTGCTAAGTAAATAAATGTTATTACCAAGCCATCAGCGACCAGAACACGAACACAAACACAATTTCTCACAAAAGCTTTGAATAGATTTCAAAACAAATTATACTTGCAAGTACACTTCAATCAACTCCAACAAACCACAATTAACGTAAAGGATTTGTTTTTTTTTATGTTTAATAATTGATAAAGCAATGAAGTGTAATTCGTGTCACTGTAACACACCTTTCTTCTCTGAATTATTCATTCCTTGAAACAATACATAATTTGCTTTTTCCCCCAAACCTGAATAAAATCCTTCCTAATTTCGTCAAATTCGCAACATGACCCCTTCAAAAAAAAGGACTGAACAAAACTGGAATCTGAAGATCCCAACATATTAACAATCGATTTAAATCCCAACCCCGCCCCCCACCCCATCTAAAATTTACCGTCGAAATGAAAAAAAAAAATTTTCATTTTATTTTATGGATGCTCTCCTCACGATTACAGTTAAAAGTCGATTCAACGTGTAGAATTTATTTGTTTCGTTGCGAAAACGGGAAAGTCGAGCTTCCCAACTTTCAAAATCGGACGAAGTTTTTATGTTGGAAAACGTTAAAAAAAAGGGGGAAAAATGTGCCACAGGCATAATGCGAAACATTGGAAGGATATAAATCTGGGAACAGTTATTGTTTGAGCTGGAGGACAAAAGAGGTTTCATGTGAATTTGAAAACACTGAAAATAAAAAAGTACTTCTTAAATGAAGAATGTCCAGTGATGCTCGGTTACCTGTTGGGAGGCGGCCACGGATCCGGCTCCGGCTGCTGGAGTCTCTGAACCGGATCGGCTCCGGATCCGGCTCTCTGGATCGCTTGGCGCGGGGTTAAAGTTGACTCTCCTGCTTCTGGTCGGGGGGCTGAAGGAGCCCAGAGTCGGAGCGGAGGAGTGAACCGGGACTGGGACTGGGATGAGGAGGAGCCGGGATTGAATTCGCCTCGAAAGCCGCTTGTCCTCCCGACGCGCGGAGCGGGAGGACGAGTGGGTCTGACACACACACACACACACACACACACTTTCCAAGTGACAGGACCGGACCGCGCGAAAGGAGGCGGATTAATGGCGAGCGGTGGCCCAGGGCCAAAAGCTGAGGTAAAGTGTGTGTGTGTGTGTGTGTGCGCGCGGTCGGGCGGTTGTGGTGTGTGCGGCCGCTTCCAGGGCTCGGGAAAGCGGCTCGGCTTTCCCGCAAGATGGCGCCGGGACGGGAGGTGGCGGCGCCCTGACTGACTCTCCCTCCGTCAGGCCCGGGGCCCCGTGGCTCAGGGGACACTCTGACTGGGCAAACTCACCTCACTCACGCATCCCCCTCACCTCCACCTTCACCGCCAATCATCCCGAGAAGGACAGCAAACTCCTTCCAGATTCACCCATCAGTTATGGGCGCCGTCTTCGTGGAAATTTGCCTTTCAAACTTTTTTTTTTAGAGCCATGTGTTTTTCTGCTGTTAACCCTTTCTCTCCTGATTGAGCTGACCATGCTGGGGGTCCAGCCCCACCTGTCTCCCCGCTCCCTTGCCCCAAATAACCCTTTTTTTTCCACCGGTGAGTGCTGGCTGGATATTCCACCGGGGAGCCATCGCATTCATGGATTCCTCTCCCAACATCCATACCAGGCTATTTTCCAGCACTGGTCACTCCAAGAATGTTGAAGCCCATTGTAGTATCCCTCCAGCTGTCAGAGGTGAGATCAGCTAACTCTGCACAACCAAGTAATGTACCAGAGACCATCCTAAGCTTCATGGCTTACCCACACCCTAGCTAATCCTTCTTTCCATTGAGCTGTTCACAGGCAATAACTTGTGTATTTTCATCACCATTACCAACAAGTCATTCAAAGATGCGTTTGATCGTGATTTATCTTGTTCTGTCCTGTATTATAAATAAACGGTATACTGAGTATATAGTCTTTTGTTTTATTGTCAATGTTCTTTGTCTTCATGCATGACTTTAGTAACCAAATATATTTCAAAGGATTATTTATATCATTCTTGCTACCATCCAAACAAAAATAAAAACACCTGCATGCTGCAGTCACTTTAGCGTTAGTGATCCTCAAGAGTGAAAAAGTGTTTACTTGCATGTTGTTAAACTATTATTACTTCCTGTGTAATTGCTGGAGTAGCAGCTCTGTTCAAGACACTTCAGGCATCACTCTTGTTACACATTCAAATATCTGTCATACCTGCATGTGTTTGCCTCAGATTTCATATTCGGAAAAGAACAAATCACAACAGACCACATAGATTACATACCAATCAAAAGCAGGAATAGTGGGAATGGACACTAACAATTGAACTACAATCAATCATTGATAAGTGACCAGCTGTCATAAAACAAGTAGGAAGAAGAGAATTGGAACCAATGAAACTGCTGAAAAATGTTGACAGTCATTTCTACCACTTTTCCTCCTCAGTAACTGATTACACAGAATTGAAAAGAGGGTTCTCTAACATAATTTACCCATATGCTTGCCTTTGTTTGAAATGTTTCTAATAGGTTTCCTTAACTCCAGCAATAAGAAGTTTGTGCCTCATTTAGGTACCTAGAATTAGATTCCTAGGTACCTAAATGAGTTACCTAGGACTCTAAAGGCAATCATCTTGTGAGTTACATGAAAAGATTCAAAGTGGTAGTAAACTATAACTGCTAAAAATCGACTAGTTTGACATTATCACATTGCCATTTGTGGGTCTTTGCTGTGTGCAAAGTGGCTGCTGCATTTCATACAAGACATACGACATAGGAGCAGGAATAAGCCAAATGGCCCCTCGCATCTGCCCCAACATTTAATAAGATCACGGCTGATCCTCAAACTCAACTCCACTTTCCTGCCCAATCCCCAAATCCCTTGATTCCCTTAAGAGTCCAATAATCTAACAATCTCCAGAACCAGGGGTCACAGTCTGAGGATATGGGGTAGACCATTTAGGACTGAGATGAGAAATTTCTTCACCCAGAGAGTGGTGAGCCTGTGGAATTCGCTACCACAGAATGCAGTTGAGGCCAACTCATTGTATGTTTTCAAGAAGAAGTTAGATATAGCTCTTGGAGTGAAGGGGATCAGCGGATATGGGGAGAAAGTGGGAGCAGACTATAGAGTTGGATGATCAGCCACAATCATAGTGAATGGCAGAGCAGGATCGAAGGGCCGAATGGCCTACTTTGGCTCCTATTTTCTATGTTTCTATGTTAATCTCAGCCTTGGATATGCTCCACAACTGAACATCCACACTATGGGGTAGAGAATTCCAAAGATTCACAGCCCTCTGTTGTTTGTAACAGTCACCACATTTCAAAAGTACATTAAATAGGCTGTAAATTGGTTTAGGATGTCCTCAGATCACGAAAGGTGCTCTATAAATGCAAGTCTTTCTTTTCTCCTGACAACTGCCAGTAGATTTGAATGTTGCTGTTTGTTTGGATGTATTTAAAAATCCATTTGAGTGCTTTCTATTTAAAGCTTGGAATTTAAATGGGAAATGCAAACGTCTGGAAGTCTATGTTTAAATTACCTGCATGAATCACAAGCATTAACAAAATCCTGCAAATAACAGGGATTCATGAGTATTGATAACACTGCAAACGAACATTTCTTGTTAGATTTTTTGAACACATTGTAAAATTTAATAACTGTGTACAATATTGTTGAATTGCCCAACATTATGCAATTCAAAATAAAGTTGGAACAAAATGCATATATTTTTCTATAGAAAATGTTTATATCATTTTATTTTTGTCTTACTGTTCTGATTAAATAATTAGAACTGCAACAAACATTTACTTTCATTGTGAACACAGTTGATAAGTGCTCAAGGGTGAAACTGAGCTGTATGGTCAGGGCAGGTGCAGGTTTGATCCATGCCTGCACTGTTAGCAGATTTTAGTTGCAGCTGCACAATTGGTTTCAACACCATTGGGGGGCTGGGAGAAGTGAAAATAAAATCAGCCATGGGCTCTGCCTCTGATCACTAAAAAGCGACCCCTACAGGAAAGCATGCTGTGAATATTGAGTGGGAATGAGATTATGCTGAACTGTGAAGACCTCATCTACTTACTGCCTAAGCTCATGTTTGAAGAAATCCACTTGGACAGGGTAAATGAGAAAATTGAAGAAAAAAAGCACTATAAAGATCAATTTCAGTCCACCATCAAAAGTGGGGAAAGTGAGAGAATAGAGGGAATAATGTTCCTCCAAAGAGCATAGAGACAAGGAGAAACAGTCATTAATACTTCACAAATCTAGAATTCTGTGAAGATATTGATTGAATTTTTTTAAGAAGATGTTTGATAAGCTTCCACACATATAAAAAAACTTATATGGATGAACACTTCTTACAGGTAAAAGAGCAATTTACTTGTACTTTTTTCAATTTAGTACACTGTATTCGCTGCTCACACTGTGGTCTCCTCTACAGTGGGAGACCATAAACAGATTGAGCAATTGCTTTGCAGAACACCTCCATTCAGTCTGCAAACATGGCCTTGAGCTGCCAGTTGCCTGTCATTTTAATTCTCAACTGCACTCCCATTCTGATCTTTCTGTCTCTGTTCCAGTGAAACTCAATATAAGCTCGAGGAACAGCACTTCCTATTTTGATTAGGAAATTTACTTCCTTCTGAACTCAACATTGAGTTCAGCAATTTCAGATCATAACCACTGCCCCCATTTTTTTTCAGGCAGCATCTATTGCTAATGATTCTGCTATTGCCATTTACATCTAGTGAATATTTCCAGCATTTTCGCTTTTTACTTCAGATTTCCAGTAACTGCAGTATTTTATTTTTATATTAGTCCTTCCCTGCACCTTTTCCAGCATGGCTACATTCTTCCTGCAAAGAGGGATCTAGGTCAAGGTGTGGCCTGACAAGTGGTACAGAGATGTCAATATTGTAGAGGTATTGATAGCACTGGATAGAGAGATTGGGGAAGGCAGTCAAGCTGCTTTTATATTGTGCAAGGTTTTGTGTTAATGCTGCTATTATGTAGGATTTGTGTAGCTGGTGGCAACACAAAGCAAACTTGTCAAATTGGGAAGAGCCAGTTTCCTTTGGTGTTGCTTGTGGCTGTGCATTGGTATTTGGCAGCACAAGTGTGGCATGAACACAATATGAAACAAATGAAGAGGACACTCAGTGGAGTGCACACCTGCATCAACCTGTGTTAACCTAGCGTTATTACAATTACGCTGCTCTTCCTTGAGGCTTTTCCCTTCCTAGTTAATTGTCTGTAACTATAAAACTGAAAAAATAAATCTTTTTATTAGGAGTTTTCATCTCACTGAGGAGGTTCCAAGCCAATCCACATGAACAATCTGCTCTGAAAACTCTGCTCACATTTTGATAGCTGTGACAAATACTGCCACAGCAGCTGAGACAATCCACGACATTCTAAAACAACCCAAAACATGCTAAAACAGCCCACAGCATTCAAAAAGAAAAACCCACCTTATCTCCCAATGTTAATAGATCCTTTGAAAAAAATTCAGATCCAGATCCGCATCTTCAACAAAACTAATCAGTTCTTCCTTGGGCCATATGCTATCTGTGTAGCAAGTTTTTGTTTTGAAATCCATCAATTTGTTTTTGAAATATGTTTACAGACCAACAGACCAACAAACAGGGGCAAAACGTTACCTACACCCACCTTGGTGTTCTTTAAATGATAGGACCAAGATGTCATAGTAGGGGACAGGGTAATTGTGCATGACTCTGAATGAAGAGTGCTTGATGACCTTTTCTCCCTTCAGACTTCCTTGTTGTCTCAAATCACACCACTTGATGTCAACATGACAAAATTTGTAATTCACGAAACCCTTGTCCATACAAACAGTGACCTTTGTATATGTGTTTTTAAATAAGATCCCAGCTTTTTTTTTACACTAGATAACCATCGAGGTTTGCCACTCCCAGGATGGTCTGCATAGAACATTGGAAAAAAGGAGTGATACCAGTGCAGAGGAGACACAGTGAGGCTGATTGTTAAACCCACTGAGATGATTGGAACTGTGTTTATGTTTCTGGAATGCAGAATGTAGAAATATGTTTCATTTTTTTTTGTATTTAATTGAAAATACATGCGAGTTGACAGCTTTGAAAAACCCCAGCTGCTGTGAGAAATTCATGGTAACTCTGGTATGCTCTGATGTATTGAGTCCTGCCCTGTATGAGTTCTACTACTGACTTTGGTTGTCATGTGCCCCTAAACATGTACAGGGCTTCCTCAGCCTCCATTCTGCACATCATCAGAAGAGAGAGTGGAGAGATAGAGACTGGTTATATCACAAAACTACTTTATTCCCTTTTTAAAAAATAGTTTCTCTCCCATGGTACTGTTCACAGACTAGTTCCAGCATCAGGGGACAGGTCAGGTCCTAGCAGTGACTGGCAGCAGATCTGGGAGTCAGATGGCGGACCACTCCAGAGATTGAAGAGTGACAGAGGGGAGAGGATAATCAGGATGTGCGAGGAGCAAGAACACCAAAGACCACTGGGTGGACAGTACAGTCACACTGATGGGTCTTACATGCACAGTAGCCCCAAAGACATTGGGGAAAAAAAGCTTAGTAAATATTAGTTGCTTAGAAAAAAGGAGAAAAATACAAGAGGATGGAAAACAAAGGAAGGCCCATGATAGGTGCAGGATGATCAATATGGAATCATAAAGTATCTCTGCAGGAGATGAGAAATGTTGAGGAATCAACAGTTCCATGTCAGGAATCACCAAAATTGCAAGGTTAAGGAGTAGAATTAAATGCAAGGAAATCAAAAACTTTCATAACATCTAGACTTTGTCAAAATTTGCTTGAGATATCTGATTGGTTTCTGTATACACCCAAGAAAAGCACTATATATGAGTGTGTTGTTTGATTGGTTGCTTTAGTGAAATCAGGGCCAATGACTTATTACACTCTACAGGCATATCAAGTAGATAGACTCAGACTCAGATTGATAACTTCAATTCTTTATCCTCATCAAAACTCCCAGGTTAGATTCTGTGTGGGTTAGGTACAAAGTAAAATTCCCTCTGCATTGCATCATCAAGCACTCCCAGATCAGGTACTGAATAGGTTAGATGCACTATAAAGCCCACACATAAATAATGGTCAGTGAAGGTATGTAGCAGAGAACACCCAGTTCCTGAGAGATCATACTCCATCAAGGAGAATATTCATTGATTGTATTGAAGCACCTTGGGATCCATGTGTAAAAGTGGAATCTGATTGCACTTTTTGTGATGGCCATTTTGAAATGTTTTGTAATGTTCTTCCAGATATTTTATGAATAAAGTATATTTAAAAAAAAAACATCTTCAAGGGAAAAAGAAAAGAAAATTGCATAGGAAAATTAAATTTGCAAACACAAGGAATTTGTTTAGTGTAATCAACTGGAGAATGGGCATTATTTGAACAACTGTGATTAGCAGGTGGAGCTGCGATAAGCCGGCGTTGAGTGATGCTAAGCACACAGCACTTTGCTGACAGGCAGACAAAGTGCAGACTTTGTATATGCACTGAACCAGTAGCCCAGCTCTTGACAAGCCCTTTAACAGGACAAGTACAACATGGACTCTAGGAGGCATCTGACATTCTTAATTTCTTTGTGAGTTGTTGTGTTTGCTTGCAGGGAATCGGGAGCAAAACACTGTCACAGTGTAGGTGCTGTCAACAGCCTGCCACCTTTCTAATCTTTACCTTGTTTTCTTTCTCACTCAGCAGTTATATGCTGCTCTCAGCTCATCAGTCATTGGCTGAACTCACGGGAATGGAAACATTGCGTGCAGAGGATAACTATAGCATAACGTGGTGAGGGCATAGCTACAGAGAGGCTGGGATAACTTATAACCTGATAACTGATAATGGGCATGTGTTCCACATAGCATAAGATCTGGAAGTGTTACCTGATAATAGCTGGGAACTTATATATGACGAAATAGCTGCATGCTTTTTGGTACAGAAAAGTAGCTTGGGCCATGTTTACAGGAGGTGAGTAGTAGGGAGAATATTGCACACAGGCTAATAATATGTTACATAAAGGATAACATAGCTGGGAGTATGTTATATTCAGGTAAGCAGATGTTCAGAATAATAGTTGTGTTTTTTTTATGTATTCATTCAAGGGAGGTGGGCATCGCTGGCTAGGTCAGTATTTGTTGCCCATCCCTAAAAGTGGTGGTGAGACGCCTTCTTGAACCAGTCCATGTGGTGTAAGTATGCCCACAGTGCTGTTAGGAAGGGAGTTCCAGGATTTTGACCCAGCGACGGGAAGGAACAGCAATATAGTTCCAAGCCAGGATGACTTGGAGAGGAACTTGCATGTGGTAGTGTTCCCATGCATCTACTGCCCATGTCCTTCCAGGGGTAGAGGTCGCAAGTTTGGAAGGTGCTGTCGTAGAAGGTTTGACAAGTTGTTACAGTGCATCCTTTATATGGTACACACTGTCAGTGGTGGAGGGAGCGAATGTTTAAGATGGTGGTTGGGGTGCCAATCAACTGGACCGCTTTGTCCTGGATGGTGTCAAGCTTTTTGAGTGTTGTTGGGGCTGCACTCATCCAGGCAAGTATATTCCATCACACTTCTGACTTGTGCCTTGCAAATGGCAGATAGGCTTTGAGGAGTCAGGTGATGAGTTACTCCCTGCAGAATTCCCAGTCTCTGACTTGCTTTTGTAGTTACAGTATTTATATGGCTGGTCCAGTTCAGTTCCCGGTCAATTGTAACCCTAGGATGTTGATAGTGGGACATTCAGCGATGGCAATGCCATTTACTGTCAAGGGGTGATGGTTAGATTCTCTCTTGTTGGAGATGGCCATTGCCTGGCACTTGAGTGGCATGAATGTTGCTTGCCACTTGTCAGCTCAAGCCTGGATATTGTCCAGGTCTTGCTGCTTGCAGGCACGGACTGTTTCGGTATCTGAGGAATCAAAGTGGTACTGAACATTGTGCAATCATCAGTGAACCTCTCCACTTCTGACCTTATTATGGAAGGAAGGTCATTGATGAAGAAGCTGAAGATGCTTGAGCCTAGGGCACTACCCTGAGGTACTCCTGCAGTGATGTCCTGTGACTGAGATTATTAGTTTCCAATAATCACAACCATCTTCCTTTGTGCTAGGTATGATCCAACCAGTGTAGAGTTTTTCCCCTTATTCTCATTGACTTCAGTTTTGCTGGGGCTTCTTGATGCCACAATTGGTCAAATGCTGCTTTGATATCTAGGGCAGTTACTGTCACCTCGCCTCTTGAGTTCAGTGTGTTATAGGTTCAGGATAACATAGAGGTGGGTGTCTGTCCCAGTTGATTACTGGAAATCAATTACCTTTAGAACAGGATAATAGTTGGAATGAGTTCTGATGAACAATTTCCACTCAGAATGTTAAGATGTCTTCCTATTTTCATAAGCTGCCAGTCTTCCTGTGCATTTCCATTTTTATTCTGATGTTTTTCTGAGACAGTTTCAGTTATTTTAATCTTGACTGCCAACCTTCATCAGCCCACTCACCTGCCCCCCTCCCCAACTAGTACACTCTAATCAAGGCATTGGTGAGACTGCACCTGGAGTACTGTGCACAGTTTTGGTCCCCTTGAGGAAGGATGTAGTTGCATTGGAGGCAGTTCAGAGGAGGTTCACTAGATTGATTCCAGAGATGCGGGCCTTGTCTAATGAGGAGAGATTGAGCAGATTAGGTCTATACTCGCTAGAGTTTAGAAGGATGAGAGGAGATCTATATAAAATGTTAAAGGGGATAGACAAAGTAGATTTGAAGCGGATGTTTCCCTTGTGGGGCATTCTAGAATGAGAGGCCATAGTTTTAGGCTAAGGGGTGATAGATTTAAATCAGAGATGAGGAATTACTTTTCTCAAAGGGTTCTGAATCTATGGAACTCACTACCTCAGAGTACAGTGGATGCTGGGACTCTGAATAAATTTAAGGAAGAGATAGACGAATTTTAATTAGTAACTGGTTGAACAGTTATGGGGAGAGGGCAGGAAATTGGAGTTGAGGCCGAAATGAGATCAGCCATGATCGTATTGAATGGCGGGGCAGGCTCGAGGGGCTGAATTGCCTACTCCTGCTCCTAGTTCTCATGTTCTTATGTTCTTATCCACCAGCAAAATTGTACATTTACAATAGCCATGTCAGTGTTTATAAGGATACATTGAAGCAAACCTGTTGTGCTGTTAAGCAACTGCCCCTACTTTCATGTCCTTTGTTAAAAAGCTTTCAGCTGCAAAATGTGATTCTGTAGTGCCTATAGTTTTGGTGTTATGGGTGCATTTGGTCTGAAAATGCTGCCATGCCACACATGCACACTCCCGGTGTGGCTCACACCAGACGTCACTTTGGAGAGATTAGTAGTGCGAGCTTTCAGAGTGTGTGCTGGAATATGCAGAGTAGATACGTAGCGATGTCGGTCAGTGTGTAAAGCTAACTAAAATGATCTAGATTTTGGTGTTTTGGGGACAATTTCAAAGCTTGCAGGTGACAAAATTTGGGAGAATTGTAAACTGTGAGGAGGGCAGTGTAGAACTTTAAAAGGACAATGACACATTGGTGGAGTGGGCAGATAAGTGGCAGATTAAGTTCAATGTGAGAAATGTGAAGTGATACACTTTGGTACGAAGAACATGGAGAAACAGTATATTCTGCACCCGTACTCGATTCCTTCAATAGTTGAGCCACCAGGTTAAACGAGAAAGGCTGGCTGCTGGGTGACAAGAGCTATCCACGCAACACCTGGCCTATAACTCTGTTGTACAACACAGCCACACATGGCCAACTTGCTCATAATGACAGCCATGCTGCCACAAAAAGCACCTACACCTGATTTGGTCTCACCTCAGTGGAATAGATCTTTGGCCGGTCTTAGGCACAGCACAGGTTCAGTGAGGTGTATTCAAAATGACTGGAAATTTGGACCCTCCATTTCTTATTCTCTTTCTCACCCATTTGAGGGTTGACTTTCTTAAATAGATTCCTCACTGCCTGTAATAACAACAACTTGAAGTTAAACAGCACCTTTAACATAGTAACACATCCCAAGGCACTACCGGGATGTGCCGGCAGACCACATTACTTGTTGAAACTTCTCCAGTTTACTCATGAAATTGTTGCAACTGTCGAACTCCAGGGACGTGAAGATGGCAAGGAATTGCTTTTTTGTATTAACTGGAGTGCTCATCATAACTATCAGAAGCTCAGGAAGGCTGCAAATGGATCATACAGAAAGCATGAGATAAAGAAACACAAAGCAGGTCATAGACAATTTGAGCAGAAAAAATGGTACAGAATTTGTTGACCAATATAAACTCAGAATTGGAAGAGAAATGGACTTTAGTACAGGAAAAACCACTCCTGAAAAAATATGTAGGAAGGTAAAGCTGGCAATCCAGTAGCACATAGTCAGGGAATGGGCAGCGGTGAGCCTCATCTACACATGTTTGGCAAAAGTAACATTGAAATGCTAAACACAGCTAAAATATAGCCATTAATGGAGGCAAAGGAAGTTGTATTATGGCAGAGAGGCAATCAGGGAGGGGAGAGGTGAAGCATAGCAATAGATAGACATGAATTCATACCCACAGCAAAGTAACACACCAGTCCCAGAGCCATGCATGAAACCTCACAGATAGCATGCCATATACTAAAAGTTCTAATAATACTTTCAAAATAATATCAAATAAAAACACTGTATTAAACATACTCATCTCTGAAACTATTTCACTGAGTGCAAAATATAACATCTTCTGGTAGATCCTGCAAGCGGTTAGAAACACTGGTGTGGGCCTGAGAGGAGGTTTCAAAATTTGTGCCACTGGCTGAGGTTACACTTGGTGTGAGTTTGCTGACGTCACCACAAAATTACCAACGTAATGACATCACTTTGCAATCACCAATGCCTGATGCGTGATATTTTCACAATTCCCTATTGTTATGATCCTAGACCAGACCCTCAAGGTTTTGTAACATCCAGTTAGGGACTAATAATGTTTTGTTTAGACAAAGTTTGAGATTCAAGGCACTTGTTAAGTGAATAAAGCCACAAGGTATCACATGTTTTGAAAAAACAAAAATAAACTTTACAAGGTCAAAAAGATAAAACAATTTACAATATTTGTCTTATACTCTAACATTCAGGGTTAACGTGATTTAATGGGCAAACTATGGTCGAACACACCACACTGTACAATAAGTAGCAAATGCAACCAAGACAGACCCCACAGATTTCTCAGCAACCAACCAAACAGTGTGAGTCAACCAATTTCATTGAAACCTTGTCTCCCTCACGAGGGATTCCAAACTTTTCACTTTCGAAGATCAAGCCTCTGAATTCCTTCAAAGCTGATCTAACTCAGACTATCTCAACAATTTCACACCTCCCAGGATTTCAATCTCATCTCCCGAGACTTTATTCCCTTAGAATTCCAAGTCTGCACTTCAGCCTCTACTTATTGGTGCAATTTCAGCTCTTTTAACAGCTGGCTAGCTTCACTGGGTTGGCACTGCCCTGGATTTCACCAAGCTCCAAACTCCCCAACTACACCAAGCTGTAAATGGCTCCCAGGGCTTCTTCCGAGCCCTAACCCTTTCCAGCACAGATCCAGTGACCTTTTGCTGCCTACTTAGCTCCCAGGACTTCTCCTGAGCTCTAACTGCACAGAACTATGAAACGGCTCCTGGGACTTCTCTTGAGCTTCAACTACACAGAGCCAGCTAACAGCATCACTTTTGCTGCCTGGAGCCTGCTAACAGCAGCACCTTTTTGGTATGGCCTTTTCCTCTGTTGCAGAACACTCACTCCCCCAACAAACACATAGATAAATTGAAATCCTAGAACTTTCATAAGCTCCACCCATCTCCATGGCAATATAATCTTCCAGGCCTCATTGAATGCTTTAACTCCCAAAACAAAAGAACTCTCTGGGCTGCATTTTTTTGCAAGCAGTGTAGACACTTAATCTCCAGTTCTCCAGCTAAGTTAGTCCACCTGCTGCTTTATGACCTGATCTTTCTAGCTGTTAACCCCTTAAGTCAACATGGCCCCAACCTTTCAGGTGTAGTAGTCTTTAAACTGCTGTAGTTGCATTTATCCCATTTTTTACAGTTAACTTTAATCTTCCCAGATCTAAAAATTACCTCTAAAATATTACTATGAACCATGAGCTAGGTATTTATAACACTATCACCATCTGCTGTATCAAAATGGGTTGGAACTCTAGACAACACCAATTTTGATTCTCCCCTTTTTTACTGTGCTTGTAGAAAAGGAGAATACATTTTCAAAATGTCAGGAATGAATTCTCTGTGGCCTGTGGATTCTGGATTACTTCGGTATGTCGTATTGTCCATTCAATAGTGCATTCCGCAGAGGGCAAGCCTACTTTTATTGCAGAGCTTCTGCTGCATACGCAGGAGCTCAGAGAAGTACCTGTAGACTCAATGTCATCCGCCAAGTTAATGTCTTCAAGATCTTTGGGGGGAAAAAAACCCACAATCACACAAATAAAAAGTTACTGTGGCTGAGAATTTTTCAGGTTATCAAAGCACTCCTGGCTCAGTCTGGGGTTTGACAAATTCCATAAGAGAAACAAGCAGTTTGCAAGAACCCATTTCTCAATTCTGCAACTCAACCTAAACCAAAACAAATGTTACACTCTGTGGAAAAAGCTACTCCTTTATCACTTGGGCTGTTAACACTAACACCAGGCACACAAAGGAGTTGGTGTGACTGCATAGTGCCACAAGTGTTCCCCTAAACCTCTGATCATTGAGGCAAGGCTCCTTTTCTTAAGGATGGCCTTTTTGCATCTTCACCATGTGCTACAGCTTAGATAATTCCTAGGCAAGTAGGGTAGCTGAATGTCATTCCGATTACTGTTCACTTGGCAAGTGTAAAAATGCATCATATTTCCCACGCAGTGCCATGCTGTGTCAAACCCTTGCTCTAATTATAACAACAGTAAATCTTAAAATGCTCACCAGGGCAGAGTCACTTTGGGAAAAGTGACCTATGGAACATTGTGGCAACATCAGGGGCAGGGTGAAGGCTAAACAAAGGCTGCAAACACTTACATACACTAGGCAAGTCACAATTGCTAATATAGCTATAATAGGAAAATAGCTAATGTAACACCTTTATTCAAGAAAGGAGGGAGACAGAAAGCAGGAAACTACAGGTCAGTTAACCTAACATCAATTATAGGGAAATTGCTAGAATCCATTATTAAGGAGGTTATAGCAGGATACTTAGAAAATTGTAATTTGATTAGACAGAGTCAACATGGCTTTCTGAAAGGGAAACCATGTTTAACTAATTGATTAGAGTTTTTTGAGGAAACAACAAGCAAGATGGATAAAGGGGGACCTGTAGGTGCGGTGTACTTTGATTTCCAGAAGGCATTTGATAAGGTACTACATCAAAGGTTACCACATAAGATAAGATTACATGGTGTAGGAGGTAACATATTAGCATGGATAAGGATTGGTTAGCTAACAGGAAGCAGAGAGAAGGGATAAATGAGTCTTCTTCACATCGGCAAGGTGTAACAAATGGATTGCCACAGGGATCAATGCTGGGGCCTCAACTATTTACAATCTACATCAATGATTAGGATAAAGGGACCGAATGTATGGTAGCTAAATTTGCCAATGACACCAAGAAAGGTATGAAAGTAAATTGTCAGGAGGAGGTAGATTGTCTGCAAAGGGATATGGATCGATTAAGTGAGTGGTCAAAAATTTGGCAGTTGGAGTATAATGTTTTATTTATTATCCATTGATGGGATGTGGGCATTGCTGGCTAGGCCAGCATTTATTGCCCATCCCTGATTGCTCTTGAGAAGGTGGTGGTGAGCTGCCTTCTTGAACTGCTGTAGTCCATGTGGTGCATCCCACAATGCTGTTAGGAAGGGAGTTCCAGGTTTTTGACCCGGCAATAGTGAAGGAATGGCAATATATTTCCAAGTCAGGATGCTGAGTGACTTGGAGGGGAACTTTCAGGTGGTGGTGTTCCCATCTGTCTGCTGCACTTGTCCTTCTTAATGGTAGCAGTTGTGGGTTTGGAAGGTGCTGTCTGAGGAGCTTTCATGAGTTCCTGCAGTGCATCTTGTAAATGGTACAGACTGCTGCCACTGTGTGAGGCAGAGAATGAATGTTTGTGGATGGGGTGCCAATCAAGCGGGTTGCTTTGTCCTGGATGGTGTCAAGCTTCTTGAGTGTTGTTGGAGTTGCACTCATCCATGCAAGTGGGGAGTATTCCATCACACTCCTGACTTGTGCCTTGTAGATGATGGACAGCCTTTGGGGAGTCAGGACATGAGTTACTCGCTGCAGAATTCCTAGCCTCTGACCTGCTCTTGTAGCCACAGTATTTATATGGCTCGTCCAATTCAGTTTCTGGTCAATGTTAACCCCCAAGATGTGATAGTGGGGGATTCAGTGATGGTAATGTCATTGAATGTCATGGGGCAATGGTTAGATTCTCACCTGTTTGAGTTGGTCATTGCCTGGCACTTTTGTGGCGCAAATGTTACTTGCCACTTGTCAGCCCAGGCCTGGATATTATGGGAAAATGTGTACTTGTCCACTTTGATGGGAAGAATTGGAAAACAGTATATTAGTTAAATGGAGAGAGATTGCAGAACTTGGTGGTACAGAGGGATATGGCTGTCCTGGTACATCAATAACAAAAAACTAGTGTGCAGGTTCAGCAAATGATTAGGAAGGCAAATGTAGTGTTGACATTTATTGCAAGGAGAATGGAATATAAAAGTAGTTAAGTTTTACTGCAGTTGTGCAGGGCCTTATTGAGACCACACCTGGAATATTGTGTACAGTTTTGGCCTCCTTATTTGAAAAAAGATATAATTGTACTAGAAGCAGTTCAGAGAAGGTTCACCCAACTCATCCCTGGGGTGAGGGGCTTATCTTTTGAAGAAAGGTTGAGCAAGTTGGGCCTATACCCACTGGAGTTCAGAAGAATGAGGGATGACCTTATTGAGACATATAAGATCCAGAGGGGATTTGATAGGGTAGGTGCCAGGAGAATGTTTCCACTTGTGGGAGAGACTAGAACCAGGGGACACAGTTTAAGAATAAGAGGTCTACCATTTAAGATGGAGCTGAGGAGAGTATTTTTCTCTCAGTGGGTTGTTAGTGCATAGAACTCTCTTCCCCGAAAGCAGTGGAGGCTGGGTCACTGAATTTATTCAAGGCTGATAGACAAGGGAATCAAGGGTTATGGGGAGCAGACGACAAAGTGGAGTTGTGACTAAAACCAGATCAGCCATGATCTTATTGAATGGCGGTGCAGACTTGAAGGGCTGAATGGTCTATTCCTGCTCCTACGTTCCTAATTCCCCCTCCTTCTCCTTCAGGTACCTAGCCCTAAGAGGCATTGGTAACCATGGACTTCTATTGGATTGGTCCATAATTATGCTTGACAAAGCACTGCGTGGTTTGCTGTTGCCTTCTGCAGTATGGCTGACCAGGAAATTCACTCTTACCACCTGCCATCAGCATTTTGGAAGGATTTACAAACTGATCGTCAACCTGTTTGGCCAAATTATGAACCCACTTTCCGTGGCCATTAAATCCTGAAGTGGGACATGAACTTAGAGGTAGGGACAACACTACTGCAGCACAAACCTCCCAGCAGTCCACAACTACACAAGCAAAATGAATCAGATTTGCCCCTGAAAGTCAACAAATGAGCTTACCTCTTCAAAGCTTTTCCACCCACAGTAAGTTAAGGGAAAGCCAAGAGTGATAATCTTAATTCATTTTCAGGCTTCTCTCACTGAAGTCAACCCCCTTAAACTGCAAGGATCCCCCCCTTTCTTACTAATTGGGTCCCTCAAAATTGCAATTACAGAATAAAGATAGTTTCCTGCTTCAAGAATCCTACCATCAGGGAGCAGTGGGAACCTTTTTCCTGTCAAAAGGGGTAGGTATCAAGTGTGCCATCCTTTCTTTACAACCAGGAGGGCGGAGGAAGAATATTCGCTGCAAGGCTTAAATCAGGGACTACTCTTCTGCACCCCCTAATGGCTGGAAGAGCAGAGCTGGAACTGATCTGGGAGCATGCCCATTTCTATCGAGTCTAGGGTGAACTGGAGGGCGAGAATTGGACATTAACTATTTCTTGCCTCTTACCAAGTCAGGATGGTTAAGGGTGAGCAGGAGGAAAGAAACTCCATCTTTGAAATATAGAATTATTACTGAAAAGTGTTCACTTCACTCTTGACATTTTAACAACGGTTCAGCAAAATATTGGGAGCAAATAAACATTACTAACCTTGGAAGACAAGAGGCACCAAATTCTGCACTAAAACGCTAGAAATGTAAATAAACACTCACTCCTCCCAAAAAAGTTGCTGACAGCACAGATCAGTTCAGGAAATCAAAAGTAGTGATGCCAATCTTCCCAGGAAACTCAGAAAGCTCACTATAAAATATTTATTTTTCTTGATGTTTTCAAATGAACCATGCAGCTTTTGCTAAAACAACTACGCACATTTATTGCTTCAATAATGTTCATGCCATCACTAATTGGTTGTGTTTTTTTTGCCTTAAATTAACTTATTGCAGTACACCTTACCATCTACTTGGTGCAGTTTCAGTCCCTCCATGTTTTTAAATCCCTCCAAGTCCTCCCCGCTCCCTATCTCTGTAAGCTTCTCCAGCTCTACAACCCTTCAAAATCAAACAATTCAAATAGTGGACGTGCATCATTGGCGGCTGTGCCTTTAGCTGCTTGGGCCCTAAGCTCTGGAATTCACGACTTAAACCTTTCCTCCTCACTCTCGCTCTTTGACACACCATGAAACCTGGCTCTTTGACCAAACTCTCCGTCATCTCTTTTGGTATTTTATTCTGTGGCTTCATGTAATATTTTGGTTGTTGGTGCTGCTGTGAAGTGCCTTAGGGCATTTTACTGCATTGGAGGCACTATATAGATTAAAGCAGGTTTGCCCAACATGCAGCCCACAGTCCACTTTCCTGCCCACCTGGCCTCTCTAACCAGCCCGTGGACCCCACGTTTAAAACATTGGTAAGTGAATTTGAAGATTCTTCAAAGAGTGACAGTTTCTTCAAAACAGTCACAGGCTGTTTTTGCTGTTTCCGGGATCACTAGTGAGCCAATCAGCAACAAATGTGGGAGAGAACCAGACTCTGATTGGAGGAGCTGCTTTCTTCAGCCTGAGGCCTGAAAATATGGCACGACCGCAGCGGTGAGTCCTGCACACGCCACCGAAGAGCCACAGTGAGCCATCGCTGGGTGGCGCCTGGCGACATCTAAGGTCTATAGACCTGCAAATGACTGAGAACCAGTGTTGCTGAAGACTGTGCACATCTAGGGAACTGGTTGGTCACATCTGCCAACAACTGCAGGAGTTGGCACCACAGGGACATGGAGGGCATCCACAGCCAGTAGCCATGAAAGTAGCGGGTATCCCATTTAAGACAGAGATGAGGAGGAATTTCTTCTCTCAGAGGATAATGAATCTGTGGAATTCTTTACTGCAGAGGGCTGTAGAGGCTGGGTCGTTAAATATATTCAAGGCTCAGTTACACAGATTTTTAATCAGTAAGAGAATCAAGGGCTACGGGGAAAAGACAGAAAAGTGGAGTTGAGGATTATCAGATCAGCCATGATCTCATTGAGTAGTGGAGCAGACTCGATGAGCCAAATGACCTGCTTCTGCTCCTACGCCTTATGGTCTCATGGGCAGAATCTTGCCCTTGTCGGGCAGGCTCGGTGGGGACAGGCGGGGGTGGTCGGGAAGCTGACTGCTGCCTGCCGTCGAGGCTGGAAGGCGATTTCACATTGGCGGCCAATTAAGGCCCACTCAGCGTGAAAGGCGAGCAGCAGGGCTCAGTGCTGCCTGTGAGGGCGGAGGGAGAAGGGCCAGCAGGGTGAGGGCGAACTTCATGCATGCATGTGAGTGCACGCTTGATAATCTCCCTGAGGCACAGAGCTGCCTCAAGAAGATGAAGAGCTTTTAAAAAACAAATAAAGAATTAAAAATGTTATAAAACATGTCCCCTTATGTGACTCCAACCATAAGGTAAGGTTGGGCGGGCAGCAAAAAATGTCAGTCAGTTAATACTTTAATGGCCTTAACGGACCGTTTAATTGTTGGCGGGCACGTTGCCGACTCCGGTGTGTACCTGCCGACCAAAATATCACGCGAGTGTGCGTTGATGTCAGGATGCTCGCCCGATGTCAACGCGTGTCATTTTATGCTCGAGCGGGTCGGGCGCGCACCTGCCATCCAAGCTAAAAGTTTTGCCCATGGTCTTATGACCACGGCGCTCAACTTTTACACCGGTGGCTCCTTTCAGGGCTCTACAGGTGAACTCTGTGGGTTATCACAAGCTTCCACCCAAAATGCACCCATGAGGTCACGGATGCCATCTTCGTGAGGGCACACTTTGTGCATTTCACCTGGGAACAGGAGAGCCAGGTTGCAAGAGCAATTGGATTTGCCCAGATCTCAGGTTTCCCACAGATGCAGGGCGTGAGCGACTGCACTCACATGGTGCTCAGCTCTCCGTCGCAACAAGCAGTCAACTATGTCAACCGCAAGGGCTTCCATTCACTGAATTTGCAGCTGGTGTGCAACCACCACAAACGCATCCTGCAGGCCTGCACATGGTTTCCAGGGAGTGTCCATGACTCCTACATTCTCAGCCGGTCACAGATCCCTAACATCTTCCAGAGTCCATAGAGGCTGCAGGGGTGGCTCCTTGGGGACAAGAGCTACCCACAGAGGCCGTGGCTGATGACACCCGTGTAGCGGCCTCAGACTGCTACCGAGCGAAGGAATAATGAGGCTCATGCTGCAACTTGCAATTTGGTGGAGCAGACCATAACAATGCTGAAAGTGATGTTCTGGTGCCTGGACCAGTCTGGTGGAGCTCTGCAATATAGTCCACAGAGAGTGTCACGCATCATCGTCGCCTGTTGTGCCCATTACAACCTGGCACTGCAACAGGGAGAGGAGCTGGCTGAGGAGGACATGGAGGAGCTGGAGGTCTCTTCTGATGAGGAGGATGTTGACGGGTATGAGGGTGAGGAGGTCCTCAAAGGTGATGATGACAATGATGAGGCTCTCGCACTGGCCAGACTAGGCAGGCGTGTTTGGGAGGCCCTCATAGCTGCTAGATTTGTGGAGGATGATGATGACATGCAGTGAGGAGACACCATAGATTCTCACATTGCATCTAAGAACGTTTGACTTCAGTCTGGCTTATGGCAGCACACATACCCTCTGTGATATTGCTCCTGTCATGGAGATGCAGTGGAAGCCCTAATAGTCGCTCGATTGCAGGAGGATGATGACAACCTGCAGTGAGGACACTCCATAGATCTTCACACAGCATCTGAGAATGTCTGACTCCTGTCTGGCTGAGGGCAGCTCATTTGCACTCTGTGATCGGGGTCATATCATAGAGACGCAGCCATGAAACCTTAGAAACACTTGATCCTTTGTCCGCCTTCAGTACCTGAGCCCTTCAGGAGCACAGCATCACCGGACACAAATGCTGAAGAGATGGGAGCCAGACCTTCCTTAAAGGTGCTGAGAGCACACTGAGAGAATGACGGAACTTGGTAACGCCTGTCCACAACATTCTTGCAGCAATAACTAGCACCATCGAGGTGCAGGCATCACTAATGTGTCCAAGGAGTGTGAGGCCGGACCAGCACTTTGGTATGAAGGCTGCACAAAGCACAGGGCAGAGGCCCTGGACTGAGACACCTGCCTTTATCTTGTGGAGAAAAGTTTCACATCTGAATGACAGGAACACTACTCATCAGAACAAGGAGCCATAAGCAGGAAGAGATTCTTGAGAGTTTATTTACAATAGTGAACATTAAATACAAGTGATTAACACCTGTGCCCAGGCTGTACAACTACATCTTCTTAACCTTCCTAACCCTGCCACTACATCTTGGTGCTCCTCGGACATCCACAGTGGAGGTGGAGACAGCCTGCTGACTGCTACGCCCTGTCTGTGGTGACCTTGACAGGCGTCCTCTGGAGGACCGAGACCTGGAGGGCCCTGGCTTGCATTCAGGATCCTGCTGTGCGGCAGTGGGCCCCTCCTCAATCTGTGGAGCTGGAGCTGCTGAGGTCACAGGAGGAGGGGATTTGGATGGGCCAGACACTCCCGGAGTCACCTGGGTGGATGGTCCTGGATGTGCACCTGCTAATCGTCTTCCCAATGGATGCCCAATGGCTTCTGACTGACTCCTTGAGAAAGGGAAGCTGGAGTGAGATCGAGTTGCCCGGCACCCCTCTCATATGCACACTGTTGAAGGCCAACTATGGCGTCAGTGATGGAGTTCAGCCCATGTAGGAGCAACGTCCTGGACCAAGATCTCCATGGCAGCCGCCATACTACCCGTGTTGACCTCGGTGAGTTGGCATGCCGGCGTTATCACAGCCTGAAGGTGTACAGGCTCCTCCATCATGCCTTGCAATCTGAGGAGTGCAGCACTCATCCCTTCCTGATGTTCTTGTGCTTACCTTTGCAGCTCCAGCAACTGAGACAAGACCTAGTCCAGAGGCTCATCATCTGACTCGGACTCAGCAAATCTCTTGCCTCCAGCAGTCCTCCTAGTGCCGGGGACCTGGGAAGTCCCTGCCGCCACCTGCTTTGGATCAGAAAGTGCGACATGCTCATCAGATTGTGATCCTGAGTCTACTCTAAAGCTAGGTCCCACTGAGGTGTGTGTCTCTGCGCTGGTGGAGGGTGTGGGTGAGCGCTGTGACGGGACTTCAGGGAGGGTGCTTCCAGATTCCTCTTCAGAGGTTTCTTGAGGCCTGATTGGAGGCCCTGGCTCATGGACTCTGTTGGCTGTTTCCCAGATGTGCCTACAGAAGCAAGGGGAGATAATTAGTGCATGGCAGCAGTCTGTGAAACAGGGCATATCACTCACAGCATGATTGTCTGATGGATGTTGCACTGCTGGATCCTCACTTGGTAGAGCAGTGCCAACCTGACCATCAGCACAGGAATGGTCCAGATCCTTGCCGGCTAGCTGGATGGCTCTGTTTTTAAAGTCCGTGAAGACCTTGATTTCAGGCATTCCTCCATCGGCCTGCGACCTCTCCTTCTTGTTGTGTGCCAGCTTGTCATGCCTGAATATAGATGGAGAGAGTGTAAGCAGGATGCCTGCCAAACCAGATGATTAGTATGCCTGGCCTGTGTGGGTGGTGAGTGATCCTATGGACAGGATGAGGACAATGAAACAAAAATAAAAATAGCTGGAAAAACTCAGCAGGTCTGACAGCATCTGCGGAGAGGAATACAGTTAATGTTTTGAGTCCATACGACTCTTTATCAGAATGAGGACAATGAAGGTGTGTGAGAGAGTGAATGGTGATGTCCCTTGAGCTGGCAGCGAGTGAGATCACTGTGGATGTGTGATGGGTTTGAGAGTGTGTGATCTGGGAGTGATGAGAAGAGTGAATTACCTGAGTGGAATGAAGGAGATAATTCATCCTCTTGCAGCATTGGGTAGCTGTCTTCTTTTGCAGGGCGTTGGCACTGACCATCGCTGCCACCACCTCCCAAATTGGATTGGTGATGTTGCTGCCCATCCTGCGGCTAGAGTGGGGTAGAGGACCTCACAGCGAGCCTCCGTCGTGATCAGGATGCGCTCGAGGGATGCGTCATTGAACCTGGGGTCTGCAGTCTTTCAGGGCCATGCCTTCCATGCAGCAGCCCTGGGCTAGAAGCACTGAGACGTGTGAGCGCAGCTGCACTTTAAATATGGTGCCTGGCATGATGAAGCAACAAGGTGATGGTGAGGTGGGCGACTGAGAGCCCACCGATATCAAAATGATGTGTTTCCTGGGAATACATAATTAATATGGCGGGTTTGGGATGACATGGTGTGAGAAGCCACCATTGTGACCGGCGGGTAAAACATTATTTTTCCCGCCCGTTACAAGAGGGAGAGAGAGAGAGAGAGGGCCTGGCTCAGTCTCAGTCTCAGGGTTCGCACTCACCCTCACCCCCGCACACCAATGCACTCACACAGTGGGTATGGGTGAGGGTGAGTGATAAGTACCCTGAGACTGAAAGTGAGCCAGAAAAATACAATTTGACCCTCTCACACTCTAATGACCATCTTTATTAATTACTCATTATTTTAAATGATCAATTTATTGCTTTGACATTGTTTTGTTTTTGCTCAGCAAGTTGCTTATTTTCTTCATGCCTCAGCTTTTTATTGAAATTCAAGTTTAATTTTGCGCCAAACCTTATCTTTTCGAAATTTGCTCATTGGTCCCTTGAGCGAGAAAAGAATTGAAACGTGGCCCCTCGCACGAAAAGGTCGGTCAAGCCTGGATTAAAGCTTCGATGGTTGCTGCCCCCACCCCATTGCTTTCCACAGCTTTGAGTGTAGGTAAGTGCATCAGCTTGCCTGAGTCAGTCGTACTCGGTTGCTAGGGTTAGAAGGTGATGCTGGCTGAGGACATCAGTAAAAATTTCTGCAGTTCTGCGGTCAACTTTCACCTAAGTCCCTGGAAAAGACAGAGGGGCAGCTAAGACTAAAGAACCCTCCCTCCGTACAGCACTGGAGTTCAGCTCTCATCGTGCACTTTAGTGCTGGTGTGTAGCTTGAATCCATAGATTAGTACTAGAGAAGGAAGTAGTATACCTCATTGGATAGGAACAGACTAAGAAGGACTATGAGGAACACAAAAACAGGTTTAGAATGCATGTGTGTAAATGTAAAAAGTGTGGTGAATAAGGTTGTTGAGCTACAAGCACAAGTAGCTGAATGGGAATATGATGTAATAGCAATCATGAAAATATGGCTTAAAATGGTGAGAATTGGGCACTTAACAATCAAAGAAATAAAATGATCAGAAAAGATAGGGAAGGAAAAGGGGAGATGGAATGGCAGTACTGACTAGGGAAGGCACTGAAGTGTTTGAAAGAAAGGATGTCCTTAAGGAGGCAAGGATAGGATCTATTTGGTTAAAATTGAGAAGCGAGAAAGAAACGACCACACTATCAAAGGCCTCCAAATAGCGAGTGAAAGATAGAGGAGCAAATCTGCAGGAAAATCACAGACATGTGCAAGAACTATAGAGTGGTGATACTGGGGAGCTTTGATTATCCAAACATTGATGAGGATAATGTTAGAGTAAAGGGAAAGGAGGGGGAGGAATTTCTGAAATGTATTCAAGAGAGCTTCCATGATCAGTATGTTTACAGTCCAATTAGGAAGGAGGCATTGCCGGATCTGGTGCTGAGAAATGGGGTGGACCAATGGACCAAATGTCTCTGGGGAAACACTTGGGTAAAAGTGATCATCATATCACAAGGCTTAGATTAATAATGGAGAAGACTAGAATATCACTAAAGGTTGCACCACTAGTTAGCAAGGCCATAAAACAAAAAAAAACAAGCTCTAGGCTTTATTTCTAAAGGAATAGAATTGAAAAATTAGGAAGTTAAACTAAACCTGCATAAAATCTATTGGTTAGACCACACTTAGAGTACTGCATGCATTTCTGGTCACCGTATTATTAAAAGGATACAGAGGTACTGGAGAAGGTGCATTTACAAATACAAGAAATGTGTGAGTATATGTACCAGGAACGGATTCACAGGCTAAGTCTCTTTTCTCTTGAGAAAAAGCAGGATGAGGGATGATCTAATAGAGCTTTTTAAAGCTATGACAAATTTTGATAGCGTGGATACAAGAGCGAATGTTTTCTGTTATAGAGAAGAGCAAAACTGGAGGCCATCAATGTAAGATAGTCACCAAGAAATCCAATAGGGAATTCAGAAGAAACCTCTTTACCCAAAGAGTGGTGAGAATGTGGAACTAGCTATCACAGGGAGTGGTTGATAGTATAGATGAATTTAAAGTGAAGCTAGACAAGCTATGTGGGAGAAGGGAACAGGGCGGTTACGATGAAAGATTTAGATGAGCAATGATGGAAGGAGGCTCAAGTGGAGCATAAATGCTGGCATGGATTGGATGGGCTGAATGGCCTGATTCTGTACCATATATCCTATGTGAGAGCAAGGAAAATTCTAAAGTAGAAGCTCTAAATTGGAAGAGGGTTAACTTCATTGGGAAGACAGGGAATCAAGCCAGGATAAAGTGAAATCAAAGACTCAGCAAAAACTGTAACAACACTACAGGCATTCTTTAAGGAGATGTTTCAGGTACTGGTTAGGTACATTCCATCAAGGGCAAAAAGTAGGGGAATCAAAGATAGGGCTCCTTGGATGACGAAGCAGAATATGATGGAACAAAAAAAGCGTTTGTGATGCACGTCAGATGAATTTTTCTAGCAAGAAGCAGCCCAAAGACAATAAGTTGAGAGGGGAAGTGAAGAGAAAATTTAGATTGACAACGAGAGCATATGAAAATAGAATGGCAGTTAATATTATAGGAAACTCAAAAATCTCCTACCAGCATGTAAATAGTAGGCAAATTGTAAAGAGACAGGATGGGTCCTGTTAGGGGCAAAGGAGATGATATATGCTTAGAGGAGCAGGACAAGGCTAGAATACTTAGTGAGTACTTTGTATCGATGTTTGCTGAGGAAGAGGATGCTGACAAAATATTGGGGGAAGTGGACATGGTAGATATAATGGATGCGGTACAAATGGAAAAGTGCCTGTGAGGATGATGTGAGTGTATGAATGTTAGTTATGAGTCATGCTTGTTAGAGAATGTTGATATGTGAGTGAAGGAGGGTTGGTGAATGGAGCAGTGTGTGAGCCGCGTGGTTTATTGGTAAAATGCCTTCACAGACATCGACCACCCAAGTGAGGCCATTAAATTTCTTCACAGAGTCACAGAAATGTTCAGTGCAGAAGGAGGCCATTTGGCCCATCGTGTCTGCACCAGCTCTCCGAATGAGCAATTCCCTTCGTGTCATTCTGCTGCCTTCTCCCTATAACCCTGCACATTCTTCCTTATCTTCTAGAAGTACTTCTAGATATGAATACCATGAACGCCAACCCTTAGTTTTTTTTAAACGGCCATAATTTTAGCTGCACCGCCATTTTTAATAATTTGTGCATCTGTACCCCAAGATCCCTTTTCTCAACTTTACCCCCCGAGGATCATGTGATCACCTTATTCCCCCTAGGTAAATGTACCACCTCATACCTAATTATATTGGCGTTAATTTGCTAATTTCACACACCTTTTTGCAAGTGTATTAATGTTGTCTTGCACTTCGTTACATTCTTCCTTAGTATTAACTATACATCTATTATATTTTTGTGTAAAGATTTCACTAACTTTCCTGCTACCAACGTTAAACTAATTGGTCTGCAGTTCCCTGAGCTTGTTCTGTCTACCTATTGTAATATAGCAAGACCATTAGCTGCCTACCAGTCCTCTGGCACTATTGCCTTTTCTAATGAATTTTGATATATCATGTATTAGTGCCTCTGCATGTCTTTGGACTGTTTGTATTGACAGCAATGGCTATCTGCTCCCACCGCCTTCTCTGGGTCCATCAGAGTCTCTTGGTCACCTGTGGGATGAGGACTTCTCTCTCCCTGCAGCAAGGCCTCCGGTTCTGCATCACTGGAGCATACTCTCTGCCCTGGAACACCATTTTCGCCCTTCTTCCTGCTCAAAGACTCCTCCACAACCAGTTCCAGAATCTCCTGCACACAGAATGCATCTCTTTAAAAGATCCATGCTGGCTTTAAATAGTGGTGGCTAGCTTTAACTGGTGCTAACCTCGCGTAAACTTGGCCCTCCTGCTTAGGCATGCAGCCCCTCAACAGTGTGTTCAGCACTGCGCTGCATAAGACTATCATTTAAATTAGCAGGTTGCATGAAGTTTGCATGCTGCCTGCATTGCAACGATCAGAAGCAGGTTAATTGCGCATCGTGATCCCCGCCCTTGTTATTTTTGCCTTGGCCAGTTTTCCCCTATTTGTCTGTTACCAGTTGTTGCATGTTCATTAATTGGCCAGTAGTCTGTGCTATTGGAACATCAATTCTTACTAAATTGAACTTCTGTTATCTATCGACCAAAAAGCAGTTTTTAAAAATTGTCTGAGACTATCATGACTCTATATTAGCTAGAAAATAAAGAAAAAAACAATCAGAAGCCAAAATTCCTCTTTAATGAAAAACAGGAAAATCCTTTTATTGCAGGTTTGATGATCATTCAGCAATCATATTTTCAGAAATCAGATTTCAAAGTTGCACATTTTCATGATTTAATTGCTGCATTGTTAATTACAGAGAAGGAATTCCATTGTCCTTTTGTTCACTTAAACAGATAATTCCAGACTCAGCTTGGAAATTCCTTCACTTCTGAAAATTCCCAAGTAAAATCAAAGGCCAAGCTAAATTACTTGGACCCAGCAGTTACAGTTAGCTTCAATGCTTGTGGGCCAGAGAGGAGAAAAAGCAACCCAGGTTTCTGATCAACACCCTGCCGGTGAGTGTGCATGTTTTTACTGGCCAAGTCCCCTTAACTGATTCTGCCTTCATTCTAACAAACACTGATATTCTCCTTCCAGTAGGGGTCTCTAGATCCTGATGAGAAGCAGGACACCCTCCCCACCCACCCTGGTGGGTGTCTGTGTAGAAACCAATCAATACTTTCATCAGCACAGCAATGATCAAAAAGGTAAAGAAAGACTTGCATTTATACTGTGCCTTAGCATGACCTCCGGATGTCCCAATATGCTTTACAGCCAATGAAGTACTTTCGAAATGTAGTCTCTGTTGTAATGTAGGGGACATGATAGTCAAGTTGAGCACAGCAAAGTTCCACAACAATGTGACAATAATCAGAGATTCAGTTTTACGGACCTTAGTTGAGGGGCAAATACAGGTCAGGGCAGCAGAGAAAATCTCTTCTCTTCAGCAAACTGAGTACAGTCCAGGGATTGACCCCAGGACCAATCTGTACAGAGCAGTTCCACAACACATAGTTGTCTGTTGATCAGTATCACTACTTTCAGGAGCAGAGGTTGGTGGGTGGGGTGACAGTGGGGGTTTGAGGAGTTTATTTTTAAAATGCAATGTTTGGGTACAGAAGTAATTTTGACAAAACAATTATTGTTGGATATAATTTATCAATATTTTTATTTCCACCTCCACAAATACCTTAACCTCTCCCTTCAATTCAAAAAGGTCAACTGAGGTAGATGTTCTCAAACTGTCAGTTGTTACTGATGGCGCTCTTCCTGAATATTAACTGAAGTATTCACTGTGGTCAGGCTGTGGAAATGTATCTGACATGCCAACTGGTTCATTTCCCAGTCTTCCACGTTTTTTAAAATCATGTGGCAGGCCCAGACGATGAATTTCAGGAGATACAGGAAGTTATCATTCAGAGAATGTGTCTAATCAAAAATGCTGCGACTGAAGGTTAAAGCTGCCCAGTCACTCTGATCTGTATATCCCACCAGTTTAATAAAGTAACAAAAATTACAGTTAAATGCAGTACATTTTCCTTTAATAGTCACCAACATTTGAGTTGTTTTTAGACACGTTCCCTTGTTCAGACCAGTTGATCTTAAAGGAGAGGGTCACCCTCCAGACACCTTTGAGAAGTTAAATAGAATCAACTATTTCAGTGGGGATTCGTCCCCAACACTCTATTCAGGCGCAATATTAAAATTGTCTTCCCTAGAGAGGTCCACACCTTCAGTGAACCAAAACTTAACCATATGCTGAAGGAACTGACATAAGTTGGCTCAAAGTTAAACATCAGGAGTAGTTTGGGTTGCCATCCTAGTCTCTCCAATAGGTAGTAAAATGCCATGCTGACAGACCATATATTTTTTCCGGCGAATTGCATTTTATTGCAAGACAATTATACAGAAGTAAAGTAAATCAGCATGTTAAGGGCAGCACAACCTTCACTAATATGCAAGACTGTACCAAAGTCAAAATGACAGGGTGGAATTTCAAATCTACCCAGCCAGTCAAAACAAGGTAGATGGGCACTTATAATTGTACAGGTTACTTACCCGCACTGGAGTTGCCAGGAACTGACAAATGTCGATTTTAATCTGTTCGACTGAGCAGATGCAAGGGCATCCACCCAAGCTGGTAGGATCCTTTTTGACAGTTGCATGTCGGATCCCAATGACTGCAATTTTAACTTGGCGGCCTGAGCAGGAAGCCGCAATAGATTGTCCACCTGGTGAAGACAGTGGGAAAGAGATCCTGAGCCAGCAGTGCTCAAACAGGTATATTCATTTTTAACCTTTCTTGTCAAGCCAGGAGTCTTGTATGTGCTTCTTCAAGCCACACAAGGAAAGTTTACACTTACCTAATAAAGACCTGCACACTCTTCCTGGTTGCATGATGTAGAGTAAAGAGTCAACATCAGAAACACATGATGCTGATGTAATGGGTAACATAGCATTACATGATTGAGTAACAGAGATCTGGAAGGAGGAGAAGTTCCAACCTAGTGTAGAGTTCCTGATATATATATAGTAACTGTAAATAAAGAGTAATGGTTTTAACAAACTACAGTCTTGAGCAGCTTTTTTGGCAGAATAGACAAGCCCCAAAGAGCTCTGTCTAGACCCTGAACACAAGACAAACATGGTGGCAATGGAGAGTGAGTAAAAAACCCAGGAAAACTTTAAGAAGCAGACACAGACCTGACAAGTCAAGAGATCCTTGAAAGAAGGAAGAAAGAACAGATTCAAGACTCACCAAAAAGCCAGAACATCACAGGCGTAGCAGATGCAAGCTGAGACATAGACCCAGAGTCCGGACAGCAGGGAGCACAGAGCCAAAGCAACAAGTAGCACCTGTAAAGCAGCAACAATTCCAAGCTCAGTAGAAGTATGGAATCCACACTACCAGTCCTAGAACTATTTCAGAGTGCTGAAGACTTGGAACAGGCCAGAACTGGGACAACTGAAGAAAGAGGTTCATGAGATATAGAACCACTGATGGCTTACACAAAAAAAATCAAAATGACCGGCTCAGTACACTACTTTATGCAGTTGGACCAATTGCTGATAGCAAGACAGGGAGTTGATGAGACTTCAGCTTCTTAAGAAGAAGTCCTGCAAGTGTTTGATTCATATTTCAGCATCTGTAGAAACTTACTTAAAGGACAAAAGTTAAAAAGAGAAAGCAAAGACCAGGCAAAAGCATGGATTTGTTCATTAACGATCTATACAGGCTGCAGGGAATTGTGATTATGAGATCTTAAGGGATAAGTGGATTTGTGACAGAATCATAGCAGGGGTGTTAGCCGAAGAATTATCAGATCTCTTACAAGCAAGAGAGGATTTAACACTGTACAAATTTTGAGGCAAACTGGGCTTTAAAAAGATAATGGGCATTTGATCATGGAGCAGGCGAGGCCCTGTGGAAAAGATTGAGTGAGACCATTCAATTTGTATGCCATAAGCCCAACAAAATGGCGAAAAAAATGCAACAACCGCCATCTTGAAATGTCTTAGGTGTGGCAGAAACAAACCATACAAGCAAGAAGAATGTCCAGGAGGGTGAGCAGAGTGCCACAACTGTGGAAAAATAGGCCTCTTCAAAACTATCTGTCACTCAAAAATGCTGACAACCTGTAAAAACAGGGAGAAAATATTAAAGCAAAGCCACAAACAAGAAGTGGAAGAATCACAGAAAAAAATAAATAACACTCCGAGGGGAGGTAAGTAATATTGAAAACAAATATTGGAATATTATACTTGAAGTGAATGGATAGCCAACGGAGTTTAAATTAGACACAGGAGCAGGAGTTTCTGTTTTATCAAAGTAAAATGACTCAAGTGGATTACATTGCAGCCCTCATCTATCAAATTACAGGGTCCTTATTGAAAGTCAGAGGCCAACTCACAGCAAAGTTGAACGATAAATGTAGATACATTTTCAAACTTCCCTATGTCATTCAGTAATGCTCTCTACTAAGCACAAAGGCATGCTTAAAATTGAAACTAATCCATAAAGTGGATGAAGTTGCCGATGAATGTACAGCAGTACATTCAGGAATGAAGTTCCAAAATTATTTACAGGCCTAGGGAATATCTCCTTACGAGCTGATGCTAAACCAATTTGCCTCTTTACACTGAGGAAAGTCCCTCACCCACAAAATCAAGAATGAAATTGAGAAGATGCAGCAGCAAGGGGTTATCTTGCCGGTCACCATGCCAACAAAATGGTGTTCAGGAACAGTCATAATCCCAAAGCCAAAGGGCTCTGTAAGAATCTGCTTGGATTTAAATCAACTAAACGAATCAGTGGAACATGAGATCCACCAATGAATGGGAATCTTGCCAAACTAGCTAAGAATACCCTATTCACCAAATTGGACGCAAAGAGTTGATTTTAGCAGTTGCCTCGGGACAAAGGATCCAGATTGTTGACCACTTTTATAACGTCATTCTGTCGTTATTGTTTCAATAGATTACCGTTTGGAATTCCAACACTCCTGAATGGAAGGAATAATAGGCCAGATGGGTAACATAATTTTACATGGCTCCATGATAGAAGAGCATGACTGCAGAGTTAGAGCAGTCCTAAGAGTCTTGCAGGATGCGGACCTCACATTGAATGAAAAAATATGAGTTTTCCAAACCTATGATCAAATTTATAGGTCACATAGGACAAGCCACTGGGGTCACAGTTGGTCCACAAAAAATGAAAGTAACCAGAGAATTTCCACAACCCAGGAACATAACTGAGCCTCAGAGATTCCTCGGGATGGTCAACCAACTAGGCAAGCTCCTACCAAATGTAGCAGAGGTCAATGAGCCTTTGTGACAGTTGTTGAGACAGGGTCAACAGTGGTGCTGGAACAGGGACCAGAAAAATGCTTTTGAAAAAATTAAACAAGTTTTAATCTCCTCTGAAGTTTTGGCACATTATGACCCAGAACTGCCAAGCATAGTGGCAGCAGATACATCGTCAAAGGTCAGGGGCAGTATTATTTGAAGCGCAGAGAGATAGCAAACATAGATAGTTTATTATGCCTCAAGGTCATTATTAGAAACAGAACAAAGATACACCACAATGGAAAAAGAAGAATTGGCAGCAACCTGGGCATGCGAAAAGCTCTCAGACTGCATCATGGGATTGCAGTTCAAAATTGAAACAGACCATAAGCCACTAGTCACTCTTCTGAACATGGAAGAAATTGCAAAGATATTGCCCAGAATCCAGCCGTTCAGGTTAAGATTAATGCGATGTGGCTCCATAATAGGGTATGCGCAAGGGAAGTATCAAACGTCAGGGGACACACTGGCCGGAATTTTCCCGCCCTTCATGCCGACAGGATCTTCCTGTCCCACCAATGTGAATGGAGATTTCAATGGCTCACAGGCCCTGCTGTGGAGTAACCCACTATGGGCGGGGGGTGGGGGGTGGGCTGTAGGGGCCTGAAAAATTCTGGCCACTGTCGCAGATACCATCAGAAGGAAACATACAAGAGGATTTACACTTCATCAAGGAGGTGGAAGCATATATAATAACCCTCATTACTCAACACTTAGCAGCTACTGCAAAAAAGTTGCAAGAGATAAAACAAGCACAACAACAAGATGACAAGTGTTTCCAGATAAGAGAGTATTGTTTGGAAGATTGGCCAGTCTATATCCCCAGTAATCCAGTACTACTCCAATACTTTGAACAGCGCAAACACCTCACAGTAATTGACGATTCACTCTTCAGTGAGAGAACAGTCATACTGAGAAACTTCAGTTTAATATTCTTCAAAGACTTCACCAAGATCACTTGAGGATAGCACAATGTTATGTGAGAGCCCAGCAATCAGTCTGGTGGCAAGGCATTACTCATTCTATAGAAGAAGTCATTTCAAATTGTCTTATGTGTGCAGTCAACAGCCAAAAGCAAAAAGAACCACCATCACCTTCTACTTTTCCATCAAGGCCGCAGGAGTGCCAGAGAATGGAATTATTTGATTTTAAGGGGAAAACATTCCTTATTGTGATTGATAACTACTCAAGGTGGATTTCAATAAAACAGAATGCAGAAGCAGTCATTCAATCACTGAAGAGAATTTATACAACACATGGCATTCTGGACATTGTAGTGTTAGACAATAGGCTGCAATTTGCTAATGAGTTATTCCAAAATTTCGAAAAGGAGCATGGATTCATTCATGTAACCAATTCACCTGGTTATCCTCAAGCAAATGGAGAAACTGAGAGAAGTGTACGAACCATCAAAGATTTGCTGAAAAAGAATGAACACGTTAATCTCTTCTAAATTACCAAACCTCACCACTACAAAATGGTTTCTCATCTTCTGAGTTATTGATGGGAAGGAGATTGAAAACACAACTTCCACCTCTGACACAGAAATTTAAACACGATATCTCCCGAACGACCACAAGAGGGTAAAACAATGTGAGGAAGAGCAGAAAAACAAACAAGCTCATAACTTTAACCACATGCACAGAGCATGTGTGTTATCAGTGCTGAAGCCTGGGGAGAAAGTGGTGGTGAGCTGCCTTCTTGAACTGCTGCAGTCCATGTTTGACCCGACAAGGGAAACTCACTGGAACTAGTTCCTGACTCGGATAATATAAGAGAGACAAATTTATGCCTTTGACACTGGCTTTGCATTATCTCCATTATCCACTCCATTTTTTGGTGAAAGAGCCTTGCGATGTTTAAGCTCCTCTCCACTTCCTATTGTTCTCCTGTTTGAATATCCCTCTCACCTTCTTCAAATATCTCCTCAAAATCTTCCTCTCCTTTGGTCACCATCCTCACATTGCAATTGGTGCTTTGGGACATTTCATTATATTAAAGCCTCTATATATTGGCAAGTTGTCGTGGTAAATGTAAGCATTAACAGTGATGTTTCAAGAATAGTGTCATTTCTGCTGGTTTGTGTGTGAACCCAGCTGTTTTATGCAGTCAGGCCATGTAATACTTTGTTTTTCAGTGCAATATTTTGGAGCCGCTCATGTTTACATAGGTTACATAAGATATACAGCACAGAAACAGGACATTCAGCCCAACCAGTCCTTGCCAGTATTTATGCTCCATTCAAGCCTCCTCCCATCTTTCCTCATCTAAATCTATCAATGTAACCCTCTATTCCCTTCTCCCTCATATGCGTGTCCAGCGTCCTCTTAAATGCATCTATACTATTCATTTCAACCAATTCCTGTGGTTGTGAATTCCACATTCTCACCACTCTTTGTTAAAGAAGTTTTTTCTCAATTTCTTATTGGATTTTTTGATGACAATCTTATATTGATGACCTCCAGTTATACTCTTCCCCACACCCTATTAAGACCTTTCATAATCTTAAAAGCCTTTATAAGATCATCCTTCAACCTTCTTTTTCAAGAGAAAAGAAAGCCAGCCTATCAATCCTTTTCCTGATATATATATCCACACATATCTGGTATCATCCTTGGGCAGAATTTTCAGGCCAGTGGGTGGGCGCAATTGGCAGGTCCGGGAGAGGCCAGGGAAGGAACCACAAACCGCATCGGCCCCTAACTGCGATTTCACGCTGGCTGGCCAATTAATGGGCAGCCAGTGTGAAGCGCGCAATGAAATGCTCAGCGCTGCTGGGGTGGGGGCAGGAGGAGGGCGGGCGCTGATGTAAGCACGGGCACGGGCGAGGACTGAATGAAAGCTCCCTGAAGGCAGAGCGCTGCCCCAGGGTGCTGAAGACTTTAAAAGTATTAAATAAAGATTCTGAAATTAGGACAAAAATATCCAAGCATCACAAACAATCACCTGAACATATACATTATAAAAATTCGGTCCATAGATTTTTATTTTTTTAAATTAATCTTCATCCTGCCCTTGGATGAGGCTTCATGAGAAATGCAAAGGCTGCCGGGCCAATTCGCCCGTCTGCCAACTGTGAGGTTGGACGGACCACTGAAAATCGGGGACAACTTTAATGGGCTTAATTGCCCTCTTAATTTTCGGTGGGCGCACTTCCTACTTTTGCATGTGGCCGCCGACTGAAATATTGCGGAATGGTGTTGGGACACTGGCCTGATGTCATCACGCGCTATTTTACGCTCAAGCGGGCCGGGTATGCACCTGCACACCGATCTGAAAATTCTGCCCCTTGTAAATCTTCTATGCACCTTCTCCAATGCCTCTATATCTTTTCTATAATATAACAACCAGAAATGCACACAGTATTCAAATATGGGTCTAACCAATGTTTGCCACAGGTTTACCATAGCTTCTCTATTTTTCAATTCTGTTCCTCTTGAAATAAAGGGTGGAATTGCCCCAGATTCGCACTGTGCAGTGACGGGCATGAAAAATGACGTTTTATCCGCTGGCCACAATGACGGGTTTTCATGCCGAATTGTCCACTTCCTGGCTCATTAATTTGCAGCCACAGGAAACACACCGTCTCGCTGGTGGGTGGCCTCTGAGTTGCCTGCCATGCCATTACCTCACCATTTCCTCACTCTGGATTCCATATCTGTACTGTAGCCGTGCACACAGTTCTCAATGCTTGCAGCCCAGGACTGCTCCAATGAAAGCCAAGAAGAGTTCAGTGACCCGTCACTGGAATGCCTTTTGGATGTCCGCCGTGATGTCCTCCACCCCCGCTCTGGCCCGCAGGAGATCCAACAATCTCACCACTTGCCTTGGGAGGTGGTGGCCGTGGTGGTCAGTGCCAATACTGCACAGAAGAGGTTGGCCATCCAGTGCAGAAAGAAGATGAATGACCTCATCCGTGCCACCAGGGTAACACAATCATCTCATCACTCTAAACTCACACACTCAGCCCATCACACATTCACTGGCATCTCACTCACTGCCAGCTCAAGGGACATCACCTCTCATTCTCTCACACACGCTCTCACATCTCCATCTGGCCTCATCTCCTCTGGAGACTGCCTCCTCAGCCCTCACCATCTTGAGGTCACTTGCGAAGATCAACGTTTGCCCCCACACATACCCTAGGATACCCCCCTTTCCCCAGTACCTTGCCCTGCAGCCTCTTCCCTTGCCTGAGGCCACTTCTCCCCCTTCCATAAGCAAACCCTAGACCTGCAGCCCTTAAAAAGCCATAAGGTTCACCTGCCCGTGAACCCCCCCTAAAGGTGAAGTGGTGCTATCTGCGAAGCCTGGTGCTGATGATCGCAAGCGCTACCTGAAGCCAGGTAGGCAAACAAACTTCGAAATCCCGAGCCAAGTGCAGCTTGGCAGGAGCACGTTGCTTATGTGCAGTTGTGAAACAAGTCGGTGTGCAATCACGCCAACATGCACGAATGATCCAGCGCGGGGGCGATGATTCCGGTGAGCAGGGCTTATAATGAAATGCCAAAGTATTGAAACTAGGTTCCTGACGTGCAGTGGTGGGAAACACAGCCTGCCATTGATGGGTGGAGCAGCTGATCACAAACTGGTTTCACGACAGCGTAAAACCAATTTTTGGCCTTCTCACCATATTGTCCGCTCATGCCTTCCATGACCCCTGCTGCCAGTGGGACCAGGTGATTCTGCCCAAAGATTAATGCTTGTTTTGCTTTTTATATGGCCTTGCTAAGCTGTGATGCAACTTTTAGTGATTGATATATTTGTACTCCAAGATTGATTTGATCCTTTACCTCTCTTAGATTAGCACCTTGTAAGTAATAAATGACTGGCAAAATGCACTACCTCATATTTTTCTGTGTTGAACTGTTTTGAATTCAGAGGACGTTCAATGCACCAACAACAATGCAACAACAAGCACACGCACGGTGAACAAAAATCGTATTTATGGCTTCACTTTCCAGCTATGGATAGAGCCATAGAGTCATAGAGGTCTACAGCACAGAAAAAGGCCCATTGAATCTGTGCTGGTCAAACAAGTACCTAACTATTCTAATTCCATTTTCCAGCACTAGGCCCATAGCCTTGTATGCCATGGAATTGCAAGTGCACATACAAATATTTCTTAAATGTTATGAGGGTTTCTGCCTCTACCACTCTTTCAGGCAGTGAGTTCCACCAGATGAAATCGTGAACAGGGCTCGGCTCACACATGGCGAAACCACTAGCTCAGGGAAAGCCTATCAGCAGTATCCCACTTGATTGCTTATCCAGTATCTTCCACTTTAGCACCAGTGGAACTGAATATAGTAAGAAGCCAAATCTTCAGGGGAGGAGGAGGGAAAAATGTTTATGGAGAAAGTGTGAAGAAGAATAAAACCGTTTTTAAATAAATCATTCCTGTGACTTGAGAGTCACTGGGAAGGTTGGTATTTATAGCCCATTCTGAGTTGTGCTTGAGAAGTGGTAGTGGGCCTTTTACTTGAACCTCTGCAGTCTCTAAACATCCTGCCCCTTACCTTAAATCTATGCTCCCTGGTTATTGATCCCTCCACCAAGGGGAAAAGTTTCTTCCTGTCTACCCTATAATTTTATACACCTCAATCATGTCCCCCCTCAATCTCCTCAGCTCCAGGGAAAATAAACCCCAGTCCATCCAATCTCTCCTCATAACTAAAACTCTCCAGCCCAGGCAACATCCTGGTAAATCTCCTCTGCACTGTCTCTAGTGCAATCACATCCTTCCTATAATGCGGATTCCAGAACTGTACGCAATACTCTAGCTGTGGCCTAACCAGCATTTTATACTGTTCCAGTATAACCTCCCTGCTCTTACATTCTATGCCTCGGCTAATAAAGGCAAGTATCCCATATGCCTTCTTAATCACCTTATCTACCTGTCCCGCTACTTTAAGGGACCGGTGGACATGTACACCAAGGTCCCTCTGATCCTCTGTACTTCCCAGGGTCCTAACATTCATCGTGTATTCCCGTGCCTTGTTTGTCCTGCCCAAATGCATCACCTCACACTTATCTGGATTAAATTCCATTTGCCACTGATCAGCCGATCTGACCAGCTCGTCTATATCCTCCTGTAATCTAAGGTTATCCTCCTCACTATTTACCATCCCACCAATTTTCATGGTCATCCGCGAACTCACAGATCAACCCTCCCAGATTCAAGTCTAAATCATTTATATATACCACATTAAGCAAGGGACCCAACATCCCTGTGGAACCCCACTGGACACAGGCATCCAGTCACAAAAACACCCCTCGACCAGCACCCTCTGTTTCCTGCCACTCAGCCAATTCTGGATCCAATTTGCCAAATTGCCTTGGATCCCGTGGGCTCTTACCTTCGTTATCAGTCTCCCATGCAGGACCTTATCAAAAGCCTTGCTGAAGTCCAAGTAAACTACATCAAATGCATTGCCCTCATCTGCACACCTGGTCACCTCTTCGAAAAATTCAATCAAATTGGTCAGACATGACCTCCCCTTAATAAAACCATGCTGACTGTCCTTGATTAATCCCTGCAAGTGTAGATTAATTCTGCTTTCAATAGTTTCCCCACCACTGAGGTTAGACTGACTGGCCTGGAGTTCCCTGGTTTATCCCTTTGTCCCTAAAAATACCACATTGGCTGTCCTCCAGTCCTCTGGCACCTCTCCTGTGGCCAGAGAGGTATTGAAAATTATTGCCAGTGCCCCTGCTATTTCCTCCCTTGCCTCACTCAACTGTCTTGGATAAATTTCATCCGGGCCTGGAGATTTATCTACTATTAAGCCTGTCAGACCACTTAGAACCTCTTCCCTTTCTATGCTAATTTCTTTAATAACATCACAGTCCTTCTGCCTGATTTCCATACCCACGTCGTCCCACTCACTTGTGAGCACTGACACAAAGTATTCATTTAGAACCCTACCTACGTTTTCTGGCTCTACACACAAATTACCATTATGGTCCTTAATGGGCCCTACTCTTTCCCTAGTTATCCTCTTACTCTTAATGTACTTGTAAAATAACTTTGGATTTTCCTTTATTTTACCTACCAATGTTTTTTCTTGCCCCTTTTTTGCTCCCTTAATTTCCTTTTTAAGTTCCCCCCACATATTCTGTACTCCTCTACTGTTTTGAGCCCTCGGTATCTGCCATAAGCCTCCCTTTTTCTCTTTATCCAATCCTGTATATCTCTCGACATCCAGGGTTCCCTGGATTTGTTGGTCCCACCCTTTATATTTACTGGAATATGTTGGCCCTGCACTCTCCCTATTTCCTTCTTGAATGAGTCCCACTGCTCTGATGCAGATTTACCTAAAAGTAGCTGCTCCCAGTCCACTCTGGCCAAATCATATCTGATCTTATTAAAATCGGCCTTCCCCCAATTTAGAACTCTGATTTCTGGTCCATCCTTGTCCTTTTTCATAACAACCTTGAATCTAACGGAGTTATGATCACTATCTGCAAAATGCTTCCCCACTGGTACCTCTACCACTTGCCCTTGGATCTTTTCTGATATTGAGGTCAAGTGGGTGCAGGCCCAGAATATGGAGATGGGCTGAAAGCTCAACCCTTCCTTGTTGGCTAGAAAAAAGGGTGGCCCCTCAGGCAAGCGTAAATAGTGAGATTCAATTATTGTTGTTGCCAGCACTCTTCAGCCCAGAGACAGGAAATGGTCAGAGGCAGTATTGCAACATAAATGAGATATAATTTTTCCCAGACCATTCTCCTTTTGATGCTGTCAGCACTTACTGTTTAATGGCAAGGGATATCTGAGACCTCAATTTGGGCCCTGTTTAATAAAAGGGCTCACAGCAGGAGGTACTTCAGGCTTATAAACTGCCCTCTGCTCCCGTTGATCCTCATGCTAAATTTGAAGCACAAATGCTTGCCCCTCGAGCCAATAAATCAGTGGTGTCCTGAAATTCTGGCATTAATGGAGGCACATGGCAATGAGCACATACACGCCACTGCCATACAGCACCAGCCTGACTCCCTACTTCTGACATGTTTTCAGTTTGCAAATAACAGCAACAAGGGCACAGAACTCAAAGGCAGTTTAATTATTGGGCTCATAGTCAGTATTTTTGGAAAATGATTCCAGGTCTGGAAAATGCATGGAATTTGATTCTGACGCACTCTGCTTCTTCCTGAATTGAAGTTTGGAGTTTAAGTCAAACATGCTGCGCTCCAGACAGGGAAGAGGAAAAGCCTTGAATATGGGTCTTTGTTTTCAGGTCCTTCTGCTGTGCTGAGAGTGGGGGGCTCCAGTTTTGGGTTTGTGCCTAAAACTACAGACTGACGACTGGCACACTCACAGACAGTGCAAAAAATTGTTTATTTTTACACTGACACTTCTATTCTGCAGTCAAACTAACTGACAATGGCATTATTCAACTCAGATGTGAGGCCATGGATCAGGTTTCATGCTTGAGCATCAACTTCCAGATGTTCCTGCAAATTGTCATCTTGTTCTATGTGTACCTCCAGTTAGTACTGTCTGGTATGAGGTTGGCTGGCGCAAGACACACACACATAAATATTCCAAGTTGAATCTGTTCTTGTCAACAGCTGGAACATATGTAGATCTCTTGGGAAGCTTTAATATGCGTAACTCTACAATTCAGTAGCCCCTTGCTATATCCCCCTCTCATATAAACAACTATAAATGATTCCTTGTTGAATTACCCAATCTATTACAAAACGTGCCTTGTGTGACAGAGCCTTGCATATACTTAGCATCACATTTTCAGGGAATCTCTGGCACACAAAAAAATCTATCATGCTTTTCTAGTTGGCTTCAGCTCCCCATCAAGCATTCAATAGGTTCATTAACCATTATCTACTGTTCTTTCCAGTTCATTTGCAGGGTATGGGAGTTGCTGGTAAGGCAGGCATTTATTGGTGATACCAAAATGCTCTTGAGAAGGTGGTGAGTCGCCTTTTTGAACCGCTGCACACCCTCACAGAACCGTTAGGGGGGAAATTCCAGGGAATTTGACCCAGTGACAGTGAAGGAACGGTGATATAGTTCCAAGTTAGGATGGTGTGTGGTTGGAGGGGAACTTGCCAGGTGGTGGTGTTCCCATGCACCTGCTGCCCTTGTCCTTCTAGGTGGAACATGTTGCAAGTTTGAGAGGTTCTGTTGAAGAAGCCTGGATGAGTTATTGCCGTGCATCTTTTAGATAGTACATGCTCCTGCCACAATGGTGGAGAGAGTAAATTTTTAACGTAATGGTTGGGATGCCAATCAAGCAGGCTGCTTTGTCTTGGATGGTGTTGATTTTCTCGACTATTATTGGAGCTGCACTCATCCAGGTAAGTGGAGAGCACTCCATCACACTCATGACTTGCGCCTTGCAGGTGGTAGAAAGTCTTTAGGGAGTGAAAACATGAGTTATTCGCTGCAGAATTCCCAACCTCTGAACTGCTTAGTTTCATGGCCACCATTTCTGATTCTAACTTTTTATTCCATATGTATATAATTAACCGAATTTAAATTCCCAGAAGTTGTAGTGAGACTTGAACTGGCTCTGGATCATTAGTCCATAACTCGGGATTACTAGTCCAGTAATGTAACCACTATGCTGCTGTACCTGAATAAGCACTGGTGTAAACATTAATAACAAGTAATGTTACCCCTTTGGAAGTGCTAGTAAAAGAAAACTGCTTTCCTTTGGAAATATTAATTGGAAGGTACCCCTCATTAGAAATGTTAAAAGGAAGTATGTTGAGGAAAGCAGTGTTTCACTATTTTATCCAGTTTTTCATTTCTCTCCCAGCTCTGCTGAATGAATTGACTTTCTTACTAGTGTACAGTTCCAAGGATGGTGGAATCTGTCCTCACCTGGTGTCCACACACACACAAATCCAACGGGGGCTGCTGGGGAGGAGCTTCCTTAGCACGTAAGTGGGAAGGATTTTCCAGTTAAAATACTTGAACTGGAATTGAGCTTTCTATCTCCCACTGACATTTTTGCTCTCTAATCTGGAGGCAATAAGGCCAGTAGTAGCTGAGGTCAGTTAACAGTACAGATCAGGTCTTGAAACTGGGAACATTCTGGTGTGTACGTCTTAGAGACAGACTTCCCTGAGTGACCATTATGCTGGAACTGCATAAAACACTGGTTAGGCCACAACTGGAGTACTGCGTACAGTTCTGGTCACCACATTTTAGGAAGGATGTGATTGCACTGGAGAGGGTGCAGAGAAGATTTACCAGGATGCTACCTGGGCTGGAGGGCCTGAGCTATGAGGAAAGATTGGATAGGCTGGGGTTGTTTGCCTTGGAGCAGCGAAGGTTGAGAGGGGACCTGATAGAGGTGTATAAGATTATGAGGGGCATAGGGCATAGATAGGGTGGATAGGAAGGCGCTTTTTCCATTAGTAGGAGGGTCAATAACCAGAGGGCATAGATTTAAGATGAGAGGTAGAAGGCTAAGAGAGGAGTGGAGGAGAAATCTTTTTACCCAGAGGAAGGTGGGAGTCTGGAACTCACTGCCTGAAAAGATGGTTGAGTCAAAAACTCTCATAACATTTAAGAAGTATTCACTTGCGTTGCTATAGCCTCCAGGGCTATGGGCCAAGTGCTCGAAAATGGGATTTGTGTTGTCAGATCTTTGTTAACCAGTGCGGACATGATGGGCCAAATGACCTTCTTCTGTGCTGTAAACATCTATGAGTCTTTTAATTTTATTTTTAAGCAATTTCTGGAAACGGATAAAGGACAACAACTAAAACCAAGTGCATTTTTGTAACAATATCTTTAATTGTTAGAAACAAAAATACATATTATAAAAACACTGTTTTGTTGAAGGTATTTCATATTATGGCAATTGTTTACAGAAGAATGAAAAGTTATTTTATTCATACATTTGTAAATATCAGTGTCCCTTACACTTCCTGGAGCAGGATTATGACTTTTCTTGGGGTCCTGCAACAGAGTCAGTCATTTATAGATTCTGGTTAATGGATAGGAACATTTGCATAGAGAAAACTAGTGAAAATCTGCTGCCCTGCTCGTTAACTGAAGGGTCTAAATTCTGCACATAAATGTGGAAACAGTTTTTTTTCCAAGTGACATTTCCCACAAAAAAACCTGGAAAAATGCTCAGCGTCTCCAGCCACTGAGAGCTTTAACCCAAGGCAGATAAAGTGCTTAAGGAGGTCCCTATTTGGTTTACTCTCTGCTCTGTATGTTCTGCACCAGGCAGAGCATTTATCAACAGGGCCATCGGAGGATCTCCAGACAGCTGACTAAAGCCATTGGAATTAATAAATGTTCAATGAGTTCTGGGAATCACAAGTCTGCTGTCATTTTAAGTATTCTCATCTTCACTCTTCACCCAGTGACAGCATCAAATACTCCCAGGAGGTAATGCATAAGCCAAAAGCTTTTCAGACCTCCTAATACTCATCCAAAAATTCATCCCAATGGCCCAATCTCAAAAGAGCATCACAATGGTCAGACGAAGAAAGCTCCTTGGCCAGTTTGATCCCATTCCTTTCATAATACAATCCTACCCTTTTCCCAGCACAACATCAAGCTGTTCCTTAAGTGTCCAATTTCACTGGGGTAGAGAGAATAAAGATAATAGAAAACAAGAAAAAACATCTGGAGGAGAGCTTAAAGTACTTTGGTGAGCAAAACTCTCAGTTACTCCATGAAAAATACATACAATTGGACCTGTATTAAATGACAATCCCATTCCCCTCCCCCTTCCTCCCTCCTCCTACTCCTACCCCCACCCCCACCCCCAACCCAAAGAAAATGATTCCAGGCCTTTTTAAGAGCAAACGGCAGATTTCACCCAGCTCTCAGAGTCAGACAGTTGTTGGATCCGAGGAAAGTTGGAAAGGGTGACTCAAATTTTATTTCAGTGACTCCAGTTGTCCTGATATAAATGACTTCATTCTCACTTCAGAACCACCAGTTAGTCATCTCTGCTCATCTAAGCAGCTCAGGGCCTGTGGACATTTAGAAAGGACTGCATCAGAACAATAAGAATGTACATATCAAATAATTGTTTGCCTAGACCCTTGCTATGCACAGGTTAATTGATACCATAATGCTCAACTGTATTAGTTCCACAGCACATGTGAAAAGTTATGGAAAGTTGGAAGAAAAAAATAACATTCATTAAATACTTGCAGTCCTGCTGGAAGGTTTTCTTAAAGACACGCTACAAACATTGATATGTCCTAGATTTTACTTTAAGATTATCCTCTTTTAAATTTTTCCTTATAGTTTATTTCTTTTTAACCCTGTCTTGATGGTGATGATGCTGGAGTACTGTTTCACGAGTGACAGTAGCCTCTTGTAGTAGCTTATTTACTGCTGAAACCCTCATTCATGCTTTTGTTACCTCTAAACATGACAATTCCAATGCACTCCTGGCTAGTCTCCAACATTCTACCCCCTGTAAACTTGAGGTAATCCAAAACCCTGCTACCTTAACTCTGTGTCGTAACTCTGACCAAGTCTTGTTCACCATCATCCACATTTTTTTCTTTATTCTTTCATGGGAAGTGGGCATCGCTGGCAAGGCCAGCATTTGTTGCCCATCCCTAATTAACCTTGAACTGAGTGGCTTACAAATACATTTCAGAAGGCAGTTAAGAGTCAACCACATTGCTGGAGATCTGGAGTCACATGTGGGCCAGATCAGGTAAGGATGGCAGATTTTCTTCCCTAAAGGGCATTAGTGAACCAGATAAGTTTTTATGATAATCAATGATAGTTTCATGATCACAATTACTGAGACTAGCTTTCAATTCTAGATTTTATTCATTGAATTTAAATTCCACCTGCTGCCATAGTGGAATTTAAACACATGCACCCAGATCATTAGCCCAGACCTCTGGATTAATAGTCCAGTGACATTACCACTACGCCACCATCTCCCCCATGTGTTTAATGATCTATGTTAGCTCCTGGTTAAACAACATCTTGATTTTAAAATTCTCATTATTGTTTTCAGATCCCTCCCTAGCCTCACCTCTTCCTATCTCTGTAATCTCCTACAGACCCACAACCCTCCAAGATATGTGCACTCCTCCCTGAATGTAGAATTAGGTCAATCACAGTGGCTTCAATTTTCCTTTATTATGGAGCAGATCTATCATATCATCTCCAGTGTCAGCGAAGAACAGGCCATCATCTGTCTTTCAGACACAAGACCATTGACTGTCTGCTCCTACAGCCACACAACCTCCAGAAACTCCTCCACTTCAGTCATGTCACTGTGTTTGCTCCAGTCCCTCTACTTCTGGCATCTTGAGCATCCCCAATTTTACTTGCTCCATGATTGGGGCCACACCTTTAGTTGCATAGGCCCTAAGCTCTGTAATTTTTCTCTCTAAACCTCTCCACCTCTCTACGTCTCTTTCCTTCTTTAAGACACTCCTTAAACCCTACATCTTTCATTGAGCTCTTGGTCATCTGACCTAGCATCTCCTTATGTGGCTCAGTGTCATATTTTGCTTTATAATTCTCCTGTGAAGTGCCTTGGGATGTTTTAATACATTAAAGGTGTTATATAAATAGAAGTTGTTATTGTTGGTAGTTCAACATAGTAGTCACTTTTGATGTGTGAGGCTGGACACTGGTTGGTGGTGGGTTATATGGTTGTTGGGGACATCACAGACAAGCCCAATTCTCTGTATTCTAACTCCACACTCAGCCATTTTCGAGCAGGGGGTCACTAGGCAATGATCAGGAATGGGAACCCAGCCAATTCATACTGGTGTTTATGTTCCACTCTAGCCTCCTCCCATGTTTCCTCATCTAAATCTACCATCATAACCCATCTATTCCTCTATTCCCTTCTTCCTCATATACTTGTCTAGTTTCCCCTTATCTGTGTCTAAACTATTCACTCAACCATTCTCTAAATTCTACATTCTTACCACTCTTTGGATAAAGAAGTTTCTTCTTAATTCCCTAAAGGATTTTTTTTCTTTCATGGGATGTGGGTGTCTCTGTCAAGGCCAGGATTTGTTGTCCATTCCCTAATTACCCTTGAGTGGGTAAGCGGCTTCTTGGGCCATTTTGGAGGGCAGTTAAGAGTTAACCACATTGCTGTGGATCTGGAGTCACATGTAGGCCAGACCAGGTAAGGGTGGCGGATTTCCTTCCCTTAAGGACCTCAGTGAACCAGATGGGTTTTTTGATAATCAATGATAGTTTCATGGTCATCATTGCTGTGACTATCTTTATATTTCACCAGCTGCCCTGGTGGGATTTTTTACCCATATCCCCAGAGCATTAGCCTCTGGGGATCACTCGTCTCTGGATTACTAGTTCAGCAACATCACCTTGTCTCCCTTGTGACTACGATTTCTTGGTGACCATCTCATATTGATGATCTCTAGTTATGCTCTCCTCAACGAGGGGAAACATTCTCTCTGTATGCACTCTATCGAAAGCTTTCATAATTTTAAAGACTTCCATCAGGTCACCCTCAGCCTTTTTTAAAGAGAAATGAGACCCAGTCTGTCAATCCTTTCCTGATATGTGTGCCCACACCTTTCCGGTATCATCCTTGTAAATCTTCTCTGCACCATCTTCAATGTTTCTGTATCTTTTTTTTATCATCAGGTGACCAGAACTGCATACAGTACTCTAAGTGTGGTCTAACAAAAGTTTTATACAGGGTTAGCATAACTTTCCTACTTTTCAATTCTATCCCTCTAGAAATAAAGACTAAAACTTGGTTTGGTGTTTTTATGGCCTTGCTAAGCTGTGGTGCAATTTTCAATGATTGCTGTATTTATAGTCTTGGATCTCGTTGTTTCCCTGCCCCACCTAGAGTTGCTGTTTCCAAGTAGTAAATGACCTCCATATTATTCCTACCAAAATGCACTACCTCACATTTATCTGTGTTGAACTTCCTCTGTCAATTATTTGTCTATTCTGCAAGTTTACTTGTGCCCTCCTGTAATTTGTTGCAGTCCTCCTCAGTATTCACTATCCCCTTGCAATTTGGTATCACCAGCAAATTTATAAATTGTATTTCTAAATGTTCTGTTGCGTTTGAATGTTTTGGCTCAATGTGGAGATCTTGACCTTTGGCCCTTTACCTTTTTGGGGAGGCAGCATCAAAACAAAACTGTTTCACTTCACCAGACAGTTATTTACTTACGAGTATCCACCAGACATTTTCTTAATGATGACAACAATAATTGTTAGAACGATGATCACAGCTACAATGGCACCAACTATTATTCCGATCAGGGTGAGCATTTCTAGGAAGTCCTTCGCTGGAAAGAGGACACAGGAACAATGTTATTAGGTAAATTAAACTGACTCATGCTCTTATTATGTTGTGTCTTGTGAATGAATTAGATGTGATCCTCAATCAGCCCGAGTGTTTTCATTTCTCACTGGTGCTGCCTTTTGCTGCTAGTGTATGCTTTCACAGGGAGGTACCATCCTCTGGTACCTCCCACAAGTAGCCATTCTTCTTATGCGCCCTTAGGCAGGGTGTTATTAGGCTATTCCACCATGGGTGGCAGCAAAGCTGAGCCTGATCCTGCCCTTGGTCAATGTCCACTTTCTGTCTAAAAAGGGTTGATGGATGGTGATCAGGAGCAAGTATTCTGTCTGATATCTCCCTCCTTAACCTTCAGTTGCCCTGTATCCTATTTATACCTTTAACTTATGTCATAGTTTCCACCTCAATGCCAAATGTGGTAAAGCAGTTCATGCTTTAATAACCCTCTATGTGAAATAAATCTCATCACAATTTCTCTTCATTCTTTAAGTGATAATCCTCTGTCTATGCCACTTTATTACTGATTCACCAATCATTGACTTTCTACCTTTGCAAAACATTTTGAAAAGTACTATTTAACCTTGTATTGAATCCTCCTTTAACCTTCTGTTCCAATGAATAAAACAGTTCTAGAACTTTTGTTTATAATTTTAACCCCTCGTTTATGGTATAATTGTAGTGATATTGGAGTGCTGCAATATTACCTCTTTGCTTTTATATTCTGTACCTCTTGTGACAGAGTCTAGCATCTCATTAACTTTCTTAAGCTGCCACACAGTATTGAGCAATTCATTTCAGAAAAGTACCTTCAGCGTCATCAATGCCAGGTGTGCCATCCTCAGTTGAATTTGACTCTGTTGAAGATGCGGTGCTTGATTCATTGCTGTCTTCGTCAGTGCCAGTCCTTTCATTTCCTGGTACAGGGGTTGCAGACATTGCGGAATCATTTTTGTCCTCAGTTCCTCCAAATGTTACCACATCACCTTCATTTGAAATGTTATCTGTAGCAGGAAATAAAATATAGAAGTCAATTAGTAATAAGCGTGCTCTTTTCCCAACCCTTGTGCAATCAGGCCTATCAAATATCTGATCCACTTAATTTCTTTCCACAACCCACGTGCAACCTAGCACAAGAGCAAAATATTGGGATGCTGGAAATCTGAAATAGTCCCAGAAAATGCTGGAGATGCTCAAAAGGCCTGGCATCATCTGTGGAGAGTGAAATTGATTTAACATTTCAGTACTGACAAAGAGTCATGAACCTGAAACGTTAACTCTGGTTCTCTCTCCACAGATACTGCCAGACCTGTTGAGTACTTCCAGCATTTTCTGTTTTTATTTCATTTACAATCAACCCCATCAACTACCCAAACTCATCCATTTACTCTTCTTCAACAGGCCATGTACAAAGTACCCCTTTAACTACCCAACACCATTCATTTAATCTTCTTCAACAGGCAATGTATGATCTACCCTGTTAACTACAAAACCACATGTATTGATCTTTTCTGATGACCATTGTTACAATTATGAGGTTTATAAGATTGTAATGACTGGGGCTGTTTCTTTAATTTAAGGTAGAATGAAGGGGTCATGTAACCTATTATATAGTCTGCCTGAACAACAGACCTGGGTGGGGGGGGCTGTTAAAGATTAAAAGAAGGTCCAGATTGTTTTACTGGGAAGAATGTCTAAGGTGTTCACACTTGGAGACAATGGCAGCAGCATTTGAGTTTACAGTGATTAGGTTGGTAGTCTCCAAAGTCCCAGGAAGGTTTTGAGAATGTCAGGTTGTAAACAGTTATGTTTTAAACTGTCCACTTAATCCAAAGAAAGAAGGGAATTGGGGTCTAAAAGATAGCTAATGAACATTTTTACCTGGATACAAGGCCCATGAAATTCATTTTGCCATGGAGGTGGGCTATGGCGGGGGAGGGATTCTACAATATTCCTGAAACTCACAGAAACTGTTAGTCTACCAGTATCTGGGAGAGAGGGAGCAGCTAGAGGCTGGAACTCTCTGTGGGCAGAACTTTATGGCCCCAAAGCAGTAGGGGCAGGGCCATAAAATGCAGAGAGCTATTCAAAAGTCCACTGACTTTGGCAGGAACGGAAAATCCCGCTGTCTCAAAATTCAGCCCTATTGTTCACCATGCAGGAATGCAGTTGGGAGCTCACGCTCAGATTGAAAAGACTAAATTCATGAGGATTTGAAATAAGGCTGGAAGATTTGCCTAGCTTGTGCTAGAGAGAGAATCACCATTGAAAGACATTTCTGGGATTAAAAGTTGTGAGTTGAGAAAGGAACAGAAGTGAACCCTCAGGCACTAAGAATCACTTTGGACTGGATCTGGGAGAATTGAATGCCTACTTAAAGGACAGTATAAAGTAAATCTGTGAAATGTGTTTTTTCAGTTGTGTTAAAAGTGAAAGGGGAAAGTGCTGTCCTGTGGTTCAATGTTTAAGTTGCTTACAAAGATAGTGTTTAGTCAATAGTGATTTTAGCCTATTTGTTACAGTAAAAATCTTAAAACGTGGAATCTTGTTGTGTCATTCTTTCAGCTATCAACTGAAAGTTTGAATTTTTTTTAAAGGTATCAGTCTTTGCATGGATCGTAACACCATATAAAATCCATCTTATCAAATATCCTACCCTGGTCATTTAATCTACTTCCATAACCCATATATAAACTACCCTATAAAATGCCTGATAGGTTCATTTAACGTCCTTGGATAGATCATGCACATTCTACCCTACTCCACCCAGTTAATTTCCTGAAGGAGCCTTGTGCTCATGATCCAAGACAAATAGCTTGATACATTTACATCATCTGTACCGCACAGCTTTTAAAAGACCCGCCATTTCTCTCCTGGATCCTCTTTTCTCCAGTTAAGACAAATTTAGTTCTTTTGTGAATTTTAGTTAAAAAAAGACTTGTGTAAAGTGGGAATAAATGGGTTGATACGCTTTTGAAGGTGAAATGTCCAAAATCAGATACAGTACAAGTGTTTCACCTCTGTTATCTGTAAAATGTTGGAGTAATTTACTTCCATAAATATTAAACTACCGTTGAGATGTCCCCCAATGGTTGAGTAGCATTGTTTATGACACTTTCACTGGAAGCTTTCCATTAAGAATCAATAATCACATCCAGATCTTTTTTCTTTTCTCATATTGCTAAGAGATATCCTTTCATATATCCAATTGTTGGCTGTTTCTTGGGCCAATATGCATTGTCTACTTATATATACAGGGATACCCAGGATTAAAGGTACATACTGTTAACCATTTCTGCTGACTGCAAGTCTTACTTGTCTTAGTTGTAAAAGAGTCACTACTGATGTATTGCTCATAAGAAATATTTCTTGACGCTTTTCAATTTAGATTTCAACTGTGGCTTAGTTTATTGCACTCTTGGCAAAAACTTTTGTGGCAACAGAAAGCCAAAATGGCACTTGCCGCAAATCTGGAAGCCCTGCCCCCACCATTTTCGCCAGGGGCATGCAGTTCACGGAGGCAGTGACACATTTAAAAGAGCAGCTGTCTTCACTAGAAGAAATTCTTGTCAAAGTGGTTTCTGAAACACGACTTGTGGGATTTACGAATTTAAGGAACAGGTCCAAACCTACTAGTGTTCTTTGGAATGGTCAGGTACCGCTTTCGGGATTGTTAAGATTGGACACAAAGGTGTGTAAAAGATGGATAAGATCTGTTGAACTCTCAGGCATCAATTTTTCGGTCCCGTTGGCATCGGGCATCATGCGGGTGGGGGAGGGGGTTGGGTACAATATGGCTTGAAGGCTAAAAATCGGTTTCATGCCAGTGTGAAAGCACAGCATGATCATCCGAAGGTGTTGGCCATGGTGGAACGCTAATCCTGCTGGAGGCCAGCTTGAACCTGTTTTGCATCCCGCTAATGAGATGCAAAGTAAGGCCCGACCAGAATCATCTCCCCACGCCCAACTTACTGTTACACTTGTGGGAAAACACGCCGGCCCAGAACACATTTAGACAAGTGTGACATGCAGAAGTCGGGACTTACCGTTAGGGCCTTGCTCAGATGGCAGACATCCAAGGAGCAGAGTATGCTGGAGGCCTACAGCTACTGGACACTGGGGAACATGTGCATCACATGCAGGGTTCTCAGGGACATGTCTCTTGCCGTGAAGTGGCTTACAGAAAGTGGGAGGTCTCCGTTGATGTCTCAGGTCTGCTTTGGAACATAGTATTGGCCCTGGGCTGCTATGGATGATCGGCAAGGGGGTGTGGAGACAGGAAGGTCCAGCTGTGAGTGGGAGATGAAGGTATACCTGGGGTTAGCGGGGTGGGAGAGGAAGGTCTAGATTTGACTGGGAGAGGGAGGTGTACTGGGGTGGGGTGAGGCTGAGGGGGTGAGGTTGGGGGGGAAGAGAGTGTCAGGCGGGGTTGAGGTTGGGGAGCGGTGGGGGATAGGTGTCGGAGGTGAGGTTAGGAGAGGGGGAAGAGGCAGTACGGGGGAGGAGGATGTAAAGGAAGGAGTTCGGAGGGGGTAGGAGTTCAGAGGGGGGAAGGAGTAGGCACGCGCTATGGTGTGCTTTAAATATGATGCCTGGAGCAAGGAAGCACCGAGGCCACGGCAGGGTGGGAAAATCCTAGCCAGCCTGCCAGTGATCCAGTGTGTTTCCAGCATTATTAATGTAGTGAATGCAGTTGAATGGGATGATACAGCGCAAAAACCCACAATTGTGGCTAGCAGACAAAATGTCCTTTCTCCCGCCTGCCATCGCACTGTGCGCAAATCTGGGATAATTACATCCTCAGGCTATCAATTCCTTCAGATCCCCTGCTCTTTAAATTTTGAAAGAAAACAGCTGGCTGTGACTCTTAGTGAAAAATATTAGTGCTTGCAATTTCTATAGCTGTTTATTGTCGTAAGCCTAATGGTTATCATTATAGTATTAGTACTGCTTGACTTCTTCTACAACTTATCATTTATCACAGTGGGGAGGCTTGTAAGTTCACAGATTGATTGACAGCACCAAGTGGTTATAAAGGGATTAGCTGTCTTTGCTGTAGGGATTAGGTACTTGAATAGATTTAAATATATCAGATGGGCTTTTATCAATGAAATTTTTAAAAATATAATTAAGTCTGTAATAGATACTTAGAACTTTTTTATCTCACCATGGTTCCTGAGGTCTGCCCATGGTGGATTCTGGATGAGTTAGTATGGAGGGTGTAATGGCAAGGGATGATGGGTGGGGACTCATGAGTTGGCATAGGGGCTATAAAGGGCCATGGGACATGGGAATGTGGGGATCATGGATTGACATGAGTTGGAAGTTAGCATTGAGGTTATAAGGGACCATGGGGCTGGGTGGGGGTCAAATTTTGGCATGGAGGGTATGAAGGGCCATGGGGGTGGACGGGAACATGTGGTAGCATGAGTTGGCATGGATGGAGCATTGGGAATGTATGGGGAGATAAGGGGTGTGAAGGTGAGGGCTAGAAAACGTTATTGTTTTATTATAACTGGGACAAAGACATAGAGCACTGAGGTGGGCCTTTTAAACAGCTTACCTTGACACTCAGCAGCCCTTGTGGCTGACTCCGCATTGCTTCCTGGGGCAGCGGGCCTGACTTTTTAGCATTTGCCCTACCCCAGATTGGATTCAGAGAGTCAGGAAGTTTTCCGACTCTTGTCTCCAAGCTGAAAGACTGTGGGTTGGAGCCCACTTGCAGAAACTAACAGAAAATCTACTTTGACATTTCAATGCAGTACTGAAGGAATGTTGCACTGTTGAAGGTGCTGTCTCTCAGATGAGATGTTTTGCCAAGACTCTGCCTGCCCTCTCAGGTAAATGTAAAAGATCGCATGGTACTAGTCAGAGAAAAGCAGTGTCCTGGCCAATACTCAACACTGCTAAAAAAACACATTACTTTGTTGTTGTTTATGGGTGCTTGCTGTGTGCAAATTGCCTTCCAAGCTACAACAGTGACTACACTTTAAAAATACTTCATTGGCTATAAAGCCCTTTGGGATATCCGTAAGGTTGTGAAATGCACTATTTAAATGCAAGTTTATTTTTTTGTTTTTAGATATTCTATTCAATTAGGTCAGCTGGACACTTTGGTCAGATACAGACATGCTAGAAAACCTTTGAACTCCTCAGTAAATGACTGCTGCCTTTGTGTGGAAACCAGTGAATAGATGGGCATCTGATGCAGTTAAGGAAAAAACAGTATTTGTTACCTTTTGCTCTGGGATATTTTCAAAGGAATTTGTGGTTACAATTTAATTGAATTATATCCAGATACAGTCAACCTGAAGCCAACAGAAGCACTGGGCTAGGCAATGGAGCCTGTGATGAAGGATAGCCACCGAAGATGCAAAGGTATAATTTCTTAAGGAGCTCATGTGTCTTTGTTATTCAAAGGTATTAAGATATAATGGCAAGGGTGGGCAGACTGTCCTCAGTCATGATTGATGGAATGGCAGAACAGGCTCAAGGAGCTCAATGGCCTACTCCTTTTTCTAAGTTTTTGACATTGCAAAGAGATTAGTAAAGATTTTAATTGCTGTAATATATAGTTTGTGCTCAATACTGCCCATTCAATTAATCTGTCTAGTGGTTTATAACCCTGAAATCTAACAAGATGTTATTGTTCCAACCTACTGAATACAAGAAGGTTAGAGGACGATGTGTGATATATTCCTGGAAGCCAAGGGCAGAACAAGGCATTTCTCTTTCACCCTTGGTCTCGCTATATTTACCCAGATATTGGACTGTTGAAGACAAACATGGCTTGTAGAAGAAACAAAACCTGTCCACGGAAGAGGGAACAACCCTAGAACCCGAGGAACAATCGAGCATACAAATCCTAAACATAACAATCTATCTATGATGAAACCATTTTTGTGCTGTTTATTGAATTACACCATAGCAAATCCTGAAAAAATAGTTTGCTAGGGCTTATGTATGGTTAGCTAGTCAAGGTACTAAAGGGCATAGGTGAAACCATACTCCAGCATAGAGAAGACAAAGGGAGCAAATTGACAAAAAAAATGTAAAGAAAAAAGGATCAGTAATTATGAATATGCAAAACATCATTAAAATTGTCAACCCAGCATATTTAAGGGGAGATTTTCAACTTTGACATTCCTAGATGTCAGAAAGATATAATAATTTTCATAATGTTATTGGAATTTATTGTAAAGTAAAGTAATAGTCGTGTGTATGTGTGTGTGTGAATCAAAGGCAGCTGGTCTGAAGGCTTTGATGTAACAGAAGGTAAGCTAGGTTTGAAATGTTAAGAAGGTAAACATAGGTGTAAAGGGAACATTTGCATTTTTAAATAACCCAGACTAAATTGATTTCAAAAGAGGGGTGAAATGTGTCACCTAGCCAGGAGAAGTTAAGAAACAGTGTGTTTATTTTTCCCAAAGATTACTAGTAAAATTGTTACTATGAGAGATTTTAATTATCAGAGAGGTAAAGTCCAAAGACATAGTAAAACAATGGGATTTTGCATATAAAGGGGAAAATATGAATAAAGCAGCAAAGGCTGTGTACAAAGGAAGGCATTCTAAGATTTCGCAAGTGTGAAAATCCCCAGCATCTAAGCCTCAAGCTGCTGTTTACAAAGAACTGAAGTTAAGAAAACTCACTTCGAATTAGATTGTTCAGGGTACTGTGTATCGTGTACATAAAATAATTTATTCTATTAATAAAGGTTTAATTTAGTTTTGCAAGAAACCTATAAGACTTGGTGGTCTTATTACTACTGAATTCAAAGCACACATCTCAAATTTATACAAATTGCAAAACAGTTGTGGCAATTGTTTCAAGTTTCTCTCTGGGACTTGAGCAGCTCAGCATTTCCCCTTGGCTGTGCCTTTACAAAGTTGGGGGCTCTTTGTGGGATATATTTGAGATCCCTTAATTGGTTTAGGGTTAGTGAATCTTAAGGCTATGCGTACGAGAAGCGCTTTGAATTCAGGAGTTGGTGTGAGGTTTTTTTTGAAATGGTGAGACTGCAATATGGCTTTGGCAGTTGCTAAGATTTGTCTGGGAGTTGAAGTTATAATTTTGGTTGGTTTATAAAAGGTAAATAAAGTTAAGTTAATGGAATTGGCAGGTCAATTACAATTGTAGTCACCTGCAGGTGCAAAGGAAACAGGCATAATTGAAGGTATAGTGCAGCATTTAAAGTTGGAAGTGATACCTGACACTAGTGAGACACAACTGGAAGTGATGAGAATTCAGTTACAAATGAAGAGGCTAGAACTTGAACAGTCAAAGGAAATGAAAAAACTTAAGCTAGAGGCAGCAAAAATGGAAAGGGCAGAGAAGGAAAGAGAACAAGAAAGAGAAAAGGCATTTCAAAGGGAGCAAACAGAAAGGCAGGAGAAAGAAAGGAAGCTGGAACTGGAATTCCAGGGAAGAGAGAAGGATAAAGAAAGAGAGGCAAGAGAGAAAGATGGAAAGAGAAAGGGAATACCAGCTTAAAAGGCTGTGAGTTAAAAAAAAATCTCAGATTCTGAGGAAAGTTCTGATGATGGAAAGACCTTTAAGCTAAAACCCAGTGGGGAGATGTTTATGTTTGTACAAGCTCTTCCAAAGTTTGAGGAAAGAGATGTGGAAGCATTCTTTATTTCATTTGAGAGGATAGCTAAACAGATGAAATAGCCACAGGGAAATTGGACATTGTTGTTACAATTCAGATTGGTGGGTAGAGCACACGAGGTTTATGCTTCACTGTCTGAAAAAATGTCAGTGAACTATGATGTGGTGAAAATGGCTATTTTGAGTGCATATGAGTTGGTTCCTGAGGCACACAGGCAGAAATTTAGGAATATGAGAAAACAACCTGGGCAAACTTATGCTAAGTTTGAAAGAGTAAAACAAAGTAATTTTGACCGGTGGATTTGGGCATTAAAAGTAGAGACAACATATGCAGCTCTGAGAGAGGTAGTTCTTTTGGAAGAATTTAAAGATGAAATTCCTTCGATAGTGAGAACTCATGGGGAGAAACAGAGGGTTCAAACGGTAAAGCAAGCAGCAGAGATAGCTAATGATTATGAGATAGTTCATAGAGCTAAACCTTTTTATCATCACCCTTTTAAATCAGAGAAGGGTAGAAAGCGGGAAGGTGAAAGGAAGGCACGTAGTCAGGGAAAAGAAAGAGTAGGTGGATATTCCCAGGAAGTTTTTTCTCAGAATGGAAAGGAAGCTTCTGAGGGTAGAAGTGACATTTGAAAGTTGAGGGGTTGAATTTTTCCCTCATCAGGCGGGCGTGTGCCCGACCTGAACAAGTGTAAAATGACGTCATTGCGCACTTGCACGATATTTCGGTTGGCGGGCGTGTACAGGAGTCGGCAGCCCATCTGCCGACATTCAAGCAGCCTTAGTCAATTAATTGATTGGAGTTTTTCACTACCCGTCCAACTGTTCGGATGGCGGGCAGGAGAAAAGGCCAAGCGGCCTTTACATTTGTGGCGAAACCTCATCCACAGGCGGGATGAGGTTTCGACCAGTGATTAAAAAGATAAAAACTTTTAACACTCCTACTTAACGTGTCCCAGAGTCACTTGAGGGGACATGTTTTCATTACGTTAAATATCTTTACTTTTATTGTTAAAAATCTTCAGCCCCCTGAGGCAGCTTTTGCTGTACCCATGCGTATGCGCGAACTTCAGCGCTCACGCTCCTCCCACCCCCACCCCACAGCACTGAGCGCTGCAGCAACGTGTTTCACGCTAGCTGGCTGTTAATTGGCCAGCCAGCGTGAAATTGCAGTCGGGGCCTGATCGCAGGCAGTGGTTGGCTTCGTAACCACTCACAGGCCTGCCTGCCACGCCCGCCTGACGAGGGCAAAATTTTGCCCAAGATATTTTCATTGTAATAAAGTCGCACACACAAAATTTGTGTGTCGGAAATTGCAGGGAAAATCTGTTGGAATTATAGGGGTAAAGAAAGCTCTGGAAGTAAAAGTACTGTGGGTTCTGAGATTCAGGTCCAGGAAAAACCAGTGATTTGTGTACAGGTAAAACCAGAAGAATTAATGGTAGGTAAAGAAGTGGGAATGTGATCACAATTTACCCAAGAGAATTCTGAGGAGTAGGTTGCAGAAATGTTTAAAGATTTTGTATATGAAGGGGAAGTTTTTCCATGTGGACAGGGCGGAGTAGGTAAAGATGTTAAAATTTTAAGAAACACAGGGAATCCTGAATGTTGTGGGATAGTGACATTTGTTGTTCAGAGGGAGTGTTGCAGGAACAGGTGCTAATAAGTGGGGTTCATGGAGATGCTAAACCTATTCCATTGTGGAAGGTAAATTTAAAGAGTAGGTGGAAATCAGGTGAGGTGATTGTTTGAGTAGTGGAAAAATTGCCCATTGCAGGGGTTCAATTTATTCTGGGTAATGATATAGGTGGATCACAGATGTGGGTGATGCCTATGGTAGTTGAGCAGCCTGCAGAAGTGTTTGCAACAAAAGTGTTGCAGAGAGAGCATCCTGGATTGTTTCCTGATTCTGTGAGAACAAGATCAGAGGATCACAGGTTGAAACAAGAAGAACAGGAAGTTTGAAGGCAGAGAGAAGGTGTGGAAGTCCAATTAGCTGGCACTGAGTTTGCTAAGGTTGTTCAGGGAGGAAGACTGGAAAACAATGCAGCTGAGGTATTCAGTTCAAGGCAGTTGGTAGATTTACAGAGAAAGGAGACACAAATAAAACATTTATATTAGACAACACAGAAACAGAGGCAAAATGTGTTCCAGAATGTTATTACCTTAAGGGTAATGAGAAAATGGAGCCCTTATTATTTCAGCAAATGAAAGTTGGAAGGAGGGTAATACCATTTGGATATAGAAATGTGATTCTGAGGATAGCTCATGAAATTCCAATGGGGGTACATTTAGGAATTAGAAAGACACAGGCAAAGATACAAAAACATTTTTTTTTGGCCTGGATTACATAGGGATGTAGTCAACTTCTGTAGAATGTCACACATGTCAGGTGACAGGAAAAACACAAGCAGTGATTAAGCCGGCACCTTTAATTCCCATTCCAGCATTTGAAGAACTTTTTACTATGGTCATGATTGACTGTGTAGGACCCCTCCCCAAGAACAAGGGCAGCATTTTTCACTGAGTGGGTGGGTGTGCGCCTGACCCACTCGAGTGTAAGATGATGCGCGATGACGTCAGGCAAGCGTCCCAACATCATCGTTCACTCACATGATATTTCACACGCTCCCATCAACAATTAAAAGGCCTATTAAGGCCATTAACAAGGTAATTGAATTAGATTTTCTGCTGCACGTCCAACCTTATGGTTGGTGGGTAGGCGAAAAGGCCAAGCAGACTTTGCATTTTTTGCGAAACCTCCTTCACGGGCAGGATGAAGTTTCAATCCATCATTTAAAAAAACATTTTAAATTTCATCCTAATTCCTAACATGTCCCTGCTCCTGTGACAGTCACATGAGGGGACATGTTTGATGACATTTTAAAAATCTTTATTTTTAATTTTCAAAACTCTTCATCTCCCTGAGGCAGCTCTGTGCCTCAGGAAGCTTTTCCTGTATGCACTTGCATGTATGTGCGAACTTGTGTGCTCGCCCTCCTTCCTCCTCAATACTGGCAGTGCTGAGCGTTGAAGCACACATTTCACACTAGGCAGGCTTTAGTTGGCCCACCAGTGCGAAATTGTGGTCTGGCCCTGATTGCGGGCAGCGGCCAGCTTCCTGAATGATCCCACCCACCCCCATTGAGCTCGCCCGACAAGGGAAAAATCCTGGACTAAAAGTGGAAATCAGTATTTAATAATGGATGTGTCTACCAGGTTTCCTGAAGCAATATCTTTGAGAAATATTACAACCAAGAAAATTGCAGAGGAGTTAACTAAATTATTTTTACAATATATGGTTTTCTTAAGGAAATACAATCAGATCAGGGTTCAAATTTCAAGTCACAGCTGTTTAAGGGAGTAATGAATAGTTTGGGAATAAAACAATTTAAGTCAACAGGTTACCATCCTGAGTCAGACCGGGCTTTAGAAAGATGGCATCAAACTTTAAAAACTATAATGAGAATGTATAGTCAGGATTATCCACTGGATTCGGATAGGGGAATTCCATTCTTGTTATTTGCTACTAGGAATGCTCCTAATGCATCGACTGGTTTTAGTCCTTTTGAACTAGTTTATGGTCATGAGGTAAGGGGACCACTGAAATTGATTCATGAGAAATTGGTGAGTCAAAATTCAGAAACTATTCACCTGGATTATGCATCAAACTTCAAACAGAGATTGGACAGAGCAAATGCGTTGGCTAGGGAACATTTAAAGATATCACAGCAAGTGATGAAATTGAAGGCAGACAGGAAAGCTACAGCTCGTAGTTTTGTTGCCGGGGGAAAAGTGATGGTTCTGTTACTGGTACTAAAGGCAAGGATTAGTGGGCCTTACACGATTAAAAAGAAATTGAATGAAGTAAATTATTTAATAACTACTCCAGATAAAGAAAGAAGCAGAGGTTGTGTCATGTAAGTATGCTTAAGAAGTACTTTGACAGGGAAGAGGACCAAAAGGAAGTGTTACTGGTGGTAGATAATGAGAAAGAAGTAGAAATGCAAGATTCTGAAATTGATTTTCCTCTAATCAAACTGGATAATGAGGGGGTCCTTGAAAATTTAAATGTAATATTGAGTAACCTTCCAGACAAGTGTCAAAGTGATTTGGAGAAGCTATTACGATCACACAAAGATATAGGTGGGATAAACCTGGGAAGGACAAACTTAGCTATATATGATGTATGTGTAGAAGTTTCATCTTCACTAAGGCAATGTTCTTATAGATTAAATCTGGCAAAGTTATCACAAGTACAGAAAGAAATCAAATTCATGCTTCAAAATTATATAACTGAGTCTAGTTGTAGTAACTGGAGTTTGCCTATTGTGCTGGTACTGAAACCAGATAGAACACAAACACTATGTGTGAACTATCGAAAGGTGAATGCAGTGACAAAAAGTGGATTTATACCCTTTACCATGGTTGGAAATTGTATTGAGAAAGTGGGACATTCAAAATTTATCACAAAGGTTGACTTGCTAAAAGGATATTGGTAATTACCATTGTTGGAAAGAGCAAAGGAGATATCAGCTTTTGTGACACCAGATGGACTATATCAGTTTAAAGTCATGCTGTTTGGTATGAAAAATGCACCTGCAACATTTCAAAGGCTGACAAAGTAATTGCGGGTCTGAGCAATAGTGTTGCTTATATTGACAACTTGATGGTTTTCAGTTAGACATGGGAGGAGCATTTACAACATCTGGAAGAATTATCTACTCAATTACAAGAAGCTAATTTGGTGGTGAGCTTGGCTAAAAGTGGATTTGCAAAAGCACAAGTTACATATCTAGGCCAAACCATTGTGCATGGTGAGGTAGCTCTGAGAGGCGTGAAAGTCAAGGCTATCGTGGGTTTCCCCGTACCTACAACAAAACGATAAGTTTTGAGATTTCTGGGCATGAGTGGGTTTTATTGGAAATTTGAACCAAATTTTAGCAGTGTGGTTGCTCCATTGATTGAACGATTAAAAAAGAACAAAAAGTTTCAATGGGCATAGGAGCGTCAGAAGATATTTGACAGTTTGAAAACTGTACACCAGTTTTGGGTGTACCCAATTACACCAAACAACTTAAGTTGGCCATTGACGCAAGTGATATAGGCATTGGGGCTGTACTGTTACAAGAAGATGACACTGGAATTGAAAAACTGATAAAGGTATTTTTCACGGAAGTTGAATATACAATAGAGAAGATATTCAACGATCGAAAAGGAGACTTTGGGGTTGATGTTAGCATTGCAGGGTTTTGAAATTTATGTTGCAAACAATTCATCAGAAACAATTATTTATACAGAGCACAATTCTTTAAAGTTTCTGGACAAATTTTGAGACAGAAGTGTAAGACTATTCAGATGAAGTTTATTACTGGAACCATTTAATCTACAGATTATACATGTGATGGGACAAGAAAATATGATTGCAGATGCATTGTCAAGAGTTGAAGCTTAAAGGGAAAATTGGACACTGGTAAAGGATACTGGATACTGGACTGGAATGATTTCTGTTGATACCAAGGATTTATATATATTGTTATGTTAATGCATGCATCTGGTAATGTAATAGTGTAATAAATATAGGAGGTAATGGAAGATGGGTTCAGAAAATGAAGCTGTCTTTTTATTTCATTTTTTTAATGAGGAGGGGGGTGTCAGGAAGATATAATGATTTTCATAATGTTTATTTTTCCCAAAGGTTGCTGGTAAAATTAGTACTATGAGAGATTTTTATTATCAGAGAGGTAAAGTCCAAAGATAGTGAAACAATGGGAATTTGCAAAAAGGGGGAAAACATGTATAAAGCAGCAAAGGGTGTGTGTAAGGGAAGGAATTCTAAGATCTAACAAATGTGAAGACCTCCAGCATCTAAGTCTCAAGCTGTTGACTACAAAGAACTGAAATTAAGAAAACTCACTTTGAATTGGATTGTTCAGGGTATCGCGTTTCTTTGCCTGGGTCTTTTAAAATCTATGTGTCTTAATGTTACCTTAACGAAAGTGTAACTGGGAGTTTAGATTAAGTAGGGGATTTAGAAGTTATCATAGTAGTAATTTGTGGATTTATGTATGCACTTAAAATCATTTTTTCTGTTAATAAAGGTTCAGTTTCATTTTATAGGAAACCTATAAGAGTTACCAGTCTTATTACTACTGAATTCAAGGCACACAGCTCGAAATTTATACAAATTACAAAACAGTTGCGGCAGTTGTTTCAAATTTCCCCCTGGGATTTGAGTAGCTCAGCATTTACCATTGGTGAACCATAACACAGAACATGTCACCTGTACATGTTGGATAATGGCTCCCTTGCAGCTTGTACGCTCCAAGGGTACAAGACATTCTCCTGCACCTTTCTTCTACCTGAAGTTCTGAAGTGGTACTCTGGCAGGAAAATACTATTTCTGATGGCAGAAATGGCAATTTTTTCTCACTGCCAAAAGTGGCTGATCCACCCCACACAACTCCAGAAGGCAGTTCTTTGTTTGTTGGCCTGAGCAGACTTGGAGGTGCCAAAATGAATTCGGGAATTGTGACTTTAAAAAAGTAGTGCATTCACAAGCTTGTACATTCAGCCCAGGATATAAACAGGGTGATTTGTACTGCTCCAGGAGCCCAAGGTAACTGCTACAGGATTATTTCTTGAAGCAGTTCTTCAATATAAATAGACCATAAATCAGCAGAACACAAACAGGTCAGTGTCAGAGGTGAATACTTTTGGATCAGAGAATAAAGGAGAGACAAAACAGGCACAGACACAAGGTTCCAGCTGTAAATCTTTTCCTAATCTGAGTACAAATCTAGGAACAAAGCGTACTTTTCCGTGAGGAGTGCGAGGAAGAATCAGCACTAAAAACGAAGCGAATAACAACAGACTGGAAGTTTAATTTGGACAGTAGAAAATTAGATCTGAATTTTAGCTGCAACTAGAATCATTCAACTTGAAGCAGTTTGTTCCTTTGTTCTAGTTTCTGGCCTTTAGGTTTGACTGTCTTGGTCTCTGTACTTCATTGACACTCAGGTTGTACTTTGGGAAAAAGTTAAAAATGTATCTCGTTTCGGCAATGCATGCAACATGTAACAAAGCATTCTTTTGATAGCTGAGAAGTTTCCAGCTCATCAGAACGTGAAGAGATGGTGGAGGTTATTAGGAGAAATTCCATGATTTGAAGGAGAATAGAAAAAGGAGAATTTGGGGAGAGAAGTGTACAATTTACCTCAAAGAATTGGGGAGGGCACATCCATCTTAATACTCACCACCCCCCCCCCGCCACCCCCCCCCCCACCCCGCCATGCCTGTGGATGATCAAAGATTAGTTGCCAATTCCGGTTTTGAATTTTCGTGTTTTGGCCCCGTTGCCTTGCTTTACCAATGTTGACAACTTGAAATGCTCCACGTCTTCCAATGCTCTGGCGAACACCAACTAAATTTATAACAGTACCTGTGCTAAAGTGGCTGGCACCCTCTGAATCAGGATGCCAGCTCCTCTGTGTTTCTCACAATGAGGTGCAAAAGCATAATATTCTCTTTCTAATCCTCAGTTCGCAGAATCAAACCCCATCCCAGCTTCCAGTGAAAGTGCTAAACATTGAGAAACATTGGGAGCTGAATGCTGTGCTCTACATCCCAGCCTCAGAAGGGATGGTAGTGTCAGTTAGAATGCCAGACATGGCATTGTGAGTACGAAAAATTAACATGAATATGCTTTTCTTTTGGCGTTGTTTATTCAATATCTCTGTTATACAGACCAGAGGTTCTCAGGGTTAATCCATAGTCTGTTAGCTGAATTAGTTGATCATAGGCAAAGTGACAGTGGACACTGCAATTGGCTTCACCACTTTTGGGTTGTGGGAGAGCAACAAGTTGTCCTCTTTTGATTGCCATCTACCTTCTGAAAGTACAAATCTGTAGACTTTGTTTGAGGACAAAGGTTTGGCTTGGCTGAGATACCTCCTGTGTGTTCATTAACAAGATTCACAAAATGAATAATGGCATTTTGGTGAGTTAGCAACCAGTGTCCCGTATCTATGGATCTCTAACCCATCAAGAAGCCAACATTTATCGAGAGAGAGAGAGAGAAAACATATCAAAGAAAATTGGTGATAGTCAAAATTTGGCAGGACATTTAGCCTTGGAAAGCATCAAGTTACAAGCTCCAGTCTGTTTCTTCCCCTGGTATTGAAACACACACATACACACTGCGTAATAATCAGGAGTAAGAACACCATTGATGTTTTTTGCTCCCAGCTTAGGACTAATGTATGACCCCTTCTGGAAACCTGGCTGAGATCAGCTAACTCAGCACAGATTGAAACTCAAACTTTCATCTGTATAGTTCTGTGCACACCCAGCAATTCATTGATCTATTGAGCCATCAAGGCACCTAATCGACAAATGAATTTTAATGGAGAATTTGATATCTCTGTGTGCACGTCTGTGTTTAGGTTAACATGTGTATTTTAATATCTGTGTATCTATCTGTACTTTTTTCCTGTGTGTTCGTGCGTGCATGGTACATTTTTGTGTAGTTGTACAAATGTGTTTGTATCTGGAAGAGCAGACTGAGGGAGCAGACAGAAAGTAGGAATCGGTTCCAAAGTAGCTCTGAGGTGATAAGTATATAAATATGGAAAATATCCTTCCAGCTCACAGCCACGAAATAAATCATAATTAGCCAATTTGGGATCTGTTCCAGTCATTCACGTATATACTTACTGATGTCTCATCAGAATGTGCAAAAGTAAAGTGAGGTTATCCCTCTAATCATTTCTCCCTCTGCTCAGAGTACTTGAAACTCACCACTCCTCTCTCAATAGGCTGATAGAAAACTTCCTGTGAGGGGATGGCAGAGACAGGGAGGGGCAAATGAGAAGCAACTAGAGAACATAACCCTACACCCAGCTGCTTCTTGGTAGAACCAATCTCTGTGAACTTTTTTTATTCATTCATGGGATGTGGACATCACTGGCAAGGCCAATATTTATTGCTCATCCCTAATTGTAGTGGTGAGCTGTTTTTGAACCATTACATTCTGTGTGGTGTAGGTATATCCATGATGCTGTTTGCTGAGATTTTCAGGATTTTGACCCAACCTCGATGAAGGAGTGATGATATGGATCCAAGTCAGGATGGTTTTTCACTTGGAGGAGAACTTGCAGGTGGTGGCGTTCCCATGTGCCTGATGGTCTTGTCCTGGGTAGCACAGATGTCAGATTTGGGAGGCACTGTCAAAGCAAGTTGCTCCAGTGCACCTTGTGGATGGTACACACTGCAGCCGCAGTGCACCAGTTGTGGAGGTTGTGAGATGTAAGAGACACAGTTTTTATCTTATTTATTCTTTAGGTTTTTAGCAACATTCCCAATTATTTTACATACAGGTGGCAACAGGCTGTATTTATAAATAATGGATTGATCACTCCTGACCTTGACAGAAAACAGATGGCCTCTTAATCCTCCATTGGCAACCAATTGTGACTCATATTGGCTGGGACGATGGAAATCTGAGTCCAGGTAAAGCCTTAAGTGAACAAGCTCCGTGCTTTTGGCGAATGAAACAAAAAAATCACAGCCTTAAAATAAATTCTCTTTTGCCCAGTGGCCTGCCAATTTTTCAGTGATAATTCCAATGTGTCCCTTTGACTTACTCTTGGTGATCATATCTTCAGTGGCCTGAGCTCCATGTCCTGGAATTTCCTCCCTTAATCCTTTTGACTTCCTATCTCCCTCTGTTAGGATTCTTCTTAATAACCACCTCTTTAACTAAGCTTTTGGTCACCTTTCCTGATATCTCTTTCTTTGACTCAGCTTCCATTGATTTTTTACTACACAAGTTTTGGGATGTAAGTTTATAACGCTACATTTTGTTTGAGGTGCCTTGTATTTTTCCATGATAAAGATGCTACATAAATTCAAGTTGTTGTTTATCCTTTAACCAGACTGAAATGTTCTTCAAAATCAACTTAATAAAGCAGAGGTAACATTACAATCCTCCAGCCAACATTGCAAGCTCCCAGCAATGCATAACTGGGATAAAAGTTACCATTTAATATGAAACTTTACAGTCACACTGGCTTTTCTGAGAGGAAAATGTTGTGTCAATGTGAAAAGAAAAGTGAGAAAAAAAACATTAGTCCTGATGCATCTGGGCAATAGCAAAAACTCATACACCATTAACCCACCTCTAACCACAGTATTCTCCCAGAGGAAGCTGAGAAAAACCTGAGGCCGATTCAGGAAAAAGTCCAGAAAACTCACCTCAGACTCCCAAAGACAATCAAGCAAAGCTACAGGATACTGAAGTAGCACTTAACTCCTCATAATCACAGCAATCTGTAACTGAAATGTCCTCTCTTCAAGAGCTTATCAAATTCTCTTTTAATCAACTATAGTAATTGTTTATCAATCACATTTTTGGGCAATTTGTTCCAAAGGCATAACATACCATGTTGTTTATGTTGCTTTATTCATTGTTTTCCCCCCTCCCACTATTTTCTCCCCTCCTATCCTGAAGGTGCTGACTTTTGCTATGGTGCTATCTGCCCTCAAGGATACTGAGAGGATACAGCAGCAAGCAATCAGAATAATTGAGATTGGATTATGAGGAGTAATTATATACTTTGGTCATGTTCCTACTGGAACAACCAAGGTTGAAGAGGTGCCATGATTTTGTTTTTAACCTTCTACAGAGACTAGATAATGTAGACAATGACAAGCTGTTTCACTTTGTCTAGAATAGTAGAACTAAAGGATGTGGCCTGTGCTTATGGGAAGAGAAATTCAAAGTAATCTGTGGAAACATTTTAGTGGGTAAATGATAAATCTAGGGAATTAGCTCCCTAGGGAAATGGTGAAAGCATAAAAGTGTTGATTCATCTGAATCTAAATTAGATTTCTTTATATTTTGGGATGCAGTGTATGAGTAATTTGAGACATGACATATGGCAAGTGTTGTATGGTTAGTTCCCAATGCTTTCCACCATGGTGGGTTTTTTCTCTCCTCATGTCTGGGCCTCTTGTAGACTAATTGATGGGATTGCTATGACTAGCCAACAAGTCCATTATTGTTATATCATGGAACTACCAGAATAGTGCAAGGCAAACTAACAAACCTTGATCTTCCATCATCCTGCAGTTCCCATGTTCTTGTTGGCCTCTCTGTGGCACCTCAAACAAAATATTGGAGGAGTTATAACTTACATCCCAGAACTGTCTAGTAATGCATCAGAAAGCAACCAGGAAGGACTGCAAGCTGTAAACTGACGTCAAGGGTAATAATAACTACATAAACTACTCCAGCCTCATACTCATGGTTCATGATGTTATTTGGGCACCAGCGAAGGCGACAGCCTTAAAAACACTGCCTGCTTCCTATTACTTTGAATGTTAGACTAACTATAGCAGTAATCTGAAGGTGACAATCCTGCTCTTAAACCCACAAATACTTTGCAATTCATTTGTGAAACAATTGGAAACAACGGCCAGGATTTTACAGACACGTCTTGGTGGGGTTGTAACACTTGAGCCCACATGAGGGCAATGGGATGATGTGGTTGGGGGTGGGGGGGGGGGGGGGGGGGGGGGCGGTGGTTGTGGTGGTGGTGGTCGGGGGTTACACAGGATTCAAGGAGAGCTTTTATTTACTTCAGTTGCTGGGGCAAGTTTGAGATGTAGAGTTAGTCACACAAATACACAGCCTTTGTGCCCTCTGATATTTTTGTTAGTGTGCTGCATACTTTCTCAGGGACTTTGGTCATTTTCGAAGCTGGTGATAGCTTAGAAAACATAAAGACATATCACCAGCTTCTCAGGTTCATGGTCAGGCTTCAGAATTGTATGAAGTAACCAATGTTATTGCTGATGCCAGGTCAAGTGAGTGCTATACATGTCCTGTCGTATGATGGTGAGCTTTAACCAAATAACGGCAGCTCAAGTTGAGTTTGTACCACTGCCAGGACAGACAAGTGGCGTCTCTTGCAGTAAAGAGTTTTGTTACAAGCAGCTCAAAGACCATCGTGTGTCTGTCAGAGTTTTAAGATCCATTTTGAAATAGAAAAGGTTTGGTTAGTTACAACATGCCTGTTCTTGGCACCTCTTACACATCTTCTTAATAAATAGAGAAACAGGACTTGCATTTGTGTAGCACCTTTCAAAATGTCAGGATGTTCCAAAGGACTTTACAGCCAATGAATTACTTTGTTGTAATGTAGGAAATACAACAGCCAATGGTCCCACAAATATCAATCTGTTAAATGAACTGACAACCTGTTGTTAAGGGACAAATGCTGGCTGGAATTCTGAGGACAACTCCACTGCTCTTCTTCAAAATGGTGCCATTGGATCTTTTACATGGAGCTGAGAGGGCAGGCAGGTTAATGTCCCATTTGAAAGATTGCACCTTTACAGGTGCAGCACTCCTAAAGTGGTGTGCTAGACTGTCAGCCTAGATATTCTCACCATATCCCTCAGTCCCATCCCTCTCTCCAGAAACACATTCAATTGTCTCCTGATTCATTTGTACTATCCCTTGTGGTGATTTTCACACTAAATTATTTCCCATTCCAGTACATGCTTAGGATAAAAAAAGGTTTTGTCTGACCAGCTCCTTTCTTACTCCTACCTTTCTAATTTTATTTTGAACCTTTCAAACAGGGAGCAATACATTGGTATCAACATTGCGAATTTCCTTTAAAATCTCAAGATCTCTTGCATTGAGTTATATAGAAATTTCAACATAGAAGCAGTCAAACCTCATTCATATTGGTGTTTATACATCACACAAGCATGTAGTCATTCTTATCCCATGTCTCCACTCTGTTTTCATCTGTCTTTGTCCTACAACAATCAGTGTAGCCTGTCCATAAATGTTAAGTATCTGCTTCAGTGTCTGCTGATGTGTTTCACAGTCTCACAACCCTTTGTTAAAAAGGTCCTCCTTTCTGTCCTAAATTTCTTGCATTTAATAAGATATACTCAGTTGTTCTAGTCCCATCAATCATTGGTTGATCCATCAATCATTTGGCTGGATCTAGTGGAGCCCACAGGCGGACTGGACATGGTGGTGGGTGGGGGAGGTTGTGGGGGGGGCAGGAAAACTAGGCAGGAATATCCACATCAGATTCTCGATGTTGGGAAAACTGTACCCAGTTAAAGAGGTTGTGAAGGGCCTGTTGCGGCAATCCCAACTGCCAGCAGCAGGAAGGCAATTAGGCTCATTAATGAGTCACTTAAAGCCAATTATCCCTGAGCCCACCAGGATTTAATAGTTGCTCAGGAATTCTTTCAAACCCACAGAGCTTTCCTGTGCCTCTCAAACTGCAAACTGAAGGGTTGGGTGAAGTGGATCCCACATTGACAGACACTCTGTGCCTGATCGAAGGACCTGGCATTGGGAAGGGGGTGCACTGAAGGCCACTTCCCCATTTTTCCTTCTGACCAGCACCCCCTCCTCGCCAACAACCCCTCCCTGCGATCCTCATCTTGCCCTCACTCATCTGTGTCTTGGGATCCAGTGTCAATCCTGGGTCTGGGCCTCAGTGCGTTACCGGTAGCAACCACTGCACCTGGCAAGGCTGCCTTTAATGGGAAACTCTGCCCTCCAGGAGTCTTAATTGCATGGGAGGAAAAATAGGGCTGATGGGCAAGTAATTGCCTCAGAAGCAACGCAGGGTTCCCACTGATTCTCTGACTGATGGGGGTGACCCATGAAGCTGGAACAAAATCCAGCACAGTTGTTCCTTTCTACTCTGTCCCACTCTATACTTTTAAACACCTCTATCATATATTGGTGCTTGTCACACCCGCACTTCGTACCCTCAGCCTCACCCTCCCCTTTATCTCCCAAAGGTGGTGATTAAGAATGTGCCTATGCTCTCAGGAGTTTAGAAAAAATGAAAAGTGATCTCATTGAAACATATACGGTTCTGAGAGGCCTGACAGGGTAGATGCTGAGAGTTGTTTCCCTTGGCTAGAGAGTCTAGAACTAGGGGGCACAGTCTCAGGATAAAGGGACAGTCATATAGGATCAAGTTAAAGAAACATTTCTTCATTCAGAGTGTTGTGAATCTTTAGAATTTCAAAAGGCTGTGGATGCTCAGTTGTTGTGTATATTCAAAGATGAGCTTGATAGATCTTTTGGAGAACCAAGGGATAAGGGGATTAGGCGGGAAAGTGGATTTGAGGTTGCGGATCGACCATGATCCTATTAAATGATGGAGCAGGTTTGAGCGGCCATTGGACCTATTCATGTTCCTATTCCTTACACCCTTTTGTTTTTTTTCTTACGTCTGAGCATGGACAGTGAATTCCCAGAAGATGTTCAATGATGGTGAACATCACAGAGGAGCTGGAGGGCAATTAGTTCATGTGTGCTGGAAAGTGATTAGGAGCAGGAGCCCAGGCTCCCTTCCATGAACATAGAGTGCTACTGCCATCCCGGATGAGAAACTCAGCACAGAGCAGGAAATTAACCTTGGGCAGAGTTTTTCCGTCGGTGAGCTGGAGCTGGGGTCTGCTCGCCGATGCGAAAATTATGCAGGATGACTTTGGGGGGAATCCCTGATGTCACTCGTCCCATTTAAATATTCAGGAAGGCGGGGGCACTGAGGCCATTGACAGGATAATTAAGCCAATTAAAAACCCTGCCCGTCCAACCTTAAGGCTGGTGGGCAGGCCAGGAGCCCCGGCGGGCTTCTGAAAAAACATGAAACCTCATCTACTGGCGGGATGAGGTTTCATTTCTGTTTTTAAAAACTTTAAAAAAGTTTATGTGACATTTATTAACATGTCCCATCTCGTGTGACATTGTCACATGAGGAGGACATGTTAATAATTTTGTTATTTTTCTATTTTTGAAGTTTATAAAACTTTCAGCGCTCTCCCTGAGACAGGACTTAGTCTCAGGGAGATGTGCGCTCTTTCATTTCCTCCACCCCCACCCCGCACAGGAAGCGCATAGCACTTCCCATCGGGCGGCCTTCTGGGCGGGCCCACTCAAAATGGCAGCAGGGCCTGTTTCAGCAGCAGCGATCAGCTGCCCGCTCGCTGCCAAGTGGGTGGGACCTGCCCGCCCATCAAGGGCAAAATTCTGCCCCTTGAGTTCCTGGCTTACATGGCCCAGTGGATAAATACACTGAACTATCAGAGCAGTCTTTAAATTCCATACCGGAACAATAGTCTAAAGGGCGGAGAGGGGTAAAAGTTCCTCGATTGTGTTCAGGAAAATTTTCTACAGCCGTATTTGTCCAATCCAACAAGAAAAGACACACTGTTTTACTTGGTTCTTGGAAATGAGGTGGGCCAAGTAGATCAAGTGTCAGTGGAGAAACATTTAGGAAACAGTGATCATTGTATTGCACATTTTAGGATGATGATAGAAAAGGACAATGTGCAATCCAGAGTAAGAATAATTAACTGGACGAGAGCCAACTTCGATGGGGCAAGAACAGAGCTGGGCCAGATAGACTAGAACGAAAGATTGACCGGAAAAACTGTAGCTGAACAATGGGCTACCTTCAAAATAGAATTGGTTTGGTCACAGTCAAGATATATTCCATCAAAAGGGGAAGGTAGGGCAAACAAATCCAGAGCTCCCTGGATGAAGAAGGAAATAGAAATTAAGATGAAGAAAAAGTGTGCTTATGATAGGTGTTGGGTAGAAAATACAACTGAGAACCAAGAGGAATACAGAAGGTTCAGAGGAGAGGTGAAAAAGCATATTAGAGAAGTGAAGAGGGATTATGAGAAAAGACTGGCAGCCAACATAAAGGGGAATCCTAAAGTCTTCCATAGGCATATAAATAGTGATCGGGTGGTAAAAGGAAGAGTAGGGCCGATTAGGAACCTAAAAAGGAATTTACACATGGACGGAGGGGTCATGGCTGAGGTATTAAATGAATACTTTGCATCCTTCTTTACCAAGGAGGTAGATGCTACCCAGGCAATGGTGACAGATGAGGAAACTCTGTCTCTAGAAGGGTTTAAAACTGATAAGGAGGTAACAGAAAAGGTCAATGATGGTAATGCTGTTGATGTGGTGGACGTGGACTTTCAAAAGGCATTTGATACAGTGCCACACAATCGACTTGTGAGAAAAGTTATTGCTCATGGAATAAAAGGAACAGTAGCAACGTGGATACAAAATTGGCTGAAAAATAGGAAGCAGAGAGTAAGTGTCAATGGATATTTTTGGAAGAAGGTTTATACTGGAGTTCCCCAGGGGTCGGTGTTAGGACTTTTATGCCTTGGGTAAATGAGTTCGTTGGCCAACCGAGCTCTAACTGCACCCCTTCCTATGTTCTCCTCAAGTGCTACTTGCAATCAATAATGGGGAGAGACTGATGTAAGAAAAAACAGTGATGGTTCATTGAGACGTAGGACAGAGCATCAGATCATACATGCTCATTCAGAAACCTCCAGAACTAAACTTATAGTTCCCAGTTGCCCATGCTGTGCAATGATTTGACAATGCTGTCAGATGATTCAGTACACTTGCATTCTCTTAAAGGGACAGGGTACCTCACTTTACCACAGGGACCCTTGCTTTTCCTGATATATATATAAATGATCTAGATCTTAGTGTGCAGGGGACAGTTTCAAAGTTTGCAGATGATCCGAAGATTGGGAGTGTTATAAACTGTGAAGAGGACAGTTTAGAACTTCAAAAGGGCATACACAAGTTGGTGGAGTGGGCAAATAGGTGGCAGATAAAGTTCAACATGGAGAAGTGTGAAGTGATACATTTTGGTAGGAAGAACACAGGGCAGAATATTGAGCTTGGCAGGCGGATGCGCTCACAACCCGGCTGAGCGTAAAATGATGTGCGGTGGTATCAGGTGAGCGCCCCAACGTCATCATGTAGTCTCACGATAGTTAGGTCGGCGGGCGTGCCAGAGCTGTCAGCTCGCCCACCAACAATTAAAAAGCCTATTAAGGCCATAATTTAACAATTATCCTGAATTTTTCACTGCCCATTCAACCTAACCGTTGACGAGCTGGCGAAAAGGCCAAACGGTCTTTGCATTTTTTAGGAAACCTCATCCACGGGCAGGATGAGGTTTCCTAAAGCAAGTAAAAATAAAATAAAAATTTAATGCTTGAATTAAAAACACGTCCCTGCTCATGTGATAGAGTCACATGTGGGGACATGTTTTATGACATTTTTATTTTTGTGCATTAGTCTTTTTAAACAAAGTTTCATCTCTCTAAGGCAGCTCCGTGACTCAGGGAGATTAAGCGCTCTTTCGCACGCATGTGCAAAGTTTGTGCTAGGCCTGCTCGCCCTCGTTCTCCCGCCTGCACAGGCAGTGCTGAGCGCTGCCGCTCGCGTTCCACGCGGGTGAGCCTTAATTGGCCCGCCCACGTAAAATCGTGGTGCAGTGCCGATCGCGGGCGGTGATCGGCTTCCCGAATGCCTTCCCCGTCCCCACCGAGCACCCCCGCCAAGGGTAAAATTCTGTCCACGGACAGACAAACTAAGGGGTGAAATTTTGAAGGGGGTTCAGGAGCAGAAAGACCTGGGTGTATGTGTGTATAGATTATTGAAGGAGGCAGGACAGGTGGAGAAGGCAGTTAATAAAGCATATAGTATCCTGGGCTTTATTAATAGGGGCATAGAGTACAAGAGCAAGGAGGTTATGCTGAATTTATATAAGATACTCATTAGACCTCGGCTGGATTATTGTGTACAGTTCTGAGTGCCACATTATAGGGTGTGATCACATTGCAGGGTGTGCAGAAGAGGTTTACAAGAATGGTTCCAGGGATGAGAAACTTCAGTGACAAAGATAGATTGGAGAAGTTGGGACTGTTCTCCTTGGAGAGAAGAAGGCTAAGGAGAGATCTGATAGAGACGTTCAAAATCATGAGGGGGCTGAACAGAGTAGATAAGGAGAAGCTGTTCCCACTCACAAAAGGGTCAAAAGAGAGAGGACACAGATTTAAAGTGATTTGCTAAAGAAGGAAATGTGACGTGAGAAAAAAAACTTTTCACACAGTGAGGATTTGGAATTCACAGCCTGGGAGTGTGATGGAGGCAAGTTCAATCAAGGCATTCAAGAGGGCCATAGGTGATAATTTGAATAGAAGCAACATGCAGGGTTATGGGGAAAAGGCAGGGCAATTGCACTGGTCATAATGCTCACTTGGAGAACTGGTGCAGACACAATGGGCTGAATGGCCTCCTTCTGTGCCGTTAAAATTCTGTGATTCTGTGATATGACACCTGGAAGAGCTGCAAATGCTGAATGAACTATAGGTGCTTGGTTATAACAAAAGTGAGTTAAATGGGGTAGGTCCACTGTGTTGGAAGACGTTTCAGCTCAACCCCTCCTGCAATAAAATGCTTTGAAAACCGAAATATGTAACACCAATCTGGTATTGCATCAGCCAGCATGTTTTTTAACATACTTTTAATCAAGTATTTTGATATAAAATTTTAAAAGACTAATATTCCCTTTTTCCAGTGGAGGGACTCAGGTCTTAGGTCTCAGCCATGGTGGCAGTTCATGTTATTATGGAGCTCAGTGGCCCAGAACATAAACAGTGCCTGGACACCAACAATACACCATATCAGGCTTGCCTGTGATATCCTCCGAGATCAAATAGCCAGGCGACCATGCAGATTCTTTGTACAATTAACTTTTCAATTTCTATTGTTAAATTCCCATTTTTGCCCTTTCTCCCCATTCTTAACTGACAGCAGAAAAATGCCAGAAATGCACAACAGGTTAATCAGCTTCAGAGATATGGGTGTTGGAGATGGGGCCTAACATTAGGACAATTCTGAAGAAGAGTCCTTAGCCAAGATGTTGGATTTTATTGTCTGGATGATGAACTGACCTTGTGGCATTTGCCATTTATAAATTTAGATTTCTAATATTTTCAGTTCTACAAATTTAGAGGCCATTTAGACAAGTAATAGCAGGTGACAGGGATCCTCGCCATGGGAACACATAATGTGGAATGCTGCCTGCAATTCTCCCACAATCAGAGGACAGGAGCACCCAGCCCCAATATTCCAAATATGCATTGTTGGTGAGCAAGCTTCCCCATCTCCAGTGTGACCTCAGAGGATTCCTTGCTCCTGGCTTTTCTCCCTTTAAACTTTGTGCTATTCCAACGCTTTCTGTCCATATGCACCCTCTGGCCTATTAGTTGTCGCAGGGATCAATGCCTTTTTGATTTTTGTCCACATGTGTCAATGGGAGAGCTAACTAAGCAGCAAAATTCTGTCTCATAGTCTGATTAAAAAGGGACTGTATTGAGGGCTGAGATAATTAGGCAAATACCTAACACATGAGACCCATTTCCACAGGCGCAGTGAGCAAAATGAACAATATTTCCTTAGCAACACTCAGCGGCCTGTTGGAGAAAGCTTAACCAAATCAGGAAAAAGTTTGGACACAAAGGAGGAAATGTGCCAATAATCCCGGAATGGGGTGGAGAGAGAAGACATAAAAGGGAATGGAATGTTTAAGAAGTGTCCTGAGGGGATTGGAGAAAGAACAAGTTCAAATATTTCTTGCATGCGATCTGAACTGTATGCACGTTTACAGAATGCTGCTGTTTAGGAGCCCTAGCCCTCCCCCCAACCCCCAACCCCCCAACCCCACCTCACCCCAGCAAGGGTTTGGTGAACCACCGTTTGTAGTACACGGCCGTACCAATCCTCCAACACATCTCAAAGGATCAGTTCCCCATTGAACGAACCTAACGCCAAGAGAGTCTTCTGAGAAGCCAGTATTCTTTTGCATTTCGACAGCATTGTCTTGTCAGCTCACCATGAGTTTCACTGTCACACAAGTAACTCTGGGACTTGGACTGGACAAAGAGATTCAAATCCTGCTGCTAACCCAACACTGACCAGCCACCATAATGACATATAAATAGCCCCGCTTACAGCCCCACTGTGTTGAAATTAAAACTGGTAAAATCTCCTAACCCATTCTCCCTTCAAAACTGTGGAACGCTCCACTTCCCTAAGTATTCCCATCCTTTTACAATCTGTAGGCATTTAAAGCCAGAACTCGATGTTGGTTAACCATTACAGGAACATTATCCTCTGCTCCACTCCCTACAGCGACACTGTAATTAAAACACAGATTATGGGCAGGATTTTCTGCTCGCCGGGCGGACGGGACCAGGAATGGCCGGGATACAGCCTGCTGGCTGCGGTCAGGGGCCGATCGGCCCCCCGAGTGCGATTTCACACTGGCTGGTCAATTAACAGGGCAGCGCGCACTGTAAACTCCCTGAAGGCACAGAGCTGCCTCAGGGAGCTGAGGAATTGTGGATCCAAAAATAAAGATTTTAAAAATGAGAGAAACATGTCCCCACATGTGACTCAGTCACCTGAACAGGGACATATGAAAAATGATGTTTTAAAACGTTTTAAAAATTGTTTTTGGAAACCTCATCCCGCCTGTGGCTGAGGTTTCCTTAAAAATGCAAAGGCCTGGCTGCTTCGCCCACCCGCCAACCGATTGGTTGAGGGGACAGCAAAAGCTAGGTTTAACTTCATTGATTAAGGACCTTAATAGGCCCCTTAATTGTCGGTGGATGCGTTGGCGACTCCCTCACACGCTCGCCAACTGAAGTCGCCTGTGATTTTACGCCCAATCGGGTTGGGCGTGCTCCCACTCACGGGACATAAAATCTTGTCCAAGGGTTTTCAAAACTCAAAATTCATAAGTAATATGGTTTGCGTTTTAACCACAGGAGTGGGTGAACAAGCGGTACAAATGTGCATGATGCATATATAATTATATGCATACTGATACACACAGCGTTTGTGCATTTTCAAACATTTAGAGAAGTTTTATGCGCTTACATCATTTTGTGCAAACTATTCTTGTAATATTGTACCTTTGGTGTCACAGGTGCATCTTGTCCTTCATTCATCGCAGGCATAATTTTTCCCAGTGAATGGCAGGAAGGAAGCTGGGAAGGGGGGGGCGGTGGGGGTGGGTTACAGGAGATCAGGTGTTTGCTTACAGAAAATAGTGCACTTCCAAAGGATTGTTAATCTATTCAAGGGGTAGCTTGGGGAGTACAGGCAAGATAAGCTGAGTGGGCTGGCAAGGTGCCAAGGCTGTAGATTTTGAATGCCAGAGGCTAGGACTCAGATCCTGTTTAAAACAAATCTGCTTTATGAGCACCGAATGGCAGTTTAACCGCTGCCTGCAGGCACTGTTTACTTTTCCCTGAGACTCATGGCACATCCTGTATCCGATCACATCTCCTCACCTCAGCCAAGCGGAACTCTTAAACCTCCAACTTTTTTTTAGGTTCAACAACGCCTAATTAATCTTAGGCATGTTTCATTTATCTGAAATTGACCCAGCAAGGAAAAGAAAGACTCACATCTATATAATGCTTTCCATGACCACCTGTGCCACAGGATATTTGACATTTACTCAAGCAGGTAGATGGGGACTTGGTTTAACATCTTATCTGAAAGATGGTAGCTCCGACAGTGTATTACACTCGAGCGTCAGTCTTTATTTTTTGTCCTCAAGCCCTAGGAGTAGGATTTGAACCCGAAACCTTGTTATTCAGAGGCGGGTGTGCTAACAACTGACACACAGCAGCAAATGTTGCTAAAATAGATGTAAAATACTGATGATTGGAGCTCCCCCAAATGTCTTAGTGGGTGAATAAATTGCCTACTGCAGCAAGGAACCACCCAGACCACAATAAGTGTTAAAAACAAAAAACTGCGGATGCTGGAAATCCAAAACAAAAACAGAATTACCTGGAAAAACTCAGTGTTTGCCCAGCTTTCAAGACTCTTCAGAAGTATTCATCAATCTCCAGGAGACTGAAGCAGGAGAAAAATCATAGAAGCATTAAAAAAAGTATTTTATTTTCCCATTTTCCCTAATCACTTTCAATTATAGGTTATAAAAATACTGGACTTGGGGAGGAAAAGTGGTTTGAAGGGGCAGGAGGTCACGTGATGAAACCTCCAGGATTATCATCAGCCAGTTTGCAACTGCGAAGCAAAATACTGCGGATGCTGGGAATTTGAAATTGAAGCAGGAAATGTTGGAAATACTCAGCAGGTCACAGGCAGCATCTGAGGAGATAGAAACAGAGTTAACACTTTAGATTTGGTGACCTTTCATTATTGGAACTGACAAAATGTCATTGACCTGAAATGTTAATCTGTTTCCCTAACCCTTCCACACTGCTTGCAAAATCATCCTTGGCTTGGTTTCTACTCATATCCATTCACTCAACCGTACAACTCCAACATTCAACTTTATCCTGCTACCCTCCACAGGCATTCTCTCCATCCTCCTCCCTTCCTCCATTCAGCAGCAAAGGAACAACCCCATCCCATGTAGAATTTCAGCATCTCAGTTTGTACCCACACAACATCCAATCATGTTCCCCACCGCACACCTTCAAATCCTTTTAAAAATAGTGTTTCTTATCTTTTGTAAATTGGTAGCAAATGGTTACTTGCCTGGCGCCTCAGCTGTGGGGACAGCACCGAGTATCACTATCTGAGGCGGGCAGCAAAAAACAGACTTCAAAACAAAAATCCCACTATTTTCAGCTCTTCTGAAGGCTGTGTCCCTGCTCTCTGATAAGTTAGCTGATTTTGGTCATGGCAATAGTAATGGTGGCACAGTTGGCCTTGGTGTTCCTTTACTAACTAGCGAGCCGTGTGTGTGCGTGTGTAGAGTGAGGGGAGGTTGGGGACTTAGTTCTCACTGTCTCACTTCATGGGGCTCAGGGTAGCTACTGGACCCATGGAATGATACTGCACCAAGTGGCCTCACTGTAGGGCCCTCCAGAGACCAGGGGAGAGAGCTGGAGGGTAGGTAAAGGGGACTTGCTACGATAAATTGTGGAGGGCCCACAATGCAGACATGTGTGGTATCAGCTCACACCACAAATTGAGGATCACATCTGTGGCCTTCTGGTCAATACTGCAGTTCATTTATATACATATGTCAAGAATATATTCCACATGTGCATTAGGAAGAGAGTCTCAGGAAGTATTTCAGGGGAATGTTTGTTTATGGCTTAGAAATTATATTTGACGCAAATGTCTTTCCACAGAGGCATGTCTCCTTTCAGACGGAGCTACATATGCTCCCTGAATTCACTGGTAGTGTTAGTATTTATAAATATATAGTAGGTGAGCCTTTCTCTAAGCACCTTTATAAACAGAACAGCCCAGAATGAAAAAACAGTAAAAACTGGGAAATAAGAGCATTGGTCCGAACTGGTCTTGTACACCTTAAAATGGAACACCAGTAAAAACTGGGAAATAAGAGTACTGGTCCGAACTGTTTTTTCCTTCTGGGTAGGTTGCTCCTGAGTCTTTAGCAACTAGATCCAAAGAACAGTTGGCACACACTAGAAGCTCGAGGCCAGTAGTTCACTAAAGTTGGGCCTCGAGTCTTATTTTCATAATTACAGTGAGCTAACGTCATCTGTTGCGTTTCCAGAGGCAACTTGCCGCTTTGCTCCATTCCAGTTTGGCAGCTTCATCCTAGCGGAGGAAGGGTAGGAGAACGAGTAGGGTAGTGTGGGAGTAGTGGCTGCACATGAGATAGATTTAAAATAAGCAGCCCACAGTGGTCTCTTTAAGCATGGCTGGTAGGCCACATTTAGATCAAATAACCCTGACCAAACCTGGTGCCTGCTTTGCTCAGCACTGTCCATTTAACTTAAGGGGTCCTCAAACAGCTTAACATGTGCAAGGGGTAAGTGCCTGTTTGAGGTGGCTGTCAGGGTTGGCAGGTAATACCCCTTTACAACTATGGAGGTGCACAAAATGCAGACGTACATTGGCTATGGGACAATATACCCCAAAATTTATGTTTTTTGCCCCCATTTTCCTGCAGGGAACCTGGATCTGCCATAAGCATGAAGCACCATATTTAGCCATAGTTTCCACTTTAGGGATCTCCTTAAAGGGCGAAGTACATCTCAGATGCTGGTGTTAGTTAAACAGTGGGTAATACTGATATTATATTTACAGCCCAATTAGAAGTGTATGAGTGAACTATTTCCCGGTAGTTCACTAAAGATGTAAAGTTATATAAGTCAGCAAACAAGGAAAAGAACAATCAGCCAATCAAGCCCAATCCTTCCACAAAAGCAAAATACTGCAGATGTTGGAAATCTGAAATAAAAACAGAAAATATTTGAAATGCTCAGCAGGTCAGGCAGCATCTGTGGAGAGAGAAACTGTTAACACTTTAGGTTTGGTGACTTTTCATTAGGACTAACAAAAGGTCATTGATCTGAAATGTTTAACTCTGTTTCCCAATCCTTTCACACCGCTTGCAAGATCATTGCCGGCTTGGTTTCTTCTCATATCCATTCACCCATCCATACAACTCCACTATTCAACTCTATCCTGCTGCCCTCTGCAGGCATCCTCTCCATCCTCCTCTCTTCCCCCATCCAGCAGCACAGGAACAACTTCATCCCACGTAGAATTTCAGCATCTGCACCTGTACCTACAACATCCGATTAAGGCCCCCAACCGCACACTTATTCAAATCCAAAAGAAGTACACTGTCTTTTGTAGACTGGAAGCAAAAGGTTATCTGTCCAGTGGAGCATCAAGAGAATGCTGAGTATCAACATATGAGGCTGGCTGCAAAAAACAGACTTAAAAAAAATTCACCCACTTCTATGTTGTGCTCTCCTGAAGGTAGCGAGAACTTTCTGGGATTCAGCTGATAGGCATCAGTACATCATTGAAATCGTCATTATATTGCATATTTTCATGGTGTCATATTCTGGTTTAAAATGCTCCTGTGAAGAGCCTTAGGATATTTTATTACATTAAAGACACTATATAAATATAAGTTCTCATTGGTGTTATTGTTACAGGCTATTTGACACTCGAAGCATTACTGCTTAACCTCATCCTGTCCTCTCCCAATATCCACACACATTCATATTCCAGCACGTATATCTGGGACCAGGACTGGGAGTAGGAATCTTGGCAAATTTTTAATCCCAGGGTTCTGAGGACAATTTAAGTCTCTGTTATCACTTTGGCTGTTTGACAAATTTAACACAAGAACCTTCCTGTTTGTAATGCTCAGCTACTCACTAAACTTACTGGGAGAATATCCTTGTTCCTTATAAAATTTGTCAAATGGATGGGTGGGAGAGCTGCACATTTCCATGGACCTAACATCGGAATGTAGCCATCAAGCCACATGTGGCTCCGAGAGAGAGAGAGAGAGAGAGAAGGAGAGAGGATGAGGCCTGTTTATCATTTCAGCTGGTCAGGAGAGAGGCAGGAGCAGTTGTGTTAGGGAGGGCAGTAGAATCCAGGTGTGACAAACTAATGTAAATTGTACTGGATTATAGATATGTTTATATACTGTGTTCACTGATTGAGACTACCCACTCTCATGCATATGAGTTGACAAAGGATGCTTTCATCCATTAATTTAGGTTGGATTAAGATTCACGCTCAATGGTGAAATACCAGTGTCCAACACACAGCACCAGCCTGCCACTGTCACAGATTGCTTTTATTTTGTTCTTCCATTTGTATATTTTTGTACTATAAACTTTGTTGTGGATACAGAGCTGAGGCAATGGAGAAGGGAAGGAGAGTCAGCTAAGGAAGATGTGAGACACTGGGTTAACAATCGGTTTTATTTAACCTGAGGGCTTGTCAATTGCCCACAGAAACATTAGTCCAGGATAAAGAGGGTCTAGTTAAACAGCAGGAGAAATGGTACCAGAGAGACAAAAGATCTAAACACAGGATGAGATTTACATTGTAGCCATTTTGATACCCAGACTGGTATCCAGTTTGACATCCAGTTTCTTGTTTACAAGTGGGCATTTGGGGAGCTGGTTTTCATCCACATATGCAAGAAAGGGCCAAATTGAGAGGATTTTGCTCCCAGAATGGAATGGTGTACAAAACCAGAACCTTCATCAATCAGTTTGGATCAATGAGATGTTAATCTTGTACAGGTCTGTTCTGCACTTTATGGTTCACACAAATTAGTAAATCACAAGTGTAGAAGATGGACAGATGGGGATTGAACCATAAGAAAGTGTCCCTGAGTCAGAGAGAGGGAATTCCAGCCTGTGTTCCCATTCCTGAACACTATCCAGTGGCCTCCTTTGGAAAGCAAAAGATGTTGACTCTTTAATGGGTGGCATTTCCATGGGTACCAGTCATTTTCCATTCACTCACCCATATAACCAACTCAGGTGGACATCTCAGGTGAGTCTGATCCTATCTTCAGCTGACAAATGCAGGATATCCCAAAGCATCTTGTGCACAATTAAATACTTTCAGACCTGCAATCATTGGTGTTATATAGGCAAATGCAGAAGCCAATTTGAACAAAGGAATTTCCTGCATGCTCTAAATGAGCTAAATGACCAGTTATCCATGTGTGATGGTTTAGTTGAGCTGAAGACAACTCCTTCCTCTTTAAATAGTGTTATGGGATCTTTTATATCCACTGGATCAAGCGTATGGGGTCTTGGTTCAGCACCACCAACAATGTGGCACTCCCTCAATATTGCACCAAAGTGTCTTCCTAGATTGTATGCTTAAATCCTGGAGTGGAGTTTGAACTCACAACCTTCAGAGGTGGGAGGGCTGCTAACTGAGCCAAGCTGTCACACATAGACCTAAAGATTGCTCCGCACATGCTGCTCGGATGACTAAACCCTCAATATGGAAGGCAGGAGATGTATGCTTGTTTCCAGCCAGAACTGTCACCTGCCATATTAGGTAAGGAAAAACCAGAGATGACTTTTACTCATGCCTAAAACAGGGGTTAGGGCCTTATGTCTGTTTGATATCCTCTTTTTGGAGCTGATTTACTCTGAGGCAACCAGTGGCAACCCAAAGAGGGTGAGTAACTTAATTAAATGTGGAGCAGGAAGCAGGACTCCACATTAAAGAAACCAATTGCCACTCCACTCTCATCACTCCTGCTTCCAACTCCTTTCCCCTTCACCACTGTTGTTGTTCCAAGTCCCAATTTCCTCTATGCTGCTACCTGACCCTCATGACTCATGGCTTGAACCTGAGCAATTCTTGATTCCCAAGAGATTCCCAACACTCTGTGATCCCTGACCCATCCCTGACCCTTGTCCCTATACCAAACCTCAAGACAAGCCCAAATAAAATCTGGTCCAGGCTCTGATTCCTGACAATACTAACTTGAGGGCCACCGCAATGTTACGTCTCAAATTTAGATTAATCTTCCTTGGGGACTCTTCATCTTTCATCAGGAACATCGAAATGAGGTCTGAGTTCCATTATCTGATAGCCTCGTGCTTCACTGCTTGGATGTGGAGGGGCGGGGCTGTGAAATATACGCCATTGCAGTGCCAAACTGGCTGCAACCCAATGTCCAGTCCATACAGTTTGCCACAACATGGACTCTTAACTTAACCTCCTGAAGAAAAATTCTGTATCAACACTCCCTGGTTCCCAAAGGAAATAAACCAATCTCCAGAATATTCATCCATCCACATGTTCATGACAACATTCCACTACCCCTTTAGTCCATTAGCATGCAAGTCCATTATGTCCCATTTGATATTTATTTATGATTTTCTTCTTTTTTCTTCTCCTGAGGTGCTGGAACACTTGTAATTGTATCCCATACAAGGAGCCACTCGTGTGTAACTATTCCTCAACATCCAAGCACGTGGAAAGGTAGGAATCCTGATTGAACACTGGGCAGAGTCAATGAGATCAAGCGTATTGCCTATACTGACATCGAGCTGAGATCAGCAAACTCAGCACAGCCATATATCTGAACCTAAGGCTTTAATTGTCTGTATGATTTAGTCACACAAGATGGGGAATGTTCTACAATTGCCCAGTCAGCCATCAAGATGTGCGTGGAGCATTCTCTATTAGAATGATTAATCACTCAGTGTGAACATTGCTATTGGTCTGTTGCAAATTTGTTTAACACTAGCATTCCTAAATGCTTTTATTTACATGTGTTTACATTTACAGCGTATGTCCGTCAGGACATAGGGACTCATCAAAAATGACCCAGCCCTGAACAAAACTACTAAAGTGCGTATCGTGAAGTGGTTTCAAAGCTGTAATTTTATCCCAGTTTTTAACTTTGGTGAGACTTCAATGAGGTTACTGCTTCTATCCATTTGCCGTCTGCTTATTCACTGTCTTCATAGAATAATCTCAGAGATCCTAAGCGTGGGATTTCTCACTCACTGTAAACTATTTTTCAGTAAAGCTTCTTAGTGTGCACTCGTCCAATATTTGTCCAATCGGGCACTTTACATTGGTCGTAAATGAATCATAAAAAAGACAACTCAGAGTCAATTAAGATGCCAAAATGCAACACAGAACATTTCAAACAGAATTAGAATGCCTGTTTTTAAAATAATGGAACTCTTCCCAATTTTCCAACAAAAAGTAAGTTTTGTAAAAAGCTAAATGTTTTCATATAAACGTTTCTCCTTGATCACATAAATCACTGTGTATCTTTGAAATATTTCTGTGTTTAACATCACTGTGTCTTCCATATAAATGGCATCAGAGATCTGTCACAAAACTGTTAATTATTAATACCCCACCCTTCCCCACCCATCTCCCATCCTCACCCACCCCATCCCCACATCAAATTTGAAATAATAATTTTTCTTACCTATCTGGGCTGAAATACAGAGGAATACAGCCAGTGTCAGGAGAACTAGGTGCCTGAATCCCATCTTGTACATACTTATTTCTTTTATTAAAATAAATCGACTACTCAGACTTAAAACGAAAACCCAGCGAGGTCCTGTGGGTACTTGAAAAGCTAAATTGCCGAGCAGCTTTACAAACCAGACTTTGACAAACTTGGCGAGCAGTCTGGGAGAAAACAAGGAACAGCCCTGACTTCCAGACTCCTATATATTTGGGTTGGAAATTTTGCAGGAAGAGGCACTGTGACGCCTCCTAGTGAAGTGGATTGGGTGTGGATAAAGGTGGTGGGGAGGGATGGGGGGAGGAGGCATGGGGGGGGAGTTGGAATGATGTCAGACTCAGGATAAGCTTGAGACTCATTCAGTCTATACCCACTTTAAACAGTGTGGTCTGGTGCCAGCAATCAAGATCTTTCATCTAAAAGGAATTCAGCTCTTTGAGATATATTTAGTGAGGAGTTCAGTGGGGGGATGGCCGAGGAATTAATGGCTGAGTAATTTGTTGTTGGAGAAAGAACAACTTTATGGCTGTAATGAAAGCATTTTTAGATTATTGGTTATAATTCTTTTACCATCCAAAAATATTCCATACCAAATCACAAATTAAACAAACATTTGCTTCCTGTTTTGTTAATATTTTTCCCTTTCAATTACCTCCTCTGGAAGTTTCAACTCAGGTACCAGGCACTCTCCCGAGTCTGGGCAAGTTATTTGACTGTGGGGGCAGCACAACCAAGTTCAATCCTCTCCTCAATGGATATTTGCTTTCTGGGACAATTTTCCTGTTTTTAGTGCCCTGTATGCATCAATTCATGAGAGAGGCATGGATCAGGAAAAGGGACAGGAACCCTGTAACAGCCCAGGAGGGAATCTTCGGCTTCATTGAGGTAATATGAGGGAGTGCATCACACACTGCATCTTCATCCATCAGATTTGAAAGAATGGAATGGGAATCAGGCAGGTTCTGTCCACTGGATTATTCCCAGATTGAAAATCGAAACATTACCTCCTGCCCCATTCTCTGCCCCCTTTACTCACTACCTACAGTTCCAGCAAGCACGGGGTGGACCTGAAACCAACCCGAGATTCACTAAAATATGGTAATGACACATTCCCCACCCCAACCCCCCTTTTTTTCCAGCCTTCATCCCAGGACCCTACCACCATAAAGGAAGTCCAGAAACATGTCAAACACAGCACATTATCATTTGCATGGTAAACGTGAAAGAAAACATGCTGAGGTGATCGACAACAAGATAGCACACTCACAGCTGGCAAGTAGTGTGGGGGATTGTCCTCACAGGGTCCGATTCAGTAAGGAGCTAGATGTCGAGCAGTGCCATCTGTTGTTAGGACACATCCTGTTGACATGCAGCATAGGGCTGGCGCAGCCAGTGACAGTAAAGGTCAGCTGCAGACTCTAGCCTGTCCTCACCTCCTTCCAGGCATGTCGGCGTACAGGTCTTGCATAGTGGAGTGACTCTGAGGGAATCCCTCTGCAAAGCTATCTTGGGAAAGGCTATCTCCACTTCAGCAGTGGGTAAACAAAGGGTTGGTCCTGAGTTGCTCCTTCCCACGTCTGCACATGTTGCCTTTCCCTTCTTCACCTGTCATTTCTTAATTCCACTCCACAATCTCCACGTCCCCCAACCCAATTCTCACTTTGAGAGTGGTTGCAAATGGATTGATACTTTTTGAACCTTTCCAAAGGTTTTCAGAATTGGTATCTGCCAATGCGACACTTCCATTCAATTTGCCCCATTCCTTTAAATTTCATTTAGAGGCTCCCAACCATAATATGCTCCCTACTCCTGACCTGGTGTGCACCAGAATATGGTCAATAAGTTTACAAATGGTCTGGTCAAGAAAATTTGATTTTTGACTCATGAGCACAATAATCACTTTGACCTGATTTACTCCAATAGAGGAGCATCTAACATGGGTCAATGGAACAAGGTGAGCAGCAGGCTGATTTCCCACTCCTTCAATCCAAGGAGCCATACCAGAGATTGAGGCCCAGATTTTCATCATGACAAAAATAGCAGAAATAGCTGAAAATCCTAAGCCACCACCAACCCCACAAAAACGGCACTTCTTATTTATGCAGGGGTGGGAATGGAATTGGTCCAGAGTCGACACGTGCACAATTTACAAAGGCAGATGACCATTTAAAAGATCAGTTACCTCCACTGACACCAGATTTTGGCAGGCCAGGAGTGAAACCCGTATGTGCAGATTAGACCAGGTAAGAGCTGGTCGAAGCTTGATGGATTTGTTTGGATAGCCAGGGTACCCTTTTGGAGAGGTAAGGTACCCCTTTGGATATTGTCCTGGGACACATTTGGGAAAGGTGCACCCTTTGGGATTGTTAAAAGTATACATGATTGTGTATAAAAAGTGCATACATTTATTGGAACTGTCAAAGTTGTCAAACTTCTGTCAGAGCTGTCAAAGAACTGCCAAGCTGTCAAAGAACTGGAAAAGCTGTCAAAGGATTTAACTCTGCTGGATTTTAACTTTAAAAAAAAGTGTGGAGTTAAAAAAATCAGTGCTTGATACTTCATTTTGTTAGTTGACTTAAACCTGAGGGTTAGCATTATAGGGTTTATGCCACAATGACTGATTTTGCAAACTAACATTATCACAGTGGGGTGCCTATTAAGTGAGTAGTTTGGTTGACAGCTCCAAATGGTTATAGAATAAAAATGCTTGCTTTCATAAAAGATTAGTCAAAGGAATTTCAATGTATTGAATGTTTTCTTTTATCAAAGATAGATTTTTAAAATAGTGATATCATCAATTAACACAAAATGTTATTTTATGTCAGCATGGCTCTTGAGGTTTGCCTATGGCAGATGCTAGATTAGTTGGCATGGAATTGGGTAAGGGCAAAGGGTGGTTGTGGGGAGCATGGGTTGACATGAGTTAACACTAAGTTGGCATAGGAGCAATAAAGGGCCATGGGGATGAGTGGGAGTGTGGTTTGTCGTAGGGGCTATAAAGGGCCAAGGGTGTGCTTAGCGGGGCATAAGGTTGCACAGGGGGCATGAGGGGCCATGGGGGTGGGTAGAGGGACATAGGGGGTATGAGGTGCCATGGGGTTTGGTTGGAGGGCATGAGGTGGCATGGATTGGCATGGACGGGCCATGGGGAGTGAGGGGGTGGGGCGATGTGAGGGGTGAGGGTTGGAGGAATGTTTTATGTTTTAATCTTTTTTTTATTTTGGACACATAGCTGGAGCCCCAAGGCAGGCCTTCTGCTCTGCCTGCCTCCACAGTTGGCAGCTTCCTCATTTCTTCCAAGGTTGCCCACCTTGACTCCTATTCTAGCCCATCCCCCAGACCTGACAATCTGATGCCCTTTTTTAAAGGTTGGGTTCACGGAGCTGGAAATTCATCCATCTCTGCGCACCCAACCCAGGAGTGAAAATCTGGCCTGAGTATTGTGACCTTCTGAATGGAGCAGCTACAGTTTGCCTCAATCACAGAGCTTTAAGCTACCTGTTCTGTTCCAGTGTTGCATACAGGAGTGCTTTGGGCACCTTCAATGTCCTTTAACACTGTTAGCTTGTACTCATCTTAGTTTGGCTCACTTGCCTCTGATTCAGAAAGTTGTGAGTTAATGATCCATTCTAGAATTTCAACACATAATCTAGGCTGATACTCCAGTGCAGAACCAAGAGAGTGCTGCATTGTTAGAACTGCTGTATTTTAGATGAGACATTAAACTTCCATCTGTCTGTCCTGGTGGTTTAGTCGGATGCCAAAGATCTCAGTCATTATTTGAAGAAATGCAGGTAGCTTTCACCATGTCCTGACCAACATTCCTCTGTCATCCAACCAACTAAATTAACCAGCCATTCCTTGCAGTTTGGAATCTTGATGTGCCCAAAACAACTGTGAAACACAATCATTCACTGTATGTAAAGTGCTTTGAAATATTTCTGAAAATGTGATAAGACACTTTATTGGTACTTTATAGGGCTTTTCTGAATACCTTGGAGTGACAGCGGTTATAGCATCCTTAAAGTTTGTTTAATGCAATTTCCATGAACTGCTGCCAGTAGTTTTATTACTTCCTTCTTAGTGTTTTGCAGCATCTGTTCAGTTGGCCTAGATGCAGCATCATTCCACTGCAAACTGAGAGCAGTCCGCACTAGCAGGAAACCTACAATCACTCCCTACACTGCGCCCTTGTCACCGACACTCAATTTCACTGAGCTAAAGATCTATGTGAAAGAACCAAACCTTCAAACATTGCAGCTCTGCACAATTGCCTTCATCAATAACAACATTTTCAACAACTTCGTCATCTACAGTAACTTGCATTTGTCTAGTGTTTTTCACATGGAAAAACATTGTAAGGCATTGCCCCATGGCATAATCAAATGAATGAACACCAAACTAAAGAAGAAAATATTAGGAAGGGGTGACTGAAAGCCTGGTCGGAATGGTGGGTTTGAATGAGGGCCTTAAAGGAGCAGAGAGGGAGATGGAAGCAGAATCTTAGGTAGGGAGGGGCTGAGGCAATTGAGGGTATGCTTACCAACAGTGGAGTGAAAGGAAGGGGAGATCCACAAGAGGCCATCGAGACAGAGGCATTGGAACACTTGACAGGGGTGTGATTGCAGGGCTGTAACTGACTAGAATTATAGAGGGACAAGGTCAGACATGAAGTAAGGGTACTGAGCCAAACACAACAGGGAGATTCCAGGTACAACAGCATAAATTAATACAACTGCCTTTAGAAAGGGAGAAAGAAAAAGGAAAAACAGATAAAAGGTCAAGTCCTTGTGTGAATTAGGAGAGGCGACTGAAAGCTTGGGATTGAAGATGGGTTTTGAGATGCTTATCAAAATGTTGAGGAGGAGGTTCAGGCAAGTGCTCAAGAGGGTGGGTCCAAAGCAGCTAAAAGCTCTCCTTCCAACGATGGGATAAAAAGGGGGGGCAGGGGTGCACCAAAGATCTATGCTGAGATCACAGTGGTTAAACTTCTACATTTGGGCCCAGCACTCAACAGTTAGGGATCAAAAAAAGAATCAACCACAATACCAAGCCCTCAATGGTGTACTTATATGTGATGAAGACAGATTCAAGTTCAGATGGGAGGTTCTCCAGAATCAAAGTTGCTTTCATGGAGGCACTAACTTAAACAATGGCCAATGGGCAGGGCAGCAGAGGGTATCCAGGACCTATAGATTGATACCCCAATAAGAGCCTATGTGAGGCAGAGCTGAGAGGAACTCCCACCCACCCGCTTGACATGCTGCTGGCTCTAGTGAATTCACCAGCTCAGTCTTATTTAAATACCATCAGCAGGCCCCTGACACCCAACAACAACGGGAAGTAGGAAATGACCTCTGCTGCAGGATTCCAACACATGCAGCATCTTGAAGTACCAGGCATCATTTTCAAAGTATTACAACTTAGAGAAGCGAATGTAACCTATAAGGCGTTTTAGATGGATTGTCACTGTCTTCATTCACATTCTCACCACAGCCTCGCCACCCTCCCACTCTGGTTAGCCTCATCCCAGGACATGGGACACCCGCTGAGCGTTAGCCTGAAGTAACTTTCAGCATCACTGAGGTGATATTCACAGAAAATGTGGTAGATGATGCTGCACATCACTAACATCTCAATATATACAGCCACCTGAGTTTTTGGGGGTATTACCAACATCAGGTGCAGACAATGCCAGATAATCAGAAGCCATAAAATTGGGTGGGTTATGGTGCCTACCCAGAATATTGCATCTCCACCCATTGTGGCATGGCTGGAAAACCAGTGGCAGCAAAGAAGGAAATCATTTTGGGTCAGGAGAGGAGGGATTTGAGTTTAGGGGAAGGAAAATGATTATGGAGAAGGAAGAAATGGTAAACTTCAAAGAGAATTATAGGCAAAGATGAAACAAAGCATGACGGAATTTTGGATCGGACAATGTAAAATCCCAGCACACTCCAGAAAAATCCCACAGAACTTTTGATACCTCCAAGCTCAATCCCATCCTCTGCACATCCATTGTCCAGCAACGTTCAGGAAGTGGTGGGGAATGGGGGCTAAGTTACACTCCTTATTCCAAAAACACTGATGCTAATTGTATCACCCTTGCTGACCTAATGATGAGGGAATTTTATTTTCTCTCAGAGAGTCGCTAGTATGTGGAATTCTTTTCCACAGAGAATGATGGAGGCTAGGTCATTGAAATTATTTAAGGGTGATTTAGACAGATTTTTGATAGACAAGGGAGTCAAGAGTTTTGGCGGGCAGACAGGAAAGTGGAGCTGAGACCACAACCAGATCAGCCATGATCTTATTGAATGGTGGAGCAAGCTCGGAGGGCCAAATGGCCTACTCCTGCTCCTAAATTGTATTACCTTAACTCTCCAAACCAACTCTTCCATCTGGTAATGTAGATTTTTATTCTTTTGAGCGTAGAAGATTAAGAGGGAGATCTAATTGAGGTGTTTAACATGATTAAGGAGTTGGTAGGGTCGAGAGAGAGAAATGATTTCATCCAGTGGGGGAAATCAGAACAACGGGGCATAAGATTAAAATTTGAGTAAGGCTGTTCAGGGATGATGTCAGGAAGTACTTCTTCACACAAAGCTTGTAAAAATCTTGAATTCTACCCCCGAAAAAGTAGTTGACACTAGTTCCATTGAAAATTTAAAAACTGAGATTGTTATATTTTTTGTTAGGTAACAGTACTAAGGACTATATAAACAAGACAGGTAAATGAGTTGAGATACAGGTTAGCCATGACCTAACTGAATGGTAGAACATGCTCGTGGGACTGAATGGCCTTCCCTTGTCCTATGTAATCTAACTGTCCAAAGCCCATCTTTCTCGACCCACGACTCTACCATCGAAGCTCATTCCACTGAGTATTCTAACTCTTCCAACCTAGCAATTACTGATTATAATTAAAAACCCCAAAAGTCATTGCAGGATTAGAGAGTGAGTTATATTTGTGGACGGTTTAAAAAATACTTTTGGAAATTTGAAGCTGGTGTTTGGAGATCATGAGATCAAGGAATGCATCTGTTTGCAATTGGGGACTGTGTTAACATTAACATTGTGATTCCTACTGTTGTGTAGTTGCTGCTGGTCTGTCACACTGTCTCTGTTCAGTATGAAGTACTGTGATTATTGGTGCTGAAGCCTGTCACAGTCAGTGTTCACTTGACCTGTCTGTTTCTGTGGAAGGCAGCCTGAAGTAACCATAATCTTTTCACCAGGTAATTTGCTCAAACATGAACAGGCAAAGAATTCTCCTTCGGGCACATCTTAGATTTGCAGTGATGGCCATCTTACCTCACAGTGATGGCCCTCTTACCTCACAGTGATGGCCCTCTTACCTCCAAGTCAGAAAGTTGTGGGTTTAAATCCCACTCCAGGAACTTGAGCTCAAAACTCCAGGCTGACAATCTAGCAAAGTACTGACAAAGAACTTCATTATCGGAGGTGCTATCCTTCAGATGAGATGTTAAACCAACGTCCCATCCACCCTTATGGGTGGACATAAAAGATCCCAGAATTGTACTTTGAAGAAGGGCTGGGGAATTCTCCCTGGTGCCTTGGCAAATATTTGTCCATTAACCAACATCACCAAATGGATGATTTGGTTAATATTGCATTGCTATTTGCGGGACAAATTAACTGCAGCATTTCCCACATTACAACAGTGACTACATTTCTAAAGTACTTAGTTGACTATGAAATGCTTCAGGACATCCTGAGGTGTGAAAGACGCTATATAAATGCAAGTCTTTCTTAACAGGTGCATGGACTCTGTCTAAATAAATTTGACTGTGCATGTTTTTCTGGAAGAATTCAGCTCGCACATGCTGAGCAGCAATGGAGACATCTCCCAGTAGGAAGCAAGAGAAAGTAAGAGGGAATAGTCCATACCCAGCTGGTCCTTGACCCACTGGTAGCTGGCTACAGGGAGCATTGACCATACAGCTGCTCTCCAAGCAGTAGAGCAGTCAGGCCAGAGGGGCAGCACATAACCTGCCAGCTCCTGTACCAAGGCACCGTCTCCTTATTGAGATGGCCATCCTCAGCCCTCCTGGACCATACACAAAAGACCATTCCTCACGTGTATGGGACAATCGCCTCACTTACAGGACAATACTGTGAAATCCAAGATGGTCAGTCACCCTGCTCTGTATTACATTTGCAGGAATTTCAGGTCAGAAGTACTGCTGGGTCAGTTTGAGCACTGATCCCAATGTATGTCCTCATTATTGTGTTTTATACCTTGGCGATATGCACAGATGACACACACATGCCAAGGGGGCTGAAACTCTTCAGTTCCCATGCCACCATTGAAGGTAAGACAGGGAGAGACTTCTGGCTGGCACACCAGTGTTGGCTCAGAACTCCAATCCTGGGGCTGGGGTCATTTACATAAACACTATCAAGCCAATGTATTTCATCTAGACCGCTAGAAAAGCAGGATTGGCAAAATGTACGGCAGGGGTACTTCATCTCATCAGCCCTGGTTTACACTTGCCCCTTCTTGCTAGAGATTTTGATTGTCAGGAGAATGTTCCCATGCCCCACTCTGCCCCGTCCCCAACAGTATACACGCCTGTATCAGGGTGACCAACTCTTGGGGAGAAAATTTAGGGGCACTTTGACATGGGGGAACCATGTGAGAGCAAAGTGGGGTGGCAAGTCGGCAGGGGAACGTGTCCGACAGGGTGACCAGGAACATTGCAATTGCACAGATGCATACCACACATGTGCGATATTTAAAGGGCTGAGATATGAGAAAAACAGCATCCTGGCAACAAACAACTCGCAACTTAGATAAAAACAAAAAAACTGCGGATGCTGGAAATCCAAAACAAAAACAGAATTACCTGGAAAAACTCAGCAGGTCTGGCAGCATCGGCGGAGAAGAAAAGAGTTGACGTTTCGAGTCCTCATGACCCTTCGACAGAACTTGAGTTCGAGTCCAGGAAAGAGCTGAAATATAAGCTGGTTTAAGGTGTGTGTGTGGGGGGCGGAGAGATAGAGAGACAGAGAGGTGGAGGGGGTTGGTGTGGTTGTAGGGACAAACAAGCAGTGATAGAAGCAGATCATCAAAAGATGTCAACGACAATAGTACAATAGAACACATAGGTGTTAAAGTTAAAGTTGGTGATATTATCTAAACGAATGTGCTAATTAAGAATGGATGGTAGGGCACTCAAGCTATAGCTCTAGTGGGTTTTTTTTTTAATAATGGAAAAGGAAAATCTTTATAATTTGTTGGGAAAAAAAAAAAGAAGGGGGAAACAGAAAGGGGGTGGGGATGGGGGAGGGAGCTCACGACCTAAAGTTGTTGAATTCAATATTCAGTCCGGAAGGCTGTAAAGTCCCTAGTCGGAAGATGAGGTGTTGTTCCTCCAGTTTGCGTTGGGCTTCACTGGAACAATGCAGCAAGCCAAGGACAGATATGTGGGCAAGAGAGCAGGGTGGAGTGTTAAAATGGCAAGCGACAGGGAGGTTTGGGTCATTCTTGCGGACAGACCGCAGGTGTTCTGCAAAGCGGTCGCCCAGCTTACGTTTGGTCTCTCCAATGTAGAGGAGACCACATTGGGAGCAACGAATGCAGTAGACTAAGTTGGGGGAAATGCAAGTGAAATGCTGCTTCACTTGAAAGGAGTGTTTGGGTCCTTGGACAGTGAGGAGAGAGGAAGTGAAGGGGCAGGCGTTGCATCTTTTGCGTGGGCATGGGGTTGTGCCATAGGAGGGGGCTGAGGAGTAGGGGGTGATGGAGGAGTGGACCAGGGTGTCCCGGAGGGAGCGATCCCTACGGAATGCCGATAAGGGGGGTGAAGGGAAGATGTGTTTGGTGGTGGCATCATGCTGGAGTTGGCGGAAATGGCGGAGGATGATCCTTTGAATGCGGAGGCTGGTGGGGTGATAAGTGAGGACAAGGGGGACCCTATCATGTTTCTGGGAGGGAGGAGAAGGCGTGAGGGCGGATGTGCGGGAGATGGGCCGGACACGGTTGAGGGCCCTGTCAACGACCGTGGGTGGAAAACCTCGGTTAAGGAAGAAGGAGGACATGTCAGAGGAACTGTTTTTGAAGGTAGCATCATCGGAACAGATGCGACGGAGGCGAAGGAACTGAGTGAATGGGATGGAGTCCTTACAGGAAGTGGGGTGTGAGGACCTGTAGTCGAGATAGCTGTGGGAGTCGGTGGGTTTGTAATGGATATTGGTGGACAGTCTATCACCAGAGATTGAGACAGAGAGGTCAAGAAAGGGAAGGGAAGTGTCAGAGATGGACCACGTGAAAATGATGGAGGGGTGGAGATTGGAAGCAAAATTAATAAATTTTTCCAAGTCCTGACGAGAGCATGAAGCGGCACCAAAATAATCATCGATGTACCGGAGAAAGAGTTGTGGAAGGGGGCCGGAGTAGGACTGGAACAAGGAATGTTCCACATACCCCATAAAGAGACAGGCATAGCTGGGGCCCATGCGGGTACCCATAGCCACAGCTTTTATTTGGAGGAAGTGAGAGGAGTTGAAGGAGAAATTGTTCAGCGTGAGAACAAGTTCAGCCAGACGGAGGAGAGTAGTGGTGGATGGGGATTGTTCGGGCCTCTGTTCGAGGAAGAAGCTAAGGGCCCTCAGACCATCCTGGTGGGGGATGGAGGTGTAGAGGGATTGGACGTCCATGGTGAAGAGGAAGCGGTTGGGGCCAGGGAACTGGAAATTGTTGATGTGACGTAAGGTGTCAGAGGAATCACGGATGTAGGTGGGAAGGAACTGGACAAGGGGAGAGAGAAGGGAGTCAAGATAACGAGAAATGAGTTCTGTGGGGCAGGAGCAAGCTGAGACGATCGGTCTACCGGGGCAGTTCTGTTTGTGGAGGCTGAGCGTCAACTCGCAGACACTTCCTCCTACCTCTCCCTGGACCATGACCCCACCACTGAACATCAAGCCACTGTTTCCAGGACTGTCACTGACCTCATCTCCTCTGGGGATCTCCCTCCCATAGCTTCCAACCTGATAGTCGCCCAACCTCGGACGGCCCGCTTCTATCTCCTACCCAAAATCCACAAACAGAACTGCCCCGGTAGACCGATCGTCTCAGCTTGCTCCTGCCCCACAGAACTCATTTCTCGTTATCTTGACTCCCTTCTCTCTCCCCTTGTCCAGTCCCTTCCCACCTACATCCGTGATTCCTCTGACACCTTACGTCACATCAACAATTTCCAGTTCCCTGGCCCCAACCGCTTCCTCTTCACCATGGACGTCCAATCCCTCTACACCTCCATCCCCCACCAGGATGGTCTGAGGGCCCTTAGCTTCTTCCTCGAACAGAGGCCCGAACAATCCCCATCCACCACTACTCTCCTCCGTCTGGCTGAACTTGTTCTCACGCTGAACAATTTCTCCTTCAACTCCTCTCACTTCCTCCAAATAAAAGCTGTGGCTATGGGTACCCGCATGGGCCCCAGCTATGCCTGTCTCTTTATGGGGTATGTGGAACATTCCTTGTTCTAGTCCTACTCCGGCCCCCTTCCACAACTCTTTCTCCGGTACATCGATGATTACTTCGGTGCCGCTTCATGCTCTCGTCGGGACTTGGAAAAATTTAATAATTTTGCTTCCAATCTCCACCCCTCCATCATTTTCACGTGGTCCATCTCTGACACTTCCCTTCCCTTCCTTGACCTCTCTGTCTCAATCTCTGGTGATAGACTGTCAACCAATATCCATTACAAACCCACCGACTCCCACAGCTATCTCGACTACAGCTCCTCACACCCCGCTTCCTGTAAGGACTCCATCCCATTCTCTCAGTTCCTTCACCTCCGTCGCATCTGTTCCGATGATGCTACATTCAAAAACAGTTCCTCTGACATGTCCTCCTTCTTCCTTAACCGAGGTTTTCCACCCACGGTCGTTGACAGGGCCCTCAACCATGTCCGGCCCATCTCCCGCGCATCCACCCTCACGCCTTCTCCTCCCTCCCAGAAATATGATAGGGTCCCCCTTGTCCTCACTTATCACCCCACCAGCCTCCGCATTCAAAGGATCATCCTCCGCCATTTCCGCCAACTCCAGCATGATGCCACCACCAAACACATCTTCCCTTCACCCCCTTTATCGGCATTCCGTAGGGATCGCTCCCTCCGGGACACCCTGGTCCACTCCTCCATCACCCCCTACTCCTCAACCCCCTCCTATGGCACCGCCCCATGCCCACGCAAAAGATGCAACACCTGCCCCTTCACTTCCTCTCTCCTCACCGTCCAAGGGCCCAAACACTCCTTTCAAGTGAAGCAGCATTTCACTTGCATTTCCCCCAACTTAGTCTACTGCATTCGTTGCTCCCAATGTGGTCTCCTCTACATTGGAGAGACCAAACGTAAGCTGGGCGACCGCTTTGCAGAACACCTGCGGTCTGTCCGCAAGAATGACCCAAACCTCCCTGTCGCTTGCCATTTTAACACTCCACCCTGCTCTCTTGCCCACATGTCTGTCCTTGGCTTGCTGCATTGTTCCAGTGAAGCCCAACGCAAACTGGAGGAACAACACCTCATCTTCCGACTAGGGACTTTACAGCCTTCCGGACTGAATATTGAATTCAACAACTTTAGGTCGTGAGCTCCCTCCCCCATCCCCACCCCCTTTCTGTTTCCCCCTTCTCTTTTTTTTTCCCCAACAAATTATAAAGATTTTCCTTTTCCATTATTAAAAAAAAAACCCACTAGAGCTATACCTTGAGTGCCCTACCATCCATTCTTAATTAGCACATTCGTTTAGATAATATCACCAACTTTAACTTTAACACCTATGTGTTCTATTGTACTATTGTCGTTGACATCTTTTGATGATCTGCTTCTATCACTGCTTGTTTGTCCCTACAACCACACCAACCCCCTCCACCTCTCTGTCTCTCTATCTCTCCGCCCCCCACACACACACCTTAAACCAGCTTATATTTCAGCTCTTTCCTGGACTCGAACTCAAGTTCTGTCGAAGGGTCATGAGGACTCGAAACGTCAACTCTTTTCTTCTCCGCCGATGCTGCCAGACCTGCTGAGTTTTTCCAGGTAACTCGCAACTTAGGACAATCGCCTCAATTATAGGACTATCCTGTAAAACCTGGGTTGGCTGGTCACCCTGCCATGTACGTCCCTTGCAGGAATTTCAGGGCGGAAATACTGCTGGGTCAATTTGAGCACTAATCCCAAATACAAGTCCTCATTATTGTGTTTTATACCTTGGAGATATGCAGAGATGACATACACACACACCAAGTTCTATATGCGAAAGGACTTTACTGCAAAAGCTTTTTAAACTTGTCTGCAAGCTACCAGCTTGCCTTCAGTTTCTCTTTCTCCATGACCACACCCAAAGGCCTGACTAATAGCATGAAATAGAGAGAACAGTCAACAATCAAACACCAGACAATTGAACACAACACTCATCCCAGTCCACGCAGATACACTGTCCTCCTCCAGCCATTCCTCGATACTGGTCAAGGAAATGATTTCAACTGGTCTCAGCATTTTAGTGAAATAGTGGGAAGATGTCCTTTTGACAATCTTCAAGGAAATTCTAAACATTTTAAAGGATAGAAACTAACATAGGAAATCTTCCCACTATATCTACATTGCAGCTTAGACAGAGCAACCAGAGGAAAATACCTCCTCCCACAGTAGATGATAGGAAGACAGCTAACTATAACAACAACTTGTATTTATATATTTTCTTTAACATCTCAAAGTTTTAATATCCTTCACAAGACTATCATCAAACAAAATTTGCCACATGAGGAGGTATTAGCCCACGTAGGTTTTAAGGAGCGTCTTAAAGGAGAAAAGAGAGGAAGAGAGATGGGAAGGTTTAGGGATATGGTTGCTTGAGAACAAATGCAATGCCACTGCTGATGCCTCAGCAGCTATCTGCACAATCCAGCTGTCAGGTCTTAGGCCTGAAACAACAGCAAAATACTGCAGATGCTGGAAATCCAATGTAGATGCTGGAAATAGTCAACAGCTCTAACAGCATTTGAGAAGAGAGAGGCAGAGTTAATGTTCTTGCTCCATGCCACTTCCTTTTGACTTGCATCATTATCCCTTTTGCCACTAATCTCTCCTGCCTTCCACCCTCTCACAGACCACACATTTTGTTCTTTCCTCCCTCTCACCACCATCCCTCCACCCTCTGCCTCTGTACTTGTTTAAAACCTGTTAAATCTCTCATTTCTCCCTGTTCCTGTGAAAGGTCATCCTTCTTCTTCTTTTGGCTTCTCCCATTTTCCTTGGGGTTGCCACAATGCTTGTTGATCACCCTTCTCCATCTCCTCCTGTCAGTCACTTCATCTAATCCTGCTGCATTTAAGTCTCGCGCTACCGCATCTTTCTATCTGGTCTTAGACCTTCCTTTTCTCCTTCTCCCTGGCATTCCGATCTCCATTATTCACCACACCACATTTCCCCTCTCTTTTGCAATTGATGACCATACCATTTCAATCGCCTCCCAGCTACTTCCTTTGATGCTCCCACAATCTTCACTGACCTACTGATGTTCCTGTTCCTAATATTGTCCTTTCGTGTCACTGCACACATCCATCTCGGCATCCTCATCTCATTCATATCTAGTCATTGTTTCTCTCTTCTTTATGTTGCCTAAGTTTCTGCATTATATAACAAGGCCATTCTCATTGTTAATAGGATCCAAGCCACCTGGTGAAGCCAAAACCAAGACCCAGGGTTTTTCTTTATTGAGAGAGTTTGTTAACTTGTTCAGTCTTCCAGCTCTCCTCACACTCAACACAGTGTCCCAGCTACCCCCTATTTATATGTGCTCAAAGACAATTAATACCCATCACCTGTTTCTCTTAACCATAACAATGTAAGTGACATTAATTAACCTTAGCAATGTAATTGACAAGACATTAGCACTCACAACTTTCATGTAGATTCTTTTCATTTCTTTCTTTCCTATAAAAGGTTGGCCATTAACCTGAAACATTAACTTTGTTTCTTTCTCCACAAATGCTGCCTGATCTGCTGAGTATTTGCAGAATTTCTTGTTTAGTTCTCGGACCTTGGTCTGTGAAACTCTACCATGATGGGCAGTGAATTCGCCCCGTGTTTTGAACTCAATACAACCCATGGTGCCCTCTTGAATTAAGTACCAATATTTGTTAATGGTCACAAAGTTTTCTCAATCAGAAGAGAAGCTCCTATGTGATATTTGTGATTCATTTACTCATCCCTGTGGAACCCCTCTATTCAGTATTTTAGCATAGATGTAACACACTTAACCTATATCGGTTAACATCTCCGCAGAAACAAGGGAGAGAAGAATTTCTATCTAGCATTTAGAGTCTGCAGTGAAATAGCAAGGTTTGAAGAGAGAGAGAGCTTGAAAGAAAGGGAAACAGAGACAGAGAGAGGGAGAAAAAGTAGAGATTGCTAGAGTGCCATATGTGCACACTATGTTGTAAAGCCAACCCTACAACCCTAGAAGTGGCTCCAAACCTGTATTGATTAAAGCCTATACTCAAGACCATTGGACTGTGTGCCCTGGGGAATAAAGGTCAGGGAATAAAAAGAGAGATGTCAGCTAGTCATCAGTATCAGTTTCTCTGCTGAGAAACAGTTTGAGTCAGTCTGTGCTGGGTGTCTTCCCATAGAGTGACTGAAAATTGATACTTAATAGTGAAATGTAGAGAGAGCTGCATAACATTCATTAAGCCCTATAAGCAGGATCCTCTTCCCTTTAATTCTCTGCTATAAATACACTTCAGAGATCCCCTGCCAACTTGCAGCCCTCAATTGATCATTTGGGCCAAGAGCCTTGACGTCTTAAAATAAAATGACAGGAGTCAATTTAACTATGATTCAGAGCCAAGCCACAGATTACTAATGGGATAGGTGCTGATGGTGGATGGACAAACAAACATAGGAATAAATTCCTAACTGGTCTGTGCGCCAGTAGTTATTTCTTCCCTTTCATGATCCCCTCCCAGTGATCTCTTCTCTTGAACTTACTGACTACAATTGAGATTTAGGACCATAATCAATCTTGGGCACTTCACCCAAGAAGCCATATGCTCCCTGTGTGAGCTGAGAGAGGGCGTGCCAGCAATTTATTTTCAGATGGGATGGGGGATATCACAGTTCAGCTGATGCTGTTGTCACCCAACCGTTACTATGCTGGACTTTCAAACAAGGTTGGCCGGAGCAGGACCCTTTGGCTGATATTTCCCCTTCCTAAGGCCAAAAGCAGCAGCCCAACTCTACCCCGGAGCCTAATATCAGCACCATTCAGGAATTGGACTTTGGAACTTCCTGTTTTTCTTGATATATATTAATTGCCTGGATTTGCACAAATGGGGCAAAATTTCAAATTTTGCAGATGATACCAAGTTTAGAAATGCAGTAAACAAAGAGATGGACATGAATTGATTTCTGGTGGACATGGATAGTTGGAACGAAATGGGCAAACACATCACAGATGAAATTTAACAAAGAGACATGCGAAATAATACATTTTATTAGGTAGAACAAGAAGAAGCAACATGAACGAAATGGCACAATTTTAAAGAGGGTGCAGGAAAGTGAGATCTGGGGGTATATTTACACAAATCTTTCAAAGTGCCAGCACAAGTTCAGGAGGCTGTTAAAAAACTGGTGGAGTCCTTGATTTTATTAATAGAAGAATAGAGTACAGAAGGAAGGAAGCTATGCTAGATCTTTAGAAAACACTGGTTATTGGCCCAGTTCAAGGATCATGTTCCATCCTGGGCACCAACACCATAGGAAAAATATCAAGGCCTTGGAGTGGGTGGAAAAGGAATTTATCAGAATGGTGCCGGGAATGAGGGACTTCAGTTAGAGAGACTGGAAAAGCTGGGATTGTTGTCATTAGGGCAGAGAAGGTTAAGGGGAGGTTTAACAGAGGTGTTCAAATCATGAATAGTTTTGACAGTGTAAATAAGAGAAAACGTTTTCCAATATGTGGCTGAAGGATCAGTGACCAGATAAAACAGATTTAAGATGACTGGAAAAGCATTTTTTACACAGTGGATGGTTAAGACCTGAAATGTGCTGAAGAGCGGTGGTAGCAGATCCTATAGTAACTTTCAAAAGAGAATTGGATAAATATTTGAAGAGAAAAATAATTACAGGGCTATGGGGAAAGAGCGAGGGAGTGGGATTAATTGGATGGCTTTTCCACAGAGCCAGTACAGGCATGACGAGTCAAATGGTTCCTTTCTGGGCTGTATCATTCTATGATTCCATGAAGAGAAAGAAAAAAAAACCATCAGAATTTTGCTCAGGCTCAACTCACAGAATGGATTTAGCAAATGGCCGTGTATTTAAATATATTGAATCTTGTTTCTAAGTTTGTGAGCTGGGATGATATGCAGCTGGTTTCTATATATACTCCATTCAGTCAGACTGTATCTATTCTTGTTGGACAAAAGGTTCTATTTCCCTTACTCAGGCCCCTGGGGACTGGTGGTGTAACGTTCATTTCTATTAATATTACAATAGCTGTGTTGTGCTGTATGAAAACCCAGCCATTTTTCCCCCACTCTTTGGTTGGACTGTCCTCTACAAAGTGTGTTTTATTAAAGTAGCATCAGTCAGCCAATGAACAGTATCAATGGGACACAGAATCTCAGCTCTCAGTGGTTGCTGGGATGGGAATAGGGTCTACCTATAATTGGTTAGCAGAGTAGGGAAAGGCGGAGACAGAAGTATCCACGGATGTTAGAAACCATAACCGGGAATTTCCTCGGAGGTTTTCCTGTTCTCTCATTAGTTGGAGGTGCAAGGGAAACCGCTGTGTGGATCTTAGGTGAGTTCAGCGTCGGGCTCAGCTGTGATGTCCTCCCACCAATATGCCCCTTATTCTGACCCTGTGGGTCCAAACAGAGGGTGCTGGTCCAGGGTCCTGACATAGGCACAAGCCAGCACTTTCTGAAGTGGGCAGGAAAATAGGTTGGAATGAAAATAACTTGTACACATAGACATTTGACCTTATGCAGCTGCCTGTGATTCAGGCTTGGCTCAGACTCGTCTAATGGCCCTTCCAACTCATCATTAAGTCTATGTCCCTTTACGAACTCACATCAGTGAGTTATAAAATTCATCTGTAAATGTACAGGGTGTTAGTGAGACCACATCTAGAGTTCTGCAAGACAGTCTTCTCCTTTATGTGGTCTCCTTTATTTAAGGCAATTCAGAGGAGGTTCACTGGGTTGTTTCCTGGATTGTCTTGTGAGGAAAGGTTGAGCAAGTTGGGCCTATACCCATTAAAGTTTAAAAGAATGAAAGGTGAACTTAGCAAAACCGCTAAGATTCTAAGAGAGTTTGACAGGGTAGATGCTGAGAGGATGTTTCCCCTTGTGGGGGAATCCAGGGCTAGAGGCCATAGTTTAAAAATAAGGGGTCTCCTACTTAACCTATATGAGGAGGAATTTCTTCTCTCAGCGGGTATTTCGTCTTTGAGATTCTCCCCTCCCCAGCGAGCAGTGGTGGCTGTATCACTGAATATATTCAAGGCTGAGTTAGACAGATTTTTGATCTACAAGGGAGTGAAGGGAGAACAAGAGGGAAATTGTTGAGGCCAAGGTCAGATCAACCATGATCTTATTGCATGGCAAAGCAAGTTCAAGGGGCCACTCCTGTTCTTATGTCCAATAGGGCAACATTTTACTTGAACAATGTTTGCCCATTTCAAGTCATGCTAACTATGATACATAAAATTTACATAGAAAATAGAAACAGGAGTAAGCTATTCAGCCCTTCGAATCTATTTCACTTCCAATTCATTAGATCTGTATTGAAACTCTATTTACCCATCTTGGTTCCGTAATCCTTTTAAAAACCTTTACCTAACAATAATCACAGAAACAGGCTATTTGGTCCAACTGGTTTACACAAACCTACTCTGACCTTACTTCATTTGATCTTATGAACATATCTTTTCTCCATCATGTACTTATCTAGTTTCCCCTTAAATGCATCTATGCTATTCACCTCAACTGGTCCCTGTGGTTGTGAGTCCCACATTCTAACCACTCTTCAGGTAAAGAGGTTTTTCCTGAATTCCTTATTGGATTTATTCCTGGCCACCTTATACTTGTGGCCTCTAGTTCTGAATTCATCTACAAACTGTTAAAGGGCCACATTCATAAGGAAAATGTTTTGGAGTTGGGGCTGCCTCTAGAGACCACACTTGCTACAAATACAGCACTGAAATGGTAGCTGCACATGGGGAACACAGGGCTGTTACCAGATTCACCAGGGACTATTGAGTGGAGTCAGGACATCAGTAGGAGACAGGAAGTGAGCAAACTACAGACAACAACATGTCACAGGATCCCTCTACACCACCGCAGCAAGCACTCCAAGGGCCACTACAGTACAGGTTATGCACAGTGTAAGAGACCCTGCATAATGACTATTGAACACTCTCAAGTCGCACAGCACAAGGGGTGGTTGCAGCTCCCTCTGCACAGTCCTAATGAAAATGAAATCCCAGTCGTATTTCGCCATCAGAAAATAAGTGACCCAAAAGTAAAACTGGAATTAATAAGCAGGCCACTGTCTCTGTAAGGATCAAAGGGCTCACGTTGCTCTGACAGGTTTTGATGAGCCCCCATTTCATGCTTTTTATCCACCCCAGCATGTTAACACCCACAGCCTCAACTAACTTCCATCTCATCTTGCTCAGACGCCCTTTATTTTCACTCATTGGCTACTAATCATTGTGTGGACGGCCATGGACATATTTTGAGAAATAAAGAAATTAAAGGAAGGACAGATTTCAATTCATGCTACAATGACAGTAATTATGAACGGCAAATCTTGAAACACCTTATAATCTAAATTCTCAATTTTAAACTTCCAATCCTTCGCTGAGAACTGGCATGCAAAGGGTTAAAATCAGTGGCCACGTCCTTACTTCTGAGTTCCACTGCGTTGGTGCCCGTTGCCAGTCCTGCGTTTCGGGAAGTGTGCGTGAAGAGGAAGAGGAGTCATTCTGAAGAAGAGACATAATCGACCCAAAATGTTAACTCTGTTTCTCTCTCTACAAATGCTGCCAGACCTGCTGAGTATTTGCAGCGCTTGCTGTTTGCATTATCCTGTAAAGCTGTCTCACTCCCCCCAATATTAGACCCTCCCAGGAATCTTGCATGTTTGCTGCTGGGGGAGAAGGGATGAGTGGATCATGATACTCCTCCACAACCCCATCAGGCCTGAAAAATATGTGTCTAATGAAAGCCAGGGGACCGCCAGGCTCAGTATTGAGCACACCACTGGGATGCTGAAGCAGAGGTTCAGCTGTCTGGACGGGCTGTCTTTAAGATGCCCCATGAAAAGCCTCAGCATGTTCTTGCTGTGCTGCATCCCGCAAAGCCTCAGGCAGGGGAGGCCTGTATCTGGAGGAGGCACAGCAGCAGCAATCCCCATTGGAGGAGGAGGGTGATGAAGGAGGCAAAGATCTGGCAGCAGTTGGAGGGCCTCCTCAACACTTTGAAAGTAAGAAAAGTGACACATGGACTAATTGCTTCTCAATCCCCGGCCATGTAACGTTACACAGAAACCCTCTGTATTAACAGCCCTGCTTCCATCCTTCACTACTCCATTCAGCCTGTAATGATGTAAATTCAAATCATTCTGAGTATTTAATATATCACTCACTGAGTCCAGACTTGGGAGTTGCTATTAACCACACTGCAAATCAGAGTGCCAGTTGTGATAAAGAGGCTTAATTTAATGATATATGTAACAAGTCCCTGCAATTCATCACACACAAGTGATCAACACAGTGCTTTTCCTCAAAAAGGTTTTCTGATTGGTTCAATTCTATCAGTTGCTCCCCTATTGGCCTCAGCACATCTGATGGAAGACAGTTGTTTCTCATGTGAGGGGGGGTCTTGACATGGCTTTGAGGTGCTCGAGTCTGCAAGGGTTTATGAACATATGAAATAGGAGCAGAAAGAGGCCTTTTGGCCCCTTGAGCCTGTTCTGCCATTCAATAAGATCTTGGCTGATCTGCTTGTGTTTCAAATTCCACATTCCCAACTACCTCTGATAACCTTTGATTCCGTTGCTGAACAAGAATCTATCTATTTCTGCCTGGAGACCCCCAACTCCACCGTCTTCAGAGGCAGAGAATCCAAAGTCACACAACCCTTTGCAAGAAATAAAATTCTCCTCATCTCTGTCCTAAAAGGGAAACCTTTAATTTTAAAACAGTGCCCCCTAGTTCTGGATTCATCTATAACAGGAAACATCTTTTCCACGTCCACCTTGTCAAGGCCGTTCAGGATCTTATATACTTCAATCAAGTTACCCCTCACTCTTCCAAATTCCAGCGGAAGCAAGCCCAGTCTGTCTAACCTTTCCTCATAAAACAACCCACTCATTCCAGATATCAATCTAGTAAACCTCCTCCAACACATTTATATCCTTGCTTAAAAAAGGAGACCAACACTGCACACAATGTTCGAGATGTGGTCTCACCAATGCTTTGTATAACTGAAGCATAACATTCTTACTTTTATGTTCAATTCCTCTCGTAATAAAGGATAGCATTCCATTAGCCTCCTTAATTAGTTGTTGTACCTGCACACTATCTTTTTGCGACTCGTGCTAGAAAACCTAGATGCCTCTGCACCTCGGAATTCTGCAGCCATTCTCCATTTAAGTAATAGTCTGCTTTTTTATTCTTCCTGTCAAAGTGAATAACTTCACATTTTCCTACATTATACTCCATTTGCCAGATTTTTACCCACTCACTCAACCTATCTATATCTGTCTGCAACCTCCTTATGTCCTCTTCACAACACACATTCCTATCTATCTTTGTGTCATCTGCTAATTTATCCACCATGCCTTCACTCCCTTCATCTAATTTATTGATATAAATTGTAAAAAGTTGAGGCCCCACCACAGACCCCTACAGGATTCCACTTGTCACATCCTGCCAATCACACAATCAGACACCATTTTGTACATTCTTTGATTTCTGCCAGCCAGCCAATCTTCTATCCATGTTAATATGTTACCCCCTACACCATGAACTTTTATTTTCTGCAATAATCTTTGATGTGGCACCTTATTAAATGTCTTCTGGAAATCCAAGTACAGCACATCTACAGGCTCCCCTTTGTCCACAGCGTTAGTTACTCCTTCAAAGAACTCCAATAACTTGGTTAAACATGATTTCCCTTTCACAAAACCACATTGACTCTTCCCAATTACCTTGAGTTTCTCTAAGTACCCAGCTATAACCTCCTTAATGATCAATTCTAACAACTTACTCACGACAGACATGAAGCTAGCTGGCCTATAGTTTCCTGTTTCCTGTCTCCCTTCCTTCTTGAATAGAGGGGTTACATTTGCTACTTTCCAATCTGATGGAACCTTTCCAGAATCTAGGGAATTTTGGCAAATTAACACTAATGCATCTATTAACTCATTAGCCACCTCTTTTAAGACCCTAGGATGAAGTCCATCAGGACCGGAGACTTGTCAGCCTGCAGCTCCATCACTATGCTCAGTACCACTTCCCCAGCGATTGTAATTTCACCAAATTCCTCTCTCCTTTCCAACTCCTGATTTACGGCTATTACTGGTATGTTTTTGTATGCTTTAAAGTGAAGACAGAAGCAAAATATTTGTTCATTTCAGCTGTCATTTTCTTATTTTCTACTATTAACTCCCCACTGTCACTCTGTAGAGGACCAACATTCACTTTACTTACGCTTTTCCTTTTTAAATACCTATAGAATTTCTTGCTATCCATGTTTACGTTTCTAGCTAGCTTCCTCACATACTCTAATTTCTTTTTTCTGATTAACTTTTTAGTCATTTGCTGCTGTACTTTATATTCTGACCAATCATCTGACCTGCCACTCATTTTTGCACAGTTATATGCTTTTCCCTTAAGTTTCATGCTTTCCTTGACTTCTTTAGTTAACCACGGATGGTGGGTCCTCCCTTTAGAATTTTTCTTTATAGTAGGAATATACTTATTCTGAGTATTCTGAAATATCCCCTTAAATGTCTGCCACTTCTTCTCTATTGATCTAACCCCCTAGCCCAGTATCCCAGTTTACTTCAGCTAGCTCAGCTTTCATGCCCACATAGTTTCCCTTTTCTAAGTTTAAAGTACTAGTCTTAGACCCACTCTTCCCCCTTTCAAACTGGATGTAAAATTCAATCATATTAAGGTCACTGCTACCTAGCGAGGCCTTCACTCTGAGGTCATTAATTAATTCTGTCACATTACACAATACCAAGTCTAAAATAACCTGCTCTCCGGTTGGCCCAAGAATGTGCTGCTCTAGAAAACTCTCTTGAAAGCTGTCAATGAATTCTTCATCCAGGCTACTACTGCCAATCTGATTTTCCCAGTTTATACGTAGATTAAAATCACCTGTGGGCAGGATTCCCCCTTTGTCGGGCGGGTGCAGTGGGCAGGCCCAGGAACAGCCGCGAAACGGACTGCCGCCCGCGATCGGGCCCCGGCCGCGATTTCACACTGACCGGCCAATTAACGGCCTGCCAGCATAAAACACGCGCTGAGAGCCTCAGCTCTGCTGGGGTCGAGGCGGGAGGAGCATGAGCGCTGAAGTCTGTGCATGGGTGGGGGGAGCGCGCACTGACATCTCCCTGAAGGCACAGAGCTGCCTCAGGGAGCTGAAGAATTTTACAATGAAAATTAAATCTTTTAAAAATAAGGGAAACACGTCCCCACATGTGACTCAGTCACATGAACAAGGTCATATTAAAAATAATGTTTCAATTTTTTTTTAAATTACTGTTGGAAGCCTCATCCTGCCCATGGTTGAGGTTTCCTCAAAAATGCAAAGGCCGCCTGGCCTATCCGCCCACCCGCCAACTGTAAGGTTGGACAGACAGCGAGAAACAGGATTAAATTAATTGATTAACAGGCTCAATAGGTGAGTGAGCAATGATGTCAGGACACTCGCCTGACATCACCACACAATTTTACTCCCGATGGAGTCAAGAGTGCGCCCGCTCGCAGGACGTAAAATTCTGCCCCATGATTATTGCTGTCCCTTTGTCACAAGCACCCAATATTTCTTCTTGTATATTTTGTCTTACACTGTGGTTACTGTGAGGGGACCCGTAGACCACTCCCTCTATTGATTTCTTTCCCCTACTATTCCTCATCTCCACCCAAACCAATTCTACATCCTGATCTCCTGAACCAAGGTCATCCCTAACTATTACACCAACGCCATCCTTGATCAACAATGCTACCCCTCCACCTTTACCCAGCTTCCTATTCTTCTTGAATATCATATACCCCTCAATATTCAGGACCCAATCCTTGTCATCCTGCAGCTGCATCTCCGTAATGATTATCAGATCATATTTATTTACTTTAACGTGTGCTATCAATTCATTTACTTTGTTATGAATGCTATACGCATTCAGATGCAGTGCCTTTAGTTTTGTCTTTCTGTTATTTTTGTAGCATCTAGTCTTGACTATTGGTGTATCTTAGGTTTTATCTCCCTGTCCCATCCTGCTAGTCTATGGCCCTCATTTCCCATATCACTATTATGGTCTCCTGCCTCAAATCTACCCCTTGATTTGCCACATCTACCCAATCTTGGTCCCTCACCCCCCTTATTTAGTTTAAAGCCCTCTCTACTTCCCTAGTTATGTGACTCACAAGAAAATGCATCCCAGCACAGTTCAGGTGTAGACTGGTCACAACGGTGCAGCCCCCACTTTCCCCAGTACTGGTGCTAGTGCCCCACAAACTGGAACCCACTTCTCCCACACCAGGCTTTGAGCCATGCATTCATCCCTCTAATCTTATTTGCCCTATGCCAATTTGCACGTGGCTCAGGGAACAATGCAGAGATTATTACCTTTGAGGTTAATTTGGTGCCTAGATTCTCATGCTGACTATGCAGAACCTCCTTCCTTGTCCTACCTATGGTGCTGGTAGCTACATGGACCAGGACCACTGAAGCCTCCCCTCCCACTGTAAGTTCCTCTCCAGCCCTGAGCAGATGTCCCAAACGCTGGCACCGGGCAGGCAACATAGCCTTCTGGACTCTTACTCTTTGCTGCAGAGAACAGTGTCAATTCCCCTCACTACACTATTCCCTACTACCATTACATTCCTGTTTGCACCCCCTGCTTGAACAGCTTCCTGTACCACAATGCCATGACCAGCCTGCTCATCTACCTTGCAGACCTCACTTTCATCCACACAGGTTGTGAGCACCTCAAACCTGTTTGACAATTGAAAAGTCTAAGGCTCCTCTACCACTGTCTGCTCAGTCCCATTACCTGCCTCACTCACGGTCACATCTAAGAGGCATAACCGTCTTCTGGAACAAAGTGTCCAGGTATCTCTCCCCGGTCCTCATGGGTGCGCAGTGTCTGCAGTTCAGCTTCCAGATAAATAATCCTGATCCAGAATTCCTCCCGCTGCTTACACTTTCTGCAGATGTGTTTGTCCCGGATTGCCTGTGGTGCCCACAGTTGCAACATAAGACCCGTCCTGCCATTGTTATTTGTGTTATTTAGTTAACTTAATTTAATTATTCACTTAATTAACTTAGCATATTTCCTATTTATACCACACGTCTTTCCTCCGTAAACCAAATTCCCACGTGAACATAACTCACTACTCACTTAGTCTCCATCTTACTCCAGTGTAGTCGCCTGTCTCCTCATGCACACCTTACTTGGTTGGGCTCTGCACTTTGACTGCTGCCAGAACAGTCTGGCCTAGTTTCCTTGCTGGTACCAGGGCTGGTATTCGTTGAGGGTGGTGGCAAGCAAGGAGTGGTATTGTCATCCTGAGAAAGGCTAATGTGTGCCACTCCCACCAAGCCACTGACTCCTGTGGGGATAGGATATGTAGTTGTTGGGTCTGGTGCATACAGGGTTAATGTGGGACTGAGTACAGTACTGCCCACACAGTGATATGAGAAGGTACATGACCTAAAGCCAGAGTCAGTCTAGAGATGGACAGAGATATGCAAAGACCTAGGATGGAGTCAGCTCCATACCTGTACCCTCTACTGTATATTTGTATATAGTTATGAATTAGTAGTAAAGATTTACTGGTAATATGCTCAAGACTACTAAGCTTACTTCACGGTGTCCAAAGTTGGATTCTTCAGGATGGACCTCTATACTTCCACTCATCCACAGGGGAGCAGGCTGCAGAAGGTGACTGACAATTTCAAAGTCCTTGACTATTCCATCAAACTCTTCAAGGTGGAGCCCAGAGTTTGCTTGGCAGCCACTTGTACTTTATCAAAACTGCAGTGGCTGGCAACGCTGACTCTCTTTGTGACGGCCTGAGTTTAGCATTCCAGGAGGTAGCCACACTCTCCAGGGCAGGCTGCAGGGAAAAGTGAGGAAGAAGTTGTTGTATATTTCATATCTCGGACCTTTGCCGAGGTGACACTGGTTTTTATATGTGTAACAGGTTTTATTCACAGTGTTTTAAAATATCTACTCCATGCTTCAGCTCTGGCTTCCAACTCTTACTACAGCATTGTTTTCTTTTCCAAGTCCACGCCCAGGCTTAACCAGTCAAGCACAGTGAGCACCAATAGTAAACAGACTCACATAACCAAATGCAGACCAATTGAACACCACAGAATGTGCTGGGAGGAGTTGGTGGTTGCATTTCCCTCCCTTTCAGCCTCTTCATTTCAAGATCTGATTGTTTCCCTTTCTCCTCTATTCCCTCTCTTGCTCCCAGCCTTGTTAACGCTGACATTCTCTTCCCCCAGTCTCAGTCCGTGCTTCATCCGAAGCACCACATCTGCTTTTTATTCTCCAATCTTCAGTGCCATTCATAGCCTCCTCCCCTTCCAACTTCTTGCCCCTTCAGTGCTATTCATTTTCCCCCTGCAAGGTTCGCTGACTTCCTTATTGCCATTCATTGCCCATGCATAAGTCTGGCTGCTATTGATTGAACAGGCTCCATGCCCACACATTCCCCAACCCCGCCCTCAGCACTAGTGGCAGTGATTCCCGTAGCTATAGGGAGGAACTCCTGTTACCTCAAGAGTTCCTGTCTGCAGTATTCCATAGCGAGTGGTACTGCCATTAGTGTTGTTGAGGAGAGAGGTGTCCCAGGCCAGTCAATCAGCAGGAGCAGGAAAAGATGAGCAGCAGCATTGCAGAGCAAGGACAGAATATTATTGACAAACATCAGTGTGGAACAGTGATGATTCTGTGCGGATTAGGCTGTGATGTGTCCCCATGGTTAAATAGCTTGCAGATACTCACAATCTAGATATCAACTTGCATTTATATAGCGCCTTTAACTCAATAAAATCTCCCAATACGCTTCACAGTAGCATTACCAAACAAAATTTGACACTGAGCCGCACAATGTGATAGGGGATTATAAGAGATAAGTTTTAGGGAGTTTCTTAAAGGAGTGTGGAGAAATTGAAGTAGAAAGCGAATTCCTGAATTTAGGGCTTTGGCAGCTAAAGACATGACTATCAATGATGAAGTGATGAAAATCAGGGATGCACAAGTGGCCAGAACTGAAAGAGTGTGGCGATCTCGGATGACTGTAGGGCTGGAGGTTTCAGGGACTCTTGATGTCCCGCAGCAGCTCTCTGCCACTCTCTGCTGGACATCTGAAAAACTGCACCTGTTTGCTGCCATCACCATTTTTGATTCCCAGAGGGCATTTTATGGGAGATACTCAAACTAAAGGGTGAATTATAGGGTTAAATCTTTCGAATTCTTTCAACTGGTATCAATAACGTAGTTCAAGACAGTCTCGAGTCTATATTGTCACATGATTGAGGAGGCACTATAAAACTATATCTCCCTGCTCTTACTCATAGTGGGATTATATATTATTAAACGCCTTAGGGTAGAGTGTCTCCTCAATTATGCTGGTTTCTTTGGCGTAATTCATCCAAATTTGGCATAACCGGTGCAAAAGATTGTGGAATTTTAAGCACAAATTACGTTCAGCGACAATCGAGTTTTCATGATCTTTTGCACTTGTTTAATAAGTATTGCACTGAAAACTGACCTTGCCCTCAGTGTGAATTAATTAATAGTAGGATTTTCCGGTAATTGCCCTAATTTGCAGGACTTCAAAGAAGCAGGTTTTGGGCACAAGGACACTAACATACATGCTTCAAATGTTTTTGACTTAATTTCTTTCTAATTTAATAAGGAGCCAACTATTGTACTCCCAACATAACTAGCAACTGGCTCTTTATAATTTTAAAAGTCATTGTTAAAATTGCGAGACCCACAAGGTGATGATAAAAATGCTTATTTTTGTGATAAACCCATTTCCAGTTGTATTAATCAAACTGCACCAAGTGATCACTCTTGAATATATTAAGAAATAGATTTTATCACAGTCTTAAAAACAATTATGCTGTAAAATGCTGTGTGGGGGCTGTGCTGGTTCAAGCCAGATTTTACATTCAGCGATATTCAAGTAAGTTTGAGCGGAAACTCAAGAAAAATGAAATACTTCTCAAAACTGGCTCAGTTTGATCACTGATTATGTCCAAAGTGCTTGACACTGATTCTTCAGTGGGAGCTATTACACTAATAGCCTCAATGTAAACACAGATGCGAAGTATTTTCCCTATTTTGCTGGTTCCAATTTTGCATCACTGAATGGTATGTTTTAAAATCATCTATGCTTTCGTTCGTCAGATCAGCTGAAATGGTGACAAGCTAATACTTCAAAAAGAAAGACTTGCCTTTAAATAGCGCCTCATCAGATCTCTCATAAACTTCTCAAGGTATTTCACATGCAATGAACTGTCCCGATAATTTTTATGGAGCAAACGTACAGACAATGAGCTAGGCCTCAAAACATGAATGAAAGGTCAACAGAGAAAAAAGTTCGCAAAGCTTGTTAGCAAGATTATTGGAAGGGTTAAGATGGAGTGTCGATAACATGATACAAGTGCAAACAATGGGACAAATTTTAATGAAAGAAGATTATCACTGAGAAGTTAGACCTCTTGCTTAAGGCAGATTCCAGAGGCCATACTGATCCAGAGCATGAATGAGCAGTTTCATGATAGCAGATCATACCTGACAAAAGAAACTCTTCCTTTACGTTAACATCATTCAAATCACAAATGAACAACTCTGAAAGCATGTCAGTGTGATCTTAAAATTTGTACTTGAAAGATTAACTTGTCAAACCATGCTGAACACAGGACATTGACTGTTGCTATGTAGTGTATGTTAATTGAATTTGTTGTCATACAGAAACTTAAGTTTCCAGTTCTTATAGAGGTTTACATTCTGCTCATTGATATGTCGGTCATCTTTTTGGAGTAATAGGGTAAAAATGATTGTACAAATACTTAACGCAATCATACCAAGCTCTGGTATCTTAACTGAACAAACAACTCATTTAAAATAAATAGGCCAGGACCTGTTGTGAAGTTGTGGGGGAGAGAAAGCTGTTGCAAGTGGTTAAATATTCATACAATAGCATCACCAGCAGTAACTTATACTCAGATTGCTGTAATTACTAATATCAAACATGATAGTGCTAAATGTAGTACAATTAAATTAATTAAAACACAAGGCCATTTCTTGAACTGAACTCTTGAGTTGAATGGTCCTCAATCAAACTATTTTGTTTGTGCTGGTGACTCAGCTGTAGTTCAAATATTTTTAATTGAGCCATTTTATGGCTGACAATTCAAAAAAGTGACATTATTGTTAAAGTCCTGATGTATTTGTACCCCAATGCTAAAGCTTCTTCAGATGTACAGTGTTTCAAGTGCATGTAGGTTAGGTCATTGCACCCATTCCAGTTTCTTACTGGAGCAGAAGTTTTAGGGAGGGTGTTTTTGCCATTGGAGCAGTCAATACAAGGTGGCAGTGACTTTGCTTTGGCTTAATTAAACCCATCAATTCTCATTTAATTCCACTTTTTTTTGTCCAAGGCTGGTCGTCGGCGGGAGAGTAGGGATTTTCTGGCCCCGCCCACCGCCGGGATCTTCCACTCCCGCCGAAAGTCAGTGGGCTTTTGACTGGCCCGCTGCATCCCTGTGGCGTGTCCCATCACGACAGGCCCACAAAATCCTGACCATAGCCTCAGGATGAGGGCATGGCCATTTTGCACTGGGGTGAGAAGAAATTTCTTCACTCAGAGGGTTGGGAATCTTTAGAATTCTCTACGCAGAAAGCCTTGGATGCTCAGGCGTAGAAGATATTTTTGCATATTAAGGGTATCAAGGAATATAGGATATATAGGGATAGGGCAGGGAGGAATTTAGGGATATTAAGGGATATAGGGAATATAGGGAATATTGGGAATATAGGGAATATTGGGATGGGGCAGGGAGGCGGAGTTGACATCAAAGATCAGCCATGTCCTTGTTGAATGGAATGGTTGAATATAGCAGGCTCAAGGGGCCTGTGACATTCCTGCTCCTATTTCTTCTGCTGTTATGTTCTCAGTAAGGTGACTTGTTATTGCTGGATAGTGGAAGGCTTTCTACTTCTATCTGTATGTGCCAACCGGCAGTAGGTGAGTGCTCGCCGGGGGCATTAAGTGCTGCAGTTCATCGGATATCACCGTGAAACAGATCGCAAACATGAGGCACCAGAGATTGGCAGAACGCTAACTCAATTTTCCCTGCCACCATCCAGTTGCTGATCCCAGCTGTGTGGAGGTGCCGGGTGAAGCCTTGCTGCTTCTCCAAGGTGAGAATGCGTCGTCAAGAAGCAGAGTTCACCCTGAGGAGAGCCTGGGTCAGCTCCTCGCAGCTAGTTTGCTGGCTAAGGAATAGGAGGAAGACTGCATTTCTGACTGCTGTTGGAAGCCCAAACAGAGGAAGGAAAGGTTTGGGGACAGGAGAGGGAAAAAACTCAAATGTGACAACAATTTATGAGACCATACTACCTGTTTGAAGGGGCAGTGTAGTGGTTTTACTCTGAGTTTGAACTGTGCTGCAGCTAACCTCACAGCACTGTTACCAACCCTCCAGAATTGCTCTGGAGTCTTCAGAAATTAATGATTAATTATTAATCTCCAGGACACTGCAGTGAGCAACCTGGAGAAAAATCACAGCAACCTTAAAAGAAATTGTGTGATTTTTTTTTTTAAAAACATGTATTTGAACAATATTATTTATTAGCTAAAATCACCTTGGAGATGGCAAAATGCGTTCTTTGGTTGGCTGTCAAGAATCACCCAATCAGCTGGCACTGAGTTTGTTCACTGTCCAGTTAGTTTGGGAAGGTGATGTGTCGTGTGATTGGCCATGCTGAGTGACCAATGGTGGGAATGTAGGGGCTTGGGGGCGGGGGTTGTCACATGATGAAACTGTCAGGGATACATCCAGACAGATTAGCAATGGTAACCAACATTCAATACTAGGAGCAAGCACAAAACTTGAGGAAATGTCCCATTTTTTAGCAACCATAGGCCTGTTTGGCACCGAATTGCTGGTCTCAAAAAAATTACTGTTAACTCCACCGTTTCATGGAACTCAACCCCATCAGCATTCTTTGGTGTATTAGTCTAATTATAACTGTTCTTGGATAAAACAGGAAGTGGCTTTTAAATTTTGACCATTAATGTCTGATTCTCTTTGAAGAATAACAACTATATTTTTGTATAGCCATTGTGTCCTCAGCTATTTAAGCCTCCCATATGTTAAAGCACTATATAGCACAACTGAAGGGAATCTGAATTAAAGGAATAGTTATTGATTGTAAAAGGGCCTACGCAGAGGCTGCAAACAGTTTTCAGCCAACCTCCAGTCAGCTTTAATATTGACATTTTTTAAATTTAATTGGAGCAAGGGCTGTTCAGTGGCTTGCTCAGCCATTTCAAAGGGCATTTAAGAGTTGGCCATATTGCTATGAATCTGAAGTCACATATGGGCTAGACCAGGTAAGGATCTTTACCAGGGCACTTACACCAGAATTAGTAACTCTTTTGAGTACAAACATGTTTCCATCTGTCATTCCAGATGAAGTTACATTGTTCCATAGTTTGCCATTGTGAGATTTGAACTCTTGATACTCTTTTGAGTAAACCTGTTTCCATCTGTTTCAGATGAAGTTACATTGTTTCATAGTTTGCCATTGTGAGATTTGAACTCTTGATCTTGGGGTTACAAACCCAGTACCATAACCACTTGGCTATTTAGGCCAAGCCACAGACCAGGTAAGGATGGCAGACTTCCTTCCTAAAGGGCCCAACCAACCAGATGAGTTTTTACAACTATCAATGATAGTTTCATTGTCTCCATTACTGGGACTAGTTTTCAATTCCAGGTTTATTAATTGCATTTAAATTCCACCAGCTGCTGTCGTGGGATTTGAACCCATGTCCTGAGGGCATTAGTCTGGGCCTCTGTATTACTAGTTCAGTGACATTGCCACTATGTCACCATTTACATTGTGCCAAAGGAGACAGGTAAGCAAAAGCTTGGTCAGAGGTAAGTTTTAATGAGTGCGTTAAAGAAGGGGAAAGAAGCAGAGAGGTTTCCAGAGGGAATTCCAGTGCTTAGAGCCCAGGGAGCTGAAAGCACAGCCACCAGAGGTGGAACGAAGGAAGTGGGAATCCGCAAAAGGCCAGAGTTAGAGGAATGCAAAGTTCTCCAAAGGTTCCAGGGTTGGACGAGGTTACAGAGTTAGGGAAGAAAGCGAATGTGGGTTGGGCTTAAACTGACCTTAGGCAGAGGAACCACGTTTGTGTACAGCAACTTTGAATGTGGCAGAAAAAGTACTGGTCAAGGCTTCAGAATCTGCCCTAACATCATTAACTCACAACATTGACTCATATCTAAACTAAAGGCTGGTGCTTACAATATGGAACAGTGTTGTAAATATTTTGTGTCGGCAGAGCTGTGAGTGTGTGAATAGCTTGTCCAAAGGTTCATTAAGTTTATTCAATAAGTAACAGGAGACTGGAAGTTCTCTCTTTGCTGTTAGCTGATTTCAACTGGGCAACGTAGGAGCAGCAATAGACCATTCAGACCCTTGAATCGGTTCCATCGAATCAAGAGCAGCAATCGACCATTCAGCCCCTTGAATCAGTTCCATCGAGACAAGAGGAGCAATCGACCATTCAGCCCCTTGAATCGGTTCCATCGAGACAGGAGCAACAATAGGCCATTCAACCCCTTGATTCGGTTCTATCAAGACAGGAACAGCAATAGACCGTTCAGCCTCTTGTGAACGTAAAATCATACAAACACAAATTAAGGGCAGGAGTAGGCCACTCGGTCCCCTGAGCCTGCTTCGCCATTTAATAAGGTCATGGCTGATCTGATTGTAACCTCAATTCCACATTTCTGCCTACCCCGATAACCTTTCACCCCCTTGTTTATCAAAAATCTATTTAGCTCTGTCTTAAAAATACTCAAAGACTCTGCTTCCACTGCCTTTTGAGGAAGAGAGTTCCAAAGACTCACGACTCTCAGAGAAAAATATTTCTCCTGATCTCCATCTTAAATGGGCGACCCCTTATTTTTAAACAGTTGCCACTAGTTCTAGATTCTCCCACAAGAGGAAACATCCTCTCCACGTGTCCGGCCCATCTCCTGCGCATCCGCCCTCACGCCTTCTCCTCCCTCCCAGAAACATGATAGGGTCCCCCTTGTCCTCACTTATCACCCCACCAGCCTCCGCATTCAAAGGATCATCCTCTGCCATTTCCGCCAACTCCAGCATGATGCCACCACCAAACACATCTTCTCTTCAGCCCCCCTGGCGGCATTCTGTAGGGATTGTTCCCTCCGGGACACTCTAGTCCACTCCTCCATCACCCCCTACTCCTCAACTCCCACCTATGGCACCTCCCCATGCAAACGCAGAATATGCAACACCTGCCCCTTCACTTCCTCTCTCCTCACCATCCAAGGGCCCAAACACTCCTTTCAAGTGAAGCAGCATTTCACTTGCACTTCCCTCAACTTAGTCTACTGCATTCGTTGCTCCTAATGTGGTCTCCTCTACACTGGAGAGACCAAACGCAGACTGGGTGACCGATTTTCAGAACACCTTCGGTCTGTCCGCAAGCACTACCCAGACCCCCCTGTCGCTTGCCATTTTAACACTCCACCCTGCTCTCATGTCCGTCCTTGGCCTGCTGCATTGTTCCAGTGAAGATCAACGCAAACTGGAGGAACAGCACCTCATCTTCCGACTAGGCACTTTACAGCCTTCCGGACTGAATATTGAGTTCAACAATTTTAGATCTTGATATCTCTCCTCCACCCCCACCCCTCTCCCGTTTCTTCTCCTCCTTTTTGTTTTTTCTAATAATTTATTTGGATTTTTCTTTTCCCACCTATTTCCATTATTTTTAAATGTATTTCCACCCATCGTTTATCTATACCTTTTATGCCCTTTTAGTCTTATTTCACCCCAGCTCCACTAGAGCTATCTGTACCTTGCTTTTCCTGCTCTCCACTCTTAACTAGCACATTCTTTTAGATAATATCACCACCTTCAACATCGCTTTGTTCTTTTGTCTGTGACATCTTTTGGTTTTCTCCACCTATCAGTGGCTGCTTGTCCCAACAACACCCCCCCACTTCTCTCCCCTCACCCCCCCAAACCAGCTTATATTTCACCCCTTTCCTATTTTTACTTAGTTCTGTTGAACGGTCATGAGGACTCAATGCCAACTGTGCTCTTCTCCGCCGATGCTGCCAGACCTGCTGAGTTTTTCCTGGACAAGGTTTCATTGAGCCCGGTCTGTCTCCTAACTCTATTTAACCACTTCGGTTCCATAACCCTTAATACCCTTGCCTAACAATGCTATCAATCTTAGTTTTGAATTTTTTTATTGAGCCTCAGCCTCAGCAGTCTTTTGGGGAAAGAGACTTCCAGATTTCCACTACCCTGAGTTTGAAAAAATGCTTCCTGACATCAGCCATGAAAGACCTAGCTCTCATTTTAACATGATGCCGCCTTGTTCTGGATTCTGAAGTAAATCTATCAGCCACCACCCCCCACCCCCGATTACTTTAATCATGTTAATCACCTCCAATTGACCCCTCTTAATCTTCTGTATGAAAGGGAAAACATGCCTAAGCTATACAACTGCTCCTCATAATTTAACCCTTTCAGCTGCAGTATCATTCTGGTGAATCAGTGTTGCACTCTCTTCCTGAGTTCTGGGGTGTAAGGAGTCCTAAAACTGGCCTCTGTCTCTGCCAGTTCAAAAGGGCTAATTTGCCAAAGCTCCTCATCATTAACTAGTGGTGTCATGTGCAAGCTGTGGATTAGTCTCCACAGCAATACTCCCTTCCGATCAAATAACCTGTCAATACAGTCTGGGATCATATTCTGATAAAGAGCCACTGGGCAAGAACTGGAGGGTGACAGATATCTGTGAGACTGCGCCCCAACAATTGACCAATGACTGATGCAAGTGAGACTGTGCCCAACAACGAGCCAATGACTGATGCCCGTGAGACTGTACCCTGACAATGAACCAATGGTGGTAGTTGATGGAGGAAGAAAACCAACAGGTAAAAATTTTTTCAGATATAGGTGGAGTAGAAATGCTGCTGAGGCGAGGGATTCCACTGTCTAAACTTTGGAGTCAGAGTGGGGACAGTGAGTTTGTGAATACTGACAGAAATATGATAGTGTGAACATGGGTAGGAATATGAGAGTGTAAACACAGTGAGGGTGTGAGTGCAGGTATAGACAAACATGTGGCTGTAGATGCTGCAGATATCGTTATATCGATTAACCAGTTAACCATGTTACAATTTACCCTGGAGGTTAACCTCCATAAGCCAGTGACATCAACCACCTCAAAGGACAAGGGCGGCAGATGCATGGGAACACCCCTATCTGCAAGTTCCCCTCCAAACCACACACCATCCTGACTTGAACATATATTGACTTCCCTTCATTGTTGCTGGGTCAAAACCCTGACTGTACTGTGGCCGTGCTGATACCACATGAACTGCGGTGGCTCACCACCACCAGCAGTGGTCTTGTCAAAGATGCCCACACGCCATGAATGAATTAAAAAAAACTCAGTATCCAACTGCATAAATGGATCTGACCCTTGTCTGACTGAGGTGGGAGCGCTGCTCAATGACTTCTCTGGCTGCAGAGCTGAAACCTTATCTCCAACCTAATTCTGTGAGTAAATATAATGCAAACAATGAGCTTACTGACCTGAGTAAATTGAGGAATGTGACAGGTCTCATATAAAGAAAAGGAATGATGGTCATTAGAGACTTAACAGAGCATAGACCGTAAGTTTAATAACTGGCTTCTGGCTGGGGGCACAGGCTGCTGTTTTTTTTAATTCACCAATGGGATGTGAGTGCCGTTGGTAAGGTAAGCATTTATTATCCGACTTGTCCTTGAGAAGATTGCGGTGAGCCGCCACCTTGAACTGTTGCTGTCCATGTGGAGATTAAGCTTTGTCATAGCAATTTAGTGAACTGAGTGACTTGCCAGGCCATCTTAGAGGGCAGTTAAGTGTCAACCATGTTGCTGTGTATCTGATACTGTGTATAATGCCCACAGAGCAAATTGCCTGCAAACACTTGTATTCTGCACATCCAAGGAGCTACCAGGATAACAACTTTAGCAAGGAAAACCAGACTACCCTGCCTGGCTGGCTTTCTGAGGGGCCTCCTGGAGCTAGTCAGAGACTAGCATAAAAGGGCAGTTTCCACATTGCTGGACTAGGAGGTGCCTAATCATTAATGAAGGACTGTGACTTCTGATCACAGGTTTTCAGGAACCACACAGGACAACATACAATCCAAGCAGCAGATCCAACCTTGGAGTACAGCTTCTACAATATTACAAGCGAGAGAGTGGGAGTGAAGAGGAGAAGGTTTTAAATTATCATACTCCAAATTGCAAGTTCCAAGCTGCTTTTACCTACAGCTTGGAAAGACTGGTGAACTAAAACCAAGTCATTTACTGGCATTAGGCCTCACCCTGTGTTCCCTGGTCCTTGCAGATTTGGTTGATGTTAGGCACACACTGGGGATGAGAGCACTGATGTTGCCCTGTATTCCTGGGGTACTGAGATAAAAACAATCAGCCCATGTTCTCACTTCCAATCACCATTCACTATTTACTCCAGTAGGTGTGAGTATATGAATCTCAGGTGAGAATAGGATTAGGCCTGGCTATGTTATCAACATGGTGGAGAGCCTGGAAACACTTACTGACTGGGTTTACACACGCATATTGGCCACTTACAAGTGCTCCATCATCTGACCCTGTGACCTGTGCACCTCTGTAACAAGGACCATCACTCAAGAATTGGACTTCTCACAATGTTGCAAAGTAACCAAGCTGTTATAAGGTTGTTTGGTGTCTCACTAAGACATCTGCAGGCTTATATGGTTGAACCGTTTATTGGCAACCCGGAACTATATACATATCCAAGGTACTGCCATGAATGTCTCCATGCTGGCTCCTTCCAGAATCTTCTACACACAGTCTACCTTCATGTGACTCTCTACATCACAATGTTTGGCGGTCCTGTTCTCCAGTCCCATGTTAACCCTTCCTCTGCCAAAAGCCCTTATACTACAATGGCAAGCTGCTATCCCTTATAGGCTTATTATAACAAAGTCACTTTGGTGCTTACAACCCATCATCTTTTGGGATGAATGTTGTGGGGGAGGGGGGGCAGGTAGAGATACCAGAGGACACCCACTGCCCATGGAACCAGCACCTTTAGGAGATGAGATTGTGAAGAAGCTAAAAAAAAATTGGTTAAAAAAAAAATGCCTCCCTGATTTCTCAACGGGTCGACTCATCTGGCAATTTGATACTGCACTGCATAAGTAAGTGTGGGCAGAGATCCAACCTCTGCTCTGCTGGTTTGGCTGAGCTGAGCTGGGACAGAAAGCTGGGCCAACACAATCCATATCTTCTGTACAGTATTTCCAAATGACACTGGGTTCTTTTTCCTAGCAATTGGCCTTGACATCAAAGTTTAATATATGTTTAAGCAACAAGTTTAGAACTGAATAAACTGGATAGAATTACACTTTCAAACGTCACTCACGCAGGTAATGAAGCTTAAAATATCCAAAGGAATTGGGGCTGGTATTTGTAAGCTCAAGTTTTGAATTTGTGAGCTTATCCTTTCATTAATGGTAACTGGAACAGCTGAAACATGTCTTGTGAAACAGAAAACGTACAGATAGAGCTGCAGCCAGTCCCAATTTTAACAACCCTGCCTCCTGGCTGGAGTTTGGAGCAGGAGAGGAAGGATTAAATGTGTTGCACCTATTGCTAAAGAAAGAAAGGTAGAACTTGCATTGGCACCTTTCATAAACTTAGGATGTCCGAAAGTGCTTTACAGCTAATGAACTACCTGTTGAAGTGTAATCACTGTGCAAAGTAGGAAATGTGGCAGCCAATTTTGTGCACAGTAAGGTTCCACAAACACCAATGAGGTAATGGCCAGTTAATCTGTTTTCGTGATGTTGGTTGAGGAATCAATATTGACCAAGATACTGGTGAGAACTCCCTTGCCCTTCTTCGAATTGTGCTGTGGAATCTTTTATGTTCACCTGAGAGGGCAGACTCATAATATCTCATCCAAAAGACAGCACCTCCCACAGTGCAGCATTCCCTCAGTATTACACTGAAATGTGAGCTTGCGTTTCTGTGCTCAAGTCTCTGGAATGTTACTATGAACCCATAACTTCTGACCTAGAGGTAAGAGTGCTACCCACTGAGCCATGGCCAATATTTAAGGTGATGGAGTTTATGGTCAGACTGTCAGGCCAATGATCTGTTCATATAATTCGCTATATTTTACTTCCATTTATAGTCATAGAGTCATAATGTCACAGAAGGAGGCCATTCAGCCCATGACAGCTCTTCGTAGGGCAGTCCATAGTCCCATTCCCCTGTTCTATCCATGTAGCCCTGCAAGTTTTCTTTTCCCTCATATCCCCAGCCAATTTCCTTTTGAAATCATTCATTGTCTCCATTTCCAGCAACCTTGTACGCAATAACTTCCAGGTCACTACCACATAAAAAAGGTCTTCCTCATTTCTCCCATATCTCTTGCCCAAAATATCAAAGTCTGTGTCCCCTAGTCGTTTTACCATCAATTAGCGGGAACAACTTTTCTTAGTCTACCTTAAGCCTCTCATGATTTGTACACCTCTATCAAAACTCTCCTCATCTCCTTTGCTCCAAGGAAAACAATCCCAGTCTCTTCAACCTAACCTTGGAGTTAAAATTGCTTATCTCTGGAACCACTCTGGTAAATCTCCTCTGCTCCCTCTCAAGGACCCTCACAACCTTCCTAAAATTTGGTGACCAGAACAGGACGCAATACCTGAAGACTTTGAAGTTGCCCAGTATCGGATTATCTTCATGACTTTTTGTGAAAAAAGAACCCTGAGAAGGAAATAAAGATTTGCATTTATACAGCACTTTTTATGACCATTGGTCATCTCAAATTGCTTTACAGCTGATTAAGTACTTTTTGAAGTGGAGTCGTTGTGTGACATGGGAAACGTGACGCCAATTTGTGGCTCAGCAAACTTCCACAAAACAGCAATGTGATAATGACCTGATAATCTTCTTTTTGTGATATTAATTGAGGGATAACCATTCTCCAGTACATAGCGGAAGGGGGGTAAAATATTGCCACGGAATCTGTGACATCCACCTGAGCAGACAGATAGGGCCTCAGTTTAATGTCTCATCAGAAAACCAGCACCTCTGACAGTATAGCGCTCCCTCAGTACTGCACTGGAGTGTCAGCCTTGATTCTTGTGCTCAAGCCCAGCAATGGGACTTGAACCCAGAGATTCTGAGGCAAATGTGCTACCAACTGAGCTACGGCTGACACATTAAAAAGTAATTGGGCTGAAGATGGTGGTCAGTGCTTGTTGCTGACCTCGAAGAAGCCTTTCCAGCGATGTCTCCATTCCTGACGTCACTTTGAACCTGGTGCCAGTCTCCTAATGTCCAGCAGCAGTGATGTCAGCAAGCAGGTAAGCAGCTAACCACACTGATATATTCTCACAGTCAGCAAACAAAGAAGTAAAAACAACTGAATCCCTTCACTTTTGATGTTTAAATTTTACAGATAGTGAAATAAAAGATTGGGATAGACAGATGGGATTAATGTACAAGCTACGTTAAACGTTAATAATATTATTTTCAAATGTGTGGAATGTCTTATCTGACATTAACCAAATGTAAAATTAATCTTTCAGGGCCGGTGAGGCTGTTAGTATCAATACCCTATTAAAAACCCAGTTACATCTCATTCAGCAAGACGTAACTTTCCACGGGCCTTTACAGTGGTCCTAGCAGTGTAAGAGGGAAAGTTCTAGTCAGTTCAGTGATTTCTATCTGACTGCAGTCTGTTGGGGCTTCAACAATGCATCCCTATGGAGGAACGTAGCTTCTGGATGTCGGTGCTTCTGTGTTTACTTGCGCATGTGCAAACTCCCAAAGTTGCTGTCGGTTTCAGAGGAGTAATGATGGAGAATGAAACAGTTTTGCCATCATTCCTGCTGCAAAATCTGGGCCGTTAGTTAAGTGACACAGAGCTTAGATTTTAAAAATAGATTGTAAGTGAAAAGGAAGGATAACGAATATATGGAGCTTCAGAGCTTCGAGATGTTCGCTGGCACACTTGGTCGGTGGGGCTCTGTATTGGAGCAGGAGTAATTTTACAATAGCCACTGAGTCACAAGCCAAAAAAAATCCCTTTGTTAATTTATAATTTGCAAAATTCATTGCAGAGACTGCAAACAATCAGGGCAACTAAGGGTGGGCAACGAATGTGGCTTGTCAGCGTTATCCACATCCTGAGAACAAATTCAAAAACTGCATCAAAACTTATTTCTGAGCCTCCGATTATATCCTGCACAGCTGGGGGATATTAACTGCACTTTGATTTAGTGCTGGTCTCTTTTCTTTCTTGATTGCCCTCCAGAAAAGACAAGCGAATGTTTAGAAGGAGGCTTCCATGCAGCAAGTGAAAGGAGCCCACCTGAAATCAAACTGTTGGCACCAGACGGGAAGTACCCCGGCCTGCTTTATGGAAATAGTTCACCCCTTCTTCGCTACCCAAGGCAGACAGACATCGGTTACTGTGACCAGTTCTTGAGGCTTTTAAAGATGGAACATAACCAGCTGCTAATTAGTATCACCTGGTTCTTTCAAAACTCAGTCGTTTGTGTCCGTTGCTCTCTGTAGCTACATCGTTAAAAAACCCCAAGGGTAAGGATTGAAAGAAACCTGCCCTTTAAACCTGTTGGTTAGTAGCCATTTCAGATCATTATCTTATTTATCACTATGGCCAGGATTTTCTGCTCCTGTTGGTGATGGGCGTCATGGTGGACATCATGGCGAGAAGGCCAAAAATCAGTTAACGCTGTCATGAAAGCAGTTTGTGATCGTTCTCTCTGCCCGTCAATGGCGGGCCGCGTTTCCTGATGTCCAACGTTGGGAACTTCATTTTAATGCATTTGCATCTTATTGTTGTGCCTGCAGGCCAGAGCCACCCCTTCACATCTCAGTTGCGGAAGAATGCTCACTTCTGACAAGCTTTTCCGAGCGCGCGGCAGCTTCCCTCACCCCACCTCACATCAAATTTACCGCCCACGTCAGCGTGACTTCAGAACGGTGTGATTCACGACTGCCTGTACAAGGCGTGTGCCCGGCGAGCCGAACTTTGAGGGGGAACTCGGAGAGGTGAGCGCACACGAGGATCGCCCGGAGGACAGCAAGGAGGCACCACGCATTTACAGGGGCACGGGCAAGTCGCTTTTTCCCAGCTGGCTTTCAGTACAGTGCGGGGGGTAAGTGTTCCAGTGCGGGCAGGGCTGGCGTGGGTGGTGGGGCGGCAAGGCAGCACAGACTGAAGGCAGTACAGAAGCACGTGCCTGGAGTGGTGTGGGGAGGGGAGGGGGGTAGGGGCTGCTGAGGGAAGCGGCTATGCATTTGGAAAAGCTTGCCAAAGGTGAGAACTCTTCCACAGCTGAGGCCGTTCAGCAGCAGCTCCACTGACATGCTTGGAGTCGGGGCTTGGAAACATTTCTGCCCATTCAAGCAACACAAAAGCACGAACGTGCCACCAAATACTCCAGCACTTTTCAACCCTCGGGCTCAGACTGCAAGCTAACATGCATTTTTGGGGGCAGCAGAATAATTGGCCGACTGGGCAAGTTGTACAATCTCCTTGCTAAAGCTGGCCATGGCGCAGTCACTGGTGGAGGTGCTTGCAATTCTTCATTAAGGTTTGGACCAGTATCCCCATGGTTCAAGCTAACAGCATAGCCCCGCAGTGTGGGTTAGGAGAATGCCTGTGCCTGAGCTGAGAACACAGCATGCAGTCCGATGGCTGAAGCTGCTGCCAATTGGTCAAGTGGAGTGTGGTAGAGGTGAGTGGGGTTTCAGACAGCCAATGATTGCGGTACATGCTGGCCATCCAAGTGGTGGCCAGCACTCTCCGGCATGCATGAAGCGGCCTTCAGACTTAACCAAGAGAGGTTCTTAGTACACCGATGCTAACCCATGCATCTCTCTCTTTGATTCTGCAGGAGGAGAACAACAGGATCATGGAGCCTGGTGCTTTAATGGTATGCCTCATGGCTTACAGAGACCAGAGAAGAAGAAGAGTTGTCAAGGCGGCTGGCTCAGCGAAGGGAGGAGCACCTCCCTCAAGATGAAGGGGCGGCAGGGCCTGCTGCGCATGCAGCTGAAGATCCACAGAGAGCCGCCGCTCACAGGCATCTTGCTAGACCCAGGGTCTATAGATGGCACCTGTCATTCCTGCAGATGACTGAGAACCAGAGCCGCCAAAGGCTGCGCATGTTTAGGGAACTGGTCAGCCACAAATGCCAACTGTTGCAGGACTTGACGCCACAGGGACATGGAGGGCATCCACTGCCAGTGGCCATGAAAGTGACAGCGGAGCTCAATTTTACACCAGTGGCTCCTTCCAGGGCTCCACAGGTGACCTGTGCGGGATCCTGCAAGCCTCCAACCACAAGTGTATCCAGGAGGTCACGGACACCCTCTTCGAGAAGGCACAGAACTTTGTGCATTTTGACTGGGATCAGGAAAACCAGGACGCAAGAGCACTGGGAATTGCAGCAGTCTCAGGTTTTCCACAGGTGCAGGATGCCACTGACTGCACTCACATGGCGCTTAGATCACCATGGCCACAAGCAATCGACTACATCAACCACAAAGGCTTCCACTCGCTGAATGTTCAGCTGGTCTACGGCCACCACAAACACATCCTGTAGGACTGCGCACAATTCCCAGGGAGTGTCCATGACTCCTACGTCCTTAGCATTTCTCAGATCCCTGACATCTTACAGCATCCACAAAGGCTGCAGGATTGGCTCCTCATGGACAATGGCTAACCACAGAGGACGTGGCTGATGATGCCCTTGTGGCAGCCTCAGACTGAGGCGGTATAATGAGACTCATGCCGTGACCTGGACTTTGATGGAGCAAACGATGGGAATATTGAAGATAAGGTTCTGGTCCCTCGACAGGTCTGGTGGAGCACTGCAATACAGTCCCTGAGGCTGTCTTGCGTCACCGTAGCTTGCTGCATGCTCCACAACCTGGCACTGCAACAGTGGGAGGACCTGACTGAAGAAGAGATGGAAGAGCTGCATGTATTCTCCAATGAGGAGAATGTCAAAGAGGATGACAGTGACAAGATCCTCAAAGCCATGAATGCTGGCGATGAGGCGATAGCACTGTCCAGACAAGGCAGGTGCAATTCTGAGGCCCTAGTAGCCTCAGGATTTGTGGAAGATGATGACAAGATCCAGCGAGGACACTCCATATATCTTCACCTTGCATCTGTGAATGTCTGACCTCTGTCTGGCTGAGGGCAACTCACTTGCGCTCTGTGACCAGGGTCATATCACAGAGATGCAGCCTTGAAAACTGCTTTGTCAGCCTTCAGCACCTGTCCCCTTCAGGAGCACAGCGTCACTGGTCACAGATGCTGACGAGATGGGGGCCAGCCCCACCTCAAAGTGAGAATGACGGAACTCTGTGAGGCCTACCCACATTCTGGCAGCAATGTTAAGCACCATTGAGATGCAGGCATCATGGATGTGTCCCAGGACTGAGTCACCTGCCTTTATCTTGTGCAAGAACCAAGGTTTCACATCTGAATGACACTAGGAGTTTATTTACAATAATGCTCATTATGTACAAGTGATTAACACCTGTTCCCATGTGGTGCAACTACATCTTTGTAACGCTTGGCCTAAATAGCCAAGTGGTTATGGTACTGGGCTTGTAACCCCAAGATCAAGAGTTCAAATCTTACAATGGCAAACTATGAAACAATGTAACTTCATCTGAAACAGATGGAAACGTGTTTGTACTCAAAAGAGTTACATCTTCGTAACACTTGGCCTAAATAGCCAAGTGGTTATGGTACTGGGCTTGTAACCCCAAGATCAAGAATTCAAATCTCACAATGGCAAACTATGAAACAATGTAACCTCATCTGAATAGGAACAGATGGAAATGTGTTTGTACTCGAAACAGTTACATCTTCGTAACCTTCCTAATACTCATGCTGTGTCTTGATGCTCCCCTGACATCCACAGTGAAGGTGGAGGCAGCCTGCTGACTGCTACGCCCTGTATGTGATGACCTTGGTGGGTGTCATGGAGGGCCGAGGCCTGGAAGGACCCAACCTGCTTTGGGTATCCTACTGTGAGGCAGTGACACCCTCCTTGGCCTGCAAGGCTGGAGATGATGGGGTCACAGGGAAAGGGGATTTGGATCAGCTGGACAATCCTGGAGTCACCTGGATGGATGGCCCTGGGGTGTTGAGCTGCTGATCCTCATCCCTATGGGTGCCCGAGGGCCCCTGGCTGACTGTGAGGAAATGGGGAAGCTGGATTGAGATCGAGCTGCCCTGCACCCCTCTTGTGTTGACGCTGTTTGAGGCCTACTATGGCATCAGCGATGGAGTTCAGCCTGCGCAGCAGTGCAGGACCGATGTCCTGGACCAAGATCTCCATGGTGGCCACCATCCTACCAGAGTTGACCTCGGTGCGTTGACATGCCGGCGCTATCACCTCAGACTGAAGGTGGATGGACTCCTCCATCATGCTTTGCAACCTGAGGAGTGCACCAGACATCCCTTCCTGATGTTCCCATGGTTGTCTTTACAGCTCCAACAATGATTGAGGACCGAATCCTAAGGCTGATCTTTTGACTCATCCAGAGGAGATGGGGCCAGATGGAGATGTGAGGGTGTATGTGAGACAGTGAGTGGCGACGTCCCTTGAACTGGTGGTGAGTGAGATGCCAGTGAATGTGTGATGGCCTTGTGGGTGGGTGAGTTGAGATTGATGAGATGGTCGCCTTACCCTGGCAGCACAAATGAGATCATTCAGCTGCTTTCTACATGGGATGGCTGACCTCGTGTGTGCAGCATTGGCACTGACGACCTCTGCCACCACCTCCCAAGCCGGAGTGGTGAAACTGATGGGCCACCTGCGGCCAGAGCAGGGGTAAAGGACATAGTGGTGGGGGGCCTCCACGGTGTCCTAAAGGTGTCCCAGGGAAGCATCACTGAATCAGGGGGCTGCACTCTTCTTGGCTTTTGGGGCCATGCCTTCACTGGAGCAGTGCTGGGCTGCAGGTGTTGAGAAGTGTGTGTGCAACTGCAGTTTAAATATGGCGTCCGGAGGAAGGAAGAAGAGAGGGAATGGCATGGCAGGCAAATTGGAGGCCAGTTGCCAGCGATCCTCTGGAGTTGTCCATCAAGCAGCAGATGTTAGATATCCAGCAGGATGCGCGGGGAGAATTGGCAGAGATGAGTGTCTGCGTGCTATGGTCTCTGTCATGGAGCAGTCCATGCGGAGCATGAGCACTGTGTTGATCCTTAACTCCGAGTGCACTGCCTCCTCCTCTGAGACAGTAGCGACTCTCATGAGCATCATTTACGAGGTGGGAAGGGGACAATACGGCACAAAAATCTGCCATTGCAGCCGGCGGGTAAAACCTCTTTTTTTAAGCCTGCTACCGCACTTGGTGGAGGTACTCACAAGTCAGTGGGCATTAGTTCTTCAGCTCTGCAGGTAATGCACCGTGGTGAGGGCACATCACACTCACATGAGGGACTGGCAGAGGCAGAGAGGTCCCAGGGAGCCGACAGCGGGAGCACAGCTGGAGAACAGGACCATGCTGTGTCCGAGGCAGATGACGAACCTCTGGAGTCATCTATCAAGCAGCAGATGTTAGATGTCCAGCAGGATGCGCGGGGAGAATTGGCAGAGATGAGGGTCTGTGTGCCATGATCTCCGGCATGGAGCAGTCCATGCAGAGCATGAGCACTGTGTTGATCCTTAACTCCGAGTGCATTGCCTCCCCCTCTGAGAGAGTGGTGACTCTCATGAGTTGGCAGCTTCAGAAGCAGACTCAGGGGTTGCACTTGGACCTGCAAGCCCTCACACAGGCAGTGACCTCAGGAGGTTGCTGCCAGTATGAGAGATAGATGAGGCTCCTAGCCTCCCTACCAGATCCCTGTCCATCCATGGTGAGTAGGGAGGTGCAAATGTACCTCACGCTGGCGGACGAGCTGCCTGTCACCTCTGTGGGCTTTTCTCAGGATGCTCTGGACAAGGGCACCAGCTCTTCCACCCCTCTGCCAGTGACCGCTGCATCTGATGATGCCACGACAATGGAGGTGTGCCCAGCTATGGGACTGGATGCACCCTCCCAGGCGGAGCCTATGCAGGCTCTGGCGGCCAGAAGGTGACCACCAAGTTCATCAGGCCACCAGGACAGCCCCCAATGCCACTGTCAGCGAGTGAAGGGGGTGGGCACCAAGACGCAGCACCTGCAGACATAAGTTGAAGGCACCTTGAGCACATCAGGGGTGTGTCACGGGTGACAATTTTTGAGTTAATTTTTTTGACTCTTGTGTTAGGGGATGGACACTTTGTTCTTTGTCCATATTAGGTACCATAAACATTTATTTAACTTAAATTGGCTGAGTTGGCTGGACATTTGTATAGGTGCCAGGTGCAGCACAGGCTTGTAAAAATATGGTGTTGTGTGGTGCTGGCTTACTGGGTAGGATTCTCATTTATTGATTATTAGCAAAGGAGATAGTGCCATTGGCTTGTTGGGGCATCAATGCCTTGGATGCCTAATGGAAGGCTTGCTGCACCAAAGCATCCCTGGTGTCCCTGTCTCCATGAGGGTTCCTGTCCTCTGCCTCGAGGCCCTCATCCTGTGCCTCTCCAGGCTCTTCCTCTGAGCCATCAGTTGAGTCATCCTCCATGGCCTGTGGAGCTGCCTCACTTTCTTCAGCCTCCAGTGGGTCCCCCCTTGCCAGGGCCAGGTTGTGCAGGACGCAGCTGGACATCCAGCATCTGCCACCTGATGGATGACTCCAGAAGCTCGTTATCTGCCTTGGACCTGACATGGTCCTGTTCTCCAGCTGTGCTCCCACTGTCAGCTCCCTGGGACCTCTCTGCCTCTGCCGGCCCCTCGTGGTGTCCCAATGACTATGAGGGAGACACGCTCTGGAGGATACTGCAATGCCCCCCTGACCGGACCAGGCATCTGAAGCGCATCTTCAGCAGCCTAATGGTCCTCTCCACCACTGCCCTTGTGGAAGCATGACTCCTGTTGTATCTCTCCTCAGCCTCAGTTCTTGGGTGACGAAGCAGGGTCATCAGCCAAAGGATGTCACTCAGGAACCATCCATCCACTCACGCAGGAGCCACAAACAGCCTTGGTACCTGTGAGTGCCGCAAGATGTAAGCATTGTGTGAACTCCCAGGGTAACGGGCACAAACTTGGAGAATCGATGTCCTGTGGTCAGACAATCTGAACATTCATTGAGTGGAATCCCTTCCTGTTTATGAAAGCTCCAGGCTCACCTGCTGGTGCCTTAATGGCCACATGAGTGCAATCTATTACACCATGGACATGGGGAAACACGAGCATCGCAGCGAAGCCTTGCGCTCTTGCCACCTGGTTCGCCTTGTCTGTCTGGAAGTGGATGAAAGTGCAGACGTGTCTAAAGAAAGTATCAGTCACGAGCTTGACGCAAATGTATGCAGCCGATTGAGAAACGCCACACAGATCCCCCACTGAGCCCTGAAAAGCACCCGAGGCACAGAAGTTGAGGGCCACTGCAACCTTCAAAGCTACTGGCATGGGGTGACCATTCATGCAGTTGGAGGTGATTTCTGGACCTATCATGTGACATGTTGCTTTCATTTTTGTCCCTGGAGAGGTGGAGCCTTCTGTGGCACTGGACCTTGAACATCTGGGCATGGTTGGAGTGCTGCCTGAACAGCCTAGATGCTGGGTAGTGGGATCTTCGCTGTGCCCTCCCACCTTGGCCCTGCACCAACTGAGTACCGTGCCTCACCTCTTAAAGGTCTGTCCCTGGGACGCTGCCCGTGCCCACCTGGCCTCCTCTCCCTCCTGCCCCTCTCTTCCTCTTCAGAGGAGGTTCCACCTGTGGAATACACTATCCCCATTAGATGGGATGCAGAGGGGCAGTGCCTTGAAAATGAAGGAGCAATACTCAGCGGAACCTTCCAGGGAAGATGAGGACCTGAGATGTTGAAAGGTAGGTTTGACAATCAAACGAGTTGCCGAGGAACTCTGGGACAACTCTGTCCTCACACAGCAACGAACTAGCAATGACAGAGAAAGTGCTGCTGCTCCACGGCCTTTTATCCCATCCCCGGATGAGAAAATGATTGAAACGTGATTTCCACCACCCGTTTTGCCCATGCGGTGAGCTAAAACTCTCACGGGCAATCTAAAGTCACTGTTAATCGGCATTTTAATGACCTTAATTGGCCCTTTAATTGTCGGCAGGCCCAACACCATTTTGCGTAATTTTACATGCATTCCGGTCAGGCGCTTGCCAGACCTCAGGATGCAAGATTCAGGCCAATGAGTGTAAATGGGATATTACAGCCAAGCTTGTCTCCTCACTGGACACTCAAATGAGAGCAGGAGTCACCACAAACTGACAGGGATGTGACTCTTGACCTATTTTTCCCTCCACCTTGAGCGTCCCATTGCCCGGACAGATCAGGTAAGTGAACACAGACGATAGGAGCCAAACCTGGGACCTCATGCTATGTTTGACTCCATACTCTTGGGGGGACAGACTTCATCCAGCACTCGCATGAGTGAAAGATAATGATAGGAGCTGAATGGGTAAAGCAAACAAAGACAAAAAGGAAACAGTTAACATATCATTAACATAAGATTCCAATATGTTCAGAGAAATAATGGCTATCATGTAGCACAGGTGAGAGACAGAGGTAATGGATACAGGTGTGAAAGAAGTCCATAAAGCACCAACAACATTGTGAACATTTATTGTGGCCATTGTAGCACCTACTGAATGGTGTGACCTGTCCTTCACCCAACAGTAAGACATCACTGATGAGTTTTGCCAGAAGAAGCAAGGTCAAACCAAGAAAATTGTGTTATGCCAGTCCCTGTGTGCTGCCCCACTATCAATCAAACCGAGTGCCCTCTGACAACTACTACCTGATTGGGGATGTGAATAATCCTCCCTTACTGCATCAGTCATTACCAGGAAATCCAATGGTTGTTGCTGAGCTTCCTGCTTGACCCTTCAATGATATTTGTATGTAGCTTGCTGAAGAAGTGTTCTGCCAATTGTAAACTTGATCAGATAATGAGAAGGGAAGTCTTAGAGCTGAGTTCTTCAGATGTAATTAGGGTGCAGTGAGACTGCAGGATTCAAGGTCAGTGAGCTCCCGTCACTCGCAGCTCAATGCCAGGAGCGCTATCACCTAACACTTACTTACTCTGAGGACACTTACATTAAAAAAAAATCAGTTTTTTTCTCCCATTTGCCCAGCTGATTCACACAAGAGTCTGGCTGCCCTGTGCCCCCCTCCAGGCATGACTGATGCCTTGTAACTAATGTAATCCCGAGGAGGCAGACAAAACAAAGCAACATTCCCTTTAAGTTCTCCCAAAACTTCACTCAATACCTTTAAGTGCTTAGAAACTGCAGCCCCGATATTGAAGAAGACTTGTCGGCAGCCAGGATGGACCTGATGTCGTATGGGAAACCCGGAAGTAAAGTCAATGCTCTGTCAGGGACATTTTAACACAGCTAACTCATTATTATTTCAACTCCTGGTCTGGCTTTGATTGCAAGGCAGTGGGCATGATAAGCAGATGCATGATGCAATTTTAACTCCATATTTAGAGGGCCAACCTGAAGCTGGAATTCAGAGGTTTGGAGTTGGAAGCAGGAGAAGAAAAGGCATGACAATGGATTCCAGACCCTCAAAGGTTGTGCCTACCTTAATGATGCTCATATACTGCCAGAGGCAGCAAGGAGCTGGAGAGAAATACTCTCCCCCAGCAGTGGGAGGAGGAAACCTGCTGCTACCACAATAAAGGCATGGCTAGACGTGACCAAGGGGGTCAACAGCAGGACCATTGTCCCCCGCTCATGGGTGCAGGAATGATTTAATGACCTAAGCAGTTTAGGAAAGGTAAGGATAGTTGCAAATTCACCTAGTGTGCACATCACTCCAACTCATTACTCTGCACTGGGTTCCTCCAAGTCGGAACAGAAACCCAACCCTGTATATTTTTAAAAACTTTATCCTTATTACTATTTCTTATTTTTAAAGTGGGCTCTCCTGCTCAACACAAACAATTAAGATGGTTGACCCTCTGTCTGGAAATTATCCCCAGCAAAATAATTCTCTTAGCTTCAGGAATGTCACACCTCGCTATGCGTAAGGAACTCCTAACAGATCGCCTGAGACTGCACAGACCAATTTGAAAAGGAGCTACAGGAATGCCATTGATAAGACAACCTTGCCACTGGAGTCCATGTGTCTGCTGAGGCAATGGCTTCCCAAATACCAAACCTTCAGCACAAATGGCACCTCTTTCAACCCATAATGGCTGAGACATTATTAGTCCTGAAAACAAAGGCAAATTCGAGGAGCTGGATGAACATCCTTTGTTGAAGGTCACTGTGGACTTTTCAGCAGTTTAATATTGCCTTTCTGAGCTCTGTAGGCAGTCTGCTGTTTAACATCCAACTGGCAGGCCATACAGAAGCAAGCTCTGTCCAGGTGGGACCACTGGCCCATCTAACCTGGCTCTACTGGAAGATTTTGTATCATCGCCTACAGAACTGATGCCTTTTCTATGTGCCTACTTTGTCTTGGGACATCAATGTCACTGGAAAAGCGAACCTTCCAACACCAGCCTCTAGTTAGCTGACCATTGAATGCCTACGTGAAAGACTTACTCATTACATTCTGACTTTGGGACTCTGGAACTCACGAGAAGATTCACTTTCTCTGTGGCCCTTGTACTATAAAACCCTGTTTTCTCTATCCCTCCCTTTACTGTGTGAATGTGGAGAGGGACGTTGCTAACACTCCTTCTCACACGTGTTGAATGTGTAAATAAACTAACCTGCTGAGTTAATCCTATCTTGTGTTTGCCACAGGGTTATTAGTAAAATTGGATCACACAAAAACTGAGGGGCTGGGATCCTACGCCACTGCTGATTCTTAAAAAAACAATTAATTCGAAACATCTTTTGTTTACAGACAGGTGGTAAGAGGAAAGCAGTGCTGTTTGAACTGGCATCTCCCCTCCTGTCTGCAACATCTACCTTGTCAAGCCTGCTCACATCACCCTTCAAACTATTTACTTTGCAATTTACTATGCATCTCATCAAAGCCCCAGTTTATCCATCCACCACTGCCACCCGCCCTGGTCCATATGCAATGTCATACTTCTCCCTGATAGACAGCCTCACCAAATGTATTACATCTACTTGGTGAATGCCATTTACTGTCACATAGCTCTGTTGCTTTAATCTTGACAGGAGAAGATGGCACAGACCTATAGGAAGAGGGAGCGGATCAGAGTTGGACATCTACAGATTTCCCAGCTAACAACTTGCAAGCACTTGGACTAGGTGTAGAAAAGATGGAATTGAGGTGTTTTTGAGCCTGAAGCATTTCGATACAGACTTTTGGAGCTGGAATACACTTTGACAATATTTTCACTTTTCATTCTGCCTATACTGACATGGACTTGCTTCTCACCGCCTCTGACAGATTTTCCCCTCTCCCCCTCCCACAGTGAGGCTTTCCAGGGAGCAGGTCAGGCATTCCCTATGGGGATCCCCTTCTTATCCATGGAGGAAGGGCAGCAGAATGCCTGCACTTTTAAGTCCACGATTGTGAAAGTGACCATTGGCCTCAATCTGTAAGGTACAGGTTCATCCCAGGCAGGTCAATGAGTGGGGTGTCTTTGTAATATCAGCAGTATGGGCTAGTATTCATCAAGAGGATTACCTCCAGTATCTCTGCGAGACAATAATAAAAGGTGGCAGGGAAAGATCCATTAAGATAAAGTTTAAGTGACAGAGAGATGGAGCCAAACATAACTCCTTTCTTCGCCGCTTGTACCCTGGTCTGATACCCCAGTGCAGTAATGGGAGGGTGCTGTACTGTTCTTTTGAATGAGATGCTACATTGAGATAAAAGCAAAATACTGCGGATGCTGGAAATCTGAAACAAAAACAAAAATAGCTGGAAAAACTCAGCAGGTCTGACAGCATCTGTGGAGAAAAAGAGAAAGTTAATGTACATTGAGATCCTGGTTGCCTGCTCAGGTGGACATAAACAATTCCTGTAAGAAGAACAGGGAGGTGGCCTGGCCAATATTTTTCATTTGTTTATTTACCTTATTGGAATTTGTGGGTTATTAACTGTACAGAATAATTGTCAACTTTGACAAACTACTGCGCTCCAAAAAGTAATTTATGCTGTGAAGTGCCTGGAGAGGCCATGGCCCAAATGACATAAATTTAGATATTTCATTTTTTTAGCATGGGATCAAATCTCTGGCATCCAAGTGTTATTTTGCATGAGCCTCATTGAACCATTTCCCATTTTTGCCAACAGCTAAAACCCACATCCTTCCAGTCCTGGCTGAATGCAGAATTGAACCCAACTCTTAAAATTTTTTAACCCAATCACCATTTCCCTTTTTTTAAATTTAAATGAAGGCCCAGAGTGCAGGAAACACCAAGACTTGAAGGATAGAAGGCAAACTAGATCAGGTGATATTGAGCTTCCATCTTAACAGCCTGTAAATCAGAGCTTTCCAGGCTGTGGGTCGTGACCCCCAGCGGGGTTGCGACATGAGATTTTGGGGTTGTGAGTTCCAAGGCAGCAATGGCTGCCCTGGAGCTTGGACTGACTTCTGACAGCTATGAGGCCCCTTTAAATCCTTGGGATTTTTCTAACGGTGGGTGTGGCCTAATGGACTGCTCGCTGAGACCCAATCGCTGCTGCAAAAAAAGCCCGTGGTAAGGTAAGTGTTTGTTAGTTTATTTTTGTTGAAACCCTGCCTTTTCATCAACTCCCTCAATGTTGAACTCCTGTTTCCCCTCCCCTGGTGAAGAACTAAAGCCCCAACCCCGCCCACCAACACCGGCTTAGCAACCGAAGTTTCCCCACCTTCCCAATCCCCGCTCAACAGCTGAAGCCTCTACCCGCCCTCCTCGGCTCTTGTACCCACCAAATTTTCACTCTGGGATCGCATGAAGACTGAGGTGTTAAAATGGGGTCACACCGAGAAAAAATTGGGAACTGCTGCAGATAAGCAAATGAAAACTGAGGGAAAGAAGGTGTTTTACCATTGTAAGGTCATGGGAAAGAAGGTTAGTGTCAGAGATGGTGTGATGAGTCTTGGTGGGGGAAAACGGACTTGGACCAGGGTGATGCAAAGTAGATGATAGTGAATGGGCCACTCATTTTACATCGTATCTGATCCACTTTTCCTGTGACTTAAGCGGAAAGTGATGGAAAATAAAATTGGAAAAGGTGTAAAAGCGATGGCTGATCCATCCTTGATTTCACCACAGTGAGGATGCAGGTTGGAGAAGGAATGTAAAAGATGGTATATCTGGAATTTAGGAGGAGCAAGGGATCAATGTTCTGAGGGACAATGGTCATAGTAGCATTGAAAGCACTGGGAGGGCAGATTTTAACTAAGAATGGGTTAATAGTATGCGTGGAGAGGGGCGGGATGAGTGTAAAACCACACCAACATCATCAATTTAGAGCTTGAGTTCTCTTAACCTCATTCACACTCCATTAGCAAGCTGCCCACCCCCCCCAAAACAAACATAAAGATGAGCTACCCAACTAGAATGTCGGAACATGGGAACAGGCCCTTGAGCCTGTTCTGCCATTAAATGGGATCATGGCTGATCTGCCACCTAACTCCATTTCCAGGCATGTCTGGCAAATGTCGAGTCAGCCCGATGGCTGCCTGTCACCACTTATAGTCCAAGGTTGGTGAGATTTTGACAGGGTCTCACAGGTAGGAAAGTGGAGAGGAACCTGGGACAGTAGAGCATAGACATTCCTCCCAGGGGCCCCTCCCAGTCCTCCTGACGTACAAAGGCCAAGGTTCGCTGAGCAGGGCAATCACATGGGGTGCCCACTCAGTCAGCAGCTAAAAACACCATCAGGATTCACATGGCATCATAGGAACCTGATTGGCATATATAAATGAGGCTCACACCTGAATTAAATAGGCATCTCGGCTGCCTAATAAGGGGCCTAGTGATGGCAGATGAGAAGAAGTAGAGATGGCGGGCACCGTTTTAGAGATTATTTTAAGTACTTTGCCAGCCAGGTCCTGCCGGGCAGAGTGGGTTAAAACAGCTCCCGTAAAAAACAAGAAATAGTCACAATATGGAGTGAGTTGGAGGGAGAGAGAGAGAGGCAGAGAGACAGGAGAGAGAGAGCGAGAAAGAAAGAGAGAGATTGCTCATCAGGCAATGTTTGTTCCTGAATCCTGTCTAGGAGTGTGACATAGGGATTAAAGAGAGTCTCTCAACAGTACTGGCTACTTGACCTCCTGTTCCATAAAATCTTAAGTATGGAGAACTTAGTCTTTATATTGTTTGGTTCCTCGTCATCTATTTTGTAATCATCTCCTCTGTACAAAATCCCTTTCTTCATAGAGCTTAGAGATTTCCCCTGATTGTTTTAAAAGCCTCGATCAGCTCGGCCTTAATCTTCCTTTCCAATGAGAATACATTTAACCCTTCAGCTGCATGTGCTGGAGGGTATCTGTTGACCATGGGATTGCACTGCCGCATAAGTTAGCACCTTCAGGAGAAAAAAGACATAAAGAATCCAAAAGAACACACAGCCAGAAAATGGAGGGCCCCCTATGAGGCAGGGGGAGAAACAGGCTTTGGAAGAAAATATACCAGGAAGATCAGCTGTGTTACCACAGTAATAAACAGCTGATCAGCTGACTATGCATCTCGACCACATCCTACTCACAGAAACCGTTCATTGATCAGGTTTTTGCTATTGAAGATTGAGCGACAGTCGTTTCCTTTTTGCTGCCTTGGACAGGCAATTTGTCGAACCTCTGTTGTTGGAGGGCAGGAAGGTCAAAAAGGTTAGAAATAAAGTCTAACGTATACGCCAGCTAGTCATCTAAAGACCAGTGTCTCCCCAGCCATGGACCAGGCTGATTGGCTGTACATGGTAAGTCTGTTCTGCTCATCCTACCCAACCCGATCATTGAATCAGTGCTTAATTGTTACCGGGTGATCTTGCCTGCGTTTGTTCACAGGCAACAGTGAAAAGAACAACTATCAGCCTGTTTTGTCACCTATTAATTGACTTAATGGAGCATGAGGCCTGGATCAGCAGGGAATGCCAGTCAAGATAGGACCACAGGACTCAGATAAAGAGGAGAGGGTGGGGGTGGGTACGGTGGGGTGGGGTGGGGTGGGGTAGCTATTAGGCTTTCATTATTGGGTTAAGGGCATGGTCAAGATTTATTACTTTTGTGGAGAAGAATTGTTGAATACAAATATCAGTGATAAAGTCTCCTGATTATTTCATTTTTGTAATTTATAGGATGAACATTGCTCCATTTTAGCTTTTACAGTCTGTTGGGGGAAACTCTTCTCTGATCAATGGCAGCCATTTTGACTTTGAGGGATGGTTTAAAATGAATATCAGATCAGTCACCCATGACACATCTCCCCGGATTCTCATTTCCATTGATGAATTGACTTGAAAGGGCGACTAATTTTGATGGTGTAAATTTAATGATAATCCATCATTTTAAGTGTTATAATATGTGGCAAGTCCAGAGACCAATTTAGTTTACCTGGAATTAAAAACCAGTGACTAAATTGAGTTCTTTGAATCAATAAAAATTAAATTAATGGCCTTCTCAGCCATGGCTCCTTGACTTTCTTTATGTTGGCCTGGCACCTGAATTAAACCTCTCCACAACTCAACCCCTGCTCCGAAGGATTGCCTGCTTTCTTATGGCTCTCAATCTTTCAGTTCCTCGAGCCTCTCTATCTCCAGCTTACTTTCCGTGGTCTCACTGTTCCGAGCCCGCAACTGAGTTCGCAACTGCTTCCGCTTGGATGTCCCGCGACTCCTGGGATTAGCCACTGTTTTGGAAATTTGCCAACTGGTATGACCACCGCCGGTGTTAATTGTTGTGCAAACCAAATCACAGAGGGGAACTTGCTTACGGGCTACCCTTTTTTTTGTATTCTGAAAATGAGAAGATGATGTACCGATCTCAACAGCAAGCATCCAGTAACACTTCTGGGATTTTAAGAATTAAAAGGAAATGTTTTATTAATAAGAATAAAAGAAAACTTAAGCACACAAGATTAAAGTTCCACAATTAAGGTTAGTCTTACAAAACATTCCCCAAAAAGACACTCTACTTGGCCAGACCCACAAGCAGACACCTCCCCTTACAGATAAAAGCAAAATACTGCAGATGCTAGAAATATGAAACAAAAACAAAAATTGCTGGAAAAACTCAGCAGATCTGACAGCATCTATGAAGAGAAAGACAGAGTTAACGTTTTGAGTCCATATGACTCTTCTTCAGAACTAAAGAGAAGTAAAAATGTGGTGAAATATATACTGTTTAAGGGGGGTGGGACAGTTGAAGCTGAATAGAAGGTCAGTGATAGGTAGAGGCAAAGGAGAGATTGCAAAAGATGTCAAAAACAAAAGGTCAAAGGGGTGTTGATGGTGGTGATACTGACTAATGGTGACATTAAGAGTAGAAATCAGGATGAGCCAATGACAGATGGTCCTAGTGGAGGCGGTGTGGGAGAAGATATCGAAATAGACTAAAAGGGTGGGGATAAAACAATGAATGGAAATAAATTTTAAAAATAATATTAGAAATAGGTGGGAATATATACATATATATAAAAATTTAAAAATAAACATTTGAAAAAAGGGGATCAAAAAGAGGTAAGGATGGAGGAGAGAGTTCATGATCTGAAGCTGTTGAACTCAATGTTAAGTCCGGAAGGCTGTAAAATCGGAAGATGAGGTGCTGTTCCTCCTTTTTGCGTTGAGCATCACTGGAACATTGCAGCAGCCCAAGGACGGACATGCAGACATGAGAGCAGGGTGGTGTGTTGAAATGGCAAGTGACAGGAAGGTCTGGGTCATGCTTGCAGACAGACTGAAGGTGTTCCTTTATAGATGCTAACTATATAACTCCCTTATAGATGCTAACCATAAAAAAATCCAGTAATATTACTACAAGCCAAACTGCTTTAGCTTCAGTAAAGGCATATCACAGGACATCTACCCTCTTCCACTCTGCAGTGGAATCTACTTCAGATTAAAGCTGCTTGTTTCTGCCTAAGACTTCTCTGGCTTGACTGGATGGCAGATTTAAATGGCATCCTCCCCCAGCCCGGAGCTCCAGCTATAGCTGAACGGTTATCTTCCTTTTACTATTTACTTATAGAACTCTGGCTAGATGCAAACATGTTTCTTGTTATCTCTGACTCCCCTTTGTAATTCAAACAAACTCAAAAATTATCTAAAAATGCAAATGTTAGATCAAACCTATTTATTCATACCTCAAACTTAACAACTCTATCCTTTTCATGTTTTGAACCCACCCAACACACATCCACCCCACCCCCCACCCCCAAGCCCAGACAACCTAACTCCTATCAATCTCTTCCCAGCTTAATTAACGCACACACATACACACACACCCAGCCTTCTTTACAGAATAACACAATGGCCAGGGTCTTTAGGTTAGTGAGCGGGAGGCGGGGCCCACTGGCCGACATGTAAAATGACGCGGGATGACATCAGGCGGAACTCCCAACATCACCCCGCGTCATTTCAACTTTCAAGTTGGCGGGGTGCAGCCAAATCAGCTGTGCGCCCGCCGGACTATCAACGGCCAATTGAGGCCATTTAAAAACTAATTGACTTAATTAACGGACCTGCCCTTCCAACCTTAAGGTTGGCGGGTAGGTCGGGAGCCCAGGCGGGCTTCAGAAAAAGCATGAAACCTCATCCACGGCCGGAATAAGGTTTCATGAGGGTTTTTAAAAATTTAATAAAGGTTAGAATTAAAGTGATGAACATGTTCCAACTCATGTGACAGTGTTTCTGCTCTTTAACCATTTTTAAATTTGCAGCCGCTCTCCCTGAGGCAGCACTTAGCCTCAGGGAGATCAGTGGGCTCTTTTACGCGCATGTGCGAAAGTGCGTACTCTTGGCTGAGGGACTCCCCCACACCCCTCCCCCCTGCCTGCGCAGGGAGCGCATAGCGCTTCCTGGCGGACGTCACGCTGGGCGGACCTTAATTGGCCCACCCATGTAAAATGATGGCAAAGCCCCAGTTGGGGGCACTGATCAGAGGCGCATCCGCTCCTGCACTTACCCCACCGCCAACGGGGGGAAAATTCTTCCCAATGTTCCCCAAGCATATTTTTAAAAAATAATGTCCATTATCACACATTTATTTGCTGTCACAGGCCTAAAGAGAAGATGCTTAGGTCCACCCGAGTGCCTGGAAATCAGAAATCGGAGATTATAAGGGGCCAAAAGGCTTTCATTTGCTGATTTCAGTCAAAAAATAAATGTACTGGTGGTATTACGTGGATGGCCAACCGTTTATCTGTGTGGAGTGCTGCTTTGTAAGGGCTTAGAGGATTAAGTTATGAAAACATTTTAAACACAAAAAATGGCTTGTATTCCCTTAACTATAGGAGATTGAGCTGTTTGAAAGGTGAAAAGCATTTGATAAGCTAGCTTCAGGGAAACTATTTTCTCTGTTGCAGGAACTCGGAACATTGGAGAGAAATCTTTAAATTAGGACTCAAGCCAATCAGGGTCAAAATCAGGAAGCATTTCGTCACACATAGGATAGCGAAAATCCTGAACTCTCTCTCCTAGCCCTATGGGATAATTAGAGATGTCAAGGCTAAAACTGATAGATTTTTGTTCGGTGAGGGTATGAGAGGGATATGAAACAAAGGCGGGTAAATGGAGATGAGGTGCAGATCAACCATAATCTAATTCAGTGGTTCTTAAACCTTTTCACGTGTAGACATAGTGAGACAGAGTTGAAGACCCCAAGGACCACTCCTGGGCAGAATTTTGCCCTTGATGGGCTGGTGGGCCCCACCGGCTCGGCAGCGGGCAGGCAGCTGATCGCCGCCACTGAAACGGGCCCTGCTGCCATTTTAAGTGGGTGGGCCAATTAAGGCCCACCCAGCGGGCCGCCCAACAGGAAGCGCTAAGTGCTTCCTGTGCCGGGGGGGAGGGGTGAGGGATTCCCCAACTGTCAGAGTGCGCACATCCCCCTGAGACTAAGAGCTGTCTCAGGGGAAGCGCTGACCATGTTTCAAACTTCAAAAATAGAATAATAAAAAAACTATTAACACGTCCCCCCTCATGTGACAATGTCACACAAGATGGTACATGTTCATAAATATTACAAAAACTTTATTAAACTTTTTAAAAACAGATATGAAACATCATCCTGCCGGTGGATGAGGTTTCATGTTTTTTCAGAAGCCCGCCGGGGCTCCTGGCCTGCCCACCAACCTTAAGGTTGGACGGGCAGGGCCTTTAATTGGCTTAATGATCCTGTCAATGGCCTCAATTGGCCATTGACAGGTCGGCGGGCGGACAGCTGATCGCGCTGTCCCCCTGCTTTCCTGAATATTTAAATGGGGCGGAATGATGTCGGGGTTTCCACCCGATGTCATCCTGCATCATTTTCATGTTGGTGAGCGGGCCCCGCCCCCTGCTCACCGATGGAAAAATTCTACCCACTGATTCTACTGCCATGTGTTCTTGTCTTTTGGTTCCCAAATGTTTGTAATAATCACACTTTAACCTTGGAAAGATCAGAACTCATTATTTTTAACTTGCCGTGCTGCCTTGTACACATGAAGGACCTGTTTCAACTGGTTCTATTACACATCACATCAGTCTCTACTGCAGCCATGAAATGTGGTCCCCGGAACACTTACGCATAACAATAATTTCCTAGCTAATCAGTTCCTAGCTCTTTACAGATTCTTACAGATAATGCAACAATAGGGTGAGGCAAGAGTGACTGCCCTTGACAGCAAGGCTGCATTTGACTAAGTATGGCGTCAAGGACCCCTAGCAAAACTGGAGTCAATGGGAATCGGGGAAAACTCTCCACTGGTTGGAGTCACACTTAGCACAAAGGTAGATGGTTATAGTTGTGGAGGTCAATCATCTCAGTTCCAGGACATCACTGCAGGAGTTCCTCAGGATAGTGTCCCAGGCCCAACCATCTTCAATTGCTTCATCAATGACCTTCCTTCGATCCTAAGTTCAGAAGTGGGGATGTTCGCTGATAATTGCACAATGTACAGCGCCATTCGCAACTCCTCAGATACTGAAGCAGTCCATGTCCAAATGCAGCAAAACCTGGACAATATCCATGCTTGGGCTGACAAGTGGCACTAACATTTGTGCCACACAAGTGCCAGGCAATGACCATCTCCAACAAGAGAGAATCTAACCATCGCTCCTTGACATTCAGTATCATTACCATCGCTGAATCTCCCATTATCAACATCCTGGGAATTACCATTGACCAGAAACTGAACTGGACTAGTCATATAAATACCATGGCTACAAGAGCAGGTCAGAGGCTAGGGACCTTGCAATGAGTAACTCACTTCCTGATTCCCCAAAACCTGTCCACCATCTACAAGGCACATGTAAAGAGTGTGATGGAATACTCCCCACTTGTCTGGATGAGGGCAGCTCCAACAACACTCAAGAAGCTTGGCACCATCCAGGACAAAGCAGCCTGCTTGATTGGCACCCCATCCACAAACATTCACTCACTCTACTACCAACTCACAGTGGCAGCAGTGTGTACCATCTACAAGACGCACTGCAGGAACTCACCAAGGCTCCTTAGACAGGACCTGCCAAACCCTCGACCACTACCATCTAGAAGGACAAGGGTAGCAAACACATAGGAACACCATCACCTGGAAGTTCCCCTCCAAGCCACTCATCATCCTGACATGGAAATATATCGCCGTTCCTTCACTGTCGCTGGGGCAAAATTCTGGAATTCCCTTCCTAACAGCACTGTGGGTGAACCTACACCACATGGACTGCAGCGGTTCAAGAAGACAGCTCACCACCACCTTCTCAAGGGCAACTACAGATGGGCAATAAACACTGGCCCAGCCAGCCCTCATCCCATGAATGAATTTAAAAAAATTTCTGTGGTGAGTGATATACCTCCTAAATCCCCAAAGTCTGGTCACCATCTATAGGGCACAAGTTAGCAGCCTGGTAGAATATTCTTCATTTGCCTGGATGAGTGCCAATCTAACAAAACTCAAGAAACCCAACACCACCCAGGACAAAGCAGCCTACCTAGTTGGCACCCAATCCACCACCTTAAGCATCCATTCACTTCACTACTGGTAGACAGTGGCAGTAGCCTGTACCTACACCACATGGACTGCAGCGGTTTAAGAAGGCAGCTCACCATCACCTTCTCAAGGGCATTTAGGGATGGGCAATAAATGCTGGCCTAGCCAGCGAAGCCCACATTCCAAGAATGAATATAAAAAAAGTACCTAGCCACCTACTTTCGCTTTCCACTGCAAAAAAAAAATCATTATTACTGGGAATTTACAGAAAATCTAAACATTTTGTTGCTTTTTCGCTACTAAATGGAACACATTTGCGTGCATTTTCAAATATCATTCATAAGCATAGACATTTTTGGCTGCACCATATCAACCCCACTAAGTTTTTCCAGTCTGCAGTGGCCTAACCAGCATTTCTCAAAGGACCGCTGGAGGCCACTGAGGAAAAAGTGAGTAAAAACATACTTCTCAACATCAGCACTGGGACCCTTGCCATCCTGGACTCGATCCCTCCCATTCGCCTCAATCCCAATCCAGGACTTACCACTGGGCTGGACGGCTGGAGTCGGACAAATTTTTCAGGGCCCTGACCCGCAAGTTGCCCGATGTGTGTCTTCAGCAGGCCAGTCTCAAGTGATGAGGCCCAATCTTGAGTGGGCAATGGGCTGACACCTTGGGATGCTGCCCACTTTGCACTGAGTTCTGGTACTGAACCAATTCCTGCCCCAGGTTGTTCAATCCAGTCATGTGCCAATTCCTTAACTTCTTCGCCAACCTTTCCTACCATTTTGGTGGATGCTTCCCAGAACTGTTTTCCAGTTGTTGAAAACCCATAATGAATAGTCAGAGGAGATTGCCTTGCAAAGTGTCTTCCCTCTCTGCTGATAGTTCACACTCTACGAGAGGACCATCTTGCAGTTGCTGATAACAAAACTTTGGGGCTTAAAAAGTAATCCCTGTGCAATTTCAGAGATCAGCATTTAGTGGATTCTTCCATTATTATGGTCAATCTGATACCATGGAGGCTGGTTCAAAATTTAGCTCAGATTAGACTCAGGATGGCGGTATTTACACTTGGAATCACCGTTGGTGATGGATGGGGGGGGGCAAGGGGGTGGGTTGGAGTGGTGGTGTCCTCCTTACCTTCCTCTGTAACGTTGACAGAGTGAGTCATACAGTCATTACGGCACAGAAGGAGGCCATTTGGCCCCTTGAGTTCATGCCAGGTCTCTCCATTGAGCATTCAATCAATCCCATTCCCTTGCTCTATCCCTGTAGCTCTGCAAGTTTATTTCCCTCAAGTGCGCATCCAATTTCCTTTTGAATACATTGATCATCTCTGCATCTACCATCCTCTTAAGCCGCATGTTCCAGGTTGTTACCACTTGATGCATAAAAAAATTCTTCCTCACACCCCTCCATATTTCTTGCCCAAAACCTTAAATCTGTGCCATGTACCATCAGCTAATGGGAACAGCTTTTCTTTGTCTACAGTTTCTAAACCTGTCTTAACCTTGTACACCTCTATCCAATGCTTGGGCCAACAGCATAAACATTCTGCTGAAATTCCAGGGATAATCTCCCCTCCACTTGCAATCCACAGTTCTCTGGGATACGCTCACTCAGCTTTCGTACACAGATATCTTGCGATGTGTGGGGTTTTGTTTCGCAGGGACGGAGCTGCTTCAGCAACACTTAATTGTCAGGCAGCTAACCATAGAATGATACAGCACAAGAGAAGGCCACTCGGCCCATTGTGTCTGTGCCAGGTGGAGCAATTACAATGGAAAAATAGGCGGAAGAAGTTGTGCTGACCTTAACCACTGGACATTAAAAGAAAGGGCATGTTGTATGAATCTGTGTAAGAAACAGGATGCTTAGCCAGTTTTTAATTCCGTGCTTATACTGTTATACAACTCCCATCACCACTGAAACTGACTTACACCCTTTTACCACAGTGAAGAAGTTGAATCAACTCAAAGGCCTTGTTCCCTTTTCGGTTTCCAAACATTAATTTGTGTGCAGCCCAGAAAGTTTTATTTATATTTTCTGTAGAAACGATAGCAACAAACCAACTGTCTGGCAACCTTTCCCTCTTTTTTGAGCAACTTGGGTTGAAGGAGCTTGGGGCAGGCCACCACCAAGTTGGAAAAGCAATGGGGAGAAAACAAATGTCTGGACCTTGTATTCAGTGGTGAAGCAAGTGCGCTTGCTGCTGACCTTGAATAAAGCTGCTGTGGGAGATCTAGCGATCCCTGCAGCAAGAGCTTTACCCCCTTGACTGTAACATTCTTTAATGGGGAGCTGCAGTGATCTCATCATGCCATCCAAGCAGCCAATCACATTAAAGGATTCACATAGAAAGATAGCCAGCCAGGAAGTAAAAAGCACTAAAAAAAAATTACTTCTTAAAAATGTTAGAGACCAAAATAAAGGTCAGGATGCATGCATGAGATGAAGGTAGAAACTGGAATATAATGGACAGAGATTTTTTTTTTAAAGTTTAAAACCTAGCTGAAAAAAGTCTAGTAATTAATCATAATGGAGACATTTCACAACATTCCATAAATATCAAATTACTTTTTCAGGGTTAAAGCAGTCATTCAGTGGTAGCTTTTACTCAGATTTCCATTAAAAACCCATTGAACAAGGCTTATCTTTTAGTGGAGTTTTTAACAGTGATGTCAGAGCAGAACAGGGAGGTTCTCATCAATCAATTGATTTTGCTGATTGTTGGCTCTGTGGGGAATGATATACGGGGTGGGGAGGTGTGGGGATCCACAAGTGCAGCCTGTAGCAGTGCTGTAGAATAGTGAATGAATGACAGCCCACAACTCTGTGATTTCTGCATTAATTGGCACTTGTGCTAAATCCTGAAGTGCAGTCAGAATCAGAGGGATAATGGCATCAAAAAGCCTGCAAACTCCATCCCAGGAGTAGGGATTTCCAAAATGATTATTAAGTCGACAGCAAGAACATTGAATTGTAGCAAAGTGGAAAGTCTTATTAAGCATAAAATATGACCTAGTAAACTAGGCAGTAATTAACATAATGTAACAGGTTATACTTCCCATTCCGGCTTTGGACAATGGAGCGTAGAAAAACCCAGACTGGATTTGTCTTGTAGACTTTCAAACTCTGGTTTCTTCTTTAACTCTTGTAGTCCCTTTGGACTTCTGCACCCTGTATGGGCTTCTCATCCTTACTGGATCCTGGGTAGAGGTAGTCCCTCTTGTTGGATCTGTGTTTTTCTCTGCTACAAAGAACAATGGGCAGAATTTACATTTTAATTTTAAGGAGATTAAATTTAAATTTTTAATTTTAAGCAGAATTTTAAGGGGAAGCCTGAAAAGTGATCCTGCTGTGGCCTCAGGCAGGAAGGGAAGATGGGCATCTCCATCAACAGCTTCCTTTCAACATCGGGCACCCCTCAAAATGTCTGGCCCCTGCCTCTGCTCCCTGTCCCCCCCTGGCCTCTCCATCACACTTCCACCCCAACCCCTGCCACCTCCCCTGGGCCTCACCTCCCCTCCCCCGCCTGAGACTTACCCACACTTACCTGATCCTGAACTCCTGGGGTTTAGACTTTGGGGACTGTTTGCAGTCCCAATCCTGTCCACTGCAGCTCCTGGCGCTGCAGGGGTTAGAGAGCTGCCAGCCAATCAGATTGGCTGGCAGCGCTCTGAGGCAGGACTTCCTTGTTGGGATGTTAAATGGCTGCGGGGCAGCCTGTATTGGTGGTGATCCGTTTGCCGCTGACTCCTCAGTTGGCGGGAAGGGAAATCGCGCCATCCTAAAAATCCTGGCCATGGTTTCGTCTCCTTTCTTATATCCTAAACAGTTAACCAGCTGGCCAGTTACCAGGGCTGCTAATTGATTTTAATTGGCCCTGAACATCTGATGCTAGCCCCTGATCTGTTACATTCCTAAGTAAGAAAAATTCTCACACAAGCAGACACCTTATCAATTTGTTCCAACCAGACTGGTACAGTCTCATGCAGTTAGAGGTATGTTTGCAAGCCAAGGTTACAAAGGTTCTGGCCCTGAATAGTGGTGTCACTTTTTGCAGTACAATTTTCTATTCTTAATTGAGCATCCATAGTTCTTCCTTTAACCGTGATAACTAAGTGTTGTTTATTCCTTTCAGGAATTCTCCTTGGATGGCTTTCAGCTTCAGGACATCTTTAACTCAAGCCTGAGTTGGGATTATTTCCCAAACAGCAGCTACAACCCCGTTCACCTCAGGAATGCCTACGCTGACTGCAACACCTTCAAGGTTAAATCATTTAACCAAGTCTTCCTTCCCATTTTCTACCTTGTCATCTTCTTTGTGGGACTGTTGGGGAATGGAATGACAGTGGCCGTTCTCTTGAGGAACATGCAGACATTGGCCGTGACTGATATCTATATTCTCTACTTGGCATTCACTGATATTCTCCTGGTGGCCAGTCTGCCATTCTGGGCCACAGAGTCAGCCAAGGGCTGGATCTTTGGGTCAACTGCTTGCAAAATAATTGGGGCAATGTTCAACATCAATTTTAACAGTGGCATCTATCTTCTAGGTTGCATAAGCTTTCAGCGTTATCTTTCTATTGTACACGCAGTCCAGATGTACAACAAGCGCAGGTCTTTATCAGTGCATATCAACTGCCTTGTTGTTTGGCTCTTCTGTCACCTTTTAGCCATCCCTGATTTCATATACTTGAGAGAAATATATTCCAATGGCACTTTGCAATGTCACTATGATTTTGATGCCAATATTGCCAAGGCCTGGATGGTGGGCTTTCGATTTTTCTACCATGTCACCAGCTTCCTTGTGCCGATGACAATAATGTTCTACTGTTACATCATGATCATAAAAACTCTACGTGGATCCCACAACATGCAAAAGAGTAAGGAGCGTAGGGCCATGAAGGTCATTGTCATGGTAATTGCCGCATTCTTAATCTGCTGGGTCCCTTACAACATAGTCCTCTTCATAGACACTCTGCAGAGGCTGGGTGCCATAGCCAGGAACTGTGTCATTGAATCTCAGCTGGACATTGCTGTCTCCATCACATCCAATTTGGGTTATTTCCACTGTTGTCTCAACCCATTCCTCTATGCCTTTGCTGGAGTGAAGTTTAGGAGAAACTTGCTGCAGATCTTCAGTGATATTGGCTGCATCAGGCAGAAGACTATGAAGAAATACACTAAATCTGGCAGCAGACCGTCTATGACAACAACGTCAGAGTCAGGGGATATATTTAACTCAGGAATCTACAGTCTTAATTAAACCTGGATCCACGCTTTTGAATTAGGTATCATGGCTCAGTGGGTAGCATTATCACATCTGACTCAGAATTCAAGGGAAGCTCCAGAGGCTTGAGCATATAATCTAGGCTCACCCTCTGGTGCAATATGGCCCTAATGTATTTTTACCAATAGGCAAAAGTCGATAAGAAATAGTCTTTGTTTTGACCCTATTTACTTATGCTTAATTCATCACTTCAATTGCTCCCATGTAGCCTGGAATAGACCTGTGAGCACCATTGCTTTAACCTAGTGTAATATAGCTCACGGACAAAGCAAAGTCACTATAATCATCACATGCCACAATTTTTAAATATTAATTTTGAAATAATCAGATTTAAAATAATGGGGACCCTGCCTGCAATTTCCTGATAGATATTTTTAGTGGAGGCTTAAGACGAAAAATAGAGATTTGGAAATTTGGACCCCAAAAATATTGTAACAGCAAATGTCCACTCAGGGACCAGAGTTTTGATACCAAGGAGAAAAAAAGCATTAATAAATAGCCTAACGTGACTTTATTCAATAAAAGGTCAAATAGTGACTTTTGAATGTCTTTAACGTTCAACTTTAAAGTAAGACTACATTATCACCTTTTTGTAGTTAAAGAAAGAAGACAAAAGAATCCTTTTGCCTCAGTCTATTCAGACTATTCAAAAAGATGTAATATTTTGGTCACATCATTAGTGCAGACAGCAGACAGAGAGTTATTGGAAGGAAAGATCGATGGGAAACGAAGGAGAAGGAAGCAGAGGAGGAAATGGATGACAGATATAATGATGCAGTTGACTTAAGTGGAATGGATAAGGACAGCACAGGATTGACAGAGGTGGAGGTCCATGGCTTCTGGAAAGAAGATGACACCAATGAATGAACAAATTCAGACTAAACACCAAGTCAGACAAAGGAAGACTCGTCAGAGAATTAGACTGAGTGTGAAAGGAAAAGAAACCTCGAAATGTTCAGAGCACTCACTTTTTTTATTCCTTTACAGGATGAGGGCGTCGTTGGTTAGGCCAGCATTTATTGCCCATCCCTAATTGCTCTGAAGAAGGTGGTGGTGGGCTGCCTTCTTGAACCATAGCAGTCCATGTGGTGTAGGTACACCCACAGTGCTGTCAGGGAGGGAGTTCTAGGCTTTTGACCCAGTGATAATAAGGGAACGGTGATATATTTCCAAGTCAGGATGGCAAGTGGCTTGGAGGGGAACTTCCAGGTGGTGGTGTTCCCATCTGTCTGCTTCCCTTGTCCTTCTAGATGGTAGTAGTTGTGGGTTTCGAAGGTGCTGTCTAAAGAGGCTTGGTGAATTCCTGCAGTGCATCTTCTAGATGGTACACACTGCTGCTACTGTGCATCAGTGGTGTTCCCTAAATTCGGGGGAGGTTCCAGAGGACTGGAGAATTGCAAACATTACGCCCTTGTTCAAAAAAGGTTGTAAGATCTGCCCTGCAATTACAGACCAGTCAGTTTAACTTCAGTGGTGGGGAAACTTCTAGGGAAGAATTTTCCCCCCGTTGAGGGGGAAGTGCAGGAGCAGGTGCATGCAGGTGCACAGGGACGCGCTGCCATTTTACGTGGGCGGGCCAATTAAGGCTATGCGGTCCCTGTGCGGGCAGGGGGATTCTCTCAGCTAGGAGTGTGCTCTTTCACGCAAGCGTGCAAAAGAGCGCAAGGAGATCAGTGCCAAATTCTAAAATGGCCAATGCACAAAATTAAAATTTCCCTGACATGTCCCCTCGTGTGACACTGTCATGTGAGTTGGGACATGTCCATCACTTTCATTCAAATTTTATTAAATTTTTTAAAACCCACATGAAACCTCATCCTGCCCGTGGTTTCATGCTTTTTCGGAAGCCCACCAGGGTTCCTGGCCTGCCCGCCAACCTTAAGGTTGGACGGGCAGGTCCATTAACTAGTTCAATTACTTTTTAAATGGCCTCAATTGGCCGTTGGCAGGTCGGTGGGTGCACAGCCGATTCGGCTGTGCCCCTGCCGACCTGAAAAATGAAGTGACGCGGGGTGATGTCGGAAGTTCCACACCCCGCTCGCCGACCTCAATATCCTGGCCCTAGAAACAATTATTTGGGATAGAATTAATAGTCTGATGGAAAAATGTGGATTGATTTGGAAGAGTCGGAATGGATTTGTTAAAGGAAAATCATGTCAAACTAACTTGCTTGAGTTTTTTGAAGAAGTAACAGAGATAGGGCAAGGCTGTAGTGTATATGGACTTCCAAAAGGTGTTCAATACAGTGCCACACAACAGACTTGAGGGGAAAATGATAAGTCATGGAATAAAAGGGACTGTAGCAACGTGGATACATAATTGTCTGAGGGATAGGAAACAGAGAGTAATGGTTAATGGGTATTTTTCAGGATGGAAGAAGGTTGGTAGTGGAATTCCCCAGGGGTCAGTATTGGGACCCTTGCTTTCCCTGTCGTACATAAATTATCTAGATCTTAGTGTGCAGGGGACAACTTCAAAGTTTGCGGATGTCATTAAGCTATTAATGTATATAATGTTATTGGAAATTATTTTTTAAATAGAGGTTTAGTCTGTGGGTGTGTCTGTGTGTGTGTCTTAACTGGATTAAAACCAGCTAGTCTGGGTGCTTTGATGTATAGTTGTTTTGAGATGTAAACAGAGGTAGAGGTACGTTTGCATTTTGTTGAATAGAGCATTCAAGAATGGGAGTAAAATCTTGCACCTAGTTAGGAGACACCAAGCAATACATTTATATAACTAATAAAATTAATACTATGAAAGGAGTTCAAAGGGCCTGGTGATACAATGAGAATTTACATTCAAAGAGAAGCACTGGGTATAACAGAAGGGAGTTTGTGTGTGCAGAGCAGAGGCATGCAAGATGAAAGCCTGTCAGCCTACAACTGTCTGCAAAGGCACAAAATTGAAAGGTACCTCATTTTGAATTCATAAGGTGAAAATGCTTTGTCTGGCATCTGGCTTAAGTCTATTAGTTATTATTGCCATAGTGGAGATTAATTTGGGAATTTGTTAAAAGTTATGATAGTAGTAATTTGTAGCCATGTGTATATGTTTAATTTGTTGTAAATTAATAAATGTCTCATTTAATTTGATATAAAATCCTTCCAAGAACTGGTGGTCTTATTCCTGAATTTAGAGCTGCATCTCAAACATACCAATTGAAAATATAGGTTATGACAGTTATTTAAAGTTTCCCTCTGGGATTTTAAATAACAGCCTTTACCAACTTCTGTGTCAGAACATTTGGCAGCTCTTGGCAGGATAAAAATTATAATTAGTTGATTGGTTTGGAATTGGTGAATCTTAAGGTTATGAGTATGAGAAGCACTTTGAATTCAGGAGTTGGAGAGGTATTATAGAAGTGGTGAGACTACTAGGTGGCTTTGGCAATTGCTAAGGCTTGTCTGGGAGTAGGAGATATAACTGATTGGGTTGCAACAAATAGCCAAGAGTAAGTTAACAGAGTTGGCAGATAAATTAAAATTGGGGTTACCTGCAGGGAGCTAGGAAATCAGATATAATTAAAAGTATAGCACAGCATCTACTGCTGGAAGTGAAACCTGACACTAGCAAAACACAGCTGGAGGTAGTGAGACTTCAATTACAAATGAAGACGCTTGAATTTGAATAGGCAAAGGAACTGAAAAAATTGAATTAGAAACAGAGGATAGAGAAATTGTTCTTAAAAGGGAATTAGAAATTGTGAAGATAGAGAAGGAGGAAAGAGAGAGAGAGAGAGAGAGAATGCCAACTGAAAATGTTGGCAGTTAAAAAAGAGACGCCAGTAGGTGAGGAAGGACTTATCTCCAGAGTAGAATCCAGTGGGGAGATGTTTAAATTTGTACAAGCTCTTCCAAAGTTTGAAAGAAACATTGAGCTATCTTACAAACAAGCGTCAAAGTGATTTGGAAAAGCTATTGCAGTCACACAAACCTAATTGTGGAAATAAGTTGGGAAAGATACATTTAGCTATACATTATGACTCAGTGCAACTTATATCTTCAATAAAACAATATCCTTATAGATTAAATCTGGCAAAGTTATCACAAGTTATCACAAAAAGAAATTGATTTCATGCTTCAAAATGATATCATTGAGTCTAGTTTCAGTAATTGGAGTTCACCTATTGTACTGGTACCGAAACCAGATGGAACACAAAGACTGTGTGTGGACTATCGAAAGGTGAATGCAGTGACAAAAGCGGATTCATATTCTATACCACAGTTGGAAGATGGCATTGAGAAAGTGGGACAATCGAAAGTTATCACAAAGACTGATTTGCTAAAACGGCAGGTACCGTTGTCGGAGAGAGCAAAGGAGATATCAGCTTTTGTAATGCCAAGTGGACTATATCAGTTTAAAGTCATGCCATTTGGTATGAAGAATGCATCTGCAACATTTCAAAGACTAACAAATAAAGTAATTGCAGGTCTAAGCAATTGTGTGTTTATACTGATGATCTAATCATTTTCACTCAGACGTGGGAGAAGCATTTGCAGCATCTGGAATCATTACTTACTCGACTATAAGAAACTAATTTGGTGAGGAACTTGGCTAAAAGTGAATTTGTAAAACCATATGTATCCAGGACATGGTAAAGTGGCTCCAAGAGATATAAAAGTCATGGCTATCATGGATTTCCCAGTATCTACATCAAAACGAGAAGTTTTGAGATTTCTGGGCATGAGTGGATTTTACCAGAAATTTGTACTAAACTAATAAAAAATAACAAGAAGTTTCAGTGGATACATACCAATTGAAAATATAGTTTATGACAGTTGTTTACAGTTTCCCTCTGGGATTTTAAGTAACAGCCTTTACCAACTGCTGTATCATAACAGCAGACGACACAAAACTTGGAAGAATTGTAAGCTGTGAAGAGGACAGTGTAAAACTTCAGAAGGACATTGACACATTGGTGGAGCGGACAGAAAGGTGGCAGATGAAGTTCAATGTGGAGAAGTGTGAGGTGATACACTTTGGTACAAAGAACATGGAGTGACAGTATAAAATAAAGGATACTATTCCAGAGGATACGCAGGAGCAGAGAGACCTGGGTGTATATGTACATAAGTCATTAAAGGTGGCAGGACAGGTAGAGAGAGTTGTTTCTAAAGCATACAGTATTCTAGGCTTCATTAATAGAGGCATAGAGTACAAGAGCCGGGAGGTTATGATGGACTTATATAAGATACTGGTTAGACCTCAGCTGGAGTATTGTGTACAGTCCTGGTCGTCATACTATAGGAAGGATGTGAATGCATTGGAAACAGTGCAGAAGAGGTTTTTGAGAATTGATCCAGGGAAGAGACACTTCAGTTATGAGGAAAGATTGGAGAAGTTGGAACTGTTTTCTTTGGAGAGGAGAAGGTTAAAAGTAGATTTGATAGAAGTTCTCAAAATCATGAGGCATCTGTACAGAGTAGATAGGGAGAAACTTCTCCCACTCATAAATGGATCAAGAACCAGAGGGCACAGTTTTAAAGTGTTTTGCAAAAGAAGCAAATGCAAGATGAGAAAAAACTTTTTCACGCATTGAGTAATTACGGTTTGGAACGCACTGTCTAGAAGTGTGGTGGAGGCAGGTTCAATTGAGGCATTCAAGAGGGCATTGGATGATTATTTAAATAGAAACAATGTGCAGGGTTACAGGGAAAATGCAGGAGATTGACACCAAGTTAAAATGTTCAGCGAGCCGGTGCAGACACAATGGGCCAAATAGCCTCCTTCTATACTGTAACAGTTTTGTGATTCTGAGTGATTGTTTGTGGAAGGGTGCTATTCAAGCTTTCAGCTCAGAGAGATAGAGAACTGGCAGTACATACTGGACAAGTTAAGTTTTTAAAATTTATTTGTTCATGGGCTGTACGAACATATGAACATACGAATTAGGAGCAGGAATAGGCCACTCAGCCCATCGAGCCTGCTCCCATTAACCTTTCACCCCTTTGTTTAGGCGTTGTTTGCAAGGCCAGCATTTATTGCTCATCATTAATTGCTCTTGAAAAGGTGGTGGTGAGCCATCTTCTTAAACCACTGCTGTCTCTGTGGTATAGGTACACCCACAGTGCTGTCAATTCCCTCATATACATTCCCTCATAAAGAAATACAAAGCCAATAACAACTTGTAGTAATATAGCATTTTTAAATGTTAAAATATTCCAAGGCACTTAACAGAGGCATAAGGCAAAAAACAGAACCTGAACCAGGCTAGGAGATATAAGGAAGGGTGTCAAAATCTTTATGAAAGAGGTGGGTTTTAAGGATGGTCTGAAATGAGGAGAGGAAAGTGGAGAAGTGGGAGATTTTGGAGGAAATTTCACAGCCTGGCCACAAATGGTGAGGCAAAGGGAGGGCCAGATGTAAGACCCTGGCATCAGAGGAATGGAGAGAGAAAGAAAAAAGAAAGACTTACATTTATATAGTGCCTTCACAAGCTCAGGATATCCCAATGTGCTTTGCAGCCAATGAAGTATTTTTGAAGTGTAGAAGTTGCTGTTGTGGAAATGCGGCAGCCAGTTTGCACACAGCAAACTCCCACAATCAGCAACCTGACAATGATCAGATAATCTGTCTTTATTGGAAGTGATATTGATTGATGTTGACCAGGACACTGGGGGGTAACTCCCCTCTTCTTCAAATAGTTGTCCTGGGATATTTTACATTCAACTGAAAGAGCAGATGGAACCTCAGTTTAATGTTTTATCCAAAAGGCAACTCCCTCAGTATCCACTGGAATGTCAGACTAAATGTTTGCACTCAAGTATCTGGAGTGGGACTTGAACCAGAACCTGCTGACACAGATGGGAGAGTTCTGCCACTGAGTCACCTCTGCCAGTTGAGGGGAGGTGGGTGGTAAGGCTGGAGGAAGTTAAAGAATTAGGGAGATCTGTGATTTTATGTCCAGTAAATTCAATGTACTTGATAAGCAATAAGAAAATCAATCCTATAATGGAAACTTCTAAGTATGTTCAGAGGGTAAACGAGGAGAAATAGAGGAAATTATTATTGAAACAGGGCTGACCTGAAATTGTGGAGAATGGTATAACCAGGAGAACATAGTCACTCCATCTCGGAACAGACAAAAATAAATTGCGGTAACAAAAGATTCAACTGTACTTGAAAATGTAGGCGATTGCTGCAGGTTATGCTTGACTGCACAACCACCAGAGATCACACACTGCGCGAACCTTGAGAGTGTAATTCTAATAGTGAGCTATATGCTATGTTATATTGAGTTCATTCCAAATAAGAATAACCATCTATAAGACCTAACTCAATGATACCACATTACATTGAACCCAACTAATGCTGCACTGTTGTATTTCTGAAAACTAATTATGGTATTATTTGTAATATTATTTGTAATAAAATATGTTGAAAATCACATTACCCATGAGGAAGGAAAATAAAGCTTTGCTAAAGAGCTAACTGGTTACTGTTCATTTCTTATTCTCAGGTAAGCCAAGCTATGATTTCAACCAACATTGCACTTTACTCGGATGGTTGGTAACAAATATTTTTAATTAATACTACATAGGTTTGTTAATGTACAATCAATTAACTCAACCAAAATACGACGTTGTGGGCAGAATTTTTTATTTCCCAGACTAAGTGGGGTGGCGGTCAGTTTCAGCAGCTGGGCAGAATGACGGGAATTCACACCGGCTTCCGTGCTTGGGGGGTCATTAATTATGCAAAGACGCGTATCGGTCCAAATCAACTGGCAGGTCGGGTGCTGGTACATCCGCCCCCTGTCAGCTGGTGAGCTTGGAGGTCCAGGCGCCATACTTAAAGGCCAGTCCAACTCTCACCAGCCCACCAGAGATATCTTGCAGCCAAAAGTAAAAGGCCGGGAGCCTCAAGAAGAAAGCAGAACCCCGCTTCACCCACCAGGCCCTCCAGGCTTTAATCAGAGGGGTGCAGGCACACAGGCAATTCCTGTAGCCCAGTGATGGCTGCAGGAAGCACAGCAGCCTCACCTCCCCGACCTGGAAGGCCATCGTGGAGCGGGTCAGCGTAGCTGGCAACTGCACCCGAAATGCCACCCAGTGCAGGAAGGGGATGAATGATCTCATCCGCTCTGCCAGGGTAAGTCATCCTTCAACTCCCTCCAACGTCAAACTCTCATCATGGCTTCATGCACCCAAATGGCTGCTCTCTTCGGGGATCTCATACAACCATTAGCGGGGGACACATATCAACACATGTTCCCTCACCGAGACTTTCACATCACCACCATCCTATCTATCAGGTTGCTCACACTCCATCTTCTGGCCCATCTGGGGAGGGCTCACCACACACAGGGGACATGCATCTCACCCAACCTCTGCTCCATCCCTTCTTATCACATGCCTTTCTTTCTTCTTCATACAGGCCAAGCTGGCACACAACAAGCACGAGAGATCACAGACCGGGGGAGGGACGGCTGACATCCTTGCCCTCACTGAGTTTGAGGAGACTGCAGCCGAGCTGGCTGGGGAGGACATGGATCACTCCTGTGGGGAAGGGGAGATCGGCCTCTCCCAGCAACCCTGTATGGATCACAGCTCCATCACTTCATCAAATCCTGACATTCACAGTGAGTCACATGCAGTCTTACCTAGCTCATGCTCTCTGGGGAAACCTGAGATGGCAGCGAAGCCAGTGAATCTTGTAGCCTGGCTAACTTCATCCAGAGCAAACCTGACATAATGATGGGCCTTCCTAGAAAGGGCACCTGTGACCTCCTTTATGAATCAATGACTGAGAGATGCTGCACAGGTCTCTTGTTGGTTCTTGGAGATAACCAGAGGCCTGGAACTTGAGTGCTGCTGTCATCTTCAATTCCACCTGGCACCAAGTTTTCACAAAGAACGTGGCATATGTGATGCACTAGAGCTTGGGACAAGTGCAGACGCACACAGCATTGCCTCTCACTCATTTGTAAGCAGGAGAATCTTCTACGATAAACCCTAAGTCTGGCGAATCACCCTGGTTGTCTGGGTCTCTCCTCCTGACCCCCCTGTTCATGCTCTGGCTCTACGTGACCATGACCCTCCTGCTGGAGCTGTGCACAGATTTGCCTCTCCCTCCTTCAACTCCTCCATTGCGTTAGGACCCTGACAAAGGCAGCATTGAGCCCTGGATCCATATGTGCTTTTGCCTTCTCTCTGAAAGGAAACATTGAAGACATTAATGACTCAAGAGGCAAGAAAGTGAAACTCAGACCATGACACATTTAGACACTGTAAAGGTCTATAGTTTTTCCTGACCTATTTGCATGGTGGCTGATGCTGCCTTGCCCCTCAGACACTGGCACACACATCGAGGTGACCAAGATGCCAACGCAGAGATGTAACATCTTAAGCCCTGTGTGGGTGCTAAAGTTTAATAGAGATGAGTGATCCAACCTAGCTCTGTGCTCCAATCTCTGATGTGACATATTAATGACCAATCAGTTGCTCGTGGCCAATGAGTGGATGCCCTTTGGCTCATTAGGAGTGTCAAATCTGGTGAACATGTGACAGGCCATCATTGATGGAATGCCATATATGATACAGCTGTGCCTCCCTCACTATTTCCTGCATTCCCAAATTCTACATTCCTGTGCGTTACTCTTGAGATGCAGCGACTGTGATGTGAAGCCACTGAGTTCTGAGCAGCCCTTTGACAGTGTTAAAGAAGCCATTGGCTTTCAGTGGCTTTCATTGCAAGGAGGTCTTCCTCCTTTCTCAGTAGATTCCTGTTAACTCCTGTGGCAGCAAGAGGTTAGAGGGTGTCCCCAGAAAAGGCCCTGTCACGTTCACCCTTCCCTCTGACTGCCATTCCACAGCCTACCATCCCCGTTGCCCCCCTGGTGTTCGCCCACCCCACCCTCACCTAACGGCCCACCCCCAGTTGAAGTGTTTCTGAAAGTGGAGGCCTGCATGAGTACCACAGCACAGTGGTGCTCTTCGGGACAATGTAGGCAAAGAGCAGGAGCAGACCAACCCCACAGCCCCAGCAATGTGGTGTTCATCGCAACAAGACCGGTGTAGTGCTATGGCAGGTAGGCTATGTATGTTCCACTCACCCCAAAGTCTCCAGTGAACTGAGGTTCGACTTGTGCATGCCACCCGCTCCCCCCCCCCATTCAAACGGGTTTGAGGCCGACGTAATTTCCTGCTGGTGTGACACAAGATTGGAGGGCGTGACAAGATTCCAGCCAGTGGCTGTTTTAATGAGCATTCATGAGATGTTAATGATGCAAATGGAATTCACGCCACTAGTCAGTGGGATGACCAACCCGCCATAAACCCACCATCGGGAGAATTGCAAGCTGCTTTTACGCTGGCGAATTTCCGGCTTTTTGCCTGCCGCTCCTGCCTGCCATGGAACCTGCCGTGGGTGGGATGGGAAAATTCCACCCTGTACCTTAAACCTTAGAAGGGTGGTGGGTATGTAATTTGGAAAGGGATTTGGTCAGGCCACACCACAAACCCAACAGACACAACTGGTGAGATTTTAACCCCACTCAGTTTGCCTGAGTTTTATTCTATTCAAATCAATGCAATGAAATTCTGCCAGATAATCCAGTCGACCACATTAATGCCCAGAGAGTGAGGAGAAAAATCTGCCCTCTTAACTTTAACCTTACTTTTAAGGCCTCGTACTTTATTTTTACAGTTTGGCACAATCTCTTCTGTAGTACTGAGGGGGTGCTGCATTATCGGAGGTGCCATCTCTCAGGTGAGATATCTACCACTTCCAGTTGTTCGACTCAATGTTAAAGACCCTGTGGCACTATTTAAAGGTGAGCTTGCAGTTTTTCCAGAGTCCAGCCAACAGCTTTCCCTCAACCAACACCACCAAACATGCAAATACATTTGTTGTTACATATTTAAGCACAAGTCAGGAGTGTGATGGAATACTTTCCACTTGCCTGGCTGAGTGCCACTCCAACAACACTCAAGTAGCTCGACACGTAGCTCCAGGTGTTTTTTACTTAGTTCTGTTGAAGAGTCATATGGACTCGAAACGTTAACTGTGTTCCTCTCCGCAGATGCTGCCGGACCTGCCCAGTTTTTCCAGGTATTTTTGTTTTTGTTTTGGATTTCCAGCATTGGCAGTTTTTTGATTTTATGCAAATACATTTATCTCCTTGTTGTGCAGAAATGGCAGCTATGTTTTCCTTAGTTATTCATTCATGTTACATGAGCACCACTGGCAAGGCCACAATTTATTGCCCATTCCAAATTGCCCTTGAGAAGGTGAGCTGCCTTCCGGAACCACTGCAATCCATGTGGTGCAGGGATTCCCAGAGAGCTGTTAGGTAGGGAATTCCAGGGTTTTGACCCAGGGATGATGAAGAAACGATCATATATTCCATGGTCAGGATGGTGCGTAACTTGGAAGGGAACTTGTAGGTGGTAGTGTTCTCATGTGCCTGCTCCCCTTGTCCTTCTAGGCCATAAGAGATTGCGAGATTTGGAATTACTGATGGAGAAGCCTTGGTGAGTTGCTGCAGAGCATCTTGACATGGTACATACTGCAGACACGGTGCGTCAGCAGTGGAGAGAGTGAATGTTCAAAGTAGTTTGATGGAGTGCCACGCAATTTGTCCTGGAGCTACGTGTCGAGCTACTTGAGTGTTGTTGGAGTGGCACTCAGCCAGGCAAGTGGAGAGTATTCCATCACACTCCTGACTTGTGCTTAAATATATAACACTGAATTTCTAAGTAACTTATTGCTGGGAAGGGCTTTGCAACATTTCTACATGTGACAACAGCCTGTACAAATCACAGAACAAGGTCTACTATTTGGATCAAGAGTGTATTTATCGTGCTGCCAAATATTCCTAACTTTAAAAGGGCAAACTTGTTGGTCCTCTTGACATTTAACTTGAATCATTAACCATCAGGTTTCTAACCAAATTATTCTGTCACACTGAGGGCTACAATTCTCAATCCAATGTTCAATCTGCAACTTCTAACCCACTCTCTCCAAGGTAAAGATGTCACTGTAATAGATGTGAGAATGATCCTAGACTGATACTATATAGTGAGCACAGTTCTTGGTCTATTTTCAAAGTGCCACTTCTTCGGCCCTTATTGCTTTAAATGGATTGAAAGCTCTGGTAAAATGGCAGGCCATTTAAGCACACTTTCGCTCTCTGATGCCACTGTTAAGATCTCAGCTGACGTTACCCCAGGACAAGCCTGGTCCCAGAGTGGAACCCAGCTTGATAGGTGCTAACTTTTATTTGTTTGTTTAGATACTTGGAGAGTAGCTACTGAACAGTCACAGGAGTCAGCTGATGAACTTTTAACAAAAGAATAAATCATTTATTCAACAAGAAAAGATGAACTATATTACAATATTCATTCACCCTTCACTATACCTTTACAGATATATACAGATTTGTAAGAATAACACAAGTTACAAAAGCTATCTTATACTCTAATGTACACAGTAAGTACACAGTTCATGTAAATATATGGCTCCCTATGGTCAGACACACCACACTCTGAAACCAAGTGACAGATGCCACCTCAACCAGATGCTATTGATCTATCCTCAACTCCCCCCAGACGCTTGTCACTTGTTAAATAATACCATGCACATGTATTACTTTCATTTATTTATTAATATTTTCCTCCTCCCTCCATCTTTCTGCCCTCTTGTCCTGAAGGTGCTTTGTTCTGTTCATACCAGACATCCTCTGGTGCCTTGCCCAGATGTGTTGCCTTCAAGTGTAAGCATAGTCAGTGAGTGTCAGATAAATATTTTGCCAATAAGGTTAACAAAGTGATGGGTAGGTATTACGTCCATGGCCAATGCTTATACACACAAGCAAATCTCAAAAAGGATGCTGATACCAGTAAAAGGTAGGAATGAAGATAAATTTTCCCTCCCTCAACTATTTACAGCAAGGGAACTGGCCATCTCAGTTAAGCTTGGTCCAAAACTTGGAGCAGGAAGACCTCCAGTCATAAGTCGGGTTGACAATTTTCAATTTTTAACTTGCTGTTGTTCCAGTTCCAGGAATAAACAGGAGCAAGATGAAAACTGGCCTCATTTCACATCTCCCAGTTTGAGCAAAACGTAGTTGTGAAGAGAACAGCGGTGTTGAAAGCTTCAAACCAGCTCCGACATTAAGAATGACATTGGGTGATTTTGTCCTTGAGGTCATCCTGTCTTTATCCTGCAGAGGAACAAGAGCTCCTTTCATCTCCAGGCTTTACCTGGTGATGGGAAACATTCAAATAAGAGCAAAAAAATTATTGTCTCCCAGCTCATTTTGACATTGGATCATTGGGTAAATTAATTCTGTGACCTTGTGATTTAATGTTCAGCAAGAGACAAAGGTAATAACTGCTCCAGCCGGTAAGAAAAGAAAATCAATTCAATAAGACCGATGAGTGACTCAATTAGCATTTGAGGAAAGGAGAGGACAATGTGTCGCCTCACACATGATGTTACTATCACAATGCCAAGTGGCTGTCACCCAGAGGTCATTCAATAGGATGTCATGCCAAGAGGAGGACAATTCCTGAATTAACTTTCCGGGCTCCGAATTCCTATCTCACCTTTCAGCTCCACAAACATATTTTCATTCACTTTACAGTCATCAGCTTCAGAATGTTGTCAGTTTAATGACAAAGTAGAAATAACTCTCTGTCCCCAATATTTATGGGGAAGCGGGGAGGACAGATTCAGAATCAGCTGATGAGCCTGGCAAGGCTGGGCACATGCCCGTCTTGCCAAATCTAATGGAAAGACCGCATTATCTTTTTTGCTTCCATTTCTCTAGCCTGGAAGCTAGCCAAATTGAGAGGCTGGCAAACTGCTGGGCAGGAAAACCAACAGCAGGAGGCTGGGACCCTTGGAGACGGTGACTGGTAATCAAGATAGGGCCTTTGTGAGGGGCAGAAGGCTGTGATTACAGAAGGTGGGGGTAAAAGAGAGAGAGAGAGGGGCAGGGCAATAAAGAGGCAATGATTGGCATAAGGGAATTCAATGGCTTCCTAGTGTACTTGGAGGAGTATCACAGTATCTTTACAGTGCAATAGGAGGCCATTCAGCCCATCAAGCCTGTACTGGCTCTCTGAAAGTGCATTCCACCTAGTTCCATTCCCCTGTCTTATCCCCGTAACCTTGCACATCCTTCCTTTTCAGGTAGCAATCCAATTCCCTTTTGAATACCTCAACTGAACCTGCCTCTGCCACCCTTTTGGGGAGTTTGTTCCAGACTCCAACCACCCTTTGGGTGAAAAAACTTTTCCTCGCATCACATTTACTCCTTTTGCCAATTATTTTGAATCTGTGAACTCTTGCTCCTCCAGGCCTAACCAGAATTGCAATAAAAGACACATACCTTCTGGAGCTAGCAGCTTCCAGTTGCATCTCCTGAGTCCTGCCAAGCCCATTTGCAGCAACTAAATTTAAAGCAGACTTCCAATTCCAACTCAGTTCGGTCGAAGGGTCATGAGGACTCGAAACGTCAACTCTTTTCTTCTCCGCCGATGCTGCCAGACCTGCTGAGTTTTTCCAGGTAATTCTGTTTTTGTTTCCAATTCCACTGTTAATTAAGTGCCCTGTCTCTACAAGCTGGGACACACCCCACATCCCCATTGCAAACATGGCAACAGGCATGTATGTATAAGGTCAAGATCACACTTTGCATTTTTTAGGGTTTAACCCACCCCACCACCTCCTGCCCATCCTGGGAGGGTGTTAACATTGAGATTTTTATGTATCAGGAGTACTGTTATTGAAGAATTTCTTATTTCAGGTTTGTGTTTGACACGTTGATATCTTGGTTCCCGAGGACTGAATCCAGGGCTTTAGGAAGCCAAAGGTGAAGACTATTGCTTGCAGCACCCTAGAGTGCTGCAGATGTAGAGGGCAGGGAGACTGGTTTGGAGGGTAAATGCACATGGCATTGTGGTATTCACTTACCTCAACCAAAAGATTCCATGTCTAACTCACATGTGTTGAGTTAAATGTTTTCAGCTATTTCTTAATAAATAAAGGACATCCTGGTTGTGTATCAGCTCCTGGGCCTGACCAAGGTGGCCATCTATAGGTCCAGGATTGAAGTGGCCTGTCGGCTCTGGCTGCCCACCTCTCTTTCAGTTTGCCTGTGCCCAGGCAGCAATGGAGGAGCATGTGTTGTCCACTTGTATGTTTGACTGAGGCCTTCTGTGACTGGTGGGGTCCACAGGGGCTGGAGTGTACTGGACACTGGTAATAATATTATTGATCTGAGGTTCCTTTATCTTATGGTTTAGTTCTTTATTAATTGTTCTCCTCTCCTCAAAAAAGGGAGCACTTTTATGTTTGTTTTTGTTTGCCATCCCAGTATTTCCTTCTACATTATTCAAGGAAAAGGACCTGTAAATACAACTCCTAACTGTGCAATGGTTAAAACACTAAGTTTAGAAAGGAATTCACAAGATCTTCCCAATAGTTTAGGGTAAATTGGCTCTGCCTGGTCAGTACTGAGCTGTACAAATGAGGAGTATTTGGACTTAATGTCTCACCTGTAGGCTAGTGAGAGGGAAAAAAATCGATCTGAGTTCCTACTCCCAACACATGGAAATGTATGCATGTGTGTCTATGTTTATGAGTTAGTGTGCTTGTGTGTGTGTGTATGTGTATGTATGCATGTAAACTTTGATGGGAACAGGACTGGGTTACACAGTGTCGCTCTCTATAGTGGAATATTATGCCAACATTAAACTGTTTAAGCTCACATATAAAGAACACACCCTTCAGCAATATAATAAGAGCAAAATACTGCAGATGCTAGAAATCTGAAATAAAAACAGAAAGTGCAGGAAATACTCAGCAGGTCTGGCAGCAACAGTGGAGAGAGAAACAGAGTTAACGTTTTGAGTCCAATATGACTCTTCTTCAAAGCTGAGACAACAAAGTTCCGAAGAAGAGTCAAAACGTTAACTCTGTTTCTCTCGCCACAGATGCTGCCAGACACTTGAGCAACATATCGAAGGGCGCCTAGTTGGAGAAGCAAGTTATAATGTTATAGCCTTATCTCTGAACCACGCTCACATCATAGAGATGGAGAATCAGGATGTAACATTATAGCCGTATCTCTGACCCATGCTTACATCACTACACTGGCAGCAGAGTTCTTGGACAATTAATCCTAGAATGTAAAAACAATATATATGCATGTGAAATATTAGGAGTGGCTCTGGTAATTATCAGTATTAAGACTCTCAATAGAAGACTGATCCTTGTCTCTAATAAATAATAGATAACTGATTAATAATCCTCTCCTTATTTATAAGAAAAATAACAGCACAACTAGAAAGTACACATTTTAAACAGCCTTGATCATTTGGTTCCTTGATATGATTCCATGGGCACTGCCAACTTGTTACCACCCTCCTCACCAGTAAATGTCTGCTTGGTTCAGTTAGTAACACTGTCCTCTCTGACATTGAAGGTTCTGGGTTCAAGCACCACTTGAGGTGGTGAGCATGTTCCTTGGTTGGATGCCCAGGTTCATTGTGGGAGATAGTGCCTGAAATGATAAACCAAGGCCCTGCCTGTACAGCTCAGGCAGATGCCATGGAATCGGAGAGTTCCCCTAAAGTCCTGACGAACATTCCTCAAACAATCCCATCAAATTAAATTGATTCACAGATCATTCACCTCATGGTTATTTGGGGGACTCTGTTGTATGGAAATAACTGCTACTTAACCAATGACTCCATGTTAAGGGAATTCAAATGGGAAATAATATGGTGCCAGTATTTCTTTACATATGATGGTGTACAGTGACCAAGGTGGGCTGTTTTTATCTGAAATCTACTCATGTACTCTACAGCAGGAGTCACATGTTTCCAATCAGAAGTGAAACTCTGGTTGATTTTTCTTTGCCCTCACTGGGCTAGAGGCACTGAAGCCAACTGTAGCACACCAACTGGTGAGACTGGCTAACTTGACTAATGCAGCATCAAAGCCAAAATTGGGGATCTGCCCAATTCTCTTTGACAATAACTTGAGTAATCTTTCCAAATCCCTCCTCCTTTCAGTCAATGCTCACACTCCACACCTAGTCTACCCAAGCCATGTTAAGCAGCACGGAATGTGCCTTTCTAATATATAAATGCAAATTGTTGCTTATTAATGCTACAACAGGCAGTGGCTTTGCTTTTATTTTGTTTGCATCTTTTCCTTTGGCCAATATGTATCCCTCAATCAACAGCACTAAAACAGGTTAACCTGCTCCTTGTCATGATCCTGTTTGTGGGATCTTGCTGTGCACACGTTGCTACCGCGCTTCCCACATTACAAAAATAACAATGCTTGTAAAGCGCTTGGGGATGTCCTGAAGTTGTGAAAGGTGCTATATAAATGCAAGTCTTTTTTTCAAAAAAATCTCTTGTTAATAACCATGATTAGTTATGATAGACATATCAGAATGCAAAACCCTACAGTAACCATGCTGCATATTAATAAAGTGGTTGCAGTCTGTAACGCATCTGTTATAAAGCTGGGATGTTAGAATGTGTTAATGCAATGGGAAGATCGATTAGATTTACCGTTCCAATTCTCCTGACGGTGCCTCCCAGTCCCCTCCTCCCTCTAGCTCTCCCTCCTGGTGCTATCTGATCTAAGTTCTGCTATTCGATCTCTCTAAACACCATGCACAGCTGTGCAGTCCCTGCATTCCCTCAGCATGTCTCTGCCGCCACAGCAGCCACGATTCCAGTCTCCTCTGCCATGCCCTCATGCCCTCCTCTCTGGCTGCTGCCTCTGGTCCTCTTCCTGCCCCTGGGTTCAACTTGCCCCGAAGGCTGTGCCTGTAAGGACACCCACACCATAGACTGCAGGGACTTGGGACTCTCCGACCTGCCCACTGGGGCTTTCCCTCTGGTTATCAGGAAGATTCTGTTAAGCAACAACCAAATCCAGGAGATCCCGACTGATTTCTTCATGTACTACGGAGACCTGGTGTACCTGGACCTCAGCAATAATTCCCTCTCCTCCATCGCTAAAGGGACCTTCAGCACCACCAAGCTAATCTATTTAGACTTGAGGCACAACAACTTCTCCCAGTTGAGCTCGGGGACGTTCAGCTCAGCGCACAGGCTGATTATGTTACGCCTGGGCAACAACCCGCACCTGGGGCAGGTAGACGAGGAAGCTTTCCAGAGTTTGGACCTCCTCCAGGTTCTGGAGCTCAACGACAACGCGCTGGAGGCCCTGAGTGTCACGACCCTCAGCTCCTTACCGTCCCTTCGCACTGTGAGGCTGGAGGGCAATCCCTGGCTCTGCAACTGTACATTCGCTAACCTCTTCCTCTGGCTCAGGGACAACGCCGATATTCTTCCTGCAGGTTAGTGTTCCCCTCTCACCGCTACAGGGTCAGATTTAAACAAGCATCTCTCAGTAATGACGATCTGATGGGATATATATTTTTTTTGACCACCACCTCCCCCCCCCCCCCTCCCCTCCACCCAACCCCAATAGTGCCTACACCAAAGCGAGGCATTGTAGAGAAGCCATTCTCCAGATTAAAAACTTGGTCATTCACCACAGGTAGGGACATGCTACATTCCCAGTGTTTCCAGAGGCGAGACAAGGGTAAAACTGGGCAGCTGGTCCCTGCTCCCAGTCGCCGTCTCCTGCCTGAACCTGTGAGCTCCCCAAGTGAGAACTCCAGTCAGATTAGGTTGAATAGCTGGTGGGAGAAATGTCACCATCTAGACTGTCCCAGGATGAAGGAGTGTGCGAAAACAGAGGGTGAGGGGCACTTCAGGTTGTTGTAAAGCCCATGCCCCAGTCAGGAGACTGCAGCATCTCAGCAAGGAGGGGAGAAAAAATAGATCACATTGATTGATATATGTACTCATCTGTAGCATTGGGGCAGGTAAAGTAAGGAAAAGTAATCTGAAGAGATTAATACATACTAAAGTATCAGAACAGTGGAAATCAGGTTATTATTTGAAATGGTTTTTGAAAGAAATATTGACAGCAATGTTGTCTGTCTCTGTCTGTTTTTGTGGGCGAGGCGTGGGGTTAAGAAGAATGGAAACTGAACTCCCATTAACTTTACCTGTCCAAGTTCCTGACATTGAGGACTCCCAGACGGCCTGGTTACAATTCAAGGTTGAGTAGCTTAGTCAGAGGCTGTGGTTAGGTACCAATTCTCTGCCGAGTTAACTGTTTTGGAGCTAGCTTGGCAGTAGGGCTGCTCCCTTTGGCCTCAGCACCTCTGGACTGGTGGTGGTGGAAGGGAGGGGGAGTGGGGTGTTAGTCAGGGTTCCTGATGAATATTCACCTACTCCTGCTGGTTGTGTGTGTGCGTCCATGTGAACATTGTGTGCGGACTCCTGTTGGGTGTGTGTGTGGGGGGGGGGGTGAGGGGGTGTGGGTGAACATTGGATGAGGACTCCTGTTGTGTGTGTGTGTGCGTGTGTGGCTGGGAGTGTTGGGGTGTGTGTGTGTCTGTGTGTGTGTGTGAACATTGGGTGAGGACTCCTGCTGTGTGTGTGTGTGTGTGTGTGCGTGTGTGGCTGGGAGTGTTGGGGTGTGTGTGTGTCTGTGTGTGTGTGTGAACATTGGTTGAGGACTCCTGCTGTGTGTGTGTGTGTGTGTGCGTGTGTGTGAACATTGGGTGAGGACTCCTGTTGTGTGTGTGTGTGGCTGAGAGTGTTGGGGTGTGTGTGTGTGTGTGTGAACATTGGGTGAAGACTCCTGTTGTGTGTGTGTTTGGCTGAGAGTGTTGGGGTGTGTGTGTGTCTGTGTGTGTGTGTGAACATTGGGTGAGGACTCCTGTTGTGTGTGTGTGTGTGTGTGTGTGTGTGTGTGTGTGGCTGAGAGTGTTGGGGTGTGTGTGTGTCTGTGTGTGTGTGTGAACATTGGGTGAGGACCCCTGCTGGGGGGGTGTGTGTGTGTGTGTGTGTGTGTCCATGTGAATGTTGGGTGAGGGCAGGGTCAGGCTTAGTTGTGATGCCTCCCACAGTTACTCAGCCGACTTTGTCTCACTGGTGAAAATGGCTTCAGGACGTCAACCAATATCCATGGAAATGTATCACAGCATCTCCAGGCTTTGAAGGAGGTTCCAGTTTATTCGCAAAGCTCACACTGTGCCCTTAGCAACTAAGCCACTGGTGTACCCTTAACTTTTGAATGAAGCCTTGGAGGCCTTCGACTCATTTCAAAAAATAAATACCCAGTTTGACAACATTGCTGAGGATAGCAGCTCCATTGCCTTCTCTAGATCTTTATGATGAGGTGAGAGAAAAGGTTAAAATTTAACACTTTTTCCTGAATTTGGATAATATTTGGGGAGATGGTGGCATAATGGTTAATGTCACTGGACGAGTAATCCAGAGGTCCAGGCTAATGCTCTGGGGACATGGGTTCAAATCCCACCACAGCAGCTGGTGGAATTTAACTTTAATTAATAAATCTGGAATATAAAGCTAGCTTCAGTAATAGTGAGGATGACAGCTATCATCGACTGTTGTGAAAACCCATCTGGTTCGCTGTGCTCTTTAAGGAAGGAAATCTGCCGTCCTTATCTGGTCTGGTTGATGTGTGATTCTGGACGCACAGCAATGGGGCTTGGTTACAGCCCTACTGCCCCTTACCCGCCCCCTGAATGACCTAGCAAGTCACTGAAGTTGAAGTTCAAGGGCACTTAGGGATAGGCAATAAATGCTGACTTTGCCAGTAATATCCACGACCCATGAAAGAATTAAAAAAATAGTAGGAGTTCCAGGATGATGTCCTGGTCTTAAAGTTTTTTGCCTCTTCTTTCTTGGTCTTCAGTGACTCTAGCTGGCACTGTGCTTATATGTGGATAGAGATACTGCCAGTCCTGCTGAGTTTTTCCACCATTTTCTGTTTTTATTTCAGGTTTTCAGTATCCACAGGATTTTGCTTTTATTAATATACATGTATGTGAACATTAGCCTTCTCCCCACCCCCATCCCCATCCCCGCCTCCATGTCCCTCCCCATCCCCCCCTCAACCATCCAGGGGCACCGGCTCCTGTTGGGGTACAGTACCAGTCCACAGTTACACATACAAGAAGGTCAGTAGAATTGCCCTCAACTGTACATGATTAAGGAGGGGGCCATCAGCCAGAGCTCTTGCTCCTGATTGTTAACCAGTATCCTTCTGGAAAGTGTGTGGATGTGTGGGTGTGGGGTAAGAGCAGGATCTGGCTAATTGTGATGCAGTCCCCAGTTGACCAGCCTACTGATGCTCACTGTCTAGACACAAACATGAAGAATGGGCATTTGGGTGAGATAGCAGAGAATGGCTAGGGCCCGTGGAACAATGGCCCAGTGCTTACAGGGGAGGAGCAGAGAAAATTGAATGGGAAATATTTTTATTTTAAATAGATGTCAATCTGGATAAGAGTATAGGGGGCACCTATGGTTCCTGATTATTAAACCATTTCTGTTTGTAATAAGCAACTTCGCTCACCCCAGTTCAGTGCTTTCCCTGACTGTCCAATCTTTCAGCCTACTTGCATCCTTCCCATAAAAGCAATGATGTTCTGATGAAAAAATGTGGGTACATTTAACTAGGAACATCAGGAGAGGTTTGAAGGACAGCAGTAATTGAGGATGTTTAGGTAACATGGGGAAGGTATTTAATGGAGGCACGGGGGTCTCCTGGCTCGCTGGAGTCCCAGCGAGACCTCCATGTCACTTCCTTTTGGAAATGCCAACTGAATTATGTGCCATCACTTAACTGAGCAGGAAATCCCACCCCCTGAGAGCTACCAGCCAGTCAGAGACCGGTGGCTGTGGTCGTTCAGCAGCGCCCAACAGGACAGTGACTGCTGCATCCAGTAATGCACCTACCCAAGACCAAGGATCGCTGAGGGACCCAGCCACAGGTGTGTGACGGTGAGATGGGCCTTGGTGGGGGTCGCCGGAGTGCGGGGGAGGGGGTTGGCTCGAAGCAAGGTGCCCCCTCCCGATGCCAGGTCCCTCGATCAGGTGCTGAGTGCCTTTGAATGAGGAACTCCCCCCAGAAGCCTGCAAGCAACCCCGACAGGGTGAGATCCCTGCCCACCGCTGCCAGTGGCTATGGGATGAGGCCCTTAAGGGGCATTGATTGGCCATTTAAGGGCCTAGATTGTCAGTGGAGCAGGAGGGCCATCTTAAGAGCCTTCTGACCCCGGACTTCATAGGGGCAGAGGCAGGAAGGCAGCGGGGTTCCCACCTGCCACCCTCCCATCCAATTAAATGTTGCCCCCACCATGGGGCAGGGTATCAAATTCTGCCCCATGGTTACCTCTGGATGTTCTGAGATGGGCTAACATTGGAATGGGGGGCAATCCCTAAAATGATGTGTGGATTGCAATCTTCTTATTGGTAATGGCTACTGATGTGGGAACTTTAGAATTAATTTAGAGAGTTAAAGGGGGTAAAATTGATCCATGGCAGTAGTGCAAGAAAGAGTTGAAATATAAGCTAGTTTAAGGTGTGTGTGTGGGGGGCGGAGAGGCTCTCTCTATCTCTCCGCCCCCCACACACACACCTTAAACCATCTTATATTTCAACTCTTTCTTGGACTCGAACTCAAGTTCTGTCGAAGGGTCATGAGGACTCGAAACGTCAACTCTTTTCCTCTCCGCCGATGCTGCCAGACCTGCTGAGTTTTTCCAGGTAATTCTGTTTTTGATCCACATTTTTCGAGCAGGAATTTACTGCTTAGTGATCAGGAGCAGGAACCCTGGAATGCTGAGGCCAATTGCAGTCCGGCTGCTGCCCTGTGGTGGGACTAGTTAACCCAAACCAGGACAGGGAGCAAACCCTAGACTCTCTCAGTCTGTGTGGCTCAGTGACTCGCTGTTCTAACTAGCTGAGGTGTCAGGCAGTGTGAGTGGCCTTTTGCTCACTAGTTTGTAAGTGCTCCTGGAAAGCAGAAAAACAGCAGCCTAAAATAAAGTACAGAATGAGTGGTTTAATATTTCCAATAACAATGTGCAGTAAGGCAGCAAGAGAACATTTATCTTGCCTAGACAACAGAAGTTAATAAATAATGAGACATTAGACTGACATGTTTAGTGGAACAGTTAATGGATTGATGCTTGGATGAGTGAAAATAGGGTCAATTAACTTCATGAGAGTGTCCACTAGGGTGTACATATTCTGACAGGACACTCAATAAGGAGATAAATGACTTTATTATTACTTTTTTGTGTTGTTGAAGGTGAGGGATGTTGGGTCGAGGGATTTGAGGATTTCCAATTTCAGACATCCACAGTTGACAATGTACACGTCAAAACAACTTGCATTTATATAGCTTTGATGCGCTTCACAGGAGCATTATCAAACAAAACTTGACACCTTGTCATATAAGGAGATATTAGGATGAGTGGCCAAAAGATTGGTTAAAGGGGTAAGTTTTAAGGTGCATCTGAAAGGAACAGAGAGAGACAGAGAGGGAACTCCAGAGGTCAAGGCTTTGGATACCAAAGGTTTGGCCATCAATTGTAGAGTGATTAAAATCAGGGATGCCCAAGAGGCTGTAATTGGATGCATGCATCTCAGGGATGTTGTAGGGCTGGAGGAAGTTACAATCCTAGACAGTCGCAGCCATGAAAGGTCTTGCAAACAAGAATGAAAACTTTTACATCGAGGCATGGCGAGACAGGAAGCTATTGAAGGTCGGCGAGCACAGGGATGAACAGGACTTGGTATAAGTTAGAATACAAGCAGTACAGTCCTGGATGAGCTCATGTTTCTGTGGAGGATGGAAGATGAGAGGCTGATCAGGACAGCATTGAAATAGTCAAGTCTAGAGCTAACAAAAGCATGGAGGTGGATTTCAGCAGCAGATGAGCTGGGACAGGGGAAAGGAAGATGATACTGTATTATGGAGCTGGTCTGGCATCAGGAGCTCCTCTCGGGTCAAGTAGGATACAAAGGTGTGAACAGACTTGCTCAGCCTCAGATAATTGCCAAGGAGAGGGATGGAGTTGATGGCTGGGAAGTGGAGTTTACGGCAGGTACAAAGACAACGTCTTCAGTCTTCTCAATATTTATTTGGAAGAAATTGTGCCGTTCTTTCATTGTCGCTGGGTCAAAATCCTGGAACTCCCTGCCTAACAGCACCGTGGGTGTACCCACACCGCATGGACTGCAGTGGTTCAAGAAGGCAGCTCACCACCACCTTCTCAAGGGCAACTGGGGATGGGCAACAAATGCTGGCCCAGCCAGCGAAGCCCACATCCCATAAATGAATATTAAAAAAAAAATCATCCAGGACTGGATGTCAGACAAGCAACCTGACAAATCAGAGGCAGTGAAGGAGTGACGTGGCAGTGAGAATGAGCCGGGTGCCATCAGTGTACATGTGGAACCTGAATCTGCGCTTTTGAGTGATGCTGCAGCATGTGCATGAGAAGTAGGAGCGAGGCTAGAATAGATCAGTGGGGGACTCCAGAGGTAATGGTACAGGAGCAGGAGGAGAAGCCACTGCAGGTGATTCTCTGGGTATGTCTGGATGGATAGGAATGAGATGAGGTGGGTGCAGTCCCGTCCAGCTAATCAACTATGGTAAAGTAAGCAGACAGGTTGAGAAAGATAGGAGAGGTAGTTTACCACAGTTATAGTTATGTAAGGGTGTCATTGTGATTTTAGGAGATGTAGCACAGCTGTGATTGGGCATTCCCAGAAAAGATGGGCACTGATTTGGGAGGCAGCTCCACATTCAGGGATTTTGGAGAGAAAAGGGAGGTAGGAGATGGGGCAGTAGCTTGCACAGACAGAGTGGGTCTTCTTGAAAAAATGCATGATGATGGCAGATTTGATGGGGAGATGGGCAATAGTTGGGAAGAAATCATAAACAATATCAGCTAACATGGGGGCCAGGAAGCAAAATTTGGATGGTCAGCAGTTTGATGAGAATAGGGTCAAAGGGGCAGGAGGTTAATCTCATGGACAAGTTGCATTCGTGGAGGCCACGAGGAGAGATAAGAGAGAAATGAAAGGGAGAGATGCAAGTTTTCAGGGAAATTTGGCTTTGTGGGCTAGGGGAAGGGAGGGAAGTCACAGAGGTAGCTGAATGGATGGTCTCAATCTTACCAGTAATGAGGATGGAAGAGGCAAGGGAGAGGCATTTAGGATGATCCTGGAATAGTGAATAGTTTTGGCAGATGACAGCGGCATCCCATCCCATTCCTATTGCTTTATGTGGTCCAGCTAGATCTGGCGATGAATGGCAAGACCAGTTGTCCCTGGGAGTTAATGGAGCAGAGATGAGGGATGTACCAAGGGAGAATGACCATTGTGAGAGAGAGTAACTGTTTTAGTGAGACCAGGGTACTCATGGTGGCAGTGAGGATGTGATTGAGCGGGAATGTTGAGGTGAGTGAAGGGTCTAAGGCTAGACGACTTTGGAAGTGGCGTGGAGGAGGGTTTTATCCAAGGATGGACATAGAAGGATGTGGGGTTGGGAGGGGGGAAGTGAGATGTGAATAGGGAGGGATGCACAGCCACACAGCCACATGTAGTGTCAAGCTCCCTCTACACTGCTCCAGCAATGGGCTGTGGCCTTACCTTTAGAACAGTGTTCCTCATACTCCAGTATTCCATATCCCTAACCCGCCATCTTGTGACCTCCTAAATAAGACTGTGAACCATTGAAAACTCCACAGAAACAATGTAAAGGGCTGGGGAAAATACCATTGTCAGAAAATACCATTGCTAGAGGGTTGTGGGGCCAATCGCCTAATTTAGATTGATACCTCAGTGCAGTACTGAGGGAGTGCTGCATTGTCAGAAGTGCTGTCCTTTGGATAAGACGTGAAACCTGGACCAATTCAAGTAGACATAAAAACAAAATCTTGTCACTGTTTGCGGATAATCGGGGAGCTCTCCTAGTCAATATGCAACCACCAACAAAATATGGGAGTACCCATTTTTCATTATATTTGCTGTTTGTGACATCTTGCTATGTGCAATTGGCAGCCATGTTTGCCTGTATAACAACAGTGATTGTATTTAAAATGTCTATGGCTTTGGTGCTTTGCCTTGTCCCGTGGGTATGATATAAGTAGGTATAATTGTGGTTCCAAGATGATTAAAGGAATTAATTAAGGATTTAACCATTTCCGCTTGTTTGGGGGCAGGGGGCTGGAGACCAGAACAAGACGACATAGCCTTAAATTTAGAGCTAGGCTGTTCAGGCATGATATCTGGAAGCATTTCCTCATACAAAGAGCTGGATTCTATAGGCCCCACGGTCCTGCCCACCCTCTACCTCAGCGCCCCCTCCACCAGCCCCAGTTAAAACGTCAGGGGTGGGGATGGAAGGAGGCCCCTCATGACTCTGGTTGCTGCCCCACAGCAAATTAACGTTGGGAGCAGTGTTAATTGATTGAAAGCAAGTCTTAAGTGCCATCATGGGAGGAAGCCCTGCCTTAGAGAGCTGCTGACCAATCGGATGGCCAACAGCTGTGTAGTCCCACTGGCGCCTCTGCTGGAACTATAGGCAGCCCCTCCACGCCGAGAAGCTCAGGTAAGTCTGGGCCAGGGGCCTCAACAAGGGGTTGAGTAGGTGGGGGTTCAAGAAGCCAGGGGCAAGGGGGAGGGTAGGTGGGGGGAATGAGCTTGAAGGGGGCATTTCTCCATTGGACCGAGGTAACTTGCAAAAGAAGACACACCCCCCCTGGCCTGGTCCAGCCTGCACAACTAAAGCTGTGCTTATTTTTTAATGTTCTTATGAAAGGCACTATAGAACTATACCCACCACCGTGGGTAAATACTAGTGGGTGGGATGTGTCCCATAAGTGGCCATTAATTGGCCGGTTAAGACCTCAGTAGGCTCCTGGGCAGGCAGGCTACGCTGGTTCCCCTGTAAAATTTCAGACAGGTCTAGGGGGTGAGGTGAAGGGTGGGGGAAGTGGGGAGGAGTTGTTGCTGAGCTGGTCGGCAGCACAAAGGCCACCTGCTGGATTTTGCCTGCTCCCCCACCTTCAAATCTGCCAGTGGGGGAATATAAAATCCACACCAAAGGGTAGTGGAAATCTGGAACTCTCTTTTCCCGAAAAGCTTTTGAGGTTGAAAGTGTCAAAATTGAGATTGAGAGATTTTTGTTAGGTTAGGGTGTTAAGGGATATGGTACTGAGGCACACAGATGGGAGTTAGGATACAGTTCAGCCAAATCCAACTGATTGGCAGAGCAAGTTTGAGGGGCTGAGTTGCCTCCTACTGTTCCTAAGTAAATGAAAACTCTATTGTAAAGCACTTTTTTCTCTGAAGTCTTTTCCTTGCCTCTCCTCAGGGCACTGACTCATGCTGGGGTCGAGTTGCCCTCTGGCCCAAGTGAACGTTTCTTTTGTGTGACACCCGGACCATGAGGGTTGGTTGCTTTGTCATGTATGGACATCGAATCCATGCCTACTCTTTTCCACATGTAAAGCCCACCCACTGGCATATTCTGGTTGTCACAGAATAGCCGTCAGGATTGGTGATACTGGCTCATTTTTCCATTCTCTCACACCCAACCTACTAACTCAGCATGGGCCAAGGTGAACCATATCAGTCTATACTAAACCAAGCATTGCAGTCATTCGCTAAACAATTCAAGCACAGGTGGATTAATGCACGGGCCTACAGGAAGAATGCCCAGTGGCCTATGAGATGTGCCTAGGGGCCTAAGATACCAAAAACCCAGTCATCTCCCAGGCACTGCAGCAAGCAACAACCTGGGACTCAATGTGTCATGCCTGTGAAATAGTGGATATAACTTATGTATTGCTTAGTAGTGCCATCTCACTTTAAATGAAGCATGTTAATGTAAGTGTGCTGACTGTTAACAGGTTAAACTGAGAATGGTGATGTTCAGATTAAACTCTGTAGCAGGAGGTAGGATAGAGCAGCAAACCACAAAAGGTAGTGTCTCAAAATCTCTCTTTTCTATATTTGGTTACATATATTGTGGGGGGTGGGTGGCAGTGGGGCGGGGTTAGGATGTGCAGAGGTGCGGAGGGACCCTCAGAGCTCCAAGAATCCTTAACCTGGGTCTGTAGCCAGGGACCCTCACTATTAGGTATATTCAGTTAACTAATCATTAAAACTGTAGCTATCATTGACAGATCACCAACAATAGTCTAAGACTAGGTGGCAGAGTTAGTCAATGAAAATACTTCTTTCCTGTCTCGATGTTGCAGGTGTTTGGAACATCTTATGTTGGAAACAAAGCACTGGTTTATTTTTCCATTGAATGTCATTCTCCTAACCCCATGCTTTGTGTTCACATTGGAAAATATCAGAAGTAGACTCAGTTAACAATCAGTCAACACTTGTTGGCAGCTCTGCTTTCACTGAATGAGATGTCTTTAACCCCTTCATGTACAGGTGTCAATGGACAGTTTTCCCAGTACCTGTGCCATTATTCCCACTTACTTTTCTCACTGTTCATAATCTCCAGAAGCAATTGAAGCCTCAAATATATTTACCCAGAAACAATGAATTTTGTGATCACGTTAATGATGATGTTGTGCTTCTGGCACAGATGTGAGAGAGGTACCTCTGCAGGACAATGCAGAGTTTACTGACAGAAAATGCCGGAAAAGCTCAGTGGGTCTGACAGCATCTGTGGAGAGAGAATTAGAGTTAATGTTTCGAGTCTGTGTGATCCTTCTTCAGAGCTAAAGAGAAGTAGAAATGTTATAAAATTTATACTGTTTAAGTGGGGTGGAGCAGGTGAAGCTGGATAGAAGGCCAGCAATAGGTGGGGGCTAAGGAAAGATTGATAAAAATGCCATGGGCAAAGAGACAAAGGGGGTGTTAATGGTAGTGGTAAGGGCTAAAGGAGGTGCTGATAGTGGCATAAAGGTAAGAAAGCAGAATGTGATAATAGCAGAATGAGGGTAAGCACTCTGAGAAAGGACAACATAGAACAAGTAACAGATGTCCTTATTGGGGGTAGGGTAGGGGGAGGGGGCAGCGTTTGGGGGAAAAGGATGAAAAAGCGATAAAAAAGGGGATAAAACAATTAATTACTGAATAAAAATGAAAATAAGTAGTTACAAAAATAAAAATACCTTTTTTTAAAAAGGAGATTACTTTACCAGCAATGGGCAGTGAGAATCTCTGGAGAACTGCACAGGGCTGTGTGTATATACCCCAAACAATGCAAAGTGGCCTGGATGCTTAAACACTAGTCAAGCTTACTATTTCTATCAACCTCCATGTGGAAACCTGATCATTAATTTACCAAGATGACAGTTGGTTAGATACTGAATGTTACCAACCATCCCTATTATATGAACCAACCATCCTTATTATCCTCTGAAGAAGGGTCATGTGGACTCAAAACCTTAACTCTGTTTCCCTCTCCACAGATGCTGCCAGACCTGCTGAATTTTTCCAGCATTTTCTGTTTTTGATCCCTATTATATCCCTTCCTAGGATGGTTTCACACTTTGTTGGCCAATTAAAGTGACAAGTGCCAATTTCCCATTTCTCGGGGGAGGGGATATAAGGTGGGGGAGGGTGGGTTGGTTCTAATTTCTTCTTCTACAAGGGTGGAAATTCTGTGATTGTTTTGATGCAAGCCCAGTAAAATTTCGGTGGGGGGAGTGCCAGGAAACCTGGATGGGACCCAGATACATCCACCAGGCACTTCTGGAGGGACAAGGGATTGGGGGCCAGTTTAATGGGACTGAGTTGCTAACATTTTGCTTGCTATATAAAAATATCTATGTTCACTTCTTCAAGGCTTTGCTGCCATCCAGTGTTCCTTGCCCAGGGATATGAGGAAGATTACACTCAGCGAGTTATCTGACAACAGCTTCATTGAGTGCGAATTCTCACTGACTCTGACAGACTACCTGATTATCTTTTTCTCTGGGGTTTGTGTCTCCATCACTGCCATTACAACAAGCTTCTTCTTGGCCAATATTGTTCAGTGCTTCCAGAGACTGGGATTATTCAAGGAAAGCGATGATGATGATGATGAAGAGGATAACTAATAGCAAGGAGCAGACACCAAATGAACATTCATTTTTTCCTAAATTTTTCATTTGCAAGGAAGAAGTGTTTTTACTTAAATATGAAGTTGCACATTATGATGTACTATATTAATTAGCAAGATATATGCATCTGTTGGTAAAAATGAAAGTATTAAAAAATA